>NC_090355.1:13652775-14271653 GCF_035084215.1 Heptranchias perlo | reverse complement strand
TATCACTCCTTCCTGGTCTGGCGTCCATGTGACTCCATCTCACACCACATGGTTGACTCTTACTGCCTTCAGAGCAACCAAAGATGGGCAATAATGCCGCTTTGTTGGAGCTGCCTACATCCCAAGAACAAATTAAATCAGGTCTTTGGTCACTTCCCCTATTTCTGACCTGCTGCCTGACCTCCTTTTGTGAAGCACCTTGGTTAAGGGTGTTTTGTAAGTATAACATGGTGTTGCCCTGTGTTGTCTCAATTCAAATATTGTAAATTATGCAACTTCGCCTGCAAATAGAAAATATTTTACCATAAAATTTAAAGTGCAGTCAGCCTTTTAATTCCTTTATCAGCCCAGACTTTATGTATGCTTGACTGAAATACACAAGGGTCAGCATCAACTGTTGCATATTTTAAATTTGAATGCATTTGTTATTAATAAAAAGTACCCATCCACTGTACCTTCTGCATCACCAGAAAATCAGCCTACCAATAAATGGCTTAGCTTTCTAAAATGTTACCAGAACCTCTGACACATGGAATGACAGAGAAGCCTTATGGAACCATTGAAACAATAATGAGAATTATCTTGGGATTTTGCCTTTTCTGAGCCAAAGCAGCAACACAGAGAAAAAGGATGTGACTTCACATTGAAAATACAGGAAATTTAAGAGCTCAGGTGGAGAAGTAATAAAATATCTGTCGCGTTTGTCATTGAGAGGTTGAAAATTTCCCGTGAAAAATTAACAATTCTGGTTAGTTTTTCACTGTTTATCTGTGTAGATTGTGGAAGTGTTTTAGGCAGAGATTTAACCTCACTGAACAGTGAAGTTACGATGAATT
The DNA here is from genome assembly GCF_035084215.1 of Heptranchias perlo. Taxonomy (NCBI): domain Eukaryota; kingdom Metazoa; phylum Chordata; class Chondrichthyes; order Hexanchiformes; family Hexanchidae; genus Heptranchias; species Heptranchias perlo. The sequence continues at coordinate 14,270,817 of NC_090355.1, read as the reverse complement.
GAATTGAATGGAATGAAAAGAGCTGATATCCTCTTGCTCTTGCACAGGCTGTGGAGATGAAAGAGATAGGATATGATTTGAATCATGCCGATCAGCTAGGCCTGGAGAGCCACGGACGTGCAGCATCTATGCCTCGACTGACTGCAGAGACCCAGGTAAGCAATTCGACAAAAAAGGAAGGAAATATTAAAGTTTCAAATAATGCCAATCTGCTTGGGGCGGTTCGATGTGGGTGCAAAGCCTATGAGTCCCCACTTGGAGGGTGGTCACAAAATGGCATGTGGTTGAGGCAAGTCTATGGGGGAGAAGAATGAGAAGAGGCTATATTAAATATACAAGAGAAAGACTAGGACTAGCCAAAGAAAAAGTTATGAATTTTGAGGTCTTACTAAGACTTTGTTGTAAGTCTCTTTCACCACAGCCTGAGGGCAAGAACTACTGAATAATTGACTGTATGTTTGATTTATGAACAATATACAGCTTACTCACTACCCTCAGTCTTATTTATTATCAGTCAGACTTTGTTTCTTATAAATTGCTGTTAGACACCTTCACAAAAAAAATTAGTTTAGCCTTTGTTGTTACTTTTTCTTCCATATTATCGATAAATAATTTTGAGGTAAATTTCAATAATACAGCTCTGTTTATAATAGTATAACACAGCTACTCCACTGGACATGTTTACAATCCAAGAAATGACTTTAAAACTATCAGCTTAATGAAGAACTCATATTTAGACAGCCATAAGGGGAACAGATAGGGTGGATAGAGAGAAACTATTTCCGCTGGTTGGGGATTCTAGGAGCACAGTCTAAAAATTAGAGCCAGACCTTTCAGGAGTGAGATTAGAAAACATTTCTACACACAAAGGGTGGTAGATGTTTGGAACTCTCTTCCGCAAATGGCAATTGATACTAGCTCAAAGGCAGGTATATGGAGCTAGATCACAGATCAGCCATGATCTTATCAAATGGCGGAGCAGGCACAAGGGGCTGAATGGCCTACTCCTGTTCCTATGTTTCTATAGTTAATTTCCTGCAAACCTCCTCAAAACGAGTGTTTATGTATGTCAATTTGACAAGTATGAAGATGAACTGAAATCTGAAATTAGAGGTAATAAGACAGTAGAAATTAAACCAAAGACCACCAAAATCATTCATAAAGCTTCATTTAACCTCTGCAAATCACTGGCTATAAATCTCCTCCAAAAGATAAATTTCATTTCACTCTTCTACTTCTGGTGAAGCCCATACTCTCATCCAGTGTATTGATCAGAAATCGTTAAGTAACTGATGTTTTCAGGCTTTGTTCCTTTTTCAGTATCTAATTTTTAACCTGTATACATTCCCGTTTCAGAATAATACCATTGCTTAATGATGCCCTGGACACCATTCATTCTGATTGGAGTGTTTGGTGTTTTTTGGTTTAAACTGTCAGCTTTCATCACAGTGTCTGTTGCTTCGTCCCTCATCTGGCCTGGTAAAAATCATTTGATGTAACCAAAAAATAAACATGCAATTGCTTGTTATTTTGAGCTCAACTGCATTAACATTTCATAATTTTTCGTGTTTTGTCTTTCCCACCCCAACTTTCATATGATTTGTCAATCCTTCCCACCATTTCTCAATCCGACTTCTTATTTCACTCAATTTTCTTTTCTCTCTTCTGTTTTATTCTGTGGACCTTTCTCCGTTATCACCGTCAATGTCCCTACATCTCCTTTTTGTGGTGACTGACATTCTGGTTGATCCATTTTGCTTTTATAAATATATTTGGTGTTTTGTTTTGCTTTGCTTTTTCTCTGTTTCCACCCGACCCCCATCCAATCCTCCCTAACTCCTCCCTACCCTGTTGTCTGCAAAATGTTGTGCTACGGGCTGCTTCACTTGTCTGTGTCGTCTTACTCGACTCTTTGCTGAAGAAAACATCTCGATCATCTGGGAGTGTCCTTGCAGTATGTAACTCATATTATGTCTACATTATTTTGTTGCTTCAATCTTTTGATCTTTATGCATTTTCCCCTATATGTTCTTTTAACTGAAGCCCCGCTCACACTTGTGATGTTGAGAATGCCGGACGTCATTTCCACTTGGCGTATGGTCCAGTCCTGTAGCTATGTTTGTAGCTTCGTTTACTGGTGGAAACTCCTCCTTCTGACGTATGGATTGAGATTGGTAAATTCATAACTCTGCCACAGGGAACCTGCTACATCTTAAAGAGAACTGCCACTATGCTTGTCCTCCATTTATTGTATTTATTAACAAGATTGTAGGCTGTCGTTACCAATCCTAATTTATGTGCATGGTATCAGAAATGATCACTAATTTGTAGTATTTATTCCATTCAATGTACGCAGCATTTGAGAACACGCTCAAGATTCTATCCCTAGTGTAAAATTCTCACGATTATTAAATAGAATCATCGGAAGACACAGCACAGAATGAGGCCATTCAGCCCATCTTGCCTGTGCCGGCTCTTTGGTAGAGCTATCCAATTCACCCCACTCCCCTGCTCTTTTCCCATAGCCCTACAAACTTTTTCCCTTCAAGTATTTATCCAATTCCCTTTTGAAAGTTACTATTGAATCAGCTTCCACCACCCTTTCGGGCAGTGCATTCCAGATCGTTACAACTTGCTGCGTAAAAATGTTTTTCCTTATGACGCCTTTGGTTCTTTTGCCAATCACCTTAAATCTGTGTCCTCTGGTTACCGACCCTTCGGTTACTTGTGCAAAAGCTCATTTAGAATGTAATTGTGCAGGCAGTGAATCATCTGAGAGTGCTGAGTCTTTAACACTTGTAAGAGAACTATGTTAATTCAGCATCATGCCTGTGAAATATTTATATGCTTACTGGATCCATTTTAAACTAGCAACTAGCTTTCCAGAGCGCGTTCATGAATGATATCTTACTGAGTAAGTTATAATGATATCAGAAACCAGAGATAAGGAAAATACGGTGAAAAAGGCCAATGAAAAATGTGCAAATGTCTTGGTCATAAAAATCGACAAGTTTACATGAACTGCAAAATGCACATTATGTATAGAAATCATGGCCTAGCTTATAAGAGGTCAGTTTAGTCTGAGCCTCAATCTTCCTTATTGATGACCATTTTTGTTAGTTAAACTGTGGGTTGATTAATACAATGTAAGTGGACTACATAAAAGACCACGTACAAACAAAAGCCTGTCAAGAGAGGTTGAAAATTGTTTTTAAAAGGAACAGACAAAAATAAATTTCCAGACTGCATCTGATAGGCACTGTATGTTATGACTGATTTACATATCTGACCTATCAGAAACATGAAATGCTAAACTTCATTGTTAACCCAGTTCTCTTGGTTCAAGATGTTTTGGAACCCCAAGGTGTGTTGTCCAATATTTAGATGCATGGTCATTTCTGGAAACCAGAGGAAACCTTATGTCACATCATTCCAACCAATAAAGATGATTTCCTTGCTTTGCTTTGTTCAGGTGTTCAAGGTGTTTAAAATGTTGAAAGGATTTAATAGTGTAGATATGGAGAAACTATTTCCTCTGGTGGGGGAATCAAGAACAAGGGAACATAATCTTAAAATTAGATCCAGGCCACTCAGGAGCAAAATCAGGAAGTGCTTTTTTCACACTAGGTGTAGTAGAAATTTGGAACTTTCAAGACTGAGATCGATAGATTTTTGTTAGGTAAGGGTATCAAGGGATATGGAGCAAAGGCAAGAAAATGAAGTTGAGGTGCAGATCAGCCGTGATCTAATTGAATGTCGGAGCAGGCCCGAGGGGCTGAATGGCCTACTCTTGTTGCTAATGTTCTTATGTTCCGAGGAAGATTTCCTCTGGTCAGTATTTCTACTAACAGGTTCATGAGGATATCTTCCCTCACTTGTTTATGATGCTACAGAACCATCGATATATGGCAGAAAATGAGCTCGATCAAAAATTATTGAATGGCATTTGGAGTCAACAAAAGTTACAGCTTTGTGTTTCCTAATAAATTCTTTAGCATTAATACTGATACATTAAGCAGGATGCTATATGCTTATTATCAACAGTACACCCAGAACAAGATTTTATCATTGTAACAGAACTGTGTGTATACTGTGCTCAGACATTCTAACTCTCTTGGTTCTTGTGCCTTTTTTTGTGTAGCCAATCCCAGACACAAGCCCCATGAAGCGTTCTGTGTCTACGCTGACGCCACAGCGGCCTCATGGAATGCATCTGCCTGATTATCCTCTGGAGCGCGTTACCCCAGAACGAATGCCACATCACCACCACCATCACCATCGCTGCCATCGGAAAAAAGAGAAAAAGCAACGATCACTTGAGAGATCACCCAGCAGACATGCTGATGGAGAAACAGGTAACCAACTGAGATCACCTTAGGACAGGAGAACTGGGAATTGTGAGAGAGATGCTTAAAATTGAAAAACTCAAGCATTTTTTTCAGTCAGTTTTAATTCATTTCATGAACCTTGTGCTCATCAAAGGTGAGGAATGTTAATGCTGTGCAACGGAACACTTTACATTGTGGGCACCAAATGTTTGGATCGAGAATTCACAGGCTGGGTATAGTACTGTTAGAGAGAGAGTAAAACTCCGTCTACTTTGCCTTAACAATGTGCCTCAGTCCCAGCATCAGTAAGGTGCCCCCTACAGTACCAAAGCTGTCATTTTCCCACAGCCATCATGTACCTCTTTGAGTGCGATTGGTCGTCGGTACTTTGAGAAGCATTTTTATGCAATGGGCTCCATGTTAGAATTGACGCGGAGTGCACTGAGCGCTAGATTAAAGCTGTCCAAACTCATTTCGGATCGGACCATTGCAGGCAGCAGCCAGAGAAGACCACCTCTCTGCACTGGATTTGAACCCAGTTGCAAGATGTGAAAACCGACTCTTCTCCCCCGCACCCAGCAACCAAATGTACATGATTCAAAGACATCCTTACCTCAGATCATAGACGTTCTTGCCAGGTGATGACATCCAGATATCTGGTTTCCTAGGTCAATTTGAAACAACAGCAAATCAAATGAGACTTTTACGAATTTGTTGGCTTTCAATTGAATGACGATGGCTCTTATATCAGCTGCTTAATACAAGAAGAGCTTTTGGAAAATTGTTCAACAACGTGAATGTACAGGTGATCCTTGATGTACGTAAATCCTTGGAGACCATCGTGTAGGAATTTTTGCCCTCCATAGCAGGTGATTTTCCCCTGCTGATCTGGATTGTGTGCTATGTTTTGTTCATGCACCTCTTCAGATCATCTCACCTTTGCTTAGTTTTCTGTGATAGTTTCTCTGCTTTGGATATCCATGCTGAAATTAACCAAGTCTTTTGTTAACATCTCACTACATACGACTACAAATATGTAATGTATTCCACCAAAGACGGTCCAGCTGCACACTAACTCTTAGCAAGTTAAGTAAATAATGTATAAAAGTGCAGTAACTCATGTAAAATGTAGCTGTCAGCTGTCCAAGACTGCCATGTTGTTATGGGGATAATACTATTACTTAAAGCACATTAACTTCTATAAGCCTGAGAGTGACAGGCTGTGAAGGCCTACAATTATCGTATATTCAATGTCAAATATGAACAAGCTATTTATTATTCTCTGCTTCAAAAGATAAATCCTGCCTATGCATTGTAATGTGGATAAGTTGGATACAAGATAACCTGTCACTCACCCCCCATTTCTCACTTGGCAGTCCCTCAGTTTCTTGAGTCATTACAGGGAAGTGCTGAATGGAGATTGGGCACTTCCACTTCCAGATGGGAGAGTTGTGAAAGTTATAAAGCAGATAAACTTGCAAGATTCTCCCATTCTCATGAGGGTCATTACATAGAAATGTTGCAAAGGCCTTGAGATGAGGTTGCCTGCTGGAGAAGAGTGGAGCAATGGGCCTGAAGAAGGGAAGAAAATAATGAAAATGCAAACCTATTTTCTGCCAGCTGAAAATGCCCTCTCTTCTGCAAGAATAATAATGCTGCTTTCAGTAAAATACTTAAATATTGGAAAGCTGATGGGATCATTAATGGTTCTACATAAAAATAGGAGTATTTATTTAAGCAGGAACACATTGGACAGTGAAAAACCAACGGATCCAAAAAACAGAACAAAGTACCAGGCTTCTGCTTCTTCTGAAGGCAGAACTACAACTGGAAGCTGGTTGTATGGTGGATTTAGACTTGGCTGCTGTTCAACGGCAATGTGGGATGTCCTATAACCCTATAGCACCACCAGGCCAGTGTGAATATAATGAGAAACTTAGTTTTATGGTTTGTGAAAAGGTGCTACCATAGCTCTCAGGGGGATAAGGGCACCCTCAGCAAATTGAAAGAAAGTGTGTCAAGAACTGATCAAAGAACTGGAACAGATCCTGTGCGCTCAGCAGATGTGGCTCCAGCATTGGTTGAGTGCGTCCGCGAGAGTGCTGGATTGGAACCTTGTGAAGCGTGCATTTTGAGAGCTGTGTGTTGTCGGGTTCATGACTTTATTGTTGATGGCACCATCTTTCCTGTAATGCTTGTTGTCCATCTTACACCCAAGATGCATGCAGTCGAGACAAGTTTAGTGCAGAAGCATTAGAAAGGGTTCAGAGAAAAGTGACCAGGCTGAGCCCTGACCTTGGGGGACTAGGTTATGAAGAAAGGCTCAACCGACTAAATTTATCTTCACTGGAGAAAAGAAGACTGAGAGAGGAGATGTGATACAGGTCTTTAAAATAATGTAAGGTATAGGTACGGTTGAAGTAAACAAGATATTTAATCAAATAGAGAACTAGAGGACACAAGTACAGCATTCACAAGACTCGAGCAAGGTTACAGATTAGAAAAAAACTTACCTTATCACCCCAACCCCTCCCCCTATAAGGTACAGGATGAGGAACTGACTCCCAGAAAGGGTAGTTGATTGAGTATCAGTTCACATCTTTCTGTGGGAGATGCATCAATATCTGTTGAAAGGGGGGAATTCAATGATTATAGAGATATTAATAGCATTGCTTGATTTTTTTGCCAAGGCTCGTAAGAGAAGGAACTTAATGTTTCTTAAAGTAAGGGATCAATAGGTAGATGTGAGGCTGGTGGGCAGCCCATAATGGAATAATCATGTGTGAAAATTGGACAAAGAGGGCTTGATGGACTTAAAGGCCCTTCCTTGCTCTGGACTATATTACATTCTTAAATAATATACAAACACCTGTGGGTGCTGGTAGCCCTGACCACAAAGCAAGTCTTGCATCTTCCCCGTCAACAGTGGCCCTGTAGATTACTATGCATTAGAATGGTTACGGTCAGTCTTAATTAGTAATAGGTTCCTAATGCAGCATATGCTGGTTGCTGCTGTTAAAAATATAGAAATAATGGACTTCACTAAGAAGTAGTGTCAGCCTTAGCTCAATGGTAGCACTCTGACTTAGGGGCAAGAAAGTCATGGGTTCAAACTCCACTTAAGAGACTCGAGCGCATAATATGGCTGGCATTTCAGTGCAGTACTGAGGGAGTGCTGCACTATCAGAGGTGCTGTCTTTCAAATGAGACGTTACAACAAGGCCCTGTCTGCCCTTTTAGTTGGACATAAAAGATCCCATGCCACTATTCGAGGAAGAGAAGGGGTGTTCTCCCCGGTGTCCTGGTCAATATTTCACCCTCAACCAATACCTAAAAACAGATGATCTGTTCATTTATTTCATTGCTGTTTGTGGGACCTTACTGTGCACAAACTGGCTGCCGTGTTTCCTACATTACAACAGTGACTACGCTTTAAAAGTACTTCATTGGTTGTAAAGTACTTGGACGTCCTGAGGTCGTGAAAGGCACTTTATAAATTCAAGTTCTTTCTTTCTTAGTGGTTCAATCCACCAACTGTATCATTTGAATATTAGAAGCCATCTATTGATTTCTGATTACGTTCCAAAATGTTTACTGATTCTCTGTATTTAAGCTCTGCATCAGGGAGAAATGGAAATCCATTTAAAGTCAACACTTAACATCACTGCCATTTTTAAAATATTATTTTTTCAAACATTAAGTGAAAATTGTAAATTCAATCATTTTTGGAATGAAGGATGGAATAACTGGAACTGCTAAGCACTAGTGTTTGAATTAGATTGTATTTATAGAGGAATCCATTGATTTCATGATGCATGTAAGTTATGTAGACTGATTCCATACCCTTGCAGCATAAAAAAGACTTGCATTTATAAAACACCTTTCAGGACCTCAGGACGTCCCAAAGCGCTTTCCAGTCAATAAAGTACTTTTGAAGTGTAGTCACTGTTGTAATGTAGGAAACGGGGCAGCCAGTTAACGCACAACAAGGTCTCACAAACAGCAATTTGATAATCACCAGATAATCTGTTTTAGTGATGTTGGGTGAGAGATAAATATTGGCCGGGACACCAGGGAGAAGTCCCCTGCTCTAATTTGAAATAGTGCCTTGGGATCTTTTACTTCCACCTGAGAAGGCAGACAGGGCCTTGATTTAATGTCTCATCCAAAAGGCAGTATGTGAATATGTTTCGTTCATTACTAACAGGAAGTGTGGGATGGCAGCATTTTTCAATGGATGGTGTTTCTAGTCACTACTGCACAATTCTACCTGTGGTATTTTCAGCCAGCTGTAAGATGTATGAACACTGCTGGTTGAATAACATACTTCTCAAAATAAAACAAAATTCAGATTCCACTGCCATACGAGTAATACTCTGCATGATGATGTTGCTTGTAGGCCAAATGGATGACCTCAGTTCTGTAGCTCAACCAAGGGACCAATCATCAAAAGAGCGTGAGCGAGGTAGATCACAGGAGCGGAAACCTCCATCCTCCAACGAGAAGCAGCGTTACTACTCCTGCGACCGCTATGGCAGTCGGGAACCCCCACAGCCCAAGTCAACTGATAACAGCCGGTCTGCATCTCCTAGTACAGGCCCAGACCATAGCCTCCACAGACAGGTGAGAAGAAATTAGCACATGTCAGGGGATCTCAGTGGCAACTGTGAGTTCTATTTAAACATAATTTAACCGATGATAAGAAATAGAAGTTTTTTTTTAAAAATCATGTTAAATTAGGGACTAAAAGGTGAAAATTCCTTTCGTTGTCCTCAGACACAGTATTACATGTGGTGAACTCTTAAAATGTAAACTTTTTTTCTGATTTGTATTCTAAAATATTGAGTATGAAGAGACCTTTGAAGTTAGAAACTTTACAGAAGTATTTGAAACTTGATCAAGAAGGTAGAGTGAAGTAGAGGGTGAATGTAAGGCAGGTCACAACCAAGTATCATTAGAAATGTTCAGTTTCTTTAATGTGTGCAAGATATTTTGCACTTCTTTCTAACACCTGTTTCAGTGCTGTATTGATTATTTAGATCTCCGTGTTTGCCATAATATTTTGAAATTCTTCTACTCCAGGATCCTGGCTGTAGACCTTGATCAGTGCTGCTTTTGAGCTGGTTAATAAGAGGTGTGTGGGAGTGGCCTAGGTTGAATCACGGTCTCCTGATTTTCTTTCCCTCTGTGAATGGAAGCATATTATCGTTGCTTGGCACCTCCCTCAAATTGCCTGGTTGAGACTCGGTACATAACTTGTGGGGAACTTGAGTATGATGCTTTGGCATTGTATGGCAAGGTGTATTGGCATACAAATGAGCTCCATCATCAGACTGTTGACACCCATCATTCTTAAAATAACAACAAGGACTTAATAAGCCACTAAACATGAGAAACACCAGAGAACAGATATTATTGAAAAAGTACTAACATGAAATGATTTCGATGTAATTCCTGGTCAAAAATAGTATTTTCTGTTCAACATTTACACACAATTTTCAATAAACCAGATTCTCATTTTGTTCCCTTAAAGGACCACCTGGAAGTCACTAATTCAGTGGTAACAGCCAGCATTTCTCATTTGATTCTGATGGAGTTGAGAACACCTATGACAAATTGCTGAAATGTTGGCAGCTTCATGTTTGAAATTTCTGTTACAAGTGTATTCATAGATGATAAGTGTTTTAAAGATTTTGGTGGGAGGTATTTTACTAATATCATCAAGGTGATACTTTTACTAGAACGATGTTTTATTGAATCCAAAATTATTGAAGTATTAGCATTAATTTATGATGCTTTTATTCATTATAACTCTGCACCAGTATTTTCCATTTTCTTGAGGCAGGAACTGGCATTATGATTCTCAGTCCAAGCTGCTGAGTGCAAATACACAAAATTACTTCAGAGTATGTTGCATAAATTCGTAACCCAAAGATTTACAACATTTCTCTGTTGATTCTGATCCAACTGATAATACGTTTAGCAATTGGCTGAAATGTTGGCAGCTTTGATTTACAGTAAATGCCACATCAAGATAATTTGAAAATTAAACCTACATTCAGACACAAGCATATTTTTGGGAATATTTTGCCTTGGGTAATAGCATAGAAGTGCATCTGACAGATCAAGAGTAAGAGCAATTGTTATCCTGAAGAACTGACTTTTAATAAATTAATAAACACAAAGTAAGAACAGAGGATCTAGCATGAAAGAATTGGATCATAAAAAGCAGTTTCCAAATATCCTAAAAATAAACAAACTGGGCATCACTTTTTCAAAATCGAGTGAAGACACCTTTAGCTTCCTCTGTCTGAGATTGCATTTGCACATCACAAACTTTCCCTAATAGAAAAAATATCAAATCGTCTCTGTCCTAGCGTATTATGAGACCATTACTCCATGTCTTACTGTCTCTTTCTGAGTTTGCATTTACACCATTTGTAGTATATATTCCTGTCTTCACTAATGTTTAGCATGTTTACCATGTTTACCTAGCTTAAACTCACACCAACTTTTTCATGAATGTTCACAGGCAGTGCGAAATTTTACAGTACACATCTCCATTGGAATTTATCTCTTTCCCCAGTATTGCATAGAAAAGAATTTACTGCATCATCACACCTTTTACCTAATGAAAGTAACACCTTCATACTGTGATTTAAATGTATCGACTGTTTATTCAAAATGTCTTCAATGAATATTTTATAAATACTGCACTAATGAAATCTCTATTGTGAGCCCTTGATTAACTACTTCTGCACTCTTCCTATTTACCACTCTCTTCTAGAGTTTTATCTTATACGTTTAATACTGCTAATTATGTACCTACTTTTTCAATAGTTGATTTTGCCACTCATGATAATCATTTTTCCCCATTCTCTCTGCATCTCTGTGTATTTTGCCTCATACTTTATTTTCCCTTTTTGGTGCTTGTCCAAACTTTTCGCCTTATTTCTTCTCTCGTGTGGCTTTGTGTCCTTTTCCGTTGATGTTTTATTTTCCGTGTGTCCTTTTATTTTTTGAATTGCTTTGTTCCAATTTTCATGTAGGGCAGTGGTTCGGTTAATGGCAGCCCTCTGCAGTCAGTCTCTGGCGCTAGCACCCCGTGCCGTGGTCGGAGGCAGCTTCCGCAGACACCTCTAACACCGCGACCCAACATCACCTACAAAACTGCAAACTCCTCTCCGGCTCAGTTTAACAACCTGCAAGGCGTCTTCTACCCAACTCCCCCAGGGAGGCTCAGCCGCGGACGGTCGGAGCACAACACTTTACTGCGCAGCGAGTCCCAGAACCACCCTTATGCTAGTGGTGAGAGCAGACAATCGATGGTGATGCGCATTGGCTCTGATCCTTACTTAGGACACCGCGAGAGTTACGACAGCGAGGGCCAGACACTGCCAGAAGACATGCTGACCTTTGAGGCGGCTGTTGCCACGACTACGGGAAGGTCCCCAAGGACTTCTTGCGCCTCATCTTTTACATCTCAACCTCACCAAAGCCGCAGAGTCCCGAACGGTTATCACTGCAACCTAGGCATGAGCACAGGCCCTGGGACAGGTGCAGGAGAACGGAAATATTATCACGAAACAGATGAAGATGATTGGTGCTAGCGTGGCAGTCTAGCGAGACTCTTACAGATTATGCATTAATTTGATGAGTTTTATCATCTGCAGGGTGTTCTGTCAGAGCTCAGAGCGTATATTCATATGCAGCATTTATGGGGATTTAGAAACTGGAAATTGTTCCAGTAATCCGTTTTTTTTTTAAGGATTGCTTCAGCTTGTTTTTGCACTGAATTTGCAGGTGAAAAATTGTTCACTTGAAGTGAAGAAAACAAAAGACTGTTTAATTCTAGAAAACGTCTGTTTTTCTATCTCTCCCTACATTGGCTATTTCCGAAAACAACAGATGCCAAATTTATTATATAAATATATACATAAAAGTGAAACAAAACTGATGAAATACAATAGCCTGCTCTTGTGAACCAATGGAACAAGTGGTGAATGAGATTGCCTCTTTATGACACAAGTTGTGAGAAGGTGGATCTGCTTTCATCAGACTTTGAATGCCAGAGAAAAAGAAACAAAAGGGAGATAGGATATTTTAATGCAAATCGAGAGACTAACACACGACAAAACCTTTTAAATGTAGGACTTGATGTTAATAACAGACATAAAAATGTCTTGAATGGAGCCAGTAAACAAATTCCGCTCTAGTACTGCACTATGTCTCGTCATCTCTCTGCATTGTTCTCATCTACACCAAGAAGTTCCCCAACATGTTAAGTTTTAAGTTGTGGAGTTGCCAGCACCATTTCTTCAGGTCCAGAGGCCTTTCTGTGTGCTGCTTTTTACACTTTGTTAAAAAAAATTGTCGCTTTGTTCATTTTTCCATTTTTGCTGGGCTTTTTTCCGTTCATCTTGATGGTAACATGACCTATGATCCTGACTGCATCATTCTTTCACAATTAAATCACCGGTAAATAGCCCCGCATAGTCATGCAGACTTCATAGCATTCATTTATTTTTCATAATGTGTACAAAAAGTAGGGATTTGCATTTAACGAGTTAGCCTGATGTCATTCAATCATTGAGTTCCACTCTTTGTATTTATTGCTCCAACTGTTGAATTCCAAGTGCCTAACCTTTTAAATATCTCATAAGAGAAGATACAGCCTCTTGCTTCAGTGCATCTTAACTGGTAAGTGGGGACCCTAGGAGATATGGCTGAAAAGCATAGGTGAGAGGAATTGGTGGTTTACAAAAACAAAATATATATAAATGGTTTCTTGCTAACCGGACTTGAAATTAGTAATGACATGTTGCAAAAATAAAATTTGAAACATAAAGCCAAAAGACTTTATTTGGTGTTGATGAGCAAATGTGGGCTTTAACCTTTTTTGAAGTTAAAACAGGAACATCAGTGCTGAAACAATGTGCGAACCAATACAGCATTATGTCTGCTGTCTTTAAAATTCAGAGTGCATGTCCAGTCTTTTAAACTTGGTTGTGGAGGTTATGAGCACACGTTTTATGGTGTACAGTTTCTATGTTGTAAGGATACATGGGAAAACATTGCTGTTGCCTTTGTAATGTAATTCTTTTCAAAAAAAATAATGTTGGAAGTAGCCTACAAAATGTGCACTTTGAAGAATCAAACGATGGAGTGAGTACACTGGGTTACAGAGGATGATCCGAGTGTTTGTCAGGAGGGCTATGCAACAGACAAAAAAAAAATCATCCATTCCGTAGCTTTATCTGCTGGATTCTCCTCTTCTGGGCTTCAGCATGATTGTGACCAAATGTTTTATAGATTTCCTTATACAAAGGCACAATGATTATTTGAAATTTTAAAGAAAACCAATTATTGGTTGGGGGTGGGAGGGAAATATATATTAATGAAAAATTGTTCCTGCAACATTTAACGGGACATTTTAAATCAAACTGACATCTTGAATAATGCATGCACCAATTGTACTCATTAATTATCAAACTGCTTCTGTGCAGAAGGGTCAGAAACATTTTTTTAAAGGTAAACACTCCCATATTTTTGGAAATGACAGTTTGTGGTGTGACATCTGAGGTTGATTGTGACTGGGGGTGTAAAAAATATCGCCCTGTTCATGTACAACAACAGTACACAAAAGTGTCAGCACTCTTATTTAATATCTTTTATTTTGTCCCAATTCAGTATTGTGCGGCTGCTGTGGGTAAACAAAAATAATAAAATGAAAATGGAAACACTTGCTTAGTTCACTGTCAAACTGTTACCTGTGACCTCTACACCTTTTAACCGAACTGCACACCTTCCCTTCATCCGTTTACAGTAGGTTGCCAAACTCAAGATACACCCAACTATTTTCACATCCAGAGTTCAGTTTATTAGTGGTTGTACTTTGATGAAGTAATGTTAGCATGTGATAAAAGTATGTGCATGAAATATTGTTTATCTTGGAACCACTTTTTTGATACAATGTATTCATCAGCTGTTCATTTTTAAAAAAGGAAAGAAAAAAATTTGATATGAATTTGGGAATTTGTGGCGATAACTTTATATATAAAACAGTGTTGGGAAAGTTAATGAGTTCCAACCATGCAACATGACCGGAGCTAATAAGGTCCTGTGAATGACTAGTTTGCTGCCTGATTGATATTTATCAGCCAAATTTTGAACTTCTGCAGTTTCTACAGTTACATTTTGTATGAGGCAGAGTCCTTGAATTAAAATAAAAGTTAGAAGGAAAATTTCACATGCTTCATGTTTTTCTAATTTGCACAATTTTTAAACAAGACTTCTGCAAATCTTTAAAAAAAAATTGTTAACTGGCTTTGTTGCATTAACTAATATGTTGAGAATGTATGAATGTTTTGAAACTATATAAAGATGCATTTGCTGAGCTGTTCTTATGTCTTTTATTGATGGTTTACACTCGTACCAAAAAGAACACAACCCTAATTATAATTGGGACAAAATGTTGTTAAGCATCATGGTTACTTTTTGTTTTAAGCAACTGACAGAAATTGCATGTCATGCCCTTAGCTTGAATATTGCATTAACCTTTTGCCCTGCTAGTCTTTTTATATCACTTCCTGTCTACAAGAAAAACTTCCTGCACAGGAAGTGGCTAACCAAAAAGAAAACATGGAATTTTTTGGAATGTTTGAATAGGTCCTTTTTTTGTTCATGCATGATTGACTAAATAAAACTTATTGAAACAAACTGTTGAAAACTGGTTGCAAAGTAATTTGCTCAGTGAATTTCTTGGGCATAACTGCAACATCATTTCTTGAGGGGAAAAAAGGCTACTTGGATTGGCATAATATTCAAAAATCCGCATAAAGTAATTTTTGCTTTCTTGGGTAAAAACAAAAACAACTCTAATGGCAAGTGGTCTTTCTAACTTTCCTAAGAATAGTTCGGGTTGAGTTGTCATTTTAAAGGGGCTGTGTCATCTTGGGGGAAGGACTTAGCTGGTTGTTACCATAGCAACAGATTTTTCGCAATGGCATTGTACTCGTGGCAAACATGAACCATTTGGTATTACAGATGGCTTCGGAAAATCAAATTTTTTGAAAATACGGAATGACTTTTTGACTTTCCAAAATGTGATCTTTGTGTAAAAACCTAGGTTCCTCACTTTGCCAATTTTATCAAAAAAGTGGATGCGAGTATAAGGGGGTGTTGTGTACTTTATACTCCTGTCTATTTTCTCATTAAAATTAGTGAACAGATAAAAATATTGCTCTTAAATCTTTTGAAACAGTCAACTAAGTGTCTATGGTCAAAAAAAATGGCAGACTTTGATACACCCATATTGGCTATGTCCTGAACAGCATCAATGAAGGGATGCTATGATCTCAACACAATTTTTACAGAAGTTTCTGGCTTGCAAGCCAAAAAAAAATCCTGATGACTTAGGCCTTTTAAGAAATTATTAATATTGTAAAACAATTAAATGTATTTGCAATCTGTTTATTCAGCTGAACCCTGTAAAGATCAAATCAGTGTTTTTGGAGAAAAGTTGCTCTGAAGACAAGCATGATCTTATAAAAAGGTGAAACTATTTCAATGGTAGACTTCATGATGTTAAAAAAAAAACTTGTAAAAGGAAAGCTTGTCAGGGATCAAACTGGAAAGGAGTCTACTGCATGTAAACTGTGGTTCCCATTGAGAGTGACAATTAGCATGTTATAATGCCTGAAGTCAAAGACCGAGGGCACTCCAACACACTGGTGGTCACTCTTGTAATGTGGGTGAAAATACAGTATTATATATACAGAATACTATATCTCCCTGTGTTTTCTGAAAAATAAACCTTGTACTTTGCACATTCTGACATCAGAACGTGCGTGTTATTTTCCTTCTCCTACCTCAAATGTCACACTTTCCATGTATGTTTGCACTCAGCACAATGTGTCCGTTGTTCTCCATTACAAATGGCTTTGACACTTGTGTTGTCAACTCACCATGTTAAAATGTTGGCCATTTCAATGTTACTAAGGTGTGTGTGTGTATGTCCACACTAAAGGGTTCCATGTCGGCTGAAGTTCCATCAGTCACTCCATGTTATTCCAAAACATTGTAATTACACTCCTGGATCTTACTTTCCTACATATACTCAAGGTAATACTGTTAGTGCAGTGAGTGATTATTGTGTCGAAGGTTAGCAGGCGTCTTTGGCTGTGCTGACTTTTCACATTACTCTTTTATTACATGTTAGATGATAAAGCTACCTTATAATCACCTCAAGCAATGCAACCAATTTCTAAACATTCACATTCAGAATCGGAGCACTAAATGCACAGTATAATAAGATGGTTGATGTAGAGTAGGCGTTTGGTTCTTTCCATTCATGTTCATTTCTTCCATTGGGTTTCACCCTACAGTGATACTTTACACTGTGTCAGATAGAGAACATTTTGTAAAAGGATACTGTTCTTGTTTCCTACAGTTTTCTCCCTCCCTTTCCTGAAGGTGCTGACTCAGTAAGGGTGACTCGGGATGAGCCAGCAAATGCCTATTTTTCTAATCTGAGCCTGGTCAGTAGCTATCAACAGGCTAATTTACTGTGAGTGCATCACAGCCAAGCCTGACCTTACCTGAAATCCACACTTTCTGGCTGGATTCACCGTGTAGTGATCAGGAACTCTGGCTGATTTTTTTTTCTCCCGAGGCCAAGGGCACTGAGGCAAATTATATGCCCCTCTCCACCACCCCCCCTTGTGTGGACCAGCTGGTCTTCAGCAGCACATTTACAAACCAAGCCATTGAGGGGGTAAAAACAGTGGTTTAAAAGCAGGTCATAATGACCATTGATAACAAAATTGAACCCACGGAAATCATGCAACACCAGCTTTAGATGAAATGTCCAATCACATAATATCTATAAGAACTGTCAAGTGGAATCACATGATTCCAATAAAAAGAATCATTGCTGTGAACTGAGATTTTTATTTTCAGCTCAAAATTGTCTTTCATGCAGGCTGATCATCACACATAACACCCTTCCAAATCAGGTTGTATGTTTAAGGTACGTTCTTTAAAATTTCATACAATAGAATCATAGAATCTTACAGCACAGAAGGAGGCCATACCACCCATCATGCCTGTGCCGGCTCTTTGAAAGAGGTATCCAATTAGTCCCATAGCCCTGTGATTTTATCCCTTATAAGTATTTATCCAATTCCCTTTTGAAAGTTACTATTGAATCTGCTTTCACCACCCTTTCAGGCAGTGCATTCCAGATCATTAGAATGTGTTGCGTAAAAAAATTCTCCTCACCTCCGGCTCTTTTGCCAATTACCTTAAATCTGTATCCACTGGTTACAGACCCATTTGCCAGTGGAAACAGTTTCTCCTTGTTTACTCTATTAAAATCCTTCATGATTTTGAACGCCCCTATTAAATCTCCCCTTAACCCCCTCTCCATTTGTCTTTTTACAGCAGGCCAGCAAAATTGTTCCGGAAAACTCACGCTCTCTCTGACCCCTATTCACTGCACAGTCACTAAATTAAAAAGGATATCAAAGGATTTACTTGTCATGAAGCCAGACTATGGAATTACTGAGTTGACTACAGAAGCTGGAACTTCTTGCTGAGCAGTAGATTGATGAATCACAAAAAAATCCTTAAGAGTTCTTTTTCTCTATAAACACATTCACTGTGTGTGCAATGGAGGTTTAAGACCAGTGAAATCTTAAATCTCCTCATTTATAATTTGTGTGACTTTTCTTGTTTAAGTATATTAATGATTAAGCTTTTTTTTTCATTTCCAATGGTCTCCTAATGCTGTACTCAATCTCCAGTCAAGAAGGTCAGCAACTAACATGCTCCAAATCCTCTGCCTATACCACTCTGCTGGAGTGTCTGCTGGAAAGTATTCGAGATCATTGCGGTCGTACCTCCTTTCCCAAACCCATTCCCCAGTCCCCTCCAGATTTCCTATCTCTCCCTGTGGCCCAGCACCCATTCTCTATTCAGTGTCACTCCATAATTACACAACTGAGAATAATAACTAACCATCTCGAAAATCATGGGCATAAGTCTATCTCCTACCACATTATGACACAAGGTGGTGGAGGTTCCATACACCATCACCATGCCCCCTCGCCCCTATCATAAAATGGTCCTCCCATGCTCTACTTTCTCCTTTTGAATTGATCTCCATGCAAATTTTGAAAATTCAAAACCAGCCACCCAATAATCTTAATTTTTCTCTAAATATTTTAAACAAGTTTTTGGGAGATTTTTAATATTCCAAAAACCAGTAAAGGAAATGTTTTAAAATCCATTTTTTTTAATTCTGAAGAAAGATCACAAATATTTAACAATTTATTTGCAAGTATGTATATGTCGAAACAGGATGCACAGTTTCGATTTAGCCCATTAACAACCAAATGAAATGTATGTTTACAGATTAAATGAGCCAGTGTTAGCCTGGTTATGCATGCACCACATATCTCTGAGGAATAGGTTCTTATGTACTTGGAATCTGACTATATTAGTATAAATGATCCATTAGCAAACAGCTTGCATCACTCTTTATCAACTGATCTGTGTTAGCTGACCTATTTTACAGAAATATGTCATCAAATTATAAAATTGTTAAAATATTTCTCATTTTTGTAACACTCCATGTCTGTCATTGAGCAGCTCATTTGCCTCAAAATGTGTCGAAAGTAACGTGCTTTGATTGGCTGAACAGTATATTTGCAACTTAACTGAGGATTGTCAGGCCTCATGCGACTTGTTAGTTTCCAGTCAGCCTGCTTCACACATCACCAGATGTAATAGAACATTCACTCCTGGCCAGTTGTGAGATTGTGATAGTATCTCTACAAAGCAGGAAACCACAATAACAAAATAAGGTACAAGATTTTATGCCGAGCTTAAGAAATTGTTGAATGAAAATTCTGATCATGAATATGCAGGCTGCGATCTGTAATCAGCCTTGCACTTTCTGTTGAACACCTAAAGGTTGAAATGCTGACAGGAGGTCATTGCTGGAACTTCCATTCAGTCATGTCTTGTCAGCATTAAATGTTCATGTTTCTGCTCCAATATATTGGCTAACACTGATTAAAGGGCACAATCTTTTTCTAAGAGATTGGCAAACCTATATTGCTTGCTGGCTGCTCAGCTGTGACTAAGTAATTTGTATCAAAATACACGACCATATCAAATGCAACACCTCAGCCATTCTACTTTCCCGGGATCCTTGAGCACAGGAAATTCAGCTGAAGCTTGAAGCTGAAACCTGATGGTGTCGTATTTCGATTCAACTTACTTTCTCCGATAGGAATAAGTTTGGTTCTGTCAGCTTATTCCAATAACTATGGCTGCAGTTATACTGAAGCTACTGGTCTAGGACCAGTATTTGTGATATGCAATGAGTGACTGGCAGATCAGAGTTAATCTGCCAGTCATACATCCATCCAGGTTGCAGTAAAGTCAACGACAAATTCAACTGCACAGTAGGTTCTCACATCAGTCTTGCACTGCTTGGTTTCATTGTACCTGGGCGTCAGGTTGGGACCTGACACCTGGATTACATTTCATATCAATGTAACTCTGGAAACACTTCACATTGATGTGGAAGTTGCAGGACAACTGCAACTTTAATGTTGGAAGTCCTGATAAATTTAAATAGTAGGGCTTTTCCTGCTTATATCCTAGAAGTAAACTTTAGTTCTTCCTTTGCAAACCTCTTGAATAGAACTAGCAATGTTATTGCCCATTACAGGTTAAATGGGAATAATAAGGGAAAATTGCACAAAAAGAATAATACTTTTTCACTGTTTACTTTTTATGATTATGTTTTTGTTTCAATTCAACTGGCCACCTAACGCAATGATATAGGCAGGCTGTGACATATGGGATTTGGGTCGATGGACATCCCAATTCATTCAAAGGTTGGAGTCTCTCCAGCAGTGTCACAACACTTGTTCATGGGACTATTTTCAATCAGTCTGACCAGATTTCACACCCTCCTTTACAGTCAAATTTCTGTTAAAAAAGCAATTGAATTAAAAACAAAACACATCTTGCATTTACCCATCACATTTCAGATGTCACACTTCAGAGTTTCAGAAGTATAAAAAGAGAAAGACCATCATTTCATGCTGGTTCCTTCTGACCTGGAGCCAGGAATTTACAAGCACCCACCAATGTACAAACTTCCCTAACCAACAATAATTAACCTCAAGGTGTGCCTATTTATAGATATTAGACTTTATGCTCGTAAAGGGACAGACCAGGTTAGACACACTGCAACTTAGCAGCAGAATAACACCCATCATCCAACTTATTGTGAGCCCAAACCACAAGCAAACTGCTCATTTTATCAGGTTTTGTTAGGGATTTTGGGTCTGCCTGAGATAATCTTCCAGGTAAAGTGAGGCTGGTCACTCCTGTCAGCAGTCTGAGCGTCTTATGATCAAACGTATGCCTTTGCTGCCCAATATCTAATTAGACGACAGTGTGATCCGGGGGTCTAACACTATCACTGCAGCGCGAGCTGAATTGGATATAGTGTCTTTCACACGTGCCCTCACGTACGCTTTTCCAAAGATGAACTGAAACCGTTAATGAGATGAAGCCATACGTGAATCATTATGCAGCTTTACTTTGCAGACAGCAAGTGTAACGGATGTAATCAAATCTCACCTTAATTTCACTAACAACAGAACCCTCTTCGAAAACAAGAAAATAATACAAGATCCACCACGCTATTCCTATTTAGGGTTGCCAATCATCCCGGACTGCCCGGGATTGTCCCGGTTTGGGGCATGGATCTCCCAAGCAATGCCTCTGGCCGCCTGGGAGATCTTTGCGCTTTAGATTTCTCGCTGGAGCATTGAAGTCGGGGAGGGGGAGACTAGGGAGGGGGGGGGAGACTGGGGAGGTGGGGGGAGACTAGAGAATGGAGAGCGGGGTGAGAGGGAGGCTGAGGAATGGACATCGGGGGATGGGGAGCGAGGGAGGCTGGGGGATGGAGGAGAGGACTGGGGAATGGAGGTCGGGGGATGTGTAGATTGGAGAATGGAGTCGGGATGGAGGAAGAGAAGGACCGGAAATAGGGAGAGGAAGACTGAGGGATGAGGGTTATGGAGAGGGAGACTGCAGAATGGGTGTCGGGGAGAGATGGAGACTGGGGGATGAGGGTCAGGGGAGAGAATGGGACTTGGGTTCGGGGGGGATTGGGGCTCGGGCAGGGGGAGAGAGGGAGACTGCGGAATGGAGTGGGCGTGGTGAGCATCATTTCCTGCAGAGCCAGGAGTAGCAGCAACAAGGCGGTGAGTGGGAGCGGCAGTGAGAGAGAAGCAATAAATAAAGGGATGAGTGAAACCTGGGCACCTTACTGTAGGAAAAGAGTGAAGAAATGTTTCTACTGGTGGACGAATGGGGAACAAGAAGATAGAGACCGAGGATTCTCACTGGAAGAACCAAGGGGGAAGGAAGGAGAAAGGTTCTTGAACTGAGGGCTATTAGACAGTGGGATCCTTCACCACAAGTGGCTATTGAGGTAGAGACTTGAACATAATTTGAAAGGGAATGTGATAAATATTTGAAAAGAATATAAAAGGATCTGCAGCAATAGTTGAGCCCCAGCACCCGCACAGGCACTGGGGTCAAATGGCCGCCTTCTGTGCTGTAATTTCTATAATTATATGCAAACTTTCCTTTATTGAGTCCGAGCCCAAGGAGTAGTTTAGAAATGATGGTGCTGAGCAGAGTTGAGGACGATGTGCCTTTTAAGAAGTGCCCCAAACACCAAGCTCACTGCACTTTGTGTGACCTCTCGGTTTGGTTCAGGTCAGTCTACGTCGGCCAGTTTTGATGTGTGAAATCCAAGTACAGATCAGCTCTGACTGAGATTCCCAGTTCAGAGTTGTTCCTTTCACACAGAACCTGTGTCCAAACCAGAGGGGAATCTGAGTGTTACCAGTATTACTATTAGTGTATTACTATATATATTAGTGTATTACTATAGTGAAGAACAAAAAAGGGGCAGTCACACCACTGGGAGTGCACTATAGACCCCCAAACAGTCAGAGGAAGATACAAGAGCAGATATGTAGGCAAATTTCTGAGAAATAGGGCAGTAATAGTAGGGGATTTCAACTACCCTAATATTAACTGGGATAGAATCAGTGCAAAAGGTATAGAGAGTGCAGAATTCCTAAAATGCATTCAGGAAAACCTTTTTTAGCCAGTACGTGGCAAGCCCAACAAGAGAGAGGGCAGTCCTGGATTCAGTTTTAGGGAATGAAGCTGGACAGGTGGAAGGAGTATCAGTGGGAGAGCATTTTGGTGGTAGTGATCATAATTCAGTTAGACTTAGCATAGTTATGGAAAAGGAAAAAGATAGAACAGGAGTAAAAGTTCTCAATTGGGGAAAAGCAAACTTTACTAAGCTGAGAAGTGATTTATCAAAAGTGGACTGGAAACAGCTACTTGAAGGTAAATCAGTGTCAGAACAGTGGGAGGAATTCAGGGGGTAGTGAGGGTTCAGAGCAAATATGTTCCCACAAAGAAAAAGGGTGGGAATGCCAAATCTAGAACCCCCTGGATGTCCAGGAGCATACAGGGTAAGATAAGGCAAAAAAGGAAAGTTTATGTCAGATACTGAGAGCTCAATACTACAGAAAGCCTAGAGGAGTATAGAAAGTGCAGGGGTGAAATTAAAAAGATTAGGAAAGCAAAGAGAAGCCATGAAAAAATACTGACAAGTAAAATCAAGGAAAAACCAAGGATGTTTTATAAATACATAAAGAACAAGAGGATAACGAAGAGTCGGGCTTATTAGAGACCAAAAAGGTAACCTATGTGTGGAGGCAGAAGATGTGGGTATGGTTCTTAATGAATACTTTGCGTCTGTCTTCACAAAAAAGGGGGATGATGCAGACATTGTACTTAAGGAGGAGGAGTGTGAAATATTGAATGGAATAAACATAGTGAAGGAGGAAATATTAAGGGGATTAACATCTTTGAAAGTAGATAAATTGCCAGGCCCGGATGAAATGCATCCCAGGCTGTTAAGAGAAGCAAGGGAGGAAATAACGGAGGCTCTGACCATCGTTTTCAAATCTTCTCTGGCTACAGGCTTGATGCCAGAGGATTGGAGGACTGCTACTGTTGTACCGTTGTTTAAAAATGGAGAAAAGGATAGACCGAGTAATTACAGGGCAATCAGCCTAACCTCGGTGGTGGGCAAATTATTGGAAACAATTCTGAGGGATGGTATAAATCGTCATTTATATAGGCACAGATTAATCAAGGACAGTCAGCATGAATTTGTTAAGGGAAGGTCATGTCTGACTGACTTGATTGAATTTTTTGAGGAAGTAACAAGGAGGGCCGATGAGGGTAGCGCGTTTGATGTAGTCTACATGGATTTTAGCAAGGATTTTGACAAGGTCCCAATGGCAGACTGGTCAGAAAAGTAAAAGCCCATGGGATCCAAGGGAAAGTGGCTAGTTGGATCCAAAATTGGCTCAGTGGCAGAAAGCAAAGGGTAATGGTCTACGGGTGTGATTGTAACTGGAAAGCTGTTTCAAGTGGGATTCTGCAGGGCTCATACTAGATCCCTTGCTTTTTGTGGTATATGTCAATGTCTTAAACTTAAATGACGTGGAGATGCCGGTGATGGACTGGGGTGTACAAATGTAAGGAATCATACAACACCAGGTTATAGTCCAACAGTTTTATTTGAAAATCACAAGCTTTCGGAGGCTTTCTCCTTCGTCAGGTGAGTGTTGACACTCACCCGACGAAGGAGAAAGCCTCCGAAAGCTTGTGATTTTCAAATAAAACTGTTGGACTATAACCTGGTGTTGTAAGATTCCTTACATTTAAACTTAAATGTAAGGGCCATGATTAAGAAGTTTGCAGATGATACAAAAATTGGCCGTGTGGTTGATAGTGAGGAGGAAAGCTGTAGACTGCAGGAAGATATCAATGGACTGGTCAGGTGGGCAGAAAAGTGGCAAATGGAATTCAATCCGGAGAAGTGTGAGGTAATGCATTTGGGGAGGGCAAACAAGGCAAGGGAGTACACAATAAATGGGAGGATACTGAGAGGTGTAGAGGAACTGAGGGACCTTGGAGTGCATGTCTACAGATCCCTGAAGGTAGCAGGACAGGTAGATAAGGTGGTTAAAAAGGCATAAGGGGTACTTTCCTTTATTAGGCGAGGCATAGTATATAAGAGCAGGGAGGTTATGCTAGAACTGTATAAAACACTAGTTAGGCCATGGCTTGTGTATTGTGTACAGTTCCGGTCACCACATTAAAGGAAAGATGTGATTAGACTAGAGAGGGTACAGAGGAGATTTACGAGGACGTTGCCAGGACTGGAGAATTTCAGCTATGAGGAAAGATTGGATCGGCCGGGGTTATTTTCATTGGAACAGGGGAGGCTGAGGGGTGATTTAATTGAGGTGCATAAAATCATGAGGGGCCCAGGTAGAGTGACGAGGGAGGACCTATTTCCCTTAGCAGAGGGGTCAATAACCAGGGGGCATAGATTTAAAGTAATTGATAGAAAGATGAGAGGTGAGCTGAGGAGAATTTTTTTCATCCAGAGGGTGGTGGGGGTCTGGAACTCACTGCCTGAAAAAGTGGTAGAGGCAGAAACCCTCAACTCATTTAAAAAAGTACCTGGATGTGCACTTCAAGTGCCGTAGCCTACAGGGCTATGGACCAAGTGCTGGAAAGTGGGATTAAGCTGGATAGCTCTTTTTTGGCCGGCACTGACACGATGGGCCGAATGGCCTCCTTCTGTGCCGCAACTTTCTATGAGTTACCAGTGCAATTTCAATGAGTTACCATTAGTTACTGGTGGAATCAAAGTTCTCCCTGCGAATCGCTCCCTCATCCTCGGTTTCCCCTCTTCCCATCCCTCAGTTTCCCTTCTTCGCCTTCTGGTTGTTGGAACTTCTTGTACAACAGCTGCTGATACAAAAGCACGACTAAAGATATTCAACTACAGGGGACCCATAAGGTAAATACAATAACATTTGTAATTGTCATGTGACAAGATGTCATATGGCCAGAACATCACGTGATCAAACCTTCAGGTATGCCTCCAACCAGAGTTGGCAACCCTATTCCTACTGGAGGGATCATTAAATTTTTTCCTGGTCAGCCTTCTTATCCTGACCAGCTTTTGGCTTGATTGCAACACACTTGATTGCAACAGTGCAGCATAGAGACTGGTAAAGTCTAAACCATTTGCAGGATTACTTTGGTTAGAAGTGTGCTTTAAAATTAAACATTCTATGCAGAATGGTGCTGCAATCTTTCTCATTAATTTGACCCATGATGATTTCCTGAGGTCTCCAGCTGTCCCTGACTTTTGCTATGAGGGGGGAATACATACAGTTATATGGCAATAGTAGGAACACAGAGTTATTATTACAGGCTCCTACGCCTGAAAATCAGTCGTACCTGACTTATAGACTAACCTACAGAGTACAACCTGGGAGGTGGTGCCCTGACTCCCAGGGTTAAACCGGGCGGGCGGGTGATTTGATTGGACATGAGTGCGTGTTGGCTGGTTGGCTGCAGATTGGACCCTGTGGCTAATGTAGCAGAGGCTCCGGGGAGAACAGAACCTGGCTTGAGTTACTCAGGACCGCTGCTGCTTGACAGGCGCTTGGAGCATCTCTCGCTCTGTCTCTCCACACATCTTGAGCCCCACTCAAAATTCTCCTCACTCCTCGCAGCATGGATGAGTCGACTGGTAGATTTCTGAGCAGCTTTCGGTGATTTTATTATTTTTTTAAAAAAAAATTGCTTGTTTTATTTAATTGATTGACTGTCCTGCGCCGCTTGACCGACCAGAAATTATGGACTGGAGGATCTTTGAGTTGGCTCTTATTTTGGCAGCGTGTCTCCGCCTGTCCCGCTGTGCACCGAATGATGGGGACGATCCAGAGCTGGGGTCCGGGGCCTCGTTCACAGGTAAAGGAGCTGACACTCTGATCTCTTTAGTTTCCCAGGAAACTATTTGGGAGTCATTGCTAAGAGATGGTGGTGAGTGTC
Organism: Heptranchias perlo; assembly: GCF_035084215.1. Lineage (NCBI taxonomy): Eukaryota > Metazoa > Chordata > Chondrichthyes > Hexanchiformes > Hexanchidae > Heptranchias > Heptranchias perlo. The sequence goes on along the minus strand of NC_090355.1, from coordinate 14,244,442 downwards.
TTGGTGCAAGCATTAAAGATAGCATCAGGCTGCAACATTAATGCTGCACATCTAATAAAAACATGACATTTTAAAACGTTGGAACAAAGGGAAATAATCTTGGTTAAATTTACATTTAAAAGAAATGAAGATTAAGATTTCATTGCTTCTGGTGCACATTAATTTGCATTGAATTCCAGGCTTATTTTAATGCCATATTGAAGTAATGTCAAATAGTTTGTACAATTTGTTTAGTGTTGGATAAATTAAACCATGAACTGCATTGCTGAAGAACACAACATTGGGTCGTGGGGGCACCTCAGTGGCCGCTTGTATCCGGTCCAGTCCGCCAGGCGGCGCTGTCTCCCCACTCTCGGTGCTCGCAGGTGCTCCTTAAGGTGCACCTTATTTCATTTAGATTAGTAATTATTGGGCACAACTGTTATGTTCCATTTTATTGTGAAATTCAAACAGTGCATGTTTTTCCACACTTTATTCTAAACATCAAGAATTAAATAATTTACTGACTCATTTGTACACAGTTTTGCATTTTGAAACCCTGCAACTTGAGTGAAATGACTGGACATTTTCATGAATCGATCTGTCATGTTATGCTCTGACCATCGGCTGTTGTTATAACTAATTTGAGCTGCATTATCTAAGTAAAAAATCTAGCATGATCAGTCAATTCTGTTTAAAAATCTGGGCGTAATTGTATTTATTAGTCTATTTCAATAACGTTATACAACTGAGTGGTTAATCCAGGTAATAAACTGAATATAGTCAGTGGTCTAAGAGTGTTGAAATGTGTCTAGATTTTGGGATAATTTTTTTATTTCAAAGAAAATTGGAGATGGACCATAATTTGATGGGAAATAATCTGTGAAATCACGACTATTTTTTTCTGGGAATGTTCTCCTCCTCCCGGAGTTATTCACTCCTTCCTGTGGTATGGTACGACTGGTGCTGATTGATTCATCACTATTTTGCCCCAATTGCCCTTTTTCATGTCTGACCCTTAGGGTCGCCAACTCTGGTTGGACAAATTCCTGGAGGTTTCATCCGCCCAGTCAAACAGCCTTGTTTACCCATCTCCAATATTTTTATAACTAATAAATGACAGTATTCAAAGAAAATGGGGGGAAAAAAACACTTTTTTAATGCCCCTATGATATTTCTCCTGGTTCACTTGCAGCAGTATCCAGGAGATTAATCTTTTAATTCTTGAAGACTCCAGAGCGATCCTGGAGGGTTGGCAACCACGGTGACCCTTGATGATGAGTGTTAACAGGTGGAGCATCGTAACTAAGTTCGATCTAGATTTGCATTTAGTGCAGGAGTCACTGGATACTGGTCAGGAGTGAGAGCTATTGTGACTTGATTTGTGTGCTACACATGCACACGCACACAATCTGTATTCATTTCTCTGGGTATGCTGTCACTGACACTTGTGTCACTAGTTCTGTCACTGGAACGTTTGTTGTAACAAATTTTATTTCTTTAAATATTGCTGTTCTTTGATCCCATTTCTTCCAACTTTATTTTGTACAGCAATCAAAATTCGTGATGGTATACCGGATAAGGAGTCAAATTCATCTTTTTACAAATTAGTCTGTTCTTTTCCATAACTAATGTCCCATTAACAGAAACATCTCCGCTTGTGGAATTTCTAAGACTATGATTTTGTTAGTGGGGCATGAATTGGGGGAAAACACAGGTCTCTTGTGTGATTTTCTTTCAGTAAGAGGAATTTTACCTCATGTGGTTTTCATTGACTGGATGCAAAGTCTCTACATGTCACTTGAGTTCTTATGGGTTACAGCAGAGTTTGCCTAGCTCGTTCAATGTGCAGTGGTTTCCGACTGACTTTTTGCGCTATGATCTGGGAATCTGGTATAACAGCTCTCCACATCTGTTTCCGTGTAGACATCTTGAGATTAATCTTCCATGTAATTCAAAAGGGGTGTATTTATATTAAAAAAAACTGTTCATTAACCCGTAGAATGCTGGCAGGTCTATGGGAAATCACTATCTCCCTGGGTCAGCCAGTTGCTTAAGATTCTAGCTCACCTTCACTGTGAAACTGAAACAAGTACGATGACTGCATTAATAAAAGCTATTTGTGTTTCAGGAATAGTTTTTATACCGTAATACCCGTTTTGAAACTTTGAAACCTTTTTATTTGTCTTCTTTCTTCTTCCACCTAATTTCCATGAAGATCGAGAACGGTTTTGTTTTCATTGGCTCGAAAAGGCATTATTTTTCAGTCAGTTGAAAGGCTCAAGTCTTAAATATTTGAAGACAATCGGCACCATCTCACTTTCTCCTCACAAAAAGGACCAGAGGGGAGATGAGGAGAATATTTTTTATTCAGTGAGTTGTTTATGATCTGGAATGCACTGCCTGAGAGGGTGGTGGAAGCAGATTCAATAGTGACTTTCAAAAGGGAGTTGGATAAATACTTGAAAAGGAAAAGAAAAATTGCAGGGCTATGGGGAAACAGCAGGGGAATGCGACTAATTGGATAGCTCTTAAAAGAGCTGGTATAGGCATGATGGGCCGAATGGCCTCCTTCTGTGCTGTATGATTCTAGGATTTCCCATCGTTGGAGCAGTTGGTTTGCTGTTGCTTATCTCTGCTCAGAAATTGGCGCGTTCATTACCTCCAGGACTTTCTCTGCAAAATTGCTGTATTCGGGCAGTGAATCATGCTATGTGGGGTGAGTGTAGACATGTGTGGGACTCGTTGTTAGTTGTCACACATCACATCGAGACACTGCCCTGTTATTGTTGCTTAATATGGCGTTGCTGTGTATCGGTATTCTTATTTATCATTTGTTGAAATGGTCTTCCTTTGACATACAATTAGCTCTTTCACTGACGGTTGTTTGTCAATATTTGGTACGGAGTCCGAGAATGGTATTACGACAAAGCAGCCTGCTTGATTGGTGCCCCATCCGCCACCCTGAACATTCACTCCCTTCACCACCGGCGCGCCATGGCTGCACTGTGTGCAAGATGCACTGCTGCAACTCGCCAAGGCTTCTTTGACAGCACCTCCCAAACCCACGACCTCTACCACCTAGAAGGACAAGGGCAGCAGGCACATGGGAACAACACCACCTGCATGTTCCCCTCCAAGTCACACACCATCCCGACTTGGAAATATATCGTCATTCCTTCATCATCACTGGGTCAAAATCCTGGAACTCCCTTCCTAACAACACTGTGGGAGAATCTTCACCATACAGACTACAGTGGTTCAAGAAGGCGGCTCACCACCACCTTCTCAAGGGCAATTAGGGATGGGCAATAAATGCTGGCCTTGCCAGCAACGCCCACATCCCATGTATGAATAAAAAAAAAATCACAGTTTGCATTTAGCTTCAAGGAAGAAAAATATAATTGACAATGTGACACTTTTTTATTCCGATTCTGGTTACTTTTTTCTATTGAGCCTTTGCTTCCCATTGTTAAGTTCTCTTCCATTCTCTTTAGTTGTACCATTCACTACTCCCATAGCTGTCAATGGTACCCTGTGCCCAGTTCCAAGGAGTTATGAAGGAGTGGCCTGTGTTGACTGAGCAAGACAAGATGGGAACTAACATGGTGATTCAGAGAGTGAATGAGTTTTTTTTCCCCACTCTGTTCCTGTACTGGGTCTTTTTGTGCTTATTTATTCAATTAATGAAAGTCTTGTACATTACAACAGTGACTTCACTTCAAAAGTACTTCATTGGCTGTAAAGCACTTTGGGACGTCCTGCGGTTGTAAAAGACGCCATAGAAATCCAAATTTTAGACCACACCCTCCACATCTCAGTGTCACATCTGCAGAATATATGCCACCCTTGCTTCTGATTGGCTCATATATATTTGGAAAACCGCAACAAATCACAACAGAACCATCTCTTTAATACTTTTATTATTTTTTTTACAAAAAGGGAAAGAAAGCCTGTCATTTCCTGCCGATTTCCGCCGACCTTGATAACCCGGCATGAAAGAAGCCAGGGATTTGCTAGCAGGTGCCAATCTGGAACATCAGAGGTCCCTCTGCTGACTCAGGAGAAGTGGTTGGCAGTGTTGCTCTTTAGTACTTTTTGGAAGATCGAAACATCCCTCAGTAGCAACAGTTAACCTCAAGATATGTACATTTACACCACTTCCCCTGCCCACCCCCTCCGCAGGTAGCAAATAAGATTTAGATGCTGCTCCAGAAACAATTTTACAGATTTAAAGGGACAGGCTACAGTAAACACAGCTCAGCATTAGCAGCAGGCTGCTTTCCTCAAGATGGTTTCTTTCTGTCCATTGGGAAAGGCTATCCAGATGTCAACATCCCCCTTCATTATGTAATTATGCCTTGGATCGTATAACGCTGCTGCCTTTTATAATGTGGAGATGCCGGTGATGGACTGGGGTTGACAATTGTAAACAATTTTACAACACCAAGTTATAGTCCAGCAATTTTATTTTAAATTCACAAGCTTTCGGAGGCTTCCTCCTTCCTCAGGTAAATGTAAATCATGTATCCTCTGACTTAGCATTGGCTGTGCAAGGGAGATCTACTAGTGTTTTTATTTGAGAGCTTTTGCAGCAGATGAGTTTTTGCTTCATTGTGGTCTAAACGTTTAGAAAAGAAGGAAACCAAGTCAGCTCTGAAAACAAATTTGCTGTTCGTAGAAATAATGAGAATTGATGGTTCTTTCTGCGCTGGTGCAGTTGCAACTGACAGCACACAGTGGGCTTTAATCTGCACACTAACTGATCTGGAGAGCTTGGCTTGACAAAAAAGTGGCTTTATTTTACAAGAGTAAAAATGTTTAAGCGCAGCTATCCCTCACCTCGATTAGAATAATTCATCCAAAAATCTATTTAATTGTGAAGTGGTTTTATTTGTAGGGTGGGGTTAACTACGATATAAATCTCCAACAGCTGTCCAAACATTCAGAGCATACTGTACTAATCACATCCCTGCAGATTGTTGACCTGTGCAGTCTTCGGAAAACGCTATGCGAGGATAGTTAAGAAGACAGGAGGAAACCTAGAGTCTTTAGTGACTGACACAAAAGTCTATAATATCTTTCAGATTAGCAAGTGCTTGCAAGGTGAAGCTGCTGTGGCAGCAGTGCTGTGTGAGTCTTGTCTAAAGCAGGACACTGCTATTACTTTCAACAGAGAAACATGAATCAACTACAGTGTTTTGAGCTGTTCTGACTGGCATGCTTCCATATTCTGTGGCAGAAAAGCATAAATCTAGCATGTTCACAGTAAAAAGAGTTGCCTGGAAACTCGGGACAGGAAATGTACAGGTCTGTTTTCTTTGAGTCACTTCTGGCTGAATCTGTAACTTCTGAGGTCAAATTTACAAGCATTTCTGATACTTGGGGGAATCTTCCCTCTTAAACACAGGCTTTTATATCGTACAAAATATTATTTGAAAATGCTTTCAACAACCATCTCTTTGTTAATCAGTAGCCCAAGGACATAATCAAAAAAAGGGATGCTAACATAACCACAAGAAACATGGTAGGTTGTTACATAAGGTTAAATCTCACGGGATCCAAGGTGAGGTAGCCAATTGGATACAAAATTGGATTGACGACAGGAGACAGAGGGTGGTTGTGGAGGGTTGTTTTTCGGACTGGAGGCCTGTGACCAGCGGTGTGCCTCAGGGATCGGTGCTGGGTCCGCTGTTATTTGTTATTTATATTAATGATTTGGATGAGAATTTAGGAGGCATGGTTACTAAGTTTGCAGATGACACCAAGATTGGTGGCATTGTGGACAGTGAAGAAGGTTATCTAGGATTGCAACGGGATCTTGATAAATTGGGCCAGTGGGCCGATGAATGGCAGACGGAGTTTAATTTAGATAAATGTGAGGTGATGCATTTTGGTAGATCGAATCGGGCCTGGACCTACTCCGTTAATGGTAGGGCGTTGGGGAGAGTTATAGAACAAAGAGACCTAGGAGTACAGGTTCATAGCTCCTTGAAAGTGGAGTCACAGGTGGATAGGGTGGTGAAGAAGGCATTCAGCATGCTTGGTTTCATTGGTCAGAACATTGAATACAGGAGTTGGGATGTCTTGTTGAAGTTGTACAAGACATTAGTAAGGCCACACTTGGAGTACTGTGTACAGTTCAGGTCACCATATTATAGAAAGGATATTATTAAACTGGAAAGAGTGCAGAAAAGATTTACTAGGATGCTACCGGGACTTGATGGTTTGACTTATAGGGAGAGGTTGGATAGACTGAGACTTTTTTCCCTGGAGAGTAGGAGGTTTAGGGGTGATCTTATAGAAGTCTATAAAATAATGAGGGGCATAGATAAGGTAGATAGTCAAAATCTTTTCCCAAAGGTAGGGGAGTCTATAACGAGGGGGCATAGATTTAAGGTGAGAGGGGGGAGATACAAAAGAGTCCAGAGGGGCAATTTTTTCACTCAAAGGGTGGTGAGTGTCTGGAACGAGCTGCCAGAGGCAGTAGTAGAGGCGGGCACAATTTTGTCTTTTAAAAAGCATTTGGACAGTTGCATGGGTAAGATGGGTATAGAGGGATATGGGCCAAGTGCAGGCAATTGGGACTAGCTTAGTGGTATAAACTGGGCGACATGGACATGTTGGGCCGAAGGGCCTGTTTGCATGTTGTAAACTTCTACGATTCTATGATTCTATTACATAATTCAGAACAAAATCATTAAACAGAGCAAAAAGGTGACTTTTCTGTTTCTACAGTCTCCTCAACAATGTTTCTGCCAGAGGCCGTGCCCCTCTATCAGGTGTTCATTTCTTCTCATAGCTGTCACTGTATAGAAGAGCTCTATGGGTGAAAAGGTGCCATCGGGTGGTAGACTACAACTCCCAAAATGCACTAGTATCATGTTGTGGCCTACAACTCCCAGAATGCACCTAAGACTGCCTCCCACGTGAATCCAGCAGACACCACCACATTTGGGAGTTAGAGGGTGTGCTCAACAAACCAAGATTTATTTTAAATGGTTGACTGCAAGACTGGCTATTCACAGAGCATGACGAAGTTTTGGTGTTTGTAAGTGCTGACCCTGGCCAGTGATGGGCAAAGGCTGACAGCCCTATAAACCAGGGATACCATTAGGACCAGTGAATACCTTGAAAATAGTATTTTTTGGATAAAAGTATATCTGAGGCAGCTTTGGCAAGAAAACCAATTTGACTACATACAAGGGCTTGTAATATAAAATAATAATGCTAACATGCTACGCATTCAAGAGGGGAGAGAGCGTAACTATAGACCACTAATTGGGGGAAAACTCATCAATTCAAGATCAAATTAGTGAACATTTTGAGATACATTGGGGGACTTGCCAAAGACAAGTTGTGTTTGATAAATTTCATAGGCCGGGAAATTCTTCAAAGCCGCTCCCAGTTCACTCGTGCTACTTCGTTGGAAGTGCTGTGGGAATCCTATTTACACATGAGGACAGGATTCTGCAGCCCTTTCAGTGAAGTAATGCCAGCAGACTGGGAGCAGCTCCCAGGAATTTCCCAGCCAGAGAGTTTTTTGAACAAGTGATTGATTTGGATTTGATCTCCTGGACTGTTTACGATCACCTGAAGGGGTCGGCAAGGAATTTTCCAGACTTTGTCCCCCCCCCCACTTTATTGGCCCTTTTTTTTGCCTCTCCCGGAGATTACATGGCTGCCGGGGATGGGGGAGAGGTCATGATGCTGCAGGCTCACGAGTGTGGGGCAGACTTGGTGGACCAACTGATCTTTTCCTACCTGTCATTTTTGTATGTTTGTACAAAGAGAATGCTGAATGGAAATTCCGAAGGTATTCAGTAAGATGGCTCAGAATGCTTGTTACATAAATTCTGATGTATGGTGCAAGAGGAAATGTAGCAGCATGGGTAGGAAACTGGTTGACAGACATGAAACAAAGCTGTAGGCAATGGATGAACAGAGAGGCCTGGGGTTCAAATACATAAATCCTTGAAAATGCAAGTGTCGGTTGATAAAACCATTTTTAAAAAAAATAACATTTTAGCTTCTATAATTAGGGGCATAAGAATACAAAAGTGATGAGGTAACAATAAATTTATACAAGGAAACTGGTCAGGGTATTTTGTGCAGTTTTGGGCGCCCCATTATAGAAAGGATATTAAAGTTACAGAGTGCATACAGCATAGATTCACTAGGATAATGCAAAACTATCGTTAAGAGGAGATTGGGATACTGGGATTACTTCTCTGATTCAGTGGAAAACTAAGAGGAGATTTAATAGTTTTAAAAATTATGAATGGTATTAAAGGGGTGAATAGGGAAAGGCTATTTCATTTGCTTGGGGGAATCACTAACAAGGGGTCATCAAATTAAAATGAGTGAGGAGAGAGGATAGGAGAAATTTTTTTACCACAGGGAATGGTTGAGGTAGAGACCATTGCATCTTTTAGGGGAAAGCTGGATAAATATTTGAATCAGAGGAAATGCAAGACTATGGGGAGAGCATGGGGCAGTGGGATTAGTTCTGGATAGCTTTAGTAGAGCTAGCACAGAAAGAGTGGGCCAAATGGTTCTTCGGTTCCATAAACGTCTACGTTTCTCTGTTACACAGAGCCACTCTCACCAGTCTTGGTCGCAGGAAGGCTTCCTTTCCTGATCTCAGTACCGAGAACCATCTGCTCCCAGTCTCTGCTCCAGGGACACCTCCACCCACCTGAGACCTGGAATTTGCTGTTGATAGATAATAGGTGCCAGTCATGCTCCATCCTGGCTCAACACGGAGCTCACGCACTGCTCCAGCTCTCAGTTTACCCAACTCTTCTGCTCCCTGGACCCGTCTTACATTCCCACCCAGCTGCTCTGCTCCTTTACTTGGCTTCAGACTGCCAGTCATCAACGCAACAGGAGACCTATTTGTACTCTCCATGGGAAGAATCTCTGTCGTAACCAAGCTCAGAGCAAATACACGTTCCCATAATGAATAAATTTTCAATTTAAAAATAAAATGAGGCTGTATACATGCCGTAACTACAGGAAGTAGCATCCTAGTCATCGTAGCTGGGAAATTTCTCAATCACCAAGCCCTGTGCCACTGTCGGGCGTGATTTCTCCTGTTACTTCACCACCAGAGGCTCAGCTCATCAGGGTTTAGTAACCGTGCATCCGGCTCCCGGCTTACAGAAGGGAGAGTTTATCCTTGTCTTCAGAAGACAAATTATCCTTGTCTGCGGTATATTGCAGGAAGGCGATTTTGTCCCTCCCCCTGCACTTGTTGGAACAATAACGGTGTGTGTTGCCTCATTCATAGTGCATGTCCCTTAAAATACAAGTATCACCAGCATCTCAATCACCGGGACTATGGGACAGATCACTTACTATATTGCCAGGAGTTAGAAGTAAAATGGAGGAATTAATACCTATTTCCTCTGAAGAATTCCAAGGTGTTGGGTCAAACTGAGGAACTAGAGGTCAATTACTAGCACGTTATAGGTTGTTGGATTTAATTAAACCCGCTATTAGCTGAAGTATGTTACAAGTCACATTGTGGAGGTATGAAATTTTCATTTCCTTCACATTCCCGTGGGTTCATGCAGCTGCCTCTTGTCTCAAGCCTGGGAGGTTAAGTGAGCTGGCCTTTACTCCACTGGGGACCGGAAGGACTTGGACAGATTACACTAGACATCTCTAAAGAGACGGCACACCTCACCTGACTGGGAGTAAGTCATCATAGAGTAGTGAACTGAGCAGTTTCACTGCTAAACTGCTTTGGATGATTTATCATTTGTTTTATCTTGTAAAGTTGATGTAGATTTATGCATAATTGCGGGCAACAAAACTGCCATTTGAATCCCACTAATGCAGCACAATGAAAATCCAGTCTATTTACCATTAACCCAATGAACCAGAATGCATATAATAAATGTTTGTATCGCTCTTAGTTAGATTTTTTAAAACTCTTTTTAAGTTTTGTATTGCCACAAGTGGGAGTAGTTAGATAATTACTGAATATTGTTACCTGTTCCATTCGTAACCTTTCCGTCAAACATAACCAACAATAAAAATTGAGGTTTTTAAAACTTCTTTCGGAATCAGTGGTGCTGAAATGGTGGAGCGTTGTGGTGTCCTGTGGATTGTGAGTGTCTGTAAGCCCTTAATTTGATTTCAGGGCATATTAAACTATCAAGGGTCAAAATGACAAATCCTTTTGGAATTTTTTGTAAGAACAAGTTGCTGCGTAGATGAAGTGAAAGGTGACACTTGAATGCTGCTTTACGGGAGATGTGCACAACGAGCACACCTGAACAGGATTGTTTTCCGCTTTATCATTTTAATCTTCGTGTGGACGTTTTAAATTGAGTCAAATTCTGTCCCTCCTGTCACGAAGATCTTTACACTGGAAACGGTGTCAGCTGTGGCTCAGTGGGTAGCACTCTCGCCTCTGAGTCAGATAGTTGTGGGTTCAAGTCCCACTCCAGATTTTTGAACACATAATCTAGGCTGACATTCCCAGTGCAGTACAGAGGAGGTGCTGTCTTTCAGATGAGAGGTTAAACCGAGGCCCCACCTGCCCTCTCAGCTGGACGTAAAAGAGCCAAGGAGTTCTCCCCAGTGCCCTTGTCAATATTTATCCCTTAATCAAGGTCACTAAAAAAAAAACAGATTATCTGGTCATTAACACATTGCTGTTTCTGGGAGCTTGCTGTGAACACTGCTGTGTTTCCTATATTACAGCAGTGACTGTACTTCATTGACTGTAAAACACTTTGGGATGTCCTAAGGCTGTGAATGGTGCTATATAAATGCAAGCACTTTCTTTCTTTAGAACCACCACTGTGACTTTAACAGGAGCAAACACCCTCCCCTGGGGAGAGGGTAAGATGGGGTGAGGAGTGACCAGGATGCGGACAACAATCAGATTGTGGTTTCTAGGGGTCCGTTTTGGGTGTTTTTAGAAAAGTCCCAGATTCAACCTCTGGTCTGTCCTGAAATAGCTGATAAGCGTGTTACAATCAACCTGGGCATTCCTAAGCTACAAAGGGTGAACAATCACTCCTGATCCCAGTCTACTCACCCCTGCTGGAAACTCCTTGTGCGTGGACTTTGAGTGACAGTATGATTAGGCTCTGTGGTGATAGCCCTTTTGTGACACTCTTTTCCTAAGCCTACCCATGCTTGAAGAATGGCTGAGATGCCCATGGAATTGTACCCAAATTGAGTCACTGCCTTTAGAAGAGAAGGGAAGAAAATTGGCACAAGCGAGTAGAAATGGTTTACTGCCAGCTTCGGTTTTATCTTCTCTTGTCTTTCCACTTAAATGATTAATGCCATGTTTTTAATTTGAACATTATAGCACCACATACTGCAGGGTTACATGGTCTTATAGAAAAACCTTAAATTTCAGATCGTTCAGAAACCCCTCAATGCGTTTCAGATTACACTGAAGTGTTGTGATTGTTGCTACTTAGGCAAACATGGAAGTCAATTTGCACACGGCAAGGTTCCATAAAACATCACTGAGATGAATGACCAATTCATTTTATTTGGTAGTATAGTCCACCTTTAATTCAAGGGCACTTCATTCAGATTATCTGATGATTAAAATCTCTTTAAACTGTTGTTTAGTTTTTTAAATTCAAATTATTGAATAATTTAAAAAAAATTTTAGTGCAAAAAGTGTCTTTGGATTATCAGAAACACACTTGGTTTAGAGAGGACTTTTGGCCAGGACACTGGGAGAATTCTTCAATGAATAGTGTAAAGCATTTTTAATATCTACTGAACCAATGAAACAAGCAAATGCAGCCTCAGGTTTAATATCTCATCAGAAGTTCAGCTCCACACTGCAGTTTCTGTTCAGATTATACACTCAATCCTGGAGTGGAGCTTGAACCCACATCCTTGTAACCCAGGCAACCTACCAACTAATCAAAGCTGACAGTTAAATATGGGCTACTATGGTAAGATTGTATTAGGTATGACTTGCTTTCTTTTAATACATTTTCAATTATAAATGTATAGTAGATAACATCCCCAGTCACACTCTTTTACCACAACCCCGAATATTATCCCCTTCCGACTCTCCTGAAGGCAGTGATCCATGTTGGTATGGATCTATAAGCCCTCCAGTTTCTTCCCCAAATGGCCATTCATCACGTGAGCCCACAACAGTGACAGTTGCTGGCCCGTTCAGTCTTGGAGTGTCATCACAGCCAAATGCAATCCTGCTTTCACTCAGCACCCACATCCTTTCCTAAAGGAGTGGGAACCCTGGCTGACTTTTCTTCTTCCCTTCTTCCTCGCCTGGAGACACTGAGGCTAAATATAGTACCCCACCACTGTGTGAGATCTGCTATACAGCACAGACTGTTTTGTTTGAGATCTGCTAACTTAGCACAGACTGGGAATCAAACTTGGGACATTCATGATCTGTGTGGCTTGGTACCACACTGGGTGACACATTTACCCGCTGACCTATTCGTGAATTTCCAATCCTACATTCTTGTACTTGATGCATATCATCAAACACATTCCCTCAGGCTGTGAATGGTTTAAATATTTTTTGACTATAAAGTACAGTTGTGACACATGGATAGCTTTAGCAGATAAATTATAGTCTTGGTGGAAGCAGTGATTTAACAGGGGTTCTACATGTCCAGGTATTTCACAGTCCCTCAGCAGTGGATCAGTAGTCATAGTTACTGAACTATAGTTCAAGACCTACAACTAATGTGTTTTCCTTGTGTATCCAAAAATGATTGTTTACTAAGGTCGCTTTCCGATTGAAAAGTATTCTCTGCTGTGAACACACCCACCTATTTTTACAGCATTTTACTAGGTGAAAGAAGTAGAGATCACACTTCATAAATGTACCATGAAATTCAATGCTCAGCTACTTTTTGCACTTTGCAGAGATGACCACAGGCATATGGTAGCAACTGACACCATTTTTGGCCTCTTCTCCAAACAGTTCTACATCGACGTTCAAAATTATTTTCTCCACACAAATTAGCAGCACAGAGGAAAATGTGAGCAACCTTCAACTGTCCTAACAAAACTGCTGCAAACAACATTAGTAACCATACTGTTCAGGCATGTTCTCTTTTAATTTTGTGTTGAATGTTTTTTCTCCTCCTCTCCTGTATGCTGTTGTCTACATCACTGTTAGCTATCCAGGAATCATAATTGTATTAACCAGAATTGAAGATGTTTTTAATTCATTCTTGGGATGTTGGTGTCGCTGGCAAGGCTGGCATTTATTGCCCATCTCTAGTTGCTCTGAGAAGTTGGTGGTGAGCCTTTTACAGATGAGTGGCTTGTTAGGCTTGCTAGCCCTAATAATAAAGGATGACATTAGGACAGTGGTGAGAAAGGACCTTGGCTTGGAAGATCAGGAAGTAGACTCAGTATGGGTGGAAATTAGAAATAACAAGGGGCAGAAAACACAAAAAGTAGTTTATATGCCCCCTAATAGTAGCGATACCATTGGACAGAATATTAATCATGAAATAATAGGAGCTTGTAACAAAGGAAATGCAGTCATCATGGGGGACTTTAATCTGCATATAGACTGGGCAAATCAAATTGGCAAAGGCAGTTCGGAAGACGAGTTCATGGAATGTATTCGAGACGGTTTCCTAGAGCAATATGTCATGGAACCAACCAGGAAACAGGCTATTTTAGAACTTGTATTATGTAATGAGATAGGGTTAATTAGTAATCTCACAGTAAAAGAACCTCTGGGGAAAAGTGATCATTTCACATTGAGTTTGAAAGTAATGTAGTTAAGTCAGAAACTAGAGTCTTAAACTTAAATAATGCCAATTACATAGGGATGAGGGGCGAGTTATCAAAGGTAGATTGGGAAATTAAATTGAAGGGTTTGACAGTTGAAAAGCAATGGCAAACATTTAAAGAAATATTTCAATATTCTCAACAAATATACATTCCATTGAGAAATAAAAACTCCATGGGAAAAGTGATCCACCCGTGGCTAACTAAAGAAGTTAAGGAGAGTATTAAATTGAAAGAAGAGGCCTATAATGTTGCCAAGAAGAATAATAAGCCTGGGGATTGGGAGAGCTTTAGAAACCAAAAAAGGACGACCAAAAAATTGATAAAAAGGGAGAAAATAGACTATGAAAGTAAACTAGCAAGAAATATAAAAATGGTTTGTAAGACCTTCTACAAGTATGTAAAAAGGAAGAGAGTAGCAAAACTAAACGTTGGTCCCTGAGAGGCTGAGACAGGAGAAATTATAATGGGGAATCAGGAAATGGCAGATGCGTTAAACAAATATTTTATATCTGTCTTCACAGTAGAAGACACACAAAAACATAGCAAAAATAGTGGGGAACCAAGGGGTAAATAAGAGTGAGGAGCTTAAAACAATTCATGTCACTAGAGGAAAAAGTACTGGACAAACTAATGGGACTAAAAGCCGATAAATCCCCTGGACCTGAAGGCCTACATCCTCGGGTTCTAAAAGAGTTGGCTGCAGAGATAGTGGATGCATTGGTTATGATCTTCCAAAATTCTCTAGATCCTGGAACAGTCCCAGTGGACTGGAAGGTAGAATATGTTACCCTACTATTCAAGAAGGGAGGGGGAGACAAAACAGGGAACTACAGGCCAGTTTGCCTGACTTCGGTCATCTGGAAAATGCTGGAATCCATTATTGAGGAAGTGGTAACAGGGCACTTAGTAAATCATAATATGATTAGGCAGAGTCAAGATGGTTTTATGAAGGGGAAACAGTGTTTGACAAATCTATGAGTTTTTTGAGGATGTAACTAGCAGGGTAGATAAAGGGGAACCAGTGGATGTAGTATATTTCGATTTTCAAAAGGCATTCGATAAGGTGCCACATAAAAGATTGTTACACAAGAGAAGGGCTCAAGGGGTTTGGGGGTATTATATTAGCATGGATAGAGGATTGGTTAAAGGACAGAAAACAGAGAGTCGGGATAAACGTGTCATTCTCAGGTTGGCAGGCCGTAACTGGTGGTGTGCCGCAAGGATTGGTGCTTGGGCCTCGGCCATTTCCAATCTATATTAATGACTTAGATGAAGGGTCTGAGTGTGATGTATCCAAGTTTGCTGATGATAAAATGCTAGGTGGGAAAGCAAGCTGTGAGGAGGACACGAAGAGTCTGCAAAGGGATTTAGACAGGTTAAATGAGTGGGCAAGAAGGTGGTAGATGGAATATAATGTGGGGAAATGTGAGGTTATTCATTTTGGTAGGAAGACTAGAAAAACAGAATATTTTTTAAATGTTGAGGAACTATTAAATGTTGGTGTTCAGAGAGACTTGGGTGTCCTCGTACAAGAAACACAAAAAGTTAGCATACAGATACAGCATGCAATTAGGAAAGCAAATGGCATGTTGGCCTTTATTGCAAGGGGGATGGAGTACAAGAGTAAGGAAGTCTTACTGCAGTTGTAGAGGGCTTCAGTGAGACCTCACCTGGAGTACTGCGTACAGTTTTGGTCCATCTTATCTAAGGAAGGATATACTTGCCTTGGAGACGGTGCAACAAAGGTTCACTAGATTAATTCCTGGGATGAGAGGGTTGTCCTATGAAGAGAGGTTGAGTAGAATGGGCCTATACTCTCTGGAGTTTAGAAGAATGAGAGGTGATCTCATTGAAACATATGAGATTATGAGGGGGCTTGACAGGGTAGATGCTGAGACGTTGTTTCCCCTGGCGAGAAAGTCTAGCACTGGGGGCATAGTCGCAGGATAAGGAGTTGGCCATTCAAAACTGAGAAGAGGAGGAATTTCTTCATGCAGGGGGTTATGAATCTTTGGAATTCTCTCCCTCAGAGGGCTGTGGAGGCTGTGTCATTAAATATATTGAAGGCTGAGATAGATAGATTTTTGGATTGTAGGGGAATCAAGGGATATGGTGTTCGGGTGGGAAAGTGGAGTTGAGGTCGAAGATCAGCCATGATCTGATTGAATGGCGGAGCAGGTTCAAGGGGCCGTATGGCCTACCTCCTGCTTCTGCTGCTATTTCTTATGTTCTTAAGAGCCAACCACATTGATGTGAGACTGGAGTCACATATAGGCCAGACCAGGTGAGGATGGCAGGTTTCCCTAATGGACATTAGTGATTAATCCAACAGCTTCATGGCCATGTTTTACTGATCCCAGCTTTTTATTTCCAGATCTTTTAAACTGAATTCAAATTTTCAAACTGCCCTGTTTTGAACTCATGTTCTCTGGATTACTAGTCCAATAACATAACCACTACACCACTGTATCCCTTAAATATACATGTATTCACTGTATATAACCTTGGTGCCACCAATAATTTGGCTTTGTGGTTTTCCACATTTAGTTTCCCTGGATTTGTGTTTATTTTTAACTTTTTGGGATTCACCAATTTCAGTATTTTTGGAATGTTTTAATTTTTTTTATTCCAAAAAGGCAAATATTTCAAATATTTCTGCTCTTTGTCTTGGATGTCCATGCTACTGCAGACAGAAGATCCAATGCAAACAGGCAAGTAAGATTGGTGCTGAGAAGTAGGTGACGTTGTGCTATATTGGTGTTTTGAACATAAACATTGACTTTGAAACTCTGTGTATTTTCCCAGCAGTGTGACTGGTTTATGGTGGCTGAATGTCAAAATCAATCCTTTTTGTTTTCCAGGATTCTAGGATTTTTACCAGTGTTTTGGGGATCACACTCCACAATCCTATCCATTTTTCTGTGAAAACTGCAAACCAATGGCTTTATCCTTTTTTTAAAACCAGTGAAACCCTAAACCAGAGACTCTTTAAAAAAAAAGTAATCTGTACACTTTGAGTGGGTTCTTGAACTGAACTTTGTTACCAATGAAAACTCAGGTAAAGGATTATTGCGGTCTTCAAAATCATCACTGAGTCACAATGGTGCTGTGTTTACAAGTAAAAGTTTCCTGTTGAAAAGTGAGTTTAAAATCTCTGATCGTTTAAAACCACATTAATAAAAGCTGAATGAGCAATATATTATCTATGCAAGTTATTACAATTTGGGCCATAGTTAAATCTTTTCCGTCCGACATTTACACCTGGTAAAGTTGGAAGTATTTCTAGAAGGAATGGCCAAGTAAAGTGTTGAGCAATTATGTGGGTGGACACCAAGATCTGTGTTAATGTATACAAGAATATAACGTCCATCTCTGCAAACTTAATAAATTAATGACTCTCAATTTTTGCTGTATATTTTGACATGTCCTGGCTCTTAAAGGTTGTCTTTTTAAAAATGTGTTCTCCGGATGTGGGGAACACTGCATTAATTACCCATCCCTAATTGCTCGGAGAAGGTGATGGTGGGTTTTCTTTGTAGCATTTCAGAGGGTATTGAGTCAGTCACATAGTGTGCATTAGAGTCAAGTGACTGGTTAGGGGTAGTAGGAACCCTTCCATGAAGGCTTTTACAGCACTCTTGGGCTTTTTCTCTCCAGTACACAAATTGCTGGATTTATTGAATTCATGGCTAGCTTTGCTGAGATTTGAACTCATGACCTCAGTGTTGCTAGTCCAGCACCATAACTGTTACACGATAACACAAATCCTTTGTTTTATTGGTATTGAAAACCACAAACATTTCACTTTTCCTTCCTCCTTTCCAATCTGAGGGTTCAGTTTCCTGAAATGAATCAGCAGTACATGATTGCAAGTGCTTTAATGACCTTAATTAACATGGTACAAATCAAGAGAGAATAATGGATATGCAGGAGTGAGTTACATGGCCGTATTCTTCTTAAGCAATCCAGATGATGTGTGATCACAAGTGAAGCTCCAACAGTTTTAAAAACCTTTTGAACCCAGAGATTTATAATACAGGAGTTTAGTCACTCTGTGGCATTACTTGACTTGATGTTAACTTTGTGTGTATTTTAAAAAAAAGTTTCAAAATGTTTTTGTTAAGTTCTAGGTTTCCTGTTATTTCCTTAAACATTCCAGAATTTGTGTGCATTGCTGATTGCCACATGTATTAGGGTATTGTACTGCTTTGAGGCATTATTACTGTAGCTGTATAGGAAAATAATTTACATGTGATGACAATAAATATCCTAATGTGTATGTATATCTATTTCCAATGTAGTTTAAACCCATGTCGTTCTGCTTTCTTTGAAGTGTTTAAAATGATAAAAGGATTTGATTAGTGTGGATACTGAGAAACCATTACCTCTGGTGGAGGCATCCAGAACAACAGGGCATTATCTTAAAATTAGAGCCAAGCCGTTCAGAATGAAATCAGGAAGCATTTTTTCACATGGATGTTAGTAGAAACCTGGAACTCTCTTTCCCCCAAAAAGTTGTGGATGCTGGGTCAATTGAAGCCTTCAAGACTGAGATCGATAATTTTTTACAAAGTAGTGGTATCAAGGGATGTGGAGTAAAGTCAGGTAAATACATTTGAGATGCAGATCTACCGTGATCTATCAGGCTCGAGGGGCTGAATGGCCTACTCCTGGTCCTAATGTTCACGTGATTTAGGCCTGATACATGAAACAAATATTTTCATAAAAGTAAATGCAAAATTTTGAGCCATAATGGGACTTTGTTAATTTTTACTATGACAAAAATGCCCAGAAGTGGGAGTCCATGATTTGAGGTCAGTGATCTGTCAACTGTTCTCTTCAAAGATCAGAATAATGTTTCAGTTGGTGATCTTTTGTCAGAACTGAGTGAATTCTGATGAAGGGTCAACTTGAAATCTATCTTTTTTTTCTCTTTTCGGCTGCTGACAGACCTGCTGTGCATTTCCAGTATTTTCTGTCTTTATTTCAGATTTCCAGTATTTGTGGTTATTTTTCTTTTCATCCAATGTCCTGTTCTATTAGTCTGGATGTCAGAATACGATGACATGGCATGTTAACAAGGTTACCCACTGTTGCTCGGTCATCGCTTAATTATTCTCCCATTCAAAACCAATGAAGTGAACACAATGGCTGTGCTTATTTAAATAATGTACTGTACTTGCTACTGTTTGGTTGCGGCTTACTTCATTGTTAATCAGTTCAGCAGGCGTATAGGTCACTGCAACTCTCTAGTTTCAATACCGGGAATGTCTGTGTTTTGAAAGGATTTTGGATTCTTGGGCTTTTGTGTTATGCATTGAAAAACTTGTTACAATGTCCCAGGTTAATAAGGTTGCAGTGTTATTAAGTAAATTTGTGCTGAATTTGTGAGAACTGTTAGGTCGTAGATTATTTTGTTCCAGATTCCATTTTAAGCGGTGAAAGGAGCAGAGTTGTCATAGTAAAATCTAACAGGCCAGTTATAGAAAGAAAGAAAGACTTGCATTTATATAGCGCCTTTCACGAGCTCAGGACATCTCAAAGCTCTTTAAAGCCAATGAAGTACTTTTGAAGTGTAGTAACTGTTGTAATGTAGGAAACGGGGCAGCCAATTAGCTCACAGCAAGGTCTCACAAACAAACTGATAGTGACTAGATAATGGCCCAGATTTTCTTGTCAAAATAACAGTGAGGCTAATAGCACTTGCTATTATTTATGCGCAAACGGTACAGCAACTTCAGGCGAGGGGTAGATGCGTGTTTAAACTCAAAAATCAAAAAGTTGCTCTCCCCGTTGTGCCGCTCCATCATTAGCTTTGCGAGAACGGCATCTCGCTGTCTGCCTCACCGTTGAAATGCATTGAATGGCATGAAGTTGCTGTATTTATGCGGTAGACACAAACTAAACTTGCCACAGAAAGTTATGTCCTGTCCACTCCAGTCTAAGTACCCTTTTAAAGACATGGTAAGTGTTAATTACTGCCAAACAACTCCTCTGGCACTGAAAACTAACTATTTCAAGTGTGGAGTCTCATTCCTTCAGGTTTTAATTGGAGATTTTAAAAATGTCAAATTTAAAATTAAAAATTTTACTCTTCCTTTCTGTCTCTCTATTTTCTCTCTCTCTTAATCCAATTTTTCTTTCCCACTCCAATTTACACTTCCTTCTCAGTCCTTGCACTGTTAATTTCACAATCCTTCAATCTGATTGGTTAATGAGATACACAGTTCCTTGCCCTGTTCACTCAGGTCCCAGATGCCCTGTTTCCCTCGCTGCGACATTATCAGTTCGCGCTTTTAGCAACTTGCCATACAAAAAATTTTAAATCCTAAACGTGCAGCGGCAAGTCTGACTAACGGCAGACACCATTAGATTCCCTTCTACAGCAAAATCTGGCCCATTAATAGAGAATTTGAGTTTATGTAGCACTTTTCACATTCTCAGGACATCCTGCTTCATAGTCAATGAATTATTTATGAAATGTAGTCACTGTTGTAATGTCGGTAAACACGGCAGCCAATTTATGCACAGCAAGGCCTCACAAACATTAATATATGTAACCATGTGAGATAAATGAGCAGATAATCTGCTCTTTGTAATTTTGGTTGAGGGATAAATATTGGTCTGACACTGGGAGAACTCCCTTGCTGTCCTTCAGAGATCTTTTACGTCCACCTGAGAGGGCAGATGGAGCCTTGATTTAATGTCTCATCTGAAAGATGGTACCTCCGACAGTTCAGCTTTCCCTCAGCACTGCACTGATGGGTCAGTCTAAGTTATGTGCTCAAGTACCTGGAGTTGGGTTTAAACCCACAACCTTCATAGTTGTAGAAAAGTGTTGGAGTGAAGTATATAAAATAAATGATAATGCTTGCACTTATACAGTGTCTTAGCACATTGTCGGAATGACTTAAAGCACCTCATGCAATAATTTACTTTTGGAGTGCATTAAGTGTTCTTATGTACAGCAACAACTATTTGCATTTATATAGCACTTTCAATGTAGAAGAATGATCCATCCAATTAGGAGGGGCGAGCAAAAGCTTGATCAAGAAAGAGGTTGGTTTTAAGGAGGGTCTTAAAAGAGGAGAGGGTAGAGATACAAAGAGGGATAGGGAGGGAATTCCAGACCTTAGGACCTAGACCGCTGAAGGCACAGCTACCAATGATGGGGTGAAGGGAGTGGTGGTTGCACTAGAGGCCAGAGTCAGAGGAACAGAGAGGCCGGGACGGGGAGGGGTTGTAAGGCTGGAGAGGGTTACAGAGATAGGGAGGGATGAGGTCATCAAGGGATTTAAATACGAAGATGACAGTTTTAAATTTGAAGCATTGGGGGACCGCGAGACATTGTAGATCACCGAGGATGGGAGTGTTGGTTGAGTGGGACTTGTTGCAGGATGAACTGAAGTTTATGGAGGAAGGAAGAAGGCAGACCGACAAGGAGAGCATTGGAATAGTCGAGACTGGTGGTGACAGTAGCATGGATGAGTGTTTCAGCAGCAGATGGGCTGAGGCAAGGGTGGAGATGGGCGATATCACAAAGGTGGAAGTAGGCAATCTTGATGATGTTGAGGACATGAGGCCAGAAGCTCAGCTCAGTGTCAAATATGATACTGAGGTTGCAAACAATCTGGCCAGATTGGGGAATGGAATTGATGGCTAGGGAACGGAGTTTGTGGCTGAGGCCGAAGATTATGGCTTTGGTCTTCCCAATGTTTAACTGGAGGAAATTGCAGTTCATCCAAGATTGGATGTTGGATGCAGTGGAGGGGTTTGACAGAGGTGGTGGAGAAGGATAGCAGGGTGCCATTTGCGTGAATGTGAAGGCTGATGCCATGTTTGGAAGACGTTGTCAACATGTAAATGAGGAAGAGGAGGGGACTAAGAATAGACTCTTGGGGGACTACGGAGGTTGTGGTGCAGGGGCCGGAAGAGGAGCCACAGCTGAAGATGCTCTTATTGGATAGGTAAAAGTGAACCCAAGTGAAGGCAATCCCACAATTGAGGAGATGTGTGATCAAAGATATCAAAAGCTCCAGCGAGGTCGAGGAGGACGCGGAGGGATAATGCACCGTAGTCACAGAAAATATCGGTGTTGAGAAGAGTGCAAATCTGACTGTAGGCAAACATAGTGGCCACCTTGACCAGCAAAACCACACAATCTCAACAACAGCAAATGAGACCAACGACCAGCTAATCTGCTTTTGGTGGTGTGGGGTTATGTGATCTTGCTGTGCACAAATTGGCTGCTGTGTTCGCCTACGTAACAACAGTCACTACTTCAAGGTAATTCCTCACAGGGCTGATTCCACCGTCCTGCGCTTCCCGTTGTGCACACGTCACAGAACAAGAGCTACTCCTGCCCTAGGATCCCCAGGCAGACCCTGAAAGTCTGAAGTGCCCAATTTGAAAGCCTGTGGAATAAAGCCGGGACACCCAAACTGCGACCCTCGAGCCCAGACAACCCAGCCCAGCAGCTTAGTTCTATTTGTGTTGCTATTTCTGACTTGCCAGTTTGTCGTTTGAATTTTGTGGGCCTGGAGGTTTGGGAAAGAGCTGTTCTTGGCGCCTCATTGGTGGATAAATTCTCAATCAGATCACCGATATCAGCAATTTGGGTGCAGCTCCAACAACACTCTAAGATTAACAACATCCAGGACAAAGCAGACTGCTTGATCAGCACCCTATCCACCACCTTAAACATGCACTCGCTCCACCACCAGTGCCCCGTGACTACATTGTATACTGTCTACAGGATGCACTACAGCAACTCACCAAGGCTTCTTCGGCAGCACCTCCCAAACTTGCAACTTTCACCACCTAGAAGGACAAGTGCAGTAGGTCCGATGGGAACACCATCACCTCCAAGTTCCCCTTCAAGTCACACACCATCCTTAGACTTGGACATTGTCGTTACTTCATCGTCGCTGGGTCAAAATACCGGCACTTCCTACCAAACCGCATTGTGGAAGCACCTTCACCACACTGACTGCAGTGGTTCAAGAAGAAGGCCCACCACCAACTTCCCAAGGGCAACTAGGGATGGGCAATAAATGCTGGCCTTGTCAGCAAAGACCATATCCCGAGAATGAATTTTTTTACGTACGTAATGGCTGATTTTCCAAATAATTGCTCCCGACCTGGAGCCTTTCCTGCCAGGAATGCACATCGGCATATTCCGGGGGTGCTCACCGTGATTTTGCATCTAACCCAATAGGAGCGCAGATTGGAAAAAGCAGATGTGCTCTCCAGAGATAGAAAATCATGGGGATTGTACTCGTGATTTCCCAGCGAGGGAGACTCTGCATCTGAAGTGTTCATTCGGAGAACGATTATGCAAGTCGTTGGTTCAAGTGCTTTTGGAGTCCTGGCCCAGTTTTGGTCCCCTCACATGGTGGGTGATATAGTGACCTTGGAAAAGGTTCAGAGAAGAGCTACAAGAATGATCCCTAGCTTAAAGAACCTCAGTTACTCGGAAAGGCTTATGAAGCTGAGTATATTTACTTTGGAGCAGCATAGATTTAGAAGAGACCTGATTGAGGTCTATAAAATAATTAAAGGGATGGATTGCATGA
This sequence comes from Heptranchias perlo, assembly GCF_035084215.1. Classification (NCBI taxonomy): domain Eukaryota; kingdom Metazoa; phylum Chordata; class Chondrichthyes; order Hexanchiformes; family Hexanchidae; genus Heptranchias; species Heptranchias perlo. Next base: position 14,221,109 of record NC_090355.1, on the reverse strand, counting down.
CTAGCGATAGATTATTTCAGTTTGGCAGATTGAGGTGGTCCAGGGGACACATGCCTAAACTACGCAAGGGTAGGAAGAGGCTAGATGTTAGGCGGTTCTTCTTTTCCCAGAGAATAGTGAGCCCCTGGAATGCATTGCCAGCTTGTGTGGTGGGTGCTGACTCTCTGCAAGCTTTCAAGAGGGAGCTGGACCAGTTCTTAGCTGGGGCAGAGATTGCATCATATGGAAAGTAAGTGGATTAACATGGTCTGTGTGGTTTCCTGGATTGGTTTCGATCGCCTGTGGGGACTGGTTTTGATCGCCTGTGGAGATCGGAGAGCAATTTTCCAGATTTTTTTTCCCCTTTATTGACCCTGAGTTTTTTTCTGTTTTTTTGCGTCTCCCAGGAGATGACATGGCTGTGAGGAAATGGGGGGCAGGGAGCGGTGAAGGGATAGAAAGGGACTAGTCATGGTGCTTCAGGCATCATGAGTGTGGTGCAGGCTTGATTGACCAGCTGGTCTTTTTCTGCCCTTCATTTTTGTATGTTTGGCCTTGGGGATTTAAACTTTAAGCCGCTCACCCTGTCATTGAGGCCCATAGCAGAGGCACAGGGGGCCAAAAAAAGTCCGGAAACCCATGGGACGACAACAACATTTATGTAGCGCCTTTAACGTAGTAAAACCTCCTAAGGCACTTCACAGGTGCGTAATCAGACAAAATTTGACACTGAGCCACATAAGGAGTTATTAGGACAAGGGTCACAGGTTTTAAGGAGCGTCTTAAAGGAGGAGTGAGAGGTAGAGAGACGGAGAGGTTTAGGGAGGGAATTCCAGAGTTTAGGGCCTAAGCAGCGAAAGGCACGGCCACCAATGTTCTGGCAAAGGAAATCGGGGATGCAAAAGAGGAAAGAATTGGAGGAGCACAAAGTTCTTGGAGGGTCGTTGGGCTGGAGGAGGATACAGAGGGGTGAGGCCATGGAGGGATTTGAACACAAAGATGAGTTTTAAATTTGAGGTGTTGATGGACCAAAAGCCAGTGTAGGTCAGCTAGCACAGGGGTGATGGGTGAATGGGACTTGGTGCAAGGTAGGAAACAGGCAGCAGAATTTTGGACGAGCTAAAGTTTATGGAAGATGGGAGACCAGCTAGGAGAGCACTGGAATAGTGGAGTCTGGAGGTAACAAAAGCATGGATGAGGGTTACAGCAGCAGATGGGCTGAGGCAGGGGTGGAGACAGGCGATATTACGGAGGTGAAAGTAGGCGGTCTTAGTGATGGAGAGGATTTGGGGTCGGAAGCTCAACTCGGGGTCAGATAGGACACTGAGGTTTAGAGCAGTCTGGTTCAGCCTGAGACAGTAGCCAGGGAGGGGGATGGCGTTGGTGGCTAAGGAATGGAGTTTGTGCTGGGGACTGAAGACAATGGCTTTGGTCTTCCCAATGTTTAATTGGAGGAAGTTTCTGCCCTCCAGGAGTGGATGTCAGACAAGCAGAGTGACCGGATGAAGGAGGACCCTGAGCAAGTTCCCCCTTATCTTCTGGATTGAAACTAAAGGTTTGCAGGATGGAGAGAGAGGAAAAGGGATCTGATGCTAGCAGAAGCTGGGGATGGGAAAGTGAAGATGAAGGTGATACAATAATCTGTCCTAGAATTGTTATTGTAGTGAGGGAGTACACCACCCCCTTTCAATGGGACTCATTCATCACATGACGATGCCTCTCCAAGGACTCCTGCCAACTTATAGGGACTGACAGAGTTGGGGGGAACGAGCCTGGGAGCAGAGTGTTAGGGAACTGTGCACCACTCCGGACTGGATTCCTCGCCCTTCGGAACTCACAAGGCAAGTTAGTACAGCGGATAGAGTGGCGTTCCGAGCTGGGTAGGCTCAGGTTACAGTGACTGACAGGAACAGGTTACAACCATTCACTCTTGGTACAAAGTCACCAAACTCCTGTGGCAATTGACCAGAATTTTGCCATTCCCTCTTTCTCTGCTTGTTTCCCATTTGATTTAAATTGTGACTTGTGCGTTAAGACTTTTTAGCACACTGATACTCTTTAACTTAACCATGTTTCAGTTTGTAAATGTATGCATTGATTTTGTAAATTTAGGAATCAAGTTAATTTTTGCAATTTGATTCATTTGTGCATTTGAATTGATTTTGTAAATATAATAATTTTTTTTGCATATCGATTTTTTTTGGCCAAGAGGTTTTGCAGATTGATTTTTTTCAATAGGTGGATTTGTAAATTGATCAATCAATTAATTTTTTAATTTATGAGTTAGTTTCAGAGTACCTTTTTGTGGTTTAGACAGTTGGTTAGTGCCAATGAGTTGAATTTTCTTGCGATTTTAAACCTCCTACAGCTAGTAAGATGTCCTTTTCCACTCTCCCTTTTACATTGTAACTGCCAAACATTTTGCACGACTGGATGTTTTTTCCTTTCTGACACAACCTCCAAGTTTAGAGGTAACTTTTGTTGTTGGAAAGTTTTGTGTGTTTTTGTACTAATTTGGGGGTTTAGTATTTCTCCCCCTCCTCCTCTTGCCTTTGGCAGAAAAATCTGCTTGTGGAAATAACCCCTTTAAGTATCATTGTGCTAAAAGGCACAAGCCCCTTGTTAAAATGTCTACCGGGTAATTTGGGAATGAAATAACTTACTGCAAGGAAGTGTGATTTCCTTTTTGTCGGTTGTTGCCCTGTTTGAATCAGATTACTTGTTGGCTTTGTTTTAGACTGGTATAACACTGTATAATCAGAACATTATGCAACCCACTTGTAATCGAATGCAGGGCGAGAGCCAGGAGGAAGTAATCCCCTTCTTCTTTCCCCTCCAAAGCCTTGATTTGCTATAAACTCTTTCCTGCATCTCTGCCCGCCCCCCCCCCCCCTGTGGTTTCGCCCCTGTGGGGCAAGAAATTCAACTTGGGCGTTAACGCAAAATGGGCAATAGCGAATCAGCCACCTGATTTCGTTTTTTTATCTTTCAATGCAAAGGAAAATTGGGTATAGAAACAGGTGGCCGATTTACTGCCATCCATGTTACACTGTAGCCCGAGACAAATTTTGACTCCATTATGTGTCCAAATGTCATTAAGAGCTTCCTTCACCTCAACACTGAACGGTGGGCCTCAGTTTACGTAGGTTAGACGATCTTGCTCTTCACCATGGTGTTTAATCTTTAAGTTGGCAATAGGAAAGTCTGTGCAATAGTATTCAATTTCCATAGTTCGTTTTTAATAATTTTAAGAAGCATGAATGATTAAAGGAATCACTTTTACATTGTGCTACTGTATACTTTTTGTGGCAGCGTCATTGCAGAATTAAATGGGCAATAGTGAGAATAATTGCTTAATCGCCCCTCCCCCTCCCCCACTTCCTTGCTGAGCACTTATAAAATGTGGTACTTGCCGATTTTTTTTTTGTGAATGAGGTAGAAGACAATTGAATTTAGTCTTTTTTTGTATATTCCACCATGTAGGGCTCCTCCAGTGGCTGAGAGTAAGTGCACCATTTGGTGTGGTGTTGAGCCAGAGAGTCCAGGAAGGACTTAAGTTCGATTCTTGGCCTGTACTGAGTTAGTTGAGCCACCCAGAATGCAAAACCACGCGATGGATAGACGGATTTCTGGAGCGCAGAGGATTGTGGGTATTGTGGCCGCCATTATTGAATGAGTGGCATATTGGGCGACCAATAGCGGGAGCGTGGGGGCAGGGTGGTTGGAGGTGGGAGGTCGAGCGATGAAATATCCTGGAATCTGGTCCAACCAAATTTGACAACCCTGGCTTAGTCGTGGCTCATTGGTAGCACTCTCGCCTCTTGAGTCAGAAGTTGTGGGTTTAAGTCTCACTCCAGAGCATATAATCAAGGCTGACACCAGTGCAGTACTGCTTGAAATACTGCACTGTTGGAGGCGCTATCTTTGGGATGAGACGTTAAACCCAGGCCCCGTCTGCCCTCTCGGGTGGACATAAAGGACTGCATGACACTACTTCGAAGAACAGCAGGGGAATTCTCCCTGGCGTCCTGGACAATATTTATCCCTTAACCAAGATCACTAAAACAGATTATCTGGTCATTATCACATTCCTGTTTGAGACCTTGCTGTGCACAAATTGGCTGCTGCATTTCCTACATTACAACAGCGACTACACATCAAGAAAGTACTTCATTGGCTGGAAAGCAATTTGGGACATCCAGAGGTTGTGAAAGGTGTCATATAAATGCAAGTCCTTTCCTTTGGATACCACTGAGAAATTGGAGGGCATAAATTAAAATCGCATTGTGCTATTATTTATCTTGTGTTAACATTGGAAAGTTGCACTTTGCTAAATTTAGCACTAACCTCGAAGTTGTTCCTTTTTCCTTCGACATTGTCCTTGTAATGACCAGGCCTCGATCATTAACCCATTATGACGGCAGCACAAGGATTGGATCTCATGGTGCAATACCCTCAACAGTTAAAAATATATATATTTTGAATAAATCTCAGGATTATCATCCAGGGTCAATTGGCGCCTTAAAGAAGGAGCTGGATTGATATCTGTTGAGAAGGCGGATTGGAGGTTATAGTTAGAGCAGCTGTCCAGTGAAGGTGGTGTTGTTAGTGTTCATTGGTTCTTGGGGCATTTACTATGTGAATAAAATCTGGAATTAAAAATAACTGGTATCATTAATGGTGGCCATGAAACTACCGGATTGTCGTAAAATCCCATCTGGTTCACTAATGTCCCTTAGGGCAGGAAACTTGCCGCCCTTACCCGGTCTGGCCTATATGTGACTCCAGATTCACAACAATGTGGTTGATTCTTAATCGCCCTCTGAAATGGCCTAGCAAGCCACTCAGTTGTAGCAATGTGGTTGATTCTTAATCGCCCTCTGAAATGGCCTAACAAGCCACTCAGTTGTTGCAATGTGGTTGATTCTTAATCGCCCTCTGAAATGGCCTAACAAGCCACTCAGTTGTAGAAGCTCACCACCACCTTCTCAAGGGTAATTAGGGATGGGCAATAAATGCTGGCCTTGAGAGCGACGCCCACATCCCATGAACAAATAAAAAAAAGTAAAAGCACGTTATCTTGTGCAGATGCTTTAGCTAAGGATGATGGCCCCAAAAACTAATTCTCAGTTCCTATTGAAAATGAAAGTTCTTTAAACTTGATTGGTTGTAACTTTTAACACCTATGATCGAAAGAAAATCCAATTATTTATTGATAAACCATGTGCTAATGAAAGTTTGGGAGCTAGATACTTCCAAAATGAAGCCTATTATATCCCATGTTAATTATTGTGCCAATAATGTGCAGCCTTTCTGTTTGTTAAACTGTTACTTAGACCCACTTGTGTCTCAGTAGGCAGTGATTATTCAACATGGTTATTTTGTGACACCCATAATTATCAATTTGTACAATTATTTTATTTTGTCATAATGTATAAATGGCTTGAGTCACACAAGTAGGGCTGCCAACTCTGGTTGGACGTATTGCTGGAGGTTTGATCACATGACCTCCAACCTCTAACCTCCCTGCCGGGTCAAAGTCTTTTTTTCTGATCTCCAATATTTTTATAACTAATAAACAAAAGTGTTCAAAGAAAATACACCATTTTTTTTAATGCCCATATGATTTGTCTCCTGGGTTGCTCATTTCTTTTTTAATCAGACTTTGGAGATGTTTCTTGATGTGGCCTGGGACATGTAAGTGCCACTGGTTCTTTGGTAACTGAATATGCCAAATACAGTATTTACTGACTGGGGATTTTTTTACAGAACCCTTGGGGATTACATTACAGAATTCCGTCCACTAAATTTCAAAAGGGAATTGGATATATACTTGAAAAGGAAAAATTTGCAGGTCTATGTGAAAAGTGCAGGGAGTGGGACCATTTGGATAGCTCTTTCAAAGAACGGACAGGCAAGATGGGCCAAATGGCCTCCTTTTCTGCTGTATGATTCTATGATTTGTCACAGAGTCATCACCCTCTGGAACAAACATATGCAACATGTGGTGAGGGTCGGGTCACAACAGTCCTTAAAAAGGGAACTTGACGAGTTCCCGAGAGGACATTACCAGTTATAGGGAGTTCGTGGTTAGTTTAGATTGTGATGTGTCTCTCCTGGAGCCTTGGGGAGTTGGTGAGCAATTGCCCAGAGTTTTTCCGGAATTGGCTACATTTCTTTGTATGTTCCAAGAGACGGCGTTATTCGGAGGTGGGACGGCAGTGCGCAAGATTATACTGTCTGCTGGATAAGGCGAGCTTGATGGGCCTGATAGTCTTTACTTGCCCTTTTTGTACATTTGTATGTGCAGTCTGGGGATCGCCTCTGGGCCCTCCCTGCCTGTTGTGTGGCTCAGAGAGTTCACCCAGTCAGTAGCTGAGCCCAGGGACAATTCCCAGTCTGCAATTCCCCATCGGAGAATTTATCTCTTTCCTTTTCTGTTCTTTGCTATGATCCGTGCACAAATCAGAAAACACAGTTAGTGAATTTTCCTTCCATGTTTATTTTCAGATATTAAACTTCTTACATTTAAGTCGTTGAAATAACGTGACTCTTAAAACATACGAAAAATGACGGACAGGAAAAGGCCCTCTGGTCCATCCAGCCTGTCCCATACAACTGCGCTGCCTTATGTATCACAATATATATATATAGACTCCCCACCCCACCCAGAACCATGTGATTTCCCAAGTGAGGTGAAAAACCAGATTAAGAACTCAGGTCAATTTGGGGAACTGGGAAGTTCTTCTTAGATGATCAAAACTAATCCCGGAGATCACACTGACCCTGATAAGGCCATGCATTTCAAGGCTTGTCCACTCCTACTCTGAGGACACCATCTGAACACATGGCCTCGGAGCTCGGTCTCCAACCATCTCTGGATCATCTCTGTACCAGCAGCCACTCTCCGGACATTAAGTGCCGATTGTAACACCCTTTAATTCGCTGAGAGCTGATCCCATTCCTTTACTTTTTAAAATTTATTCGTTCATGGGATGAGGGCATCGCTGGCAAGGCCGGCATTTATTGCCCATCCCTAATTGCCCTTGAGAAGGTGGTGGTGAGCCGCCTTCTTGAACCGCTGCAGTCCGTGTGGTGAAGGTTCTACCACGGTGCTGTTAGGAAGGGAATTCCAGGATTTTGACCCAGCGACGATGAAGGAACGGCGATATATTTCCGAGTCAGGATGGTGTGTGACTTGGAGGGGAACGTGCAGGTGGTGGTGTTCCCATGTGCCTGCTGCTCTTGTCCTTCTAGGTGGTAGAGGTCGCGGGTTTGGGAGGTGCTGTTGAAGAAGCCTTGGCGAGTTGCTGCAGTGCATCCTGTGGATGGTGCACACTGCAGCCATTGTGCGCCGGTGATGAAGGGAGTGAATGTTTAGGGTGGTGGATGGGGTGCCAATCAAGCGGGCTGCTTTATCTTGGATGGTGTCGAGCTTCTTGAGTGTTGTTGGAGCTGCACTCATCCAAGCAAGTGGAGAGTATTCCATCACACTCCTGACTTGTGCCTTGTAGATGGTGGAAAGGCTTTGGGGAGTCAGGAGGTGAGTCGCTCGCCACAGAATACCCAGGCTCTGACCTGCTCTTGCAGCCACAGTATTTATGTGGCTGGTCCAGTTAAGTTTCTGGTCAATGGTGACCCCCAGGATGTTGATGGTGGGGGATTTGGTGATGGAAATGCCGTTGAATGTTAAGGGGAGGTGGTTAGACTCGCTCTTGTTGGAGATGGTCATTGCCTGGCACTTATCTGGCACGAATGTTACTTGCCACTTATGAGCCCAAGCCTGGATGTTGTCCAGGTCTTGCTGCATGTGGGCTCGGACTGCTTCATTATTTGAGGGGTTGCGAATGGAACTGAACACTGTGCAGTCATCAGCGAACATCCCCATTTCTGACCTTATGATGGAGGGAAGGTCATTGATGAAGCAGCTGAAGATGGTTGGGCCTAGGACACTGCCCTGAGGAACTCCTGCAGCAATGTCCTGGGGCTGAGATGATTGGTCTCCAACAACCACTACCATCTTCCTTTGTGCTAGGTATGACTCCAGCCACTGGAGAGTTTTCCCCCTAATTCCCATTGACTTCAATTTTACTAGGGCTCCTTGGTGCCACACTCGGTCAAATGCTGCCTTGATGTCAAGGGCAATCACTCTCACCTCACCTCTGGAATTCACCTCCTTTGTCCACGTTTGAACCAAGGCTGTAATGAGGTCTGGAGCCGAGTGGTCCTGCGGAACCCAAACTGAGCATCGGTGAGCAGGTTATTGGTGAGTAAGTGCCGCTTGATAGCACTGTCGACGACACCTTCCATCACTTTGCTGATGATTGAGAGTAGACTGATAGGGCGATAATTGGCCGGATTGGATTTGTCCTGCTTTTTGTGGACAGGACATACCTGGGCAATTTTCCACATTGTCGGGTAGATGCCAGTGTTGTAGCTGTACTGGAACAGCTTGGCTAGAGGCGCAGCTAGTTCTGGAGCACAAGTCTTCAGCACTACAGCTAGGATATTGTCGGGGCCCGTAGCCTTTGCTGTATCCAATGCAGGCATGATGTGGAGATGCCGGTGATGGACTGGGGTTGACAATTGTAAACAATTTTACAACACCAAGTTGTAGTCCAACAACTTTATTTGAAAATCACAAGCTTTCGGAGGCTTCCTCCTTCCTCAGCTGAATGTGTAAATGAAATCCACATTTCATTTCCACATTCACCTGAGGAAGGAGGAAGCCTCCGAAAGCTTGTGATTTTCAAATAAAGTTGTTGGACTACAACTTGGTGTTGTAAAATTGTTTACAAGTATCCAATGCACTCAGCCGTTTCTTGACATCACGCGGAGTGAATCGAATTGGCTGAAGACTGGCTTCTGTGATGGTGGGGATATTGGGAGGAGGCCGAGATGGATCATCCACTCGGCACTTCTGGCTGAAGATGGTTGCAAACGCTTCAGCCCTGTCTTTTGCACTTACGTGCTGGACTCCGCCATCATTGAGGATGGGGATGTTTGCAGAGCCTCCTCTTCCCGTTAGTTGTTTAATTGTCCACCACCATTCACGACTGGATGTGGCAGGACTGCAGAGCTTTCATCTGATCCGTTGGTTGTGGAATCGCTTAGCTCTCTCTATAGCATGCTGCTTCCGCTGTTTAGCATGCATGTAGTCCTGAGTTGTAGCTTCACCAGGTTGGCACCTCATTTTTAGGTACGCCTGGTGCTGCTCCTGGCATGCTCTTCTACACTCCTCATTGAACCGGGGTTGATCCCCTGGCTTGTTGGTAATGGTAGAGTGAGGAATATGCCGGGCCATGAGGTTACAGATTGTGCTGGAATACAATTCTGCTGCTGCTGGCCCACAGTGCCTCATGGATGCCCAGTTTTGAGCTGCTAGATCTGTTCTGAATCTATCCCATTTAATACGGTGGTAGTGCCACACAACACGTTGGATGGTGTCCTCAGTGCGAAGATGGGACTTCGTCTCCATGAGGACTGTGCGGTGGTCACTCCTACCAATACTGTCATGGACAGATGCATTTGCGACAGGTAGATTGGTGAGGACGAGGTCAAGTAAGTTTTTCCCTCGTGTTGGTTCGCTCACCACCTGCCGCAGGCCCAGTCTAGCAGCTATGTCCTTCAGGACTCGGCCAGCTCGGTCAGTAGTGGTGCTACCGAGCCACTCTTGGTGATGGACATTGAAGTCCCCCACCCAGAGTACATTTTGTGCCCTTGCTACCCTCAGTGCTTCCTCCAAGTGGTGCTCAACATGGAGGAGGACTGAGGGAGGACGGTAGGTGGTAATCAGCAGGAGGTTTCCTTGCCCATGTTTGACCTGATAACATGAGATTTCATGTGGTCCAGAGTCAATGTTAAGTACTCCCAGGGCCACTCCCTCCTGACTGTATATCACTGTACCACCACCTCAGGTCAGTCTGTCCTGCCGGTGGGACAGGACATACCCAGCGATGGTGATGGAAGAGTCTGGGACGTTGGCTGAAAGGTATGATTCTGTGAGTATGGCTATGTCAGGCTGTTGCTTGACTAGTCTGTGGGACAGCTCTCCCAATTTTGGCACAAGTCCGCAGATGTCAGTGAGGAGGACTTTGCAGGGTCGACTGGGCTTGGTTTGCCGTTGTCGTGTCCGGTGCCTAGTTGTCCGATGCCGGGTGGTCCGTCCGGTTTTATTCTTGTTATTACTTTGCGTAGCGAGATTTTACAACTGAGTGGCTTGCTAGGCCATTTCAGAGGGCAATTAAAAATCAACCACATTGCTGTGGGTCTGGAGTCACGTATTGGCCAGACCGGGTAAGGACGGCAGGTTTCCTACCCTCGAGGACATTAGTGAACTGGGATCGGATCACGTTCCTTTCGTTCACCTGGGTCTGATACCATGCTTTTTATTCACTGGGATCTGATCGTGTTCCTTTAGGCCATGCTGTGCTCAGCGGATTGGAATTCCGTTACTCAGCCAGCAGTGATTGGATGAGACATCTGCTCCAAAACATTGACTGGCAGAATGGGGGAGAATGTGGACCTAATTATCGGGATGCATTGGCACAATTTGGGGAAATCTCTTGAGACATGACCTCCTTTTTAAAGACTTTTTTTTGGATGACCTAACTTTGAAGGGCTGCCTACACATTTTTTCCTCCTTCCCCAGTTCCTGTGAATGTTAACTTTTAGCACAAGCCAGAATTCAGTTTGTTAACACCCAAAGGCAACCTAGAACGAGGAAAAAATACATATCAAACACTCCCCCACAAGGCCCAAGAGACAACCAGGTGGGTGGAAAATGGTGTGCTACTTGAAGAGGAGCTTACAAGGGAGCTAATCTTCATTCATTTTGTACATACTGCTGGGATGGACATGATAAAGTGAGCATTATCCACGAATGCCAGTCTGAACAGTGATGCCTGGCGGAGATATGAGGGTGACTCCATGTTGCAGGTGGTTTTGTGACACAAGTAGTGTGTCCACCCTGGTTGGTATCACACTGCTGGTATACCCTAATCTGATAGTCATTCCATCTCAACAGCCAGGCCATCTATCAGAAGCTGTCAGGATCCAGATCCAGATCCTGATCCTGATGGGACAGCTTATTCACAGGTGCCAGATCCACTCACTTCGACCTATTTGTCCTAGGAGCCAGAGTTTGTTCCCTTGCAGGGCCCGCCCTTCTTGTCCTGAGTACCAGTTGGACAGTGTCCAGCAGTGTGTGGAGGATGTCAGAGTGAAAAATAAAGATTTCCTTTAAAAAAAATAGGGTCGTCTTTATTCTTCAAATGGCTTGGCGTTCTCCTTCGGCTCCTGAAGTCAGACTGACAGCATTCAACACCGGGGTGTCTGAGAAGCCGGATGTCGGAAAGTGGAGTTGAGGTAGAAGATCAGCCATGATCTTATTGAATGCGGAGCAGGTTCGAATGGCTTTATGGCCTACTCCTGCTCCTATTTCTTATGTTTTTTTTTATTCGTTCATGGGATGTGGGCGTCGCTGGCGAGGCCAGCATTTTTTGCCCATCCCTAATTGCCCTTGAGAAGGTGGTGGTGAGCCGCCTTCTTGAACCGCTGCAGTCCGTGTGATGAAGGTCCTACCATGGCGCTGTTAGGAAGGGAGTTCCAGGATTTTGACCCAGCGACGATGAAGGAACGGCGATATATTTCCAAGTGGGGATGGTGTGTGACTTGGAGGGGAATATGCAGGTGTTGTTGTTCCCATGTGCCTGCTGCTCTTGTCCTTCTATGTGGTAGAGGTCGCGGGTTTGAGAGGTGCTGTCGAAGAAGCCTTGGCGAGTTGCTGCAGTGTATCCTGTGGATGGTACACACTGCAGCCACAGTGCGCCGGTGGTGAAGGGAGTGAATGTTTAGGGTGGTGGATGGGGTGCCAATCAAGCGGGTTGCTTTATCTTGGATGGTGTCGAGCTTCTTGAGTGCACTCATCCAAGCAAGTGGAGAGTATTCCATCACACTCCTGACTTGTGCCTTGTAGATGGTGGAAAGACCTTGGGGAGTCAGGAGGTGAGTCACTTGCCGCAGAATACCCAGCCTCTGACCTGCTCTCGTAGCCACAGTATTTATATGGCTGGTCCAGTTAAGTAACTGGACTTAAATCACTTGGTAAATCCACACAATGGTATAAAACTTTCCCAAACAGCAAACCTTGTTCATGAATCAGCTAAACAAATTAAGACTCTTTGGGTGATACTTCTGCGCCTACGTTTCTTTCTATCAGGTTAACATGGGTAATTTATCAGTTATGAGTGCTGTTTCTGACCTGTGTGACGTTGCAATTATGTGTATTTGAAGTGACTACTGTATTTCGGCTTTACTCCAGATATTTCACAGCAGCAAATACTTGCAGCAAACAGTAAGCGAGCTCTCACTCTCCAGACTGGAGTGTGACTTTACATGCAAATAGCTGGTAATATAGCATTGCCCAGGGGTTGACCAGGAAGCCATGTCATGGTAGTTAGCTTACAGAATTGGCATGAGTACACCTTATTAGACATACAAAAATAGCAAAAGCAGTGACAAATCACTAACTCTCCTAATACTACTGAACTTGGACCAGCATTCGTATTACAGATTTATATGTAAAGGCTTTGTCTAATCATCATGGATTCACTAGGCATTCATTTCTATCTCGGTGAACCAGAAGAACTGCCAGAAAACAGCCAAGTATGTCTCTCTACCTGGGCAAGAAGCTATCAATCATTCCGTACCCACAGGTAATCCCTGTGATACCTCCGTTACCCCCATTCCCCACCCCCCTTTCTCCCCAGCAGATCCGGGTTATTTGAGATTAAGGTAGCCCTTCAGGAATGGCAATCATCAATCGAAAAAGACAGTGGCACTTGATTAGCTTTTGTTTGGAACAAAACCGCGCTGATAGTCTGGCAATGATTACGTGCGTCTGAAACATTCAGATCTGTGACATCCTGCTTTACAGCTAAAGTGAGCAAGTAAATGATCTGATGAGTCCAGGCGATTGCTTGCAGTCTCCTTGCATAACAAAAAGGCAGACCAACCGTCAATTGCATTCCCAGGCAAACATGAGGAATGTGGATTCCCTTCCAGATAATCTAAGCCTGCAGTAAGCAAAATGAAAGTGATGAACCGTATCTAATAAAAATAGCGAGATGTCATGAGTTAAACTGTGACAGGGGCCCTGTCCATCACGCATTGTTTTTGTAACCATTCACTCTGCGATGCCTGGAGGAAGAGGCTAGATTGAGGAATACAAATGTTTTCTGTCTATATGAATATTTGTCACTTTCCATTGTGTCCAAATTCAAAAGAAACTTTCTGTCTTTCCTCCTGCCCTCTTGCATCTCGACATTTATATTCTATACGACTCTCCACAAAACCCAGTATTTCAGTAATTATTCTTGTGGCCTTATTCACATGAGGTGCTGCTTTTATTGTCTTATGAAGTTAAACCCTGAAATCCCTCTGTGCTTCCACATCGCTCAACCTTCCCCCATTCAAAATATAATTATTACCTTTTTTTTACACCAAGGTGTATAACCTTACATTTACTGACTTTGAATTCCATCCAGCAATTTTTGCCAATTCCACCATCTTATCTCCTTGCAGCTACTTTTGTTCCTCAGAATTATTTAATATGTGTCCTATTTTTGTACAATCTGCAAATGTGGACACTACTCCCTCTAGCCCTATAACCAAATCATGACGCACACAGGGAACAGAAGCAGTCCCAGAGCAGAATCCTTTGGGACTCTGCGACCCACTTCCAACTACTCTGAGAAATTGCCCTTAACTCTCACTCTTTGTTTCCTCCCTCCTAACCAGTTTTTAATCCAATTTATTACCCTCCCCACCCCCCAATTCCATACTCCTTAATCTTCTCCAATAGTCTCCAGTGTGGTACCTTGTGAAAGTCCATGTGTACCACATCCAGTGCATTTCCCTCATCCACCATATCTCTCACCTCCTCAAAATAACTTTATCAAGTTTGTCAAGCATGATCTTCCTTTCTGGAATCTGTGTTGACTGCTTCTAATTATTTTCTCTTCATCCAAATTAACTCTTTGCGACTAATTTTAACCTAAACTGATTGGATCGGCCGCCCATTTTACACCATATCCGATTTTACTTTTCATTGACTTCAGTGGAAACTAAAATCGGGTTGGGTGTAAAACAGGCAGCCGATCCGGGTTCGGTTAAAATTACCCCCCTTGTTTTACATAATGTCTGTGGTGTAGTTTAAAATGGCCAGCTTTCCTACAACGAATTAACCGGAAATCATCTTCAGAATGTGTTCTTCATGTGTGCAAAAATTGGTCTCTGTTTTCCTGATTAAAGCAGCTCTAATCATATCCATGTAGTGCAAGTGTACCATCTACAGGATACACTGCAGCAACTCGCCAAGGCTTCTTCGACAGCACCTCCCAAACCCGCGACCTCTATCACCTAGAAGGACAAGGGCAGCAGGTGCATGGGAACAACACCACCTACACATTCCCCTCCAAGTCACACACCATCCTGACTTGGAAATATATCGCTGTTCCTTCGTCGTTGCTGGGTCAAAATCCTGGAACTCCCTACCTAACAACAATGTGGGAGAACCTTCACCACACGGACTGCAGCGGTTCAAGAAGGCGGCTCATCACCACCTTCTCAAGGGCAATTAGGGACGGGCAACAAATGCTGGCCTTGCCAGCGACGCCCACATCCCATGAACGAATATAAAAAAAAGATTATCATGTCAAAGGTACAGCTGGATGTCTTTCCAAGGACTGTAGTTTGATGTTCACAAACACTTCAACTGGAACTGCTAACCATAGTACAGGAGCCTTTAATTTTCATTAGGAAGTTTCAAAACTTTTGGTGCATTACAAAACCTAATTAAAGGTTCAAATTTTAAAAAAAAGGTGTACCTCTTTCTGTGGTACAAAATTTTCTCCACAGTGTTAAGATTATTGTTTTTATTGCAGCTAATCATTGTGACTATATAATTATTGCATTTCATTCTTAATTGTCCATTCATATATTTGAATGCTACACTGGCTTTGTTCCAGGTATTTATACTCGTTATGTGTGGTCGGGTTTTTCAAACTTCATGATAGGCAAAAATGTGCAATGGGAGGCTGTCGGTTTGATTTATATTCTGACCAATTTTTAATCACTGTACAAACCTTGTAATGGCTGCAGCATCAGGAATTTCTGACTTGCATTGCCAAAAATTTTAATAGCAACCAATTTGGAATATCAAAGATGGTAAAAATCACCATCTTTTTCCAACAATAATCTTCATCCACTTTTCTCTTGAAAGATTTGCCCCAACCACTCCCTCTGACAAAGCATTCCATTCGCCCAACAATCTTCTGATTAATTTTAAATTGATGTCCCGCTTGTCACTTCCTTCCATTTCATCTGCTCATACCGGCAACTGAAACAAAAACAGGAAATGCTGGGAAGATGCATGAGGTCTATCAGTATCTGTAAAGAGAAAAAGTAGGTTGGCACAGATATCAGCCTTTGTCAGAACGGCAAACTAACAACATTTTAGTTGAGTTGCTGAAAAAAATGGCAGGGGGGGGGGGGGAAGAAAGATACAATAGATTCTCCAATCACATAGATAGTTGTTGGGTTAAATGACATGCAAACTGCTTAATGGAAACACAGGAAATTGTCAGATAATATAAAAGATCATCTCAGGGAAGACAACAAAAAGACGTTACAAGGACAAAAGAATGTGCAAAAAAAACCCTTGTCGATGCAAGAGTTATGAGATGAAAATAGAAAAAAGTTGGAAACACACAGTTGTCCAGCAGTCCTGATAAGAAAAAATAGGCCCACACCCCAGGCATTGACTCCCTGCCCCATCAGAGTGGTGTTCTGCCAAAGGGGCTCCACACAAAATGTCTAAAGTAATTGGAGGCTGTAGCTAAAGATGAAGTCAAGTTTCAAACCAGGGGTGGCATGTCTCCAGGAGAAAGATGAAATGCTGTTCCTGAAGTTAGTGTTAAGTTTGGCTGAAACATTGTAGGAGGGCAAAACAGGAAGATCAGAGCGGATATGCCTTTCCTGAACTTGTCTCTGTCTCTTTCTCTCCATCTCTGCCAACACCTATTAAAAGCCTGCTGTGCCACAACTATGCGTGTTTTACTTTTTTGGAACATCCTGAAGATGTGAAAGATTTCTTCCTACTCCACTTCCTACATTGAATTCCAGCCCTTTCTCCCAGTTTCTTTGCCTCTTTTGCATCTGCTCTGATAACTCCACTTTCCACACCAGAGCTGCTGAAATATCTTCCTTTTCCTCAGCTGAAGTTTCTTCTTGATAATGGTTACCAGGACCCTTGACCCGTCAGCCTTATTTCCCGTGCCTCTGCTTTTACTCACTCTCCCTCCTCTCACAACACTGACAACCCTGTTCTTGCCTCCGCCTCACAAGCCTCTGCATTCAGCAGATCGTTCTCCACGATTTCTGCCGTCTGCAACATGATCCCACCACCAAATGTTCCCCTCCTTTCCACTTTCTGGAGCAACTGTTCACTCTGTGATTCTCTTGTTTAGTCTTCCAGCTCCCCTCCCCCTGGCACTTTCCCATGGAACTCCAGCTATCCATATAACATAGTCTATGGTCACAAACACTTCAACCACATGAGACAGTAGTTATGTGCACTTCTTCCAATCTAGTCTCTTCAACGTTGGACAGACCAAACGCAGATGATGTAATTGCTTTGCTGCGCATCCACATTCCATCTGCAAGTGTTCTCCTGACCTCCTATGACTCGCTACTTTAACTAACTCTCCTTCCCAAACCTGATCCAGTCTTTGGCCTGCGACACTGTTCAATCCCAGGCTCAATGTACACTTTGGCACCAGTATCTCCTCTTTCTCCTGGGCACACTGTAGCCCTCTACTCTGAACGTGAACTTTAGTAACTTCAGACCTTAACCATTTTTTTTTACAGCAGGGGCTACTGAACACATGGGTTTATTGGCACATTGGGAGGTGGCGGTTAGTTGAAGTTTCGAGTGTAGACACAGTCCCTGTTGCACTATATTTCTAGGTCTGGTGCACCTGCTGTGTGATTCCAGCTTTTACTTTTATTTCAGATCTCTTACATCTATAGGGTTTTTTTTTTCAATTTTCTTTCCTCCATGTTGTATTTTTTTGAGCCTCCTAAAACGCTTGCGTATCTTTCATAGAATCATAGAATCTTACATCACTGAAGGAGGCCATTCAGCCCATCGTGCCTGTGCTGGCTCTTTGAAACAGCTATCTAATTTGTCCCACTCCCCTGCAATTTTCTCCCCATTGTTTTCAGTTTTTATAAGGGTTATACCTGAAACATTAGGTTGTTTTTTCAAAAACTCTTTTTACAGATTCTGGCACATCTGCTTTTTTATCCAGCATTTTCAATTTTTGTTTCAGATTCCCACCATTTGCAGGTTTTCTTTTACCGGTTCAGAAATGAATGGTGTTCAAGTGGCAGATTCTTCATTACATTTATAACATAACAATGCCCTTAACATTCTCTTCAGTAGGTAAAAGCTTGAAGGTAATAATACAAATGTGAATTCAGCAATCCTTAATATTTTGTGTGGGAATGAGAATAGGCGGTGTGTGAATTCTTCGTTCATCACTGGTGGGATATGTAATATTTGTCGCTTTAATTTCTGGCAAAATGGATCATCTTTAGATCCTTGGCATCTTTGATGAGGGACTGGACCAAAAGTTTGGAGGAGAAAACCTTCCCAGAAGTGGCAAGTGATTAAAGGCCACTTAAATGTAAAATCTTATAGCCTCTGTTGTGCGTCACTTTTGTATAGCTCTTCACCTGTCAAGGTTAAAATTTTCCCTTGACAGATAGCTGTACGTACGATGAAGTCATACTTTGGCCAAGGCTGTCAGAAATGCTTGGCATGTGCTATGAAAAATGAGACTCCTTTTAACTTCATTCATTGTAGGTGTCATTACTGTCAAAAATAACACTTTTTGTTTGGGCCATAATAACATGTAGGTCAGTTAAAATCTGCCGCTTGCCGAGATAAAGGGATCTTTTCTGCTAAAAATGGATTTTGAATCATATTGGCCCAGTGCCCCTGGGAAACACTAAATCTATCAAATAACACAATTTATCATTGCAAAGCAGGCAACATACTTCGGATATTTAACAGATGCAGAAAAAAGTGACACCAGTGTTGCTTCAGTTGCCAATAACATTACAAGTCAATTAGAATTGGTTGGTTAATGACTTTTACCATGCTCCGTTTTGACTGTACCCAGCCAGATATCAGTGGCTTGATAGTGCATAGAGGTTCTGCTAATAAACCTGTAGTGTTTGCTAATGTGGTCTTGCATTTCATGTTCCTGATTGGTGGTCTGTGTATATAAAAGGGCATCATTTTATAACCATTCAAGAAAGCCATTGTAATAATTCCTAATGACTTCAATTAACTTTTATAGAGTGTACAAATTCATATTTAATTACGACAGGACAAACAATTACTGTAAATGGATAAAACCTGAGCAAACTATTGACATTTTAGGCAATGACTTGTAAAAATGAGTTTTCACCAGTTATTGCTTCAATTTAACTGCTCACCAGATTTTGAGATTAACTTGTTTGAGTTCTTGATGCAATCTGAGTGGAAACTAGCAGTGGGTAAGATTTCCTTAGTTTAAATCATTGGGTCAGGGCTCTCTGGAGCTCAGTTGGTGTGTGCACTGCCCATGTGGAAATGAGCCATATTGGCCCCGGGTTCAACTCCTGATCTGTACTGAGTTAGATGACATCAGATGGAATGGTCATCCAAATCTCTGCTGTCCGTATCCTGACTTGCACCAAGCCTCATTCAAGCACTTGCTGACCTACATTGGCTCCTGGTCCAGGGTGGTAGCATTTATTAATCTCAAAACGAGGCCGTACAATTCAAACAAAATTGAAGTTGATTCAAAATGAAGAAGCCAGCTCAAGACAAGGTGATGATGCTTGGAGTTGATTTTGACAAAAATTTTAAATGAACTTGACAATGCAAGAATGACAGAACAAGGAGAATTTTAAGTGTGGACATGTCCACGATACTTTGTTTAGCAAAACAAAGCATCTTGCGTTGCTTTCTTGCTGAGTCATTCAACCTCCACATACCAAAGAATACTCCATTATTCAACGTGAGGAGAGGGGAGCGAATAAATTGAGGCACTGTACCTTTAAGAATTTTGCACCAGCACCTCAAGGCTCCAATGCTTTTAACATAGAATCACATGGAATGTACGGCACAGAAACACGCCTTTTTGCCCAACAGGTCGATGCCGGTGTTTATGCTCCACACGAGCCTCCTCCTCCCCTACTTCATCTAACCTTATCAGCATATCCTTCTATTCCTTTCTCCCTCATTTGTTTATCTAGCTTCCCCTTAAAGGTATCTATGCTAGTTGCCTTTTTATTATTTGTTCATGGGATGTGGGCGTCGCTGGCGAGTCCGGCATTTATTGCCCATCCCTAATTGCCCTTGAGAAGGTGGTGGTGAGCCGCCTTCTTGAACCGCTGCAGTCCATGTGGTGAAGGTTCTCCCACAGTGCTGTTAGGAAGGGAGTTCCAGGATTTTGACCCAGCAACAATGAAGGAACGGCGATACATTTCCAAGTGGGGATGGTGTGTGACTTGGAGGG
This sequence comes from Heptranchias perlo, assembly GCF_035084215.1. Taxonomy (NCBI): domain Eukaryota; kingdom Metazoa; phylum Chordata; class Chondrichthyes; order Hexanchiformes; family Hexanchidae; genus Heptranchias; species Heptranchias perlo. The sequence continues at coordinate 14,201,496 of NC_090355.1, read as the reverse complement.
GAACGTGCAGGTGGTGGTGTTCCCATGTACCTGCTGCTCTTGTCCTTTTAGGTGGTAGAGGTCGCGGGTTTGGGAGGTGCTGTCGAAGAAGCCTTGGCGAGTTGCTGCAGTGTATCCTGTGGATGGTACACACTGCAGCCACTGTGCGCCGGTGGTGAAGGGAGCGAATGTTTAGGGTGGTGGATTGGGTGCCAATCAAGTGGGCTGCTTTGTCCTGGATGGTGTCGAGCTTCTTGAGTGTTGTTGGAGCTGCACTCATCCAGGCAAGTGGAGAGTATTCCATCACACTCCTGACTTGTGCCATGTAGATGGTGGAAAGGCTTTGGGGAGTCAGAGGGTGAGTGACTCAGCACAGAATACCCAGCCTCTGACCTGCTCTTGTAGCCACAGTATTTATATGGCTGGTCCAGTTAAGGTTCTGGTCAATGGTGACCCCCAGGATGTTGATGGTGGGGGGGGATTCAGCGATGGTAGTGCTGTTGAATGTCAAGGGGAGGTGGTTAGACACTCTCTTGTTGGAGATGGTCATTGCCTGGCACTTGTCTGGCACAAATGTTACTTGCCACTTATGAGCCCAAGCCTGGATGTTGTCCAGGTCTTGCTGCAAGCGGGCTCGGACTGCTTCATTATCTGAGGGGTTGCGAATGGAACTGAACACTGTGCAATCATCAGTGACCATCCCCATTTCTGACCTTATGATGGAGGGAAGGTCATTGGTGAAGCAGCTGAAGATGGTTGGGCCTAGGACAATGCCTTGAGGAACTCCTGCAGCAATGTCCTGGGGCTGAGATGGATCATCCACAAGGCACTTCTGGCTGAAGATGGTTGCAAACGCTTCAGCCTTGTCTTTTGCACTCACGTGCTGGACTCCGCCATCGTTGAGGATGGGGATGTTTACAGGGCCTCCTCCTCCCTTTTGTTGTTTAATTGTCCACCACCATTCATGACTGGATGTGGCAGGACTGCACAGCTTTCATCTGATCCGTTGGTTGTGGAATCGCTTAGCTCTCTCTATAGCATGTTGCTTCCGCTGTTTAGCATGCATGTAGTCCTGAGTTGTAGCTTCACCAGGTTGGCACCTCATTTTTAGGTACGCCTGGTGCTGCTCCTGGCATGCTTTTCTAAACTCCTCATTGAACCAGGGTTGATCCCCTGGCCTGTTGGTAATGGTAGAGTGAGGAATATGCCGGGCCATGAGGTTACAGATTGTGCTGGAATACAATTCTGCTGCTGCTGTTGGCCCACAGCGCCTCATGGATGCCCAGTTTTGAGCTGCGAGATCTGTTCTGAATCTATCTCGTTTACCACGGTGGTAGTGCCACACAACACGTTGGATGGTGTCCTGAATGCGAAGACGGGACTTCGCCTCCACAAGGACTGTGCGGTGGTCACTCCTACCAATACTGTCATGGACAGATGCATTTGCGACAGGTAGATTGGTGAGGACGAGGTCAAGTAAGTTTTTCCCTCACCACCTGCCACAGGCCCAGTCTAGCAGCTTTGTCCTTTAGGACTCGGCCAGCTCGGTCAGTAGTGGTGCTACCGAGCCAATCTTGGTGATGGACATTGAAGTCTCCCAACCAGAGTACATTCTGTGCCCTTGCTATCCTCAGTGCTTCCTCCAAGTGGTGTTCAACATGGAGGAGGACTGATTCATCAGCTGAGGAAGGGCGGCAGGTGGTAATCAGCAGGAGGTTTCCTTGCCCATGTTTGACCTGATGCCATGAGATTTCATGGGGTCCAGAGTCAATGTTGAGGACTCCCAGGGCCACTCCCTCCTGACTGTATATCACTGTACCGCCACCTCTGGTGAGTCTGTCCTGCCGGTGGGACAGGACATACCCAGGGATGGTGATGGAAGAGTCTGGGACGTTGGCTGAAAGGTATGATTCTGTGAGTATGGCGATGTCAGGCTGTTGCTTGACTAGTCTGTGGGACAGCTCTCCCAATTTTGGCACAAGTCCCCAGATGTTAGTGAGGAGGACTTTGCAGGGTTGACTGGGCTTGGTTTGCCTTTGTCGTGTCCGGTGCCTAGTGGTCCGATGCCGGGTGGTCCGTCCGGTTTTATTCTTATTGTGGCCTCAAACTCATTGTGGTAGCGAGTTCCACACTGTGGCCTTCATCCAGTTGCCCACCCAGCCTCCACCCTACAACTTATCCGGACCAAAGTTGTCCACATTTTGACCCCACACCAAGTTCACATCAGTCTCCCAGCATGTTGTATTTAAAATCTTGATAGGATCGATTTTAAAAGGGCAGTGGGATGGCATCAGGGTGGTGGGGTCAATGGGCGTGCAGCAAACCCGAATAATAAAACCTTACCATTCCCCACACGATCGCGACTTAATTGATGCCCCTTAACCATGTTTCCAGGTTTGCCGTCTGAAAGCTGTGCAGTGGGCGGACTGCACGCCCACATGACAGGCTGTGAGCTGGAGCGTCTGGATTTAAAGGGCCATTGCTCCAATGGATTTTGCTGGAGCAAAGAGCCAGAAGACCCAATGGAGCAGCACAGGGGCAAGGCTGTTCCAAGATTCGGTGATACCTCACTTCAGATGCTACTGGCCGGGGTGAGGAGGAGGAGGGAACTATTTTACCCGGCTGACAGGAGGAAGTGCCCTGCCTCTGCCACAAAGGCCTGGCTCGAGGTGGCAGAGGAGATCACCAGCAGCAGCAACATCTCCTGCACCTGGGTCCAGTGCAGGAAGCGTTTCAATGACCTAACTAGGTCAAAAGTACACTTACTGATTCTCCTGCATTCCGTGGTGAACATCAACGCCACCACCCACCCCCAGCACCCCAGCTCATTCTGCACTGCCAAGACCACTCTAGCACATCACTCCTCACACCGACTTGAAGCTCATCCTCAACTGACCTGCACTTCCTGAGCACTTTCTCACCTCCCCATTTGCGACCCCACCACTACCACTCACCTCAATCCTGATCCAATGTGATGTCTCTGTCTCATACTCACCCTCTGATGCACCTCTTTTACCCAAACCAATGCATTTATCGGTTGGCCTCTTCACCATCACTCACTCACACATCCGTACTTTCTCCCCTTCTCGGAGAAGAGAGCGCAAAATGCACGTGAGGGGACGAGGACTGGAGGGGGGCCACAACAAATAGTGGTCCTCATAGACATGGAGGAGGAGGCCCTGCAGATCAGCAGCACCCTCGAGTGCCTGTCCTTCGGCGACGCCGAGACTGGCCACCCACAAATGTCTGGTGACTCAATTTTAACATTTATCACACACACCATGAATTGATGTTAACAATGATTGGCATGTTCAACACCTCAGTATGCTCATCGTAACACGACACACCTGTGATGATGCTTAATATTGTCTTCTGTTTTCTTACAGGCCCTTCAACAACCCCAGTGACAGCAGAGGGCGATTCCTCAGAGGAGCTCCAGGCCTCTGAGGGCGCGCCATCACATCTTAGCGAGCCATCGACCAGCGCTGATCTCACACCTCGGGGGGGTTCCTGGTAGTCAGTTAGCTGGGTTGGCACCTGGTAAGTCACCACACACAAGTAAGCACGAGCAGACATTGCTGGCAGGGGCAGCTGTGGAGAGTCCGTATCGGTGAGCGCACTCCTCTCCAGGCTCTGCTCAGCTGGATGCAGATGCTGAACCCCAGGGGCCATGCTTTAAAAGCAGAATGACTGAGGGACAGCAGAACATTTGCGAGGTACTGGAACAGGTGCCACACACAATGCACAATAGCGCAGAGGATGGAAGAGTCCAACTCCTCCATGAGTGGAATGGTGGCACAGGTATGGGAGGGAATCTCAATCATCAGCAAAGTGATGAAAGGTGTCGTCGACAATGCTGTCAAGCAGCACTTACTCACCAATAACCTGCTCACCGATGCTCAGTTTGGGTTCCGCCAGGACCACTCGGCTCCAGACCTCATTACAGCCTTGGTCCAAACATGGACAGAAGAGCTGAATTCCAGAGGTGAGGTGAGAGTGACTGCCCTTGACATCAAGGCAGCATTTGACCGAGTGTGGCATCAAGGAGCCCTAGTAAAATTGAAGTCAATGGGATTTAGGGTTAAACTCTCCAGTGGCTGGAGTCATACCTAGCACAAAGGAAGATGGTAGTGGTTGTTGGAGGCCAAGCATCTCAGCCCTGGGGCATTGCAGCAGGAGTTCCTCAGGGCAGTGTCCTAGGCCCAACCATCTTCAGCTGCTTCATCAATGACCTTCCCTCCATCATAAGGTCAGAAATGGGGATGTTCGCTGATGACTGCACAGTGTTCAGTTCCATTCGCAACCCCTCAAATAATGAAGCAGTCCGAGCCCGCATGCAGCAAGACCTGGACAACATCCAGGCTTGGGCTGATAAGTGGCAAGTAACATTCCTGCCAGACAAGTACCAGGCAATGACCATCTCCAACAAGAGAGAGTCTAACCACCTCCCCTTGACATTCAACGGCATTACCATCGCCGAATCCGCCACCATCAACATCCTGGGGGTCACCATTGATCAGAAACTTAACTGGACCAGCCATATAAATGCTGTGGCTACAAGAGCAGGTCAGAGGCTGGGTATCCTGCGATGAGTGACTCACCTCCTGACTCCCCAAAGCCTTTCCACCATCTACAAGGCACAAGTCAGGAGTGTGATGGAATACTCTCCACTTGCTTGGATGAGTGCAGCTCCAACAACACTCAAGAAGCTCGACACCATCCAGGACAAATCAGCCTGCTTGATTGGCACCCCATCCACCACCCTAAACATTCACTCCCTTCACCACCGGCGCACAGTGGCTGCAATATGTACCATCCACAGGATGCACTGCAGCAACTCGGCAAGGCTTCTTCAACAGCGCCTCCCAAACCCGCGACCTTTTTTTTTTTATTCGTTCACGGGATGTGGGCGTCGCTGGCAAGGCCGGCATTTATTGCCCATCCCTAGTTGCCCTCGAGAAGGTGGTGGTGAGCCGCCTTCTTGAACCGCTGCAGTCCGTGTGGTGACGGTTCTCCCACAGTGCTGTTAGGAAGGGAGTTCCAGGATTTTGACCCAGCGACAATGAAGGAACGGCGATATATTTCCAAGTCGGGATGGTGTGTGACTTGGATGGGAACGTGCAGGTGGTGTTGTTCCCATGCGCCTGCTGCCCTTGTCCTTCTAGGTGGTAGAGGTCGTGGGTTTGGGAGGTGCTGTCGAAGAAGCCTTGGCGAGTTGCTGCAGTGCATCCTGTGGATGGTACACACTGCAGCCACAGTGCGCCGGTGGTGAAGGGAGTGAATGTTTAGGGTGGTGGATGGGGTGCCAATCAAGCGGGCTGCTTTATCTTGGATGGTGTCGAGCTTCTTGAGTGTTGTTGGAGCTGCACTCATCCAGGCAAGTGGAGAGTATTCCATCACACTCCTGACTTGTGCCTTGTAGATGGTGGAAAGGCTTTGGGGAGTCAGGAGGTGAGTCACTCGCCGCAGAATACCCAGCCTCTGACCTGCTCTCGTAGCCACAGTATTTATATGGCTGGTCCAGTTAAGTTTCTGGTCAATGGTGACCCCCAGGATGTTGCTCTACCACCTAAAAGGACAAGAGCAGCAGGTACTTGGGAACAACACCACCTGCACGTTCCCCTCCAAGTCACACACCATCCCGACTTGGAAATATATCGCCGTTCCTTCATCGTCGCTGGGTCAAAATCCTGGAACTCCCTTCCTAACAGCACTGTGGGAGAACCTTCACCAAACGGACTGCAGCGGTTCAAGAAGGCGGCTCACCACCACCTTCTCAAGGGCAATTAGGGAATGGGCAATAAAAATGCCGGACTCGCCAGCGACGCCCACATCCCATGAACGAATAAAAAAAAGATAGTGTCACAGGAATGTGAGCAACTGTCTGAGATAGTGTTGCACGTAACTGCGGAAATGTTGAGATCGTGTCACAGGTAAGTGCGGGAATGTCTGCGATGGAGAGAAGGCTAGCCTCCATTGAGCTTCAAACACAGCTCACAAATGATTCCATTCAGGCCTTGACAACGGCCGTTCGGGCTCACGCTGAACAACATTCTGCCGCCTTAGACAGGCAGACAGAAACTTTACAATTGGGCTTCCAAGGCATCATACATGTCCTCCCAACTGTTCTCCAGCAGGGTGGTGGAAGTGATGTGGGCCTGGTCCAAGAGAGGGATGATTGCGAAAGTGGACGTGGAAGTTGGGACGCCACTCAAAGCGCTCCCACATCTAGCCCGTTGCCCCCCTCTCAACCAGTACCTGCAATGCTGCCTCCTCTCCAGGTGGCTGAGTCTGCCACTGCACAGGTGCAGGTGGAGCAATCTTTGGAGGGGCCCTCACGGGCTCCAAAACCCAGAGGACGTAGGCCGAAAGCACCTAAGCAGTCCGGCCATGGGCATGAGCAACCTGCCACTACCTCTGCTGCAGGCACGGGGGATGTACCATGTAGAAGCGGTAGAAAGAGAAAGGCTAAAGAATTGTGATCATGAAGGGTATGCACAAGGGTGTCTGACAGACTGTCATGTTTTTCATTTATGTTTGGTTTTTGTTAAAGTCACATTAAATGTTATCATTCTCACCACTACTGCCACGTCTTGCTCATTCTAGACTGGCTTTTGTGATAGCGCCCTTTCATAGTGACACTTGATGCCACCCCAGTGGTCATTTTACAGTGGGTATATGTGTAGTTGCAGGAATGTTTTATGGAGCGTGGGGGTTGGGGGTGCTTGTGTTAGAGCTGGTCTTTCCAGGTGGTGTGAGGACTGGACTCTTTTCCCTTTCTGATCTTACGAGAACCGTTCACAAATGAGTGACTCCCGGGCCTCACGAGCAGCCAGGTGAGCTGCTGCTCTGCCCATGGGTTCATCCTCCTCCTCCACCTGCTTTTGCTCAATGGGGATGGTAGATGTGGATGAGGGCGTGGGGCCTCATCAACTGGTACCCCTCTCTGTTGCACCATGTTGTGCAGGCCACAACACATTACTATAATGCAACCCACTCTCGCTGGTGCGTATTGAAGTGCTCTCCCAGAACGATCGAGGCACCAAAATCACATCTTGAGCAGTCCTATCGCATGTTCAGTTATAGACCTGGTGGTAATGTGTCTGTCATTGAATCGATGCTGTTACTCGCTGATGGGGTTCCTCAGATGTGTCATGAGCCACGTGTGCAGGGGCTAACCCTTGTCCTCGAGGAGCCAGCCCTTAAGAATGTTTGGTGCGAGGAAAAGGCCCGGGATGTTGGATTCCCTCAGAATGAACGAATCGTGGCAGCTGCCAGAGAATCTGGCACACACATGAAGAAATCTTTTAAGGTGGGCCCAAACGAGCTGAGCGTTGATGGAGTGATACCCCTTTCTGTTGATGAACAGTCCTGGCTTTTGTGGAGGTGCTCAGATTGCAATGTGCGTGCAATGGATTGCACCCTCTACATGTGGGAAGCCAGTGGAATAGATTTCTGTACATTTCAATGACTTCAAGTACTTGAATTGCTTGTTTAAATATCGTCCTGCCAGCTTTAATTGCCGGCGGGACTTCTGGGTTCGGAAACAGCGTGCACCCAGATGACTCTCGGTCGTGCACATTCTTAGGGCGTGTTGGAGCTGGGATTTCTACCCACTCCTGGAAACCGCGATTTTCTTCCCTCCCCGCCCCCCCCCACCCAACACACCCGCAATTGCGTTTTAAAATCGAGCCCCGTACCTCTCTACAAATCTTTCCATGCCTCACATCATGCTAACTCAAAACTTTCACCAGCTTTATGTACTTTCTGATCCTCTGACTCTGGGTTTCTGTGCATTCTCTCTCCCTCCGGTCCACCACTGGTGGCAGACAGCCCTACTCTTTGGAATTTCCTCCCTAAAACTCTGTGCCTCACGACTTCCCTGTCCTGCTTTCCCCCAATTTCCTCGACCAAGTCTTCAGTCATCTCTCTTTAACGCCCCCACAAAAGCTGAGCATCTGCTCCTATCTTTCTCAGTGAAGCACCTTGGCTCTATAAAAATGCAAATTGCTGTGGAAAATCACTTTTCTTCTGCATTCTCTATCCAAATGAAAGAGGTATCGGCATAAGCCTTAATACAAATAGGATGGCAGAATTGGTGATGTTATCTCGACCGCTTTCATAAGTTGTACACGTTGCTCAAAGTTGCAGAAACACTTCTCCTCTTCCCCCATCCTGTAATCGTTCTTTCAAGATCAGAGTCTTATGATAACCATTGACCGACCCTGTGTTTAAGCCGTAACACATGTGAATAGCTCACCATTTTCCTACAGTGGTTTTTATTGCCAATAAAGCTTGTTAAGCAGGTGGTACTGCCATTTACTTTCAAGGTATTCAAGCAAAATCTGCTGGAACACCTTTGGAACTTCATGCAGATATGTACCAGTGCACATCTGGCCTGCAGGCATTAAACCAAGACATTTGGTAAGGTAGTCTAAGAGTTGAAGCTCATTTACTTCTCTTTCTCTATGTGGGTGTTTGTGTTTGTGCTTGTTTCTGGTTGAAAAGATACTGCTGGTGCTTGGATGCGTGATGGTTTATGTAGAGGAGCAGATTGTGGGACTCCTGCAGTAGCTTAGGATCTTTCACTAAATGCGGATTCCTGGCAAAACTTGAAGGTGCGCAGAGGAGTGTCTCGTTGGAAGATTTAAGGCAAATGTAGGTTGTTAAAACTGCAGACTCAACACCCCCCACTTCCCCCCTCCCCCCTTCCCTAACTCAGGATGTCCCTGGAACCCCAACCTCACAGTTTTTTGATTCAATAAATTGTTTAGATACTCAGAAAAGTGAATACCCCTCCAGCACCTTCTCCGAGGATGGACAATAAATGTGACCTTGCCAACTTCTCTGGAGAGAACAGACAAACTTATGTTTTGGGTGCGGCTCCTTACCCAGAACCAGTAAACAGGAAACTAGAGTGATTCTGGAAATCTGAAATAAATGCAGAAAATGCTGTAAACACACAGCAGGTCATTCAGCATCTGTGGAGACAACAGACAAATTTACATTTTGGATGTGGATCCTTCTTCAGAACATAAACACAAAGGTCTATTCTATTTTATCAAAATTCTGCAGGCCCTTTCTAACGTCATGAAGATTATTCCTCGTCACAAGTACTGAATAATGTGAACTGCCTTCAGAATGTAGCATGTTTGACACACATATATCCACTGGGGAAAACTTGAGAGCTTCATCAAAAAGGTTTACAAAATTCCTGGATATGCTGTAATTAAGCAATGGCTTAAATGGTCATATTTATACTTGACTATGCGAAAGAATATGCTAAAATGCAGAATGGGAATTTTTATCAAGGTTACAGTATAGTTAATTTTGTTGTGTCTTTGGCTGATCTCCTTTAACAGCAAATGGCGGATTTTAACTTTCTGCGGGTTTCTGGCGGGAAACCGTACTTGCGAGTTAATTTCCTGCCTGCCTGCCGCAGAATGAGGCCATGGTAATTTTAATTGCCGGCCCTCATTAACATGCCACCGGCTGACTTCCTGCCTGGAAAGGGAAGTGTCTGCCGGCATGCAGAAAACCGGTGTCCTTTGGTCAATCATCGGCACTCAGGTAACTGTGAGGATGGGGGTTTCGGGGACATCTTGAGGTAGAGAAGAGGGGGCGTGAGTCTGCAGCACCGGAGGCCTAAACTTTCCTTGTGGGGCTTGGAGGAGCACTCCTGCTCCTCTGGCCCTACAAAGGAAAATAAAAAAAACTCACCTTGAATAGACTCTTCTGCTTCCGATTCTCTTCCGACAAGCCTTCACCTGGCAGGAATGCCACAGCGGTTTCCACGTTCAGGTCGGAGTTAAAATTGCAATGGGCACCCGATGATGTCATTGGACCCCAATCTGCATATTTAAAGAAGGACCCCTCCGGCTTTAGCTGCCTGTTCGGACGTGCTGGTAAAAGTTGTAAATGGTGATCCGGGCGGGGGTATTGGCAGGTAAGTTACCCGGTGGATTTTAACTGCTTATCTGCCAGGTTTTGACTGGGTGGGTACAGTTAAAATCCAAGTCTTCATTCATTAACTCCAAGGCTTCATGATTTAGAATAGCAAATAAGTGAGGGAAATCACAAGGGACACCGGCCCCTTTAAGACTTTTTCAGCCATAACTCTGTGATCTCTTACTACTCATAATATAAACTATTCCCCTAAAGTTTCCATCTAGGAGGGCTTTTGGGGTATTGGAGAGGATGTTTGCCAGGAGGAACTGTGGGTGATCTGCCCATATAGTAAAAGTTGTAAGAGATTGACAGTTATCTATAAAAGAGATATGATTGTTAATTCTTCACCATCTAGTCAGGGAAACAAGATGCACAATTTACAGTTAGCACAAATAGTTATGACCTAACTCAAAAATTAGTCTGGCCATTTTACATTACTATTTATATTTTTATTTTTATTTTGCTTTATATTGTTATCCACTGCAAACATTTTAGATTCTTGTTTCCCACCCCATTAGATGAAAATAAATTTTATTTTTCAGTGTTGGCTTTTCATTTATAAATAATTGAGGGTAAGGAAATCCTTCTTCCATTCACTTATTTTGTCGTGCAACAGTGAATCTGTTCTTTACACTTGGGTTTACAATTTGTCGACAAATAGTCAGCAGGGGAAATCTCCCCTCCCCCCGAAATGTATGAATTTACACAAATATGCTTGTGATCCAGCTGATGCCTGACAAGCATAGCAGGAAATGCTTTGTGTGACTGGAGGAGTTAAATGGAAGAATTCACACAGACTTCAATTTTCAGTGTATTTATATTTTTATTTTTCTAAATATTTGCTCTGACATACTTCCATTCCTAAAACATCACTAAGAACAGGTGTGACACTACAGGACTTGTAGTAATTTGGATGCAGTCCTGAAGGAGCCTTCAAAAGAAAAAGGTTTGAGGTGGTTCAAGCTACTTCATGCAAAGAAGAAAGACCTTGGATTCATTTAGCACCTTTCAAGTCGTCACGATATCCCAAAGTGCTTTACAGCCAATGAATTACTTTTGAAGTGCAGTCACTATTGTTTTGTAGACGAACGCAACAGCAAATGTCTGCATAGTGAGATCCCACAAAAACAATCAGAGGAATGAACAATGAATCTTTTTTTGATAGTATTGATTTAAGGATAAATATTGAGCAGGAGAAATCTCCTGTTCTTCAAATGGTGCAGTGGGATCTATTACGTCCACCTGAACAGACAGATGGAGCTTTGGTCTAACATCTCATGCAGAAGATGGCACCTCTGACAATGCAGCACTCCCTCAATAGTGCACTGAAGAGTCAACTAACATTATGGGGGTGATTTTTGGGGGCAATTGCGGGTGCTTTGGGGGGGCTCCGAAAATCGCGGAAATCCCGTTTGGGTTCGGAAGCCGGCTCCAACCCGCCGACTTCCGAGTTTCCCAGGGACCCACCTGTGTGCGTGCAGGCGACCTGAAAACGGAAGACCCGCTGGCAATTAAAGCTGGTGGGATGAGAGTTAAATAGCCAAATGTACCTCATTGAGGTACTTAAGGCACTTCACCTGTGACAGATGAAGTAATTAGAATGATTTTTAACTTACCTGGGCGGCTTGCCCACCGCTTCTGATTCACGCCTGGTGAAACCAGGGAACAAGAAACTAAATAAACTAAATAAAAAACCATAGACAGAAGTGAAAACAGAAAATGAACCTACCTTTGCACCCTGCTCCGATGTCCGATGTCTCCCGCTCCGATGTCCCCCTCTTCAACCCCCCTGATGTTCTTCCCCTCTCCCCCCCCCCCCACCCAATTTTCCCCTCTCCTCTCCCCTGATCGTCCCCTCTCCCCCCGATCTTCCACCCACCCCCCCCCCCCCCCGCGGTCTTCCAGTCCAATGCCGGATGATGTCTCTCTCTCTCTCTCTTTCTCCCCCCCCCACCTTCTGTTGCAGCTCCTGACAGCAGCCAGCCTGTCAATCAGGATGGCTGCCGGGCACGAAACCCAGAGAGGACGCAATCAATAGGCGATCGCGTCGGAAACGGTAAGTTTTGTGCATGTGGGTTTGCCACGCACACCTTCATCACCCCTCCCCCCCATCAACCCACCACCATTGCAAAATCAAACCCATGGGTTCAATTCTTGCACTGGCATATTTGGAGGCATCAGAGCAGGATGCCTGCCTATCTGTCTTGCAAGCCAGAAGTGACATGATTCCTAAAGTGATCTGAAAGGGATGTAAAAGAATGACTTAAAGAACATGCTGACAAGCTTGCTCCTGTTTCAAAGTGACCTCGGGTGACAAGAATTTAAAGAAAAAATAATCTTCCTTTTTTTCCTCTTCCTTTCTTTCTCTCTATGGGTCTTGTACTCTTTTTTGACTCTCTGGGCTCGATTTTGCGATCGCGTTTCCGGCGGGTTCCCAGCGGGGTGGGCCCGAAAATCCCGATATCCGGTCACGTGACCGGATCGCGACGAAATCCCGGCCCCTTCCGGGTACCGCGCTGACGTGCGGGGCTGCGCGCGCAAGCCCGCTGGTGGGAATCCCGCAGGCAATTAAAGCCAGCGGGGTTCCACTTGAGAGTACTTAACTTGCTCGTTGTGGTCAGTTAATGAGCTGAAGCAGCTGTCAAAAGAGGAAGTGTGGGATTTTAGGTTCAAGGCAGTGAGTTTCACACACTGGGGGAAACAGTACCTTTCCAACCAGGCGTGTTGCAGCCAGCAGCCTGTGGCAGGTGCCAAGGTGCGCTCCACGGGAGCGAGCCCTCACCCACGCAGGAGGCCACCGCGTCACATAGGGCAACCCCTGCCCTCCACCACCCCCCGCCAAGCCAGAGGACAGACCGACACGAAACCGCAGCCCCAGTCCGAGGACCCACCCACCTACCCTGCACAACCCCTCAGACCAACACGTGCCAGATGGGTGGTGCGTTGACATCGTCGGAGGATGAACAGGATGACCAGCCCCAGCAGCCTCGCAGTCCACGCCGTCCGCCTCGGAGACGTGGGGCCCCCCAACACGGTGCTGCGGCACACCCACCTGCACAGCAGGAGGGAGGGCAACCGCAGAGAGAGATGCATCGCAGGAGGCACTACCCTCCGCACAGGGTGTACAGAGCGAGGCTCAGCTTCATGGACCTCTCCGAGGAGCAGTGCATACGGAGGCTCAGAGTCAATCGCCAGGTAGTCGCCGACATCTGCAGCCTCCTTAACGACGAGCTGCTCCCTGATGGACCAAGCAGCATCTTCCTACCTGTCGCCGTCAAAGTCACCACTGCCCTCAACTTCTTCGCATCCGGTTCCTTCCAGGGTGCCACCGGGGACATCACCGGGGTCTGTCAGTCCTCTGCACACAAGTGCATAAGGCAGGTCACCGATGGGTTGTTCCGCAGGGCCTCCCACTACATCAACTTCGCCATGGACGAGCGCAGCCAGATGGAGAGGGCGGTTGGATTCCATGCCATGGCCGGCTTCCCACGGGTGCAGGGTGTAATCGACTGCACCCACATCGCAATACGGGCACCTCCGCATGAGCCAGGGCTGTTCATCAACAGGAAGGGGTATCACTCCATGAACGCCCAGCTCATCTGTGACCACCGCCAGAGATTCCGACACGTGTGTGCCAGATACCCCGGCAGCTGCCACGATGCCTTCGTCCTCAGGGAGTCCGCCGTCCCGCCCATCCTGCAGGCACCCAACGCCGGCAACGGCTGGCTCCTCGGCGACAAGGGGTATCCCCTACACACGTGGCTCATGACACCTCTGAGGAACCCCATCACCGAGCCGGAGCGTCGCTACAATGACAGCCACACTGCTACCAGGTCTACAATTGAGCAGACCATAGGGCTTCTCAAGATGCGCTTGAGGTGCCTTGATCATTCTGGGGGAGCGCTGCAATACACACCATTCAGAGTGGGACGAATCATAGTTGTCTGCTGCGCCCTGCACAACATGGCCCAACAGAGGGGGGTGCCGCTGGAGGAGGCCCCATCCACACCCGCCACCCACATTGAGGAAGGCGAGGGCGAGGAGGAGGAGGAGGAGGAGGAGGAGGCGGAGGAGGAGGACGCGCCAGAGGATGTTGGACGACCCATGCGCCGAGCCGCAACTCACCGGGATGGTCGCCGGGCCAGGGAGGCACTCATACGTCAACGGTTCTCCTAGAGTCAGACACTGCGAGGCGCTCGCGTCTCCTCACCTGCACATGTGAGCGGCCATACCAGCCCCCTCCACTGACGAGTGCTGCCAGTAATCCTGCACCCACAGCAGTGTGCCCAATGGGTGGCAGCAGGTGTTCGCCGTCATGATGGCCTCCACGGAACGCAACTATTGCACAAGCCGCGGAAGAATGGACGAGAGGTGGCAGGAGTGGTGAGAATAGACTATTTAATATCTCGAATGTGACATTATATAAGAAAAAAAGTACAAATTAATAAACACCCTGGTGTATTCCCTTTGTGATTATAAGGCCTTTGCAATTCTTTTCCGGGAACCCCTACGTGGTGCTACCCCTGTGGCTCCAGCAGAGGTAGTGGCAGGTTGCTCGTCTTCTTGCCTTGACCGGGTAGATGCTTTTGGCGGACGGCCCCTGGGTTTCGGTGCCCGTGACGGCACCTCCACAGACTGCTCCTCCTGCACCGGGGCAGGGGCAGACTCGGCCACCTGGAGAGGAGGCACCATTGCGGGTACTGGTTGAGAGGTGGGCGACGGGTGGGACGTGGGGGCGCCTTGAGAGGCGTCCCCGCTTCCATGTCCCCGGTCACCATCATCCCTCTCTTGGCCTCGGCCCACATCACCCCTTCCACCCTGCTGGACGGCAGTTTGGATGGCATGTGTGAGGCCTTGCAAGGCCACCCCTAGTGTATCCCTCAGCCTGTTGATGGCGTCGGAATGTTGCTCACCCTGAATCCGTACAGACGTTGTCAGGGCCTGCATGGACTCGATCTGGAGCTGTGCGTGACGCTCGAGGGAGGCCAGCCTGTCCTCCACCGCAGACAGTCCCGCACCTACCTGCGACACTGTGTCGCCGGTACCCTCCTGTGCCTGCGCCACCAATGCCCACATGCAGGAGGTGGACTCCTCCATCGCCTGCGCTATTGTGGACAATGCGCACGGCACCTCTGCCAGTACCTCAGCAATTAGCTGGTGCCCCTCGACGACTCTCCTTTTCACTGGTGGCCCCCTGGGTTCAGCATCTGGGTCCGGCTGAGCAGAGCCTGGAGATGAGTGCTCCCTCCGTCGCGGACCCTCCGCGGCTGCCCCTGCCACCAGGGTCTGCTCATGCTCACTCGTGCGCGGTGACTCACCAAGTGCTACCCCAACTAGTTGGCGAGGGGGACCCACCGAGGTGCGTGTCTCTGCGCTGGTGGATGGTTGGCTCTGATGTGACGATGCACCCTCAGAGACCGCCATGTCCTCTGAGGAATCGCCCTCCACGATCGCTTCACCCAAAGATGGACCTGCAAGAGAACAGAGGGCACTTTGAGGCATGTGGACCAACTTGACAGTGCGCCTGATGGCAGGTGATGAGACGGTAACTCGCGATCATGGGTGTTGAGTGTCAGCTTTCCCTTACCGGCCGTTTCGGCAGCGACACACTCGCCATCGGCCACCGACAGGCAATGTCGCGTGCGGGCGAGGTCGAGCGCCTCCACCTCTGCGTCGGTGAGCTCCACCACTTGCGGCGGCCCACCTCCGGTGCGTGCCCTTTCCCTATTGTTCTTGCTTCTCTTCTCCTGTGAAGGCAAAACACAGATGTGTGAGTGGGTGCGTATTGCATCGTGAGACGCATCGAGCATCGGTGTGGTTGGGTTGAGCGTGGCGCGGATGGATGGGAGGAAGCGTGGGCCACGTGCCCATCCCATTGCATGGGGATTGGGGTGTGTGGTAGTGTTCGGGTGGGGTCAGGGACGGTGGGTACTTGCGTGCACGGCGAGGATGGTGAATGAGTGGCTGTGAGGATTGCTGATGGAGCGCAGTGGTGGCTGTGCAGGAGGGGGTTGTGATCTGTTTGGCGTGATGGTGGGGACGGGCTGTGGGAGGGTGCGTTGGTGTACTCACCTTGCCAGACCTAGTCAGGTCATTGAAGCGCTTGCGGCACTGCTCCCAAGTCCTTGGGGTGTTGCCCCTGCTGCTCACCTCCGCAGCCACCTCTGCCCATGCCTTCCTGGTTGCGGCGGCAGGGAACTTGCGTCCATCTTCTGGGAAAAGTGTTTCCCTCCTCCTCCTCACGCCCTCCAGCATCAGCTGCAGTGCCAGGTCTGAAAAACAGGGCGCAGCCTTTCCCCTTTGCTGAGCCATTCTCTCAAACCTCTTGCTTGCAGCAGGAGGGGCTTTGGGAGACTGCCCCTTTAACCGGAGCTCCTACATCGCGTCGACGGTACTGCGCATGCGCAGCCGGCCGGCACGCAGCTGGGGAGCGCAGAACCCGGAAGCAGGGCTTAATCAGTTCAATTATCCCGCGATCGCGTGGGGGACGCACACGATTAGCCGTCCGCGTTTTCCACGCTCCCGGAGGACCACCCGTTGGGAACCCGCAGGCCTGCTAAATTCGAGCCCTCTATCTCAGTTTTGCACTTATTTCTCATTCTTTCTTTATTTATCTTTCCTTTCTTTTCTGTGTGTTTTCTACTGCCTGAGTATGCCTCTCACAATTGTTCCTTTATTGATTTACACAGAATTTATAATCTTTTGCCCTTTTTAAGGCCAGGGCATGCATGAGATGGCAGTTATTATGTTCTGGATCAGAAGTGAGTACTAGGGTTGGAGGTGGTTACAGGAGCTGTGCATGGAAAGAACTTTGGGAAGAGGTTGCCTGAGAGCTGTTGCATGCGTGAGAGAGATATCTGAGGCACTCTCTAATTAACAATCCATACTATTTAGCAATTTTCGTCATTATGATTAATTAAATTCATTTTTAAAGGACAGATTTAAAATTTGTACTTGACCTGCAGCAGAACTCGATTGTGTTCCTGACTTACTGGAAAGCCTGGACTTAAGGTTTGGAGCGTGGTGGGAGTGGAGCTTGTATGGAGATTGAGTGTTGCTTCAGTAAAGTCTGTAATCAGTGGGAAGCTAGGCTAAGAGCAGAAGGCAGTCAGTTCAGAGTTGAGGTCAGGAGGGATTCGTGAAGTGTGGGACCCAGGCTGCTATGGGGATGGGACCATGAAAATCTGGCACTGGATGATGGCTTCTGTGAGTTGTGATCTGCTTGTGTTGCACCTGCTTCAACTTCACACGTTGCACATGCGCTATGATATAGGCTGGGCTGTTGAGCAATTTGTGAGAGCCATGATGTGGGTGTTAGACTCCCGCTGGGCCGAGCCAGGCAATATTTAGCAAATAGCACAAACTAACACCTTAACTGGCTGAAAGTTACAGTGGAAATATCCCATGATCCCATGAAATTTCTACTGTATTGTTCATTCACTGATAAGATTGTTCATTTATAAAATCTGTTCAGAGTTTACAAATCAGAGGTTACAAGTTGGAAAAAAGCTTCAAGGTTGAAAAAGTTTCGAAGATTTAAAACAAAATGGATATGAGTCTATGAAAAGCAGGTGTGTAAGCACCTCTTTGTAGTGTCATTTGGAAGTCTTTTGTAGTGCTGCTTTGAAGTTTACAGCAGTGCTTAGCAGCAAGACTAGCAGATAATCAACTGTGACATGCTTTATATGCAATAAAGGTTCCTCCTTCCTAGTGCTCATTATTGACAAGTCTGTTGCTCTCCAATAAAGCCAGGAGGACATCCTCGGGAATCGGAGAGCACGCTGTACTGAGTTTGTGATCAGACCCAGCAGGTTGAAGTCAAGATCCATCTGCATGGAGATTGGAAGAGACGGTCCTATGTGCTGCACAGGAAAAAGGTTTTATTGAACTATTTTGATGGGAGATAGTGGATTTCACACTGCATCGCCTACCTAGTGATAGGCAGCAGCTGTGGCTGATACTCAAACTGAATTGCCAAAAGCTGCTGGAGGAGGGAGGAAAGTGGGAGAACAGCAGTGCGGGAGAATAGAGTGATGTTGGAGAACAGTGCCGGGAACTACAAATTATTTTGTAACTATCCTTCCAAAACGTGAATAAGATTCTGTTCTCTTAAGCGTGGATTCTATGAATTGGAGGAGGGTGTATGAAGGTCAGGAATGTTTGAGTCCCAGTGGGATATGCTGGGGCTAGTAGAAAGGGGCATGGGAAGTCCTTCGTACTTGTTAGTTATTTTTTTCCCCCCAAATTGTCGAATTTTTAAACATTTGTTTCTATTTTTAGAAATTTTACTTTAAAGGGTATGTTGTGGTACTGTCATGGTGGCTGGATCTTGGAGAATTATTTTACTGTAATATGATTGGAAACAACAAATTGCATTTATATAATACTTTTAATGTGGAAAACAGAGGCACAAGGAAAATTGATGCCAAGTGGTGACAAAAAGTTTGGTCAAAGAGGTGGGTTTTAAGAAGGTTTTTGCTGGAAGTGAGAGAGGAGGAGGGATTCAGGGAGGGAATTGAAGACCATGGGGCCTAGGCGGCTGAACACAAAGTTACCGGTGATGGGGTGAAGGGATGGGGGATGCATATGAAGCCAGAGTCAGAAGAATGGAGAGTTTGGGGTGTGAGATTTATGGGGCTGGAAGAGTGAGGCAATGGAGTGATTTAAACAAAAGGTTGAGAATTTTAAATTTAGGGTGTTGGGGAACTGGGATCCAATAAAGGCCAGCGAGGACAGGCATGACGGGCAAGCAGGACTTGGATATGGACAACAGTGTTTTATATAAGCTACAGTTTATAGAGGTTGGAGGATGGGAGGCCAGTCAGGAGAGCATTGATGTAATCACGTTTGGAGGTGGCAAAAGGCATGAATGGGGGCTTCAGGACGCCGAGGTGGCAAACGATCTGGTTCAGTCTGAGACCGTGGCCAAGGACGGGGATAGAGTCGGTGAAGGACTTTTTTTGGTAGAATGAAATGTGTGTGGAATTATTGTTTTGGTTTGTGGAATATAATTGGGGTGAAAGATCTGACATATTATGATTGGTATATTGTAATTGGAAAATAACCAGTTCGAAACAGGCAAAAAACAGACTCAAGCACTTAACCACTGTGGAAGAAGATAATTGACTGACTGTTGCGATGTAAATGACTGGCTTGATGGTTGTGACACAATAAATGTTTGATATGGTTGACTTAGATCTTCAGTGATAGATGGTGCAGTGGTGTGCTAACATACTGGGGGCAATTTTAACCTAACCCACCAGTCGGGAAACTGACTGGATCGGGTGCATGTTGGTTTTACACCCTGCCTGATTTTACTCTCCATTGAAGTAATATTGGGGGGATGTAAAGCCAGCATTCCAACCGATCCAGGGGGATTCCCGTTGGGTAGGTTAGGTTAAAATTATCCCCACTGTGTCAGGGAGAGCTCAGAGGCCTTTATGCAACCTTACTCCCTCACATAAGTAATTCTTGATCTCAGCTGCACAACTGAACATTAGAATTGTCTAGAAAACATTGAAGACATGATTTAATCCATTAATTACCTGCTGCTTTTCTTTAAAATTTTGTGGGATGAAAGGATGGACCAGCAGGTTAAGTGGATGTACCTGCAGTATGAAAGTATGTTTCCTAATGTTAGTATAGAATTTCTGTGTTAACTTACTGTCGGTCCACTGCTCATCCGAGTGCAATCGACCTCTGTAATGTGACATTAAGATTAATTTAAAAGGTTGATTGTTCTATTATTAAGCAATGAAATTATTAATAGCATTAGTCTGAATAAAGTTTTGGGGCTAATATTGTGAGTTTACAGTTCTATAAGCCAAGGGTTCTGCCATTTTCTCAGTTGGACTGTTACCTTCAATGTCTCTATCTCCAAATTGATCTTCAGTGACTAAGCTGCTATCGGCGTGGCACAGTGTCAGTATCAGCGTGAACTTTGAGAAACCTGTTAGACATCTGCTGAAACAGTTTCTGTTCTAAAAAATCTAATTAGAATTGCTTTTTAAATGAATATTGCAGTGTCCCCTCTGCTTCTGTGACCAGTACGGTGTGATAGAAACTGCTTATCCAGCTGCTTTGCCATCATCAATCTTTCAGATTGTGTGACTTGTGTGCATATTTAGTTATTACAGCTGGGTTTTGAATCCCTGACTTAATAAACAGTGGCTTTTGAAATGATTGTTCTGTTTTGCCAGCACTCTGAAACTGAACGTGCAACTTTTAGATGTTTAGTGCCTGAAGTGTTTTACACTTGTAATACTTCAGTTTTGTTAGAAATTTAATTTTTCAAAATCTAGCTGCAAAATTGTTCAGTTGAAGCATCAAGGTGCACGTTCCACACCGCTTAAAGAGGCACTTTGTAGCTGGGAGTTGAAGTTGGGAGTTTTGGTATTTCTGAGGAGGAGTGGGAGTGTATGGCCGAGATCTTCAGCTCGAGTTGCACCTGCTCCTAGGGTGGGAAGTTCTTTGGGAGCCACGTTGCCGGGGCTGTGCTCTCCCCCTGCCACTTGCAGGATTTCCCATTGGAAATGACGGGCGACATACAATACATCTGTCATATATGGACAAGCATATTATAATGACATGCAAATGATGGAAGTAGGTCATCACGGGTATTTTCAGACATTTGCACCATAGCAACACTGGGCGCAAAGGCCGCCTCTTGTCTGTGGTGTCCAGCAATACACAACGGAGAGGGATTTAAAAGTTGATGGTCAAAGTGCAGCATCAAACAGTTGTTTGCATACACTAAAGCACCTGAGACCTTCCACAGCTATTCTCCACTTCCAACCCCTTCCCCACAGCTGTGAGACTCTAACGTGAAATGATTTTGAGCAGCTTCAAACCAGATTCAATTGGCCCCTCCATAGAACTGTCTACAATCAGGCATTCACTTAACAGTGTGGGGAATTAAAAATTACACACTGGCGAATATTGTGAAGGGTGCTGTACTCTGCATCCATTCCATGCTATACCTGACCTGCAAATGTGTATTTCTATCACTGGGGCTGTGACCAAAATAAAAAAGTGTTCCATTCGCCAGAACTGACATCCTCTATCTCGCATTGGTCAACGAGTTTTGATCGAAACAAAAACTGGCATTGTTCCAGTCTGATCTTTACGTTAGCTGGTTATAATCGTGATAAGTATTAAATTCCTCATTTATTAAAATTAAGGTCCCACTATATCGGAACATGGGAATTGCTAGATGAAAAAAAACAGGGTTCATCCAGTTCGCCTACTGCCATCCTGGTAGTCACATGATACAATGATAATGGAGTTGTTGACTAATCATAGCAATCAATCTAATACCACAGTAGGTATAGCACAGGAGGAGGCCATTCAGCTTATCCAATTAGTCCCCTGCTCTTTTCCCATAGCCCTGTAAAATTTTTCCCTTCCAGTATTTATCTAATTCCCTTTTAAAAGTTATTATTGAATCTGCTTCCACCACCCTTTCAGGCAGTACATTCCAGATCATAACAACTCGCTGGGTAAAAGAATATTTCCTCATGTCGCTTCTGACTCTTTGTCACCTTAAATCTGTGTCCTCTGGTTACTGACCCTTATGCCACTGGTAACAGTTTCTCCTTATTTACTCCATCAAAACCATTCATGATTTTGAACACCTCTATCAAATCTCCCCTTAACCTTCTCTGTTCTAAGGAAAACAACCCCAGCTTCTCCGTCTCTCCACATAACTGAAGTCCCTTATCCCTGGTACCATTCTAGTAAATCTCTTCTGCACCCTCTCGAAGGTCTTGACATCCTTCCCAAAGTGTCGTGCCCAGAATTGAACGCAACACTCCAGATGAGGCCTAACCAGGGTCTTATAAAGGTTTAGCATAACTTCTTTGCTTTTGTACTCTCTACCTTTATTAATAAAGCCCAGGATCTCATATCAATTAGTCTACAACAGACCCAAACATGACGTGAGGGAAACTAGTCAACAACATTTCACACGCGTTATCGATATCTTTACTCAAATGTTTATTCAGATTGGTAAAACTTTAATATGATATGCCTTATTTATCCATGATTCATAACAAACACCCCCTGGAACTTTCCCCTCATTTAAATATGTTTGTCTCCCAGAGATGGAATTTTCAGAGTAGGTTTATTCCAATTCTGAAATTGCACGCCTGAAATTAAATTGCTGCTCTTATTTCCCATAGAGTAATATGTTGATAGTAATTCATGTATATTGTACCCAGAGCCAGGGTGAAATTATTACAAGCAGCAAACTGTTAATTTTATAACCTCCCAAAGGGGATGGAGAGAAATTAAAAATCAGAATCAATATACAGCTTCATTCATCCAGCAACTTCATACTCAGATTTTCAAGAAAAAATAGTATTATTAAGTCAGCTTAAGTGAGAACGTGGACATTTCAAAGAAACCGATGATAACTATTCTACATAGCCATTCGTTTAGTTGCGGCTAATATTGTTATGCTATCCTAAACCTTGAAACATAATCATCTTTCATATTATCATGGCCAGCCAAAATCGGCAAAAGAGGAAAATTATTGTGATACACTACATCTCAATGACTTCAGAAAATGTTCTTTTTTAAAAAAAACTCTTTTGCGTTTCATTTATTTTCTTTAGTCCCTTTTCTGTTTTATTCCTATGGAAAATTTTCAGGAAATTCCATTTTTAATTTTATTACTGTTCGTAGAAAGGTAAATGAGAATATTGTGCCTCAGATTTCTACATGTAAATATGCTGAATGCAATAATCCATAATTCACTCACTCTTGCAGCTCTGGCTGGGTCAAGTGTGGCTGTAAAATTTAAGAGTTCAGAATAATAAACATAATTAAGAGTATCAGCAGTGAATATTGTACATATATACTCGAGCAGTTGTCCCATGGTAACAGTAATCACAACCTGTGCAATAAATTAGCAGATACAGGTAGGTAAGAGAGGAAAGGGAATTACAATTACGAACACTGAAGTAATGTCAAGAAAACTGAAGCGGACAGATCTCAAAAGCTCACGCTTTAAGTGCAGCACAGTAGGTGGGAGATAAATCATTATCCAAGCATTCCTGAAGAGAGACTTCCTCTCTCATGTCTCATTCAGAACCTCCTGTTTCTCAGTAAATCAAAATAGATTAAACACTGACAGCACTGGGCTGTTCTTTCCCCCGGTTAGTTAAACCTTCAGGGGGAAGAAAGAATTTAGACCTGTAATGTGAGTTATACTTAATGAAATTAATCAAGACAATTCAATATGAAATCATCCTTTACTCTGTAAGAGGCTCATTGTATTTACTAGAAAGCAATTAGTACATCATTAAGTTTTGCTGCTGTTAGATTGTTTGAAGTTGACTGTTGACCATTAAACTTAATGGGCCAGATTTTGCTGAAAATATTATGGCATCTGAACGACACATGCCGTTATTAATGCGCAAATCAGCCAGCAACTTGTGGAGAGGAAAACATACCCCGTGAATTGTGAATCGCCACAAGTTGCTGGCTGATCTGCACTGCTCCGCCGTTAGCTTTGTGAAAACGGCATCTCATGCTTAACTGTCCCGCGATTTTCATGAAGTTGCTGCATTTGCACATTCATTGCCTAATAAACTCGCCACAGAAAGTTATGTCTTCTGGCGTGAATTGTTTTGGGAGATTTTTAAGATGTCAAATTTTAAATTAAAATCGTTTTTTCTTTCTTTTCCTTTTTGTCGCTCGTTTTTCTCTCTCTCTTAATACAATCTTTCTTTCCCTATCTTTATTTCTCTTTCTGTACCTGATTTGACATTGAATTCACCCTCCTCAATCCTTCCTTCGTTTATTTCTCAACCCTTTAATCACACTGATTAAGGAGATGCACTGTTTGTCCCGTTGTTCACCCGGGTCCCAGATGCCCTGTCACCCTCGCTGCACCATTATCAGCTCGCACTTTTAACAACTTTGTGGGCAAAAATTTTTTAAACCCAAACTTGCAATTGTAAGTCTAACTAACTGGGCACGAGATGCCCTATTCCAGCAAAATCTGGCCCAATATTGAACAAGAGCCACAATATATTTCTGCACCAGGGCAAAAGGTACAGTCAAATTATGCTAGGAATTAGCCCTTAAGAACATAAGAAATAGGAGCAGGAGTAGGCCATACGGCCCCTCGAGCCTACTGTGCCATTCAGTAAGATCATGGCTGATCTTCGACCTCAGCTCCACTTTCCCACCCTATCCTCATATCCCTTGATTCCCTAAGTGTCCAAAAGGTATTCAAAAATGGCTTGTGGTTTTTGGTCATCAGTTGTTCTTTTGATAATTAGTATCATGTATTTTTAAAATATCAGTATGCTTCAGAATGCAATATGAATATTTTGCAAGGTATGAAAGATATTCTTGCTTAATGCTCAGCATTCACTGACAGCTGCAAGAAAAGAGAACTAATAAAGGAAAAATTACTGGCACTGACCGTCAGTCAATGAAAAACCAGCTCAAAGAATAGGTTTACAATTTTGTTACACATAAGCACAGAGGGAATCTTCCTCTCCCCAGGTGGCTCATCCCTGTAAAATGTTCCTAGTTACAGTTCATCTCTATTCATCATTTTAAAAGACAGCATGTAATAATTTATAGTAAAACTGAGCTGTTATAGAATCGTAGCATCTTACAGCACAGATGGAGACCATTCGGCCTGTCGTGCCTATGCCAGCTCTTTGAAAGAGCTGTCCAATTTAGTCCCACACCCTAGCTTTTTCCCCATTAACCCTGCAAATTAGTCCTTTTCAAATACGTGTCCAATTGCCTTTTGGAAATTCCTATGGACTCTGCTTTCACCACCTTTTCAAGTTCCAGATCTTCACAATCCTCTGTGTGAAAAAAATTCTCCTCATTTCCTCTCTAGCTCTTTTGCCAATTATTTTAAACCCAAAACCTTTGGTTACCGACCCACTTGCCATAGGAAACAGTTTCTCCCTACTTGCTCTTTCAAAACCCCTCATAATTTTGAATACCTCCATTAGGTCTCCCCGTAACCTTCTCTGCTCTAAGGAGAACAATTGCGGCTTCTCCAATCTCTCCACGTAACTGAAGTCACTCATCCTGCTCGATACCGTCTCCCAGGCCTTGACAACCTTCCTAAAGTGTCGTGCTCAGAATTGTACACAGTACTCTAGCTGAGGCCTAACCAGTGATTTGTAAAGGTTTAGCATGACTTCCTTGTTTTTGTATTCAGTGTCCCTATTTACAAAGCCAAGTATCCCATATGCCTGCTTATCCACCTTACCAACTTGCCTACCGGCTTCAAAGATTTGTGTACCCCCAGGTCCCTCTCCTCTGTTGGGGCTGACATTTAAATATTTTAATAATCCTGTGGGCCACATGTGTTATGGAGTTACTCGGTGTCATTTTGTGATTGGAGGCACTAGTTATGGTGGCCAATCGGGGAAGATATATTTCAGTCATTGAAGGGCTTACTACGATGGTCTTACTACTACTGGAGGGCATATTTTTATGCTGCTTTATCAGCTAGTTGATGATTTCTAATGAACCTGGTTGTTGACATATCTTTTGTAAATTAAATTCGTTGCACATCCATTTGCAAGAGATGCTGAGAAATGTCATTCCTTTTCTTTGGCCCCACAGAAAACCCCAGCAAGCAAACCAATGATTGGGACGGGAAGGCTTTGTATTCCAGTGCATGTTCTCTTTTTAAAATTTTAATGGAGGATGTGTTTTTTGAATTATTTCATGAGCAAGCATAGCTGGCATGGGATTTAGTGGTAGTTTCTGGTTAGGTATTAGTCAGATGAAGAGATTAGTACTGGGAAGGAAGGAAGTTCTAACACTGAAATAAACCCTGATGATGAGCCTTCATAAAAGTTATATCAAATTCTGTATCTACATGGAAATTTATACATTTTCTTTTAATATGTTACTATAAGGGTCCATTTGTACTATCCTTTTGGCATCACTGCAACACTGAAGTTGCAGCATAAAGTTGGAGTCAGGGCCTGTCTAATCCCTAGAGAGAAGCAACCTGGCATAACCCAATGTTTTTGATCCTCTGGAGGAGGTGGCCTTGAGTTCAACACTGCATGGAGTGCAACTCCAGTGTTTAATGGGTCGCTTGGACTGACTGGACACTTATTCAA
This sequence comes from Heptranchias perlo, assembly GCF_035084215.1. NCBI lineage: Eukaryota > Metazoa > Chordata > Chondrichthyes > Hexanchiformes > Hexanchidae > Heptranchias > Heptranchias perlo. Next base: position 14,175,454 of record NC_090355.1, on the reverse strand, counting down.
CCTGCCTGGAGTTGATTTAAATGTTTAGACAGTGTGGACGCTGCCATCTGTGCCCTGTAAGCATTGAGATTTTAACTGCGAGAGAAGAAAGGTGCTGTGCACATTCACTTTACCACGCATGCAGAGAGCTCTCACCTGGGCAGAACTATAATTCTAGCCAGACACTATGCTGCCTGGGTGGAACCCATCTGCAGCTGCCAATCTCAGACCTGTAGCTACAATATAAATGCAGAAGTTGCTGTATAACTGCAACCTGAGTCGCTTGTTTAAACTGCATTGGGGAGAATTACAAAAATTGCACAGCTACAAGAAGTGTCGTAGGATGTCACAGCTGGATACACTGGATAAACAAGAACAGATGAATGTTTAGTCTCCCAGCTTCTCCCATTCTGAAGTTTCAAAAATGGAATGTAAAGAATGTCCAGCCAAATGTGTATATAAAACCATAGGAAAACATATTACAAAGTTTTGGGAGTGAGAACAAATCACGGGTTTAGAACGATACAAGTTTCTACGTTCTGTAATTTAGGATGGACAAATTTAGGGCAGGGTGCAACAGGTTCTTCCATAGCACCGGATGTCTGCAGTGACATGATTCTGCTCAGTGACTTTGACGGTGTCTATGATTGTTCTGTACGTCACCAGGGAAAGGTACTCACTTATGTATATCCTTTAATAAACAACTTCATTTTTAAGTGAGGAAGAGGCCAATTGGGGGAAAATGTAACAAGCACTGAGAGAATGGTTTGGTGAGGCTAAAGCCCATATGCTCTATAATGCACTGTATAATTATTATCATTTAAGTGCATGTAGAATAACCAGTAGAGCCAGAATTATTCCTGGAGCTACTGTAAAAACCAGCTAACTTTGTCATTTTCACTTTCTCAATTGCTTTATTTGGGTATATGTAATTCTTGAGGATTGTCTTTGTGATTTATTGATGCAACCAAATAGAATCACAACATTTTCTGTAGTTCTCCATATTTTGTTCGTTTGAAGAGCTTGCAGCATTCAAATGACTTCAGTAGATCAGATTAGATAGGGTTTTCAACCTAACGCCTGGGTGTAAAACTGGTGTTGCAGGGACGTTTACCACGTTAAATGTGCTATATAAATGCAAGTTGCTTTTGTTGCAGATTGGCCGTCCATCATAGAAACCGTCTAATTTTCATTTCCATTGAAAATTCAAAAATTCTCTATTTTAATCAAAAAGTAGCCAACACTTTAAAAAGAAATTCAACATTCTTGGTTTCGTTGCTATACACGCCACTATCAGCCAGCAGCTCATCAATGGCAGAGTATTTACATTTTTTTGTAGACAAAACATCCTCACTAGCTAGCACATGTTAGAATCTTCACATGTACACATCTTGCTGTCAATTTGAATTGCTTCTTCAAAGAGTTCTAAAACCTCAGGCTGTCTGCCCTCTCACAAAATTATTTTTGCAACTGTTTATTTCCTTGTGTTTTGACTTGTTGCTAACTCATAGCGATGTACGGTGTCAAAGTGTAATGCTGACTGAGTTCAGTTGAGGAACATTTTGATTCATCCACGACTTGTCAATCAATCAGGAAAGTAGTAGTTTTGGAATTGAGGTTAATGGCACAGAGGTATAGCTGGATGTCATCAGCATACATATATCATCATACAAGCTTTCTGTGTAACTGTGCTACAGAAACAGAAGATCTCTAATGTCCTCTTCTTACTGCAGTTGCATCCCTGAATAAAGCAGTTCTGTACCCTTACCCACTCAAAAGAAGGGCTTTAAAACCATGCTTCATCCAACCTTAAGCCAGTCTTCCTTTTTCAATAACCAGGTCAAATACCCAAAACTGAACACTGCAACAGAGTAACATCTAATATGCCAAGGTTTATAAAATAAAATGGAGGAAATTTCCCAATTGGTACTAGAATAGAAGAGAGAATCCATCATGCTTGAAATCTGTAAGATCTTGTATCAGATGGATGTTTATTGCTGTTTCCAGCCACAGTACATCATGTTTCTGCCCTCTCAGAGAACTGGTTTAGTTGGCCATCGGTCAAAGTTTCAACTTGAGATCTAATTGCACAACCAAAGCATGGATTCATCTGACATGAAGTTGCTTAAAGACGCTATTGTAATGGGAGTTGAATGACTCTGAAGTGAACAGTACATCTTAGTCATTGAACATCCCTACCTCCTCTGATGTGCAATCAGAGCAATGGTGCCTGCATTCTATGTGGGTCAACAAGACATTATACATTTTCTGATTCACAAGAGTCAGTTGGAATACAAAGTCCATTTTATTCTTGTGAGATACTACTGAAATCCTAAAAGAAAAGTGTCCGATGATCCACTCAACTGTTTTGTCATTTGGAAACAACAATTTGGATAAACTGGTCAACAGAAGATATCTCTTTGAGTGGTAGAGTGCATTTTACGTTATTACCTACTGCATATAAAATCAAAGTATATTCTACATCAGCTGCAGTCATTACATGAGCTTGTTTCAAAAACTTAAGATGTTTTCATCTGTGACTATTGATAATTTCTCACACAGCTTGTTACTGTTCGATTTGTTTTTAAAGAAGTTTGGTACAGTTTCTGTTTATTTATTTTGGATCATTTTCTTCTACCACTTGAGAGGTATTGCTTTACAATTATGTTCCAAATACATAACAATTTAAAACTATTATTTTTACAATACTCTTAAGTTTAACAACCTATTTGTTCCCTTTTTGGGAGTTTTTTTTGGTCTGGGCAGGAGCTGTAGAACTCTTTCTCATTTAGCTTGTGCCATATATCATCAGAAGGAAGAAGGTAGACTACATGGATTGGTTTCTGTCAGAAGAGCGCATAAAGGGGAAGTCAGTTTATTTTTTTTTTAAGTGGGAGTTACATCCCTTGTGAATTCCCCGTTAAATTACTAAACTTGCCCAAGGTCTGTGGAGGATCTACTAATCGAGATAATTTAACTGACAAAATGACAGCTATTATACTTGATATTGTTACACTTGTATTAAATAACACTAGCTCAGTTGCGCCAGCTACACTTGGCTCGCATACTGGGTTTTCTGGTTTCTTCTGACTACCAGAGTACATATACGGAAGGCACGTGCAGCAGTACTCCAAATTACAGGGGAAATCCGAGCACCCAGCGTGTGTGGCAAGTAAAGCAAGGCCACAGGCACATTTATATTCAGCAATTGGGACAGTCTATTGACCTGAGGAATCAAAATCATGCTCACAGGAATGAATGGTTTCGGTGCCCAATGCCACATCATGATACACATTGAATTCTAGGACATTACACTATTCTAGATGTTAGACTGGAACTGAATTATTTGTTGATCGGTGTACCACCATGATGGGTCTCGCTGAGATAAATCAGAGTACAATTTCATTCTTCTGCAATATAATTTTGTGCCGCTTATCTGGTGTGGGTGCAAATTCAAAGCCAGAACTCATTGTATAAGAAACGACTTAATGTAAGCTGGCTACAAAACAGCAAACAGAGAGTAGGGGTTAAAGGTAGTTGCACAGACTGCTGAAAGGTAGGAGGTGGTGGCCCACAGGGATTGGTGCTGGGACCATTGTTGTTCACTATTTGCATAAACAATTTGATCGGAAGAATAAGGAGGCCACATACTCCTTGGAAAATAAGAGTCTAAATAGGGTAGAGGAGCAGAGGGATCTGGGGGTACAGATACACAAATCACTAAAAGTAGCAACGCAAGTTAATAAGGCCAAGAAAATAGCAACAAAGCACTGGGGTTCATTTCTGGAGGGATAGAATTGAAAAGCAGGGATGTTATGTTAAACTTGTATCGAACCTTGGTTAGACCACATTTGGAGTACTGTGAAAAGCTCTAGTCTCCATATTATAAAAAGAATATAGAGGCACTGGATCATCCCAGTAAATCATTTTTGCACCAAGACTGAGAGGGTACACCTATCAGGAAAGATTGAACAGGCTGGGACTGATTTCTCTAGAAAAGAGAAGACTGAGAGGTGACCAGATAGAGGTCTTTAAGATTATGAAAGGGTTTGATAGGGTAGACCCTCTTTTTGGGCCTACACTCATTGCAGGCGGGCACAAGGGCTGCCTTTAAAAAAAAAAGGTCCCGCTGAATTTAGTGGCGGCCCGAACACATACGCAAATAGATTGAGGGCCTTCGCTCTGCTAAATTCGTCATCATAGCGCATGTTTTACTCATGTAACAATGTTGAATTTGTGCTGCCATGTGTCATTGGCTTGACAACTCCTGTGAACACCATGCATAACAATGGAAGGGTCAAATAGCCTCAACAATTGAATGTGAACCTGGATTGAGTCACCCTTTTCAGGAGAGGAGGGAGAAGATTGGGAAGAAAAAACATTGTCTGCTATGGGATTCTTTTGTATCCAACAGGTTGGGGCAAAAATGCTGCAAATATTGGAACTGGGTATGAACTCCTGTGTCAGCTACTTGGTAAAAGTTTGCATGTTTGTAGGAGTCTTTCCTCAATTTGTGTACTTCAAGTTTGATCATTGTTTCCCAGACATTTTCAGCATTCTAATCATTCAGGAGCCAAATAATTGGTAAACATTTCAATTTCAATCTCTGCAAAACTTGTGTTTAATTGAATGTTTATTTGTACAAACTGGGGAGGGGAAACCCAGATAGTAGACATATGGATTAAAATTAAATTGAATAACTTACTTTCTTGGAATCATTGTAAATTACCGTGCTGTGGATTGACATATTCCTTCATTATGCTTATTGCAGTGCCAGGACAGAATCATCTGCAAGACCCCAACTGTGAAAAGATGAGTTGGAGTGATATTATAATTATATTCATTTGGCATTATTATGATCTGATTAATCACAGATGTTGTAGATTAATAGTGAGAACAGATGTTTATCATCATGTTGTCATCTTTTAGAAATTCCACCTTCTGACCCCCAACTTAGTTTCATTCTTGGAAAGGGGGAATGGGAAGGGTGAGTGAATTTGAGTGTGCATACTTTTAAACATTGCTTTAAATTTTTGTCAGAAATCATAAATGCCAACAAGGTTCCATGTTCAGTCTCAGTCCACACTGATTTAGCTAATCTCAGCCAGGTGGATGCTGCAGTTGTCTGATACGCCCCTAGGTTAAGGAAGGGAAAGTCAGCTGGGATTGACGCTGATGGTTGCTATCCATGACTTCTGCTGGAAAGTACATGTGTGTGGACAAGTTTAGGTTTGGCTGTTATTTCTCCCCTCCCACCACTTCCATGATTAACTTGTTTAGGCTCATATATGAAGAATGGCCTCTTGGCTGAGGTACCAGAGGATAATCACCATCCAAGGAACAAAACCACAATTTGAGGTTTGTCTTTAATTTGCGAAAAAGCCGAACGATGAAATTAATACCAAGTGGGAGAGTGGCAGAATTAAGGAGTTGCTGGTGTTCCGGCTGTGTTTGTACAGTAATATGAGGAAATCAATTGCATGTTGTATTTTCTGAAACTCTTCTTCAATCTGCCATGGTAAATCTCATAGTTGAGTGTTTGATGATAAAAATACCTGGCACATAGTGTTGATAATGATAAGATTGTTTCTAACTGAGTCACATACCCTGTTACTTTATAAACTGTACAGTTTGTACCATTGCATTGTATCAGCTGCTTTCTCATAAGTTGCACACAAAATAATAGGTTGCTGAACTTCTGTAGAAGTTGGTCCATAAAGTAGTGGAGAATTTTTGACCAAGTTTTTGTTAAATGTATCCATTTTAGCTTATGAATGGAAGAGGTGGCATAGATTGTGCTGAGGTCCTTCTTTTAACTATGGGACTTGAATTTGCTGGTAGCTCTAGTGCAGAACATACCTCACTCAAGTGTCTAATGTGTAAGTGTGCTACAAGTTGATTATATTTTATGTTAATCTAGACTTTAGCTGAAGGGGTCCACATGGGTTTTCTGTTACTAAAGGCCTCCACTGTACTAAGGATGCCTCATGGCTGAAAATTGTTACCAAAAATTTATGTTGAAGACCTTGGGATTGAAACCAAATGTAAGCTTGCCAATTTGCTAATGACATTAAAATATAGAGGACAGTAATGGCAGAGATGTAGGAAAATATTTACTGAAGGATTTAGATGAGATGTGCAATTGGGCAGATGTGTGGCAAATAACATTAAAGTATATATGTGAAGTATTGCACATTTGGTTGAAGAAGTAAGCATCAATCAATGAGATTGAATTGGCAGAGAGAGACTGAGAAACATTTCTTGGGGTTGACAGTAAATCCATCATTTCAAACTCTGGACAACAATAAAAAAGAATGTTGGGATATTTAGCATGAGCAGTACAACAACAACTTGCATATATATCGCGCCTTTAACATAGTAAAACGTCCCAAGACGTTTCACAGGAGCATTATCAAACAAAATTCGACACCGAGCCACATAAGGAGAAATTAAAACGGGTGGGTCAGAAAGGTAGGTTTTAAGAAGCGTCTTAAAGGAGGAAAGAAAGGTGGAGAGGAAGATAGGTTTAAGGAGGGAATTCCAGAGCTTAGGGCCTAGGCAGTTGAAGGCACGACCATCAGTGGTGGAGTGGCAAGAGGCCAGAATTGGAGAAGCGCAGGGATCTTGGACGATTGTAGGGCTGGAAGAGGTTACAGAGATAGGGAGAGGTGAGGTCATGAAGGGATTTGAAAACAAGGATGAGAATTTTTAAATCGAGTCGTTGCCGGACCGGGGGCCAATGTAGGTCAGCAAGCACAGGGGTGATGGGTGAACAGGACTTGGTGCAAGTTAGGAGACAGGCAGCAGAGTTTTGGATGAGCTCATGTTTATGGAGAGTGGAAGATGGAGACCAGCCAAGAGAGAATAGTCAAGTCTAGGGGCAACAAAGACATGGATGAGGGCTGAGTACAAATCTCTAATGTTATGCAGGGGTTTACAATGTATGTGTCAGATCACAGTTGGAGCACTCTAACTCTGGCCACCTACCACACCACACTACAAAAAACATATATACGTGCACTGGACAGGGTGCGGTAAAGAGCAACCAGGCTTATGCCAGGCATAAAGGGGGTGAGGTGTAATGAAAGATTAGAGATGTTCCAGCGTGCCTTGCATAAAGGGCCATGACACAGAGAGATTAAAATTAAATTGAAACTTAAAAGGGAGGCACTGATTTTAAAAAATGGGACTAACAAAAAAAAAATCATGAATATAGGAAGTCTATTAAGGAGGTGAAAAGGATTAGGGTAAATAATTGCTCAGATCAGAGAAGAGTTGGAAGTGGTGTACCCCAGGGATCCAGTTCTGTTTGTATGTGTGGTTGATTTGGACTTGGATGCCAGGAGCACAATCTTAAAATTTGCTGACATGACAAAAATAGGAAGCAAACAGCAAGGAAGGCTGTAAAAGGCTTCAGGAAGACATAGGTTAACAGAATGAACAAACAGGCAGAAAATGCACTTTGATATAGACAGTTGTGTGGTAATATATTTTGCAAGGAAAAACAAGGAAACGGAGGATACAGTCAATGGAAAGATGTTGAAGGGTATGGATGAACATGGAGATCTAGGGATTCAAAAACATAATAACCTCAATCAGTGGATGTCGACAGATAAAGCCATAAAGACCAATGGTATTTTGGGTTTATAAATAAGGTCTTGGAGAATGAGAGTAATACCTTTATACAAGGCTTAAGTTAGGCCACTGAGTGCTCCATTATAGAAAGGAAAATAGAGGCATAGAATGCATACAATATAGATTGACCAGGATGATAGCAGTGATGGGAAACTTCAGATACTGGGACTATTTCCATTGAAGAAGAAAAGGCTAAGAAGAGATTTAATAGAGGTTTTTTAGAATTATTAAGACCTTTGATAGTCTGAACAATAGAAGAGTTTTTTTTTGGTTGGTGAGTCGGTGACTAGGGGACATCATCATTTAAAACTATCACTAACAGAGGTTAGGAGAAATTCCTTTGCTCATAGGGGTTGTTGGAACATGGAATACTTTACCAAAGAGAGTGGTTGAGGCAGAGAACATTGCATCTGTTAAGAGATTGGATAAATATTTGAAGAGGAAGCTACAGGACAATGGGAAGAGAGCGGGGTAGTGGGATTAGTTCTGAATTGTTCCAATTCAAGAGCCATCACAGACCCAGTGGGCTTCGGATGAAATGCAATTAATGAGTTGACACAAATAAATTTGGTTAATTCTGTGCTGTAATCTCAATAGTTTGAAGAACTTTACTGTACCTTTTTCCCACACTCCCTTTCAATTTCTTTCTTTAAAAACAATTAGCATCTATTCTTGTTCGTATTTTCTTTGTTGTGTATATACACAGTTTGGTTGTCTACATTGTATCTCTGGGGTAGAGTTTCTGGTCCTTTATGCCAGTAACATCAGCTCAAAAGATCAGGGAATTTTAAACATAAGTGAGTTATGCCCAAAACCACTTGTGTTCGTGTGTTCCGCCATATTTTACGCTGATGTTAGATTCAATTTGCCTGATGTTAGATTCAATTTGCCTGATTTGGCCCGACTAAACTGACCATGCCCCCAGGTCAAAATTACACTTCTGCCGATTACGCTGGTTCGGGAAGGCTCTTCAAATTGTGTTCATTTTCTTAGGCGCACAGGCAAGTTTTAAAAGTTTTCACATATCAAAACATATTTAATTTACCAAGAAGCTGACTAGTGTACACCAATGAAACTATTAAATGCTTTGGTATGTTTTTTTTTGTCGTTTTTCAGTGATTTTGAATCAGATTATTCACAGGTGGAGGACTGGACACTTTTAGTAAAAATGAATATTTTTTGTGATAAACCCATTTTCAGCTGTATTAATAAAACTGCAGCAGGTTAACACTCTTAAATACATCAATGAATATTTTTTAATGGAAAGAGAAGAACCAAAACGATTCTGTTCTATTGCGCTGCCCAATTGTGCTGGTTCATAGAAGATTTTACATTTATGCATTTTAGTGGAAACTTAAACTATAACCTAACCAGCACAATTTCCCAATTGCACCCAAAGCAGAAACTCTACCTCCTGTAATGTAAATTTAGCAAAATACAGTGAATGCAAAATTACTGTTTGCAATATCAACAAACAATGCATGCATATAATATTCCTTTGTCTGCTATTTTAATGGCGATATTAACCCATTTATTTTGAATTGTGCAACTTGTGGCTGAGGAAGAATGTGCTTTTGTTGGGAAAAGAGGAAGAATGATGAGAGGAAAATTGTGTGTCCAGGTGAAATTTTATTGTTTGGACATTAATAAGTGCTTTGAAGAGGTGCAATCAACAGACGAGCATACATTTCTCTAGCATGAACCAGGACTGTCACTGTTGTGTCTTAGGTTGTTAGGATACTTTTCGAGTGGAAGGGTCACAGATATAGAATTGGTTCCTTGAGGGAGCCTGAATCTGAGGGAACCTTTGATTGTGAGCAGTACAAGATTAAACGCAGAGCGTCCTCGCATCAGTCATGGATTTCAAAATCTGTTGACAGACACACTTCACTATAGCTTATTTATTTCCTCTGAATGCACTCCTGTTCTGTACTTCTCCTCATGGCTGCAAGGAATTTTTTTGTATATTACTCGTCCATGACCATGAGAAATTGAGACTCTATGGTCTGTTGGAGAGCATCTGTGGCCCGGTTTCTTAGTTTGAAGATCAAAAGCAGTGCTGTGTGTTATGGCAAGGCAACTTAACTCAGTGAAAGTATGCAATGGAATTGATATTAATGCTTGCAGGTATGTTCGTAGACAATAACTATTGGCAGGTTTATTACGTCTATTCGATTTAAGTAGGAGAAGTTGTCCTTGTGAATACATTTAGGGCCTGCAACTCAAGATTCCATCCCCCCCACCCCCGCCGTCTTCCCTCCGTTTCCCCCCCCCTCCCCCGTCCCCTCCAAAACGTTTCGCATAGTAGTGTGAGCAATGGAGACTTCTTTGGAAAAAACCCAGGTGCCCATGATAACATCTCGAACTTTGGGCTCCAAAAACAAAATGGGCTTTTAATCAAATCTTTGGTCCTTGTTATGCTAAAACACTAGTTCTACATCGAACCAGACGTAAGCAGCAAAGTGGGGCACCAAGCATTTGATGAATCAAATTATGTCATTTAAAAGGTTTTCCGTAGCTACTTAATCTTGTATAAAAAGGCCTTGTAAGTAATCACTGTACATGATAGAAATGAGTCCGTGGACTTGGTAATTCCTTCAGTGCTGCCATTTCCTTCCCAGGTGCATCATTTGTCATCTGCTTCAATTTATCCATTTTATTGCTTACAGCCCTGTATCGCATCCTGACCGTGTAAAACTATCCTCCACACAATGTAATACTTGCAGTTATCAAAAGAAAAAGTTCCTTCGGTTGTAGGATTTTGAATTTCTTTTGTGATAATGCTGAATGCTGTGTTTAGTATCCACAGCATAATTACTACCTGGCTACAGTAATTGAAACAGAGAAATAATTAAAATAACATAGAATGGGTTTTATTCATATTTCTTTCCAAGCTGGACCCTAGAGATGTATTGAAGAGGAATAAGGTGCACAGCTACCTATAGCCTGGCATTTATTGCAATGAATTTGGCCACTGAGCCTAAAACACTCTGACTGGAAAATTCCATCCCAAATCCCCAATAAACAGAATGCAGATTCTTTGCGGTCAATGCTATAGGACCTAGCTCTAAAACTGAAATTGCTGCCTGATCTAATCTTGCATATTCAACTGTCTGGTGAATTGTTAACTGACCCCTTCCCTCCCCCTCCCCTTTGGGAGAGGAATGTCAGCAAAATAAGCTTAAAAAGGTCCTCATATTTTTAAGACTGCATCCGGTGGGGATATCCTGAGCAAAGTAATAACTGTTTTGAAAAGACTCCTTTCACTGCTTTTTCATCTTTCTTGCCACAAAATCTGTGTGTTCTTTGCCTGGTTTAAAATCCTTAAATTTCCTAGCAATCCTGGTGCCTTTCCAATAAAGCTTAAAATCCCTTTTTACTTACGTTCAAACCCCTTGCTGCTATTTCTGAAAAGAACGCTATGTATGATTGTGCGTTCCAACAGGCTTGTGCTTGAGATGCCTATTGCAAATCTTGTGTTGCCCATATAAGTCTATAATTTTAGTAGCGCGACAAATTCTGTTGCAGAGTGGAAAGTTTTCTGTTGTGGTTTTTGTATTTTAGAAGGGGAAAAGAGAGAAAACACCCCGCATTACTTTGAATATTGGATCCACCTCGCTTTGAGCAGCCTTTCCTTCCCAAGACTGAATGATGAAAATGAAGGTGCACTGTAAGTAAGTGTAAATTGAGCATAAACAGAGTGCTATCCATCCATGATGCAGGACTACACAGGATAGCAAATATGTAATCAAGCTCCCAATTAGCTGTTGACAACAACCCAGATAATATCAAATTGAAACTCGGTGACTTCTTTTCAATGCAGTCAGTACGTTTGAAGGTGGGTGATTTTGCCATTGGCATTGCTGTTAGTCCAAACTGCTGCCATGCTAAGTGTACAGTGATGTAAAGGTGATGCTACTGGCCTTGTCGGAGGTCATGAATTCAAATCTTATCACAAGTTGAAGGAAGGGGTCCTGTCATGTGATGCCATAGAATCATACAGCACAAAAGGAGGCCATTCAGCCCAGTGCCAGCTCTTTGAATGACCTATCCAATTAGTCCCTCTCCCCTTTTTCCCCATAGCCCTGCAAATTTTTCTTTTTCAAGTATATATCCAATTCCATTTTGCAAATTATTATTGAATCTGCTTCCACCACCCTTTCAGGCACTGCATTCCAGATCATAACAACTCGCTGCGTAAAACAATGTCTCCTCATCTCCCCCCTGGTTCGTTATAACTCCAGTCCCACATTATGTGATTGATTCTTAATGTCCTCTGAAGTGGCCTTGCAAACCAGTCAGTTGCTGCCAAATGATTCAAGTAGATCCCCCTCCACTAGCTTCTCAGGGTAACTAAGATGGACAGTAATTGTGGCCAGCATTACCCAAGAACATCGTTTTTTTGTTCACTGCAGCTGAGATTTGAGCTGTAGATAAAAATGATATGAAATGCTTGACTTTATCCTCATACATTTTTAGACCAATGTATAATCTTTAAAAAAAATCAGTGCTCCATTTTTGTTTGTAAAATAATGGACTTTGATGCCTACTGTGACTTGTCAATCATGTAGGACAATCCCTCTGAACATTGGTGTGTTTACTTTCATTAAGTGGAGATGCCGGTGATGGACTGGGGTTGACAATTGTAAACAATTTTACAACACCAAGTTATAGTCCAGCAATTTTATTTTAAATTCACAAGCTTTCGGAGATTTTCTCCTTCCTCAGGCAAATGTGCCTGAGGAAGGAGAAAATCTCCGAAAGCTTGTGAATTTAAAATAAAATTGCTGGACTATAACTTGGTGTTGTAAAATTGTTTACTACTTTCATTAAGTAAGTTCTGTGTGTGATCATAACATGTAGAGTACCCCCCAGGGGAAAAGTAAATAAGTAACATTAACTCACACATGAATACAAGTGGTCAAACAGGTTTCATGTGTGAGGTCCTTAGATTTTACTCTGCTTTATTCGATCACATTGCTGTGTGTGGTTTTAAAAGAAGTTACATGTTGTTTAATAGGAAAAAATATTTTAATGCACAGAATATTGCATGTTAACTGAAAAAAGGTAAGAGGTTGGACAAGCTTTTTTTCCCTAGGAGAATTGACTAATGCAATCTAAGAGGCTTTGCAATAATTTTTTTTAATTCAGAGCAAATATGTAGCTGTTTTCATAGAAGCACAGAATGGTTACAGTACGGAAGGAGGCAATTTGGCCCATCGAGTCAGTGCCAGCTCTCTGCAAGAGCAATCTAGCTCGTCTCGCTCCCCTGCCCTATCCCCGTCGCCCTGCAAATTTTTTCCCTTGAAGTACTTATCCAGTTCCCTTTTAAAAGCCATGATCGAATCTGCCTCCACCACCCCCTCAGGCAGTGCATTCCAGGTCCTAACCACTTGCTGTGCAAAACAAGTTTTTCCTCATGTCGCCTTTGGTTCTTTTGCCAATCGCCTTAAATCTATGTCCTCTGGCTCTTGACTCTTCTGCCAATGGGAACAGTTTCTCTCTATCTACTCTGTCTAGGCCCTTTATGATTTTGCATACCTCCATCAAATCTCCTCTCAATCTTCTCTGCTCTAAGGAGAACAACCCTAGCTTCTCCAGTCTATCTACGTAACTAAAGTCCCTCATCCCTGGAAACATTCTAGTAAATCTCTTCTGCACCATCTCTAAGGCCTTCACATCCTTCCTAAAATGCGGTGCCCAGAACTGAACACAATACATCAGTTGTGGCCAAACTAGTATTTATTAAAGGGTCACCATAACCGCTTTGCTTTTGCACTCCATGCCTCTATTTATAAAGCCCAGGATCCCATATGCTTTCTTAACCGCTTTCTCAACCTGCCCTGCCACCTTCAATGATTTGTGCACATATACTCCCAGATCTCTCTGTCCCTCGAGCCCTTTTAGAATTGTACCCTTTAGCTTATTTTACTTCTCCTCGTTCTTCCTACCAAAATGAATCACTTCACACTTTTCTGGGTTAAATTTCATCCGCCACGTGTCCGCCCATGCCACCAGCCTGTCAATGTCCTCTTGAAGTCTATCACTATCCTCCTCACTGTTCAGTACCCTTCCAAGTTGTGTGTGATCTGCAAATTTTGAAATTGTGTCTATACACCCAAGTCCAAGTCATTAATATATATCAAGAAAAGCAATGGTCCTAGTACCAACACCTGGGCAACACCACTGTACTCCTCCCTCCAGTCCGAAAAACAACCGTTCACCACTACTGTCTGCTTCCTTTACTTAGCCAATTTTGTATCCATGCTGCCACTGCCCCTTTTATTCCATGGGCTTCAACTTTGTTGACACTTTATCAAACGCCTTTTGGAAGTCCATATACACCACATCAACTACATTGCCCTCATCGACCCTCTCTGTTACCTCATCAAAAAACTCAATCAAGTTAGTTAAGCACGATTTGCCTTTAACAAATCCATGCTGGCTCTCCTTAATTAATCCACACTTGTCCAAGTGACTGTTAATTTTGTCCTGGATTATTGTTTCTAAAAGTTTCCCCACTACCGAGGTTAAACTGACTGGCCTGTAGTTGCTGGGTTTATCCTTACTCCCTTTTTTGAACAAGGGTGTAACATTTGCAATTCTCCAGTCCTCTGGCACCACCCCCCGTATCTAAGGATGATTGGAAGATTATGGCCAGTACCTCCACAATTTCTACCTTTAGTTCCCTCAGCAACCTAGGATGCATCCCATCCGGACCGGGTGACTTATCTACTTTAAGTACAGATAGCCTTTCTGGTACCTCCTCTTTATCAATTTTTACCCCATCCAGTATTTTAACTACCTTCTCTTTTACTGTGATTTTGGCAGTATCTTCTTCCTTGGTAAATACAGATACAAAGTACTCACTTAGTACTTCAGCCATGCCCTCTGCCTCCAAACGTAGATCTTTTTGGTCCCTAATTGGTCCCACCCCTCCTCTTACTACCCGTTTAGTCATGATGTGGAGATGGCGGTGATGGACTGGGGCTGACAATTGTAAACAATTTTACAACACCAAGTTATAGTCCAACAAATTTATTTTAAATTTCACAAGCTTTCGGAGGCTTCCTCCTTCCTCAGGTGAATGTTGTGGAAATGAAATCTTCGAATCCTACGCATTTATAAATCACAGAACAATAATACCCGTTTAGTGTTTACATGCCGATGGAAGACCTTTGGATGCCCTTTTATATTGGCTGCCAGTCTATTCTCTCATACTCTCTCTTTGCCGCTCTTATTTCCTTTTTTGCTTCCCCTCTGAACTTAATTTTATTTAATGGAGCAAACTACAAGTAATCACATTCCTGCATTTTAATTTAACTGCACAATTAAAAGTAACGCTTTAGCTTTCAAAAGCACACTCGAATGGAAACGGAGTATAAAGAGTTTGTGCGTGCGTGAGCATATATATGCACATTGGCTTTATCCACTGGTGTCATAACATTCCGTTATTACCATCCTGCTGTCAGGATTCCTTATAAAAGTGGAACTCATGTAAGAATTTTCTTGCCATTTTAATTTTAGTGTTAAACATCTTTTGTTCTGTACATCTGTTTACAAAAAAATGATTCTGGACATCACATGGATTTACTTGGAATGATTATTGACCCAAACAGTATAAGGGTGCATTTTTTACATAGAATGTACTGCACAGAAACAAGCCATTCGGCCTAACTGGTCCATGCCAGTGTTTATAGCTTATAGCCCATGTGAGCCTCCTCCCAGCTTACTTCATCTGACCCCATCAACATATCCTGCTATTCCTTTCCCCCTCATGTGTTTATCTAGCTTCCCCTTGGCACTATAAATCCAGAGTTAGGACCTGACCTGACTCTCTAGTGAAGAAGAGTGAGACTCCATGGAGGGGTTGCAGACTTGCACTGCATGGGTTGTAAATCCAGTGCAGTACCTAGGATTTCCAACTCTGATGGGACATATTCCTGGAGTTTTTGTCACATGACCTCTCACCTGACAACCCTAGCCTGGTTTGCAAAGTGTTCAGAGGATTTATTATTGTTTGGACATTTTGTGGGTGAATTTTCTTGGGGCTTCTCCTTGCTGCAGCAGAAACTCAGAGAAAATTCCCAACGTTTGTAAACCTACCTGACTTTAATTTAAATGTTTGTAGAGCAGGGATTCTTCCCTTCCCACTCTTTAAGCATTTATATTTTTAACTGTTGGAAGACACCTCTGCCCATGCCTGTATCTGAGCTTGTGCAGAGCTTGCTCCTAAACAGGACAGTTAACGTTTCAGCTAGGAGGGAGCCAAGCAATGTAAGCAGGGTTTTGCCTGGCTGGAACCTGAATTGCAACTTGTTGTCTTGGAGGTTAGCTGTAGTGTAAATGCAGCCTAAGAGAACTGAAATGCCACCCACAGTGACTGTGATTCATGGGTGGATATGATGTTATTACTGATCCGGCCCCCACCAGCATTGGGCTCATTAACTCCTTCAACTCATTACCCTCATGATATCATCAGCGCTCAGTTTTTTAATGAATCGAGAGATAATCCTAAACCCTTGTATGATTCAGTATCACTGTAGGTGGTGAAGTTGTCTTTACTGCATTGTGTGGTTTAGTAATCTTTCCAACAAATTCCCTTTGATATCCAACGCAATTGCTATTTAAACAAAAATGGCACAAACAGATTGGCTTTATTGACCGGTTCTACTGCAGTTGACAAGTTCAAAAAAACATTTTTCTTAAAAGCATGAATGGATGAGACAAAACAGAGGTTTGTTGATAATCAGATATTGGGTTTGTAAAGGAGGTTCTGAGGGCGAGACTCCCTCTTGAAGGGAGCATGTCTTTTTTCTCTTGAAAAAACAGTAAGTGCTTTTTGTCCCATTGAATTTTTTCAGAAAACGAAAGCATTAAGTAGTAGTTTGGTTGAATTAAGATATTCCTTTTAATCTATTTCTCCTTGTTTTTGGACTGACTTAACAGTCACTGCACTTCAAAATAATTCAGTCTCTGTGAAGTACTTTGACACGTTGAGAAATGTGATAATGCACTAAATAAATGTAAACCTTTCTTAATTGTGACACTGAAGAGCATGGAAGTATATTGTATAGATGTGACATACTACTGATATACTTAGAGCTGAATAAATAACACAACATTGACAGTCACCCTGGATTACAACCATTTATTAGCTACTGACCTTCCACCTGGGGTCATTGTTGATAAAGTCAGAGCTGATAAATTTACAACAAAATTTGCTTGAATTATATATCCATTTATGTTGCCCTGTACTTTCTTTCATCATTCATAGCTAAAGTGCACAAAAAATTGCTGGGGATAAATTATGGTGCCACACTCAACTGCCAGCTGTCCAATAAATTGTACCTAATTCCTTAATGGAATATTTCAGTTGTGAGTTCCATAATATAATCCAGTTTTCATCTCGTAGTACTTTGTATGGTATACATAAAACCTTATCTTAATGTTCTCAAGTAATCTATTGCTGGCATAAGGGTATTTTTCAACCATATCTGACATTCTTTTCTACTTTAGAGTGCAATGCATAAGATATAGTAGAGCACAAAACATGGCCAACTGTTTGTCTTGATCTGATAATGCATTCGGTCTACTGCACACTGTTTAGATATCCATCAGTGAGAGAGCCTGCCAGACATTTGTGCTCCAGTAAGATACATGTAGTAGCAATATTCTAATACGCTCCTGTTATTAAGGCTGTCTCCAGCTTCTAGAGACAATCTCTATTTAATTAAAACTGGTTGTACGGTACAAGAACATTTTTTCTTACTTGCACTTAACAGTTAATTTTTCAAATCCAGCTGCCCCCCCCCCCATATTATTACATAAGAAATCCCAGAGGGTTTTATTTTAAATCTCTAGCTATCAGATGACATCTGGCCTTTGTCCTCAGTGTTCTGTCATAACCTGTGAATATAAATTTGTTCTTTTTGGAACAGAAGGTAGGACTGATGAAAAGAGACAAGTAGTTTTACAGACTGTGTAATGAGTGTTGACCAATATTTGATTTCTAATTTGTTTTCAAAAGATGTTCCATCCTTAATGTATGAAGAATTTTTTCCTGTATTAGTAAAAGTTCCGCTTGTTCTCCATTAACTTTTCAGTTAGATGTACAGAGAATGCTGGATAATCTTAATTTAGGAAACTATACACAGGAGAATTGCTGAGGTGGCTCTAGACTTAGTTAACTCTTCACCAGTTTTGACAGTAACTGCCTTTTGAAGGTTAAATTAGGGAATATCTATCATTGTAATCGCCAAAGTCTTTGTACTCATTAGAAATTCTGTTAGACTTTGCACTTTTGTTTTTCATGGAAACAAGGAAATGGAGAATGAAGATAATTTAGCATTAGCACTCTGAGATCCAAACCAGTCTATTGCAAAGTATGTTTTGCCAGCTATTCAGGTGTTGTGTTCCTATTTCTGAAATGTTTTAAAATTTCGAGGCAATGAGCATCCATTTTAATTTAATATTAAACTATTGCCCAAAGTTGCTGAGATGTTACAATGACTTAAGTTCTGAGATTCGATGTTTTATTATATAATTCAATAATTGCAGTGAGAAAGAAAGAACTTGCACTTACTAAGCATTTATCATATTCTCCGAACGTCCCAAAGCGTTTCACAGCCAATGAATTACTTTTAAAATGCAGTCGCTGTTGTTACTTAACACAGCAAGGTCTCATGGACAACAAATGATATGAATACCCAGATAATCTATTTTTAATGGTGTGGTTAAAGCAGGACTGTTAACCAGGTAACCAGGCGAACTCTCTGCTCTCCTCTCAATAGTACCCAAATGAACCACTGGTTTAATGTTTCACCTGAAAAACTGCACCTCCAACAATACAGAATCCCCTCAGTACTGCATTGGAATGTCAGCCTAGATTATGTGCTAAAGACCTAGACTGAGGCCAGAACCAAAACATTCTACTTCAGGTGAGAGTGTTGCCTATTGAGCTAAGCTGAGAATGATTATTTTCTCATACTCTGATATTTTATAGTGCAGTTGGACTGCCACATTCACATCAATGCAAAACAGTTTCAGGTGTTGTCCAATGTTTGGAGAAAGCAGATACTCTATGTCTGCAGGGAGGCACACATGAGCAGAGTTCTTTGTGGCTGACCTTGGTGTGATCCACAGTCGGCAATAAAACTCGGGTCTGCCAAATGTGCTTTGCACCCCACAGATAGCAGGCTGAGATTGGGAACCGCAATATAACATCAGCCTAAGTTTACTTTAAAAGCTTTCCTTATTTGATAAACACATCAACCATGGAAGAACTAATCGGCACATTGTAGTAAGATCTCTGGTTGGATCATTGTTGCAGTAGGGTGTGACATTTGGCCTCATGTGGCACTGCACTGGAGAAGGGAAAAATCAGCCAGAATTGCTGCTCTTAATCGCAATCCAGTGACTGTGTGTGTGTGTGTGTGTGTATACACAGTACTGCAGCACCTCCCACTGTCTTTCCAGGCACATGTGATGGATCGCCACTTGAACAAGATAATCGAAAGTTGGCAATATCTGTGGAACCATACCCCAACATATGTGAGTGCCTTCAGGAGTGGGGGGGAAAAGGACTTTAGTTTTATCAAAGGGAAACCTTTTCACTGATTTTCTACAAGCTCTAGGTGTATTTGTGATGTCAGTGGACATAGTCTCTGGTCTGTGCCTACCACTTGTCAGTAGCTGTTTTCTCACAATTAGTTGCTCTTTCAAAATACCTATAGGTATTACAAATGCTGAAATATACCATGATGCGAAAGAACATGGTTTGATCGGGACTGGCGTACACTTATTGCAGATTCACAATTGTATACAACAACAGTTTGCCTCTTGTGTGCATTAAGCCAAATCACTAGTGCTTACCCTATTCTCTCTGACAAAATAAAGTGTTTTTGTTTAATATTTCATTTAATATTGACTTCTTTAATTCTGACATGGTACTCGATGGGGCAAAAACCAGCTTCGCTCCCAGAGGCTTGTTCTTGCTCCATTTCTTACATTTTGTTGCAAAAATCCCTCACTTTGGCTGAAAAATAATTGTCAGATGGAGGCAGCAATCCATTCAATTGAAATGAAAACATTGTGTACGATTTGTTCAAATATGTGCTTTTAAATTCAACAATAGTTGCTAATCAGTTGTTTAAAAATGAGCCCCCATCAATGTCTCAAGGGTATTTATCAGCCTGCCTTATCAGAGAGTCTGTCTGGAATCTGAAGAGTGCTTGGCACCTGTGAAGAGAATTAGCTACGCGCGAAAACTTCTGTGATTAGTGAGGAAAGGGTAAAGAATCTGTTTCCAATTTCGATTGCGACAGGTATCCGCTTGGGTTCAGTGATGTCCATCAGTCCTTTTAAACAGTCTAGCTGCCTGCCTTTTTTTTAAAGAGGTTGACTCCCACTGCCTTGTATCTGCTCGTGCAGCAGCAGGACCCAGGAGTATTACAATTAAACTCATTGTGATCTGGACTGAATCTCCATGTCTTAAGAACATGTACACCTTTAAACTCTCCAAAGATAGACCAAGTTAGTACCAGGCGCGGTGTCATTTGGTTCAGTTCGTAAGTTGCTTTATTCCAAGGTATACAAAACCTACAGAGCACTTGCTTATGGATCTGATTTGACTAGTTTTCACTTTTTTCCTACCCCGCCACATATCTCCACTACACTCTACTGATTTAGAAATTGATCCAGTTGAGCTGGATGATTGAACGAACTGGATGAGCTAACTGACTTTTTTCCCATCCTCACACTTGTTCTGGCTTCAATCAGAGCTGGAGTTGGTGCTAAGAGTACAAAGTTTGGGGTGGGGGCTGAAGACATTAGCTTCAATCCATGGTGCTGTAATGGTTAAAAGCTGACCAAAACAATTCACAATAGATCAAACATACTGCAGAAATTTGTCTTCAAAATAAATATATGTAACATGGCACAGATGTCTGGTTTTATGAAAGAAATTGTTTCCATCGGATTTCTCGTGTGTAAAATATAAATGGAGTCGGGTGATCCTGTGGGGGTTTGTGCACCTGACAGACACATATTGAAGTTTAAAGTTTGGAAAGGAAAAACACATGTAAATTTCACTTCTAACTGGAGGTTTGCCTCTCAGCAACAGCTGGCTGCGGTGTTATGGTGTTAGAAACACCTGCAGAATTGCATGTATGTCATGATACATTAGTTGACAATGCACGAAAGACCAGTCGACTGGTTTCAATTAAGAAAACTTTCTGATTCTCCAAACTTCAAAAGCTCAATGGATTTAGCAATTGCTGAATGTCTTTCACTGCACAGCAATCTGATCATTAAAGGAAACTTTGTGCTTTGAAATTACCCTTGAAGGTAACTTTTATTTCCTTGTTTTGAACAATCTATGGCATATCTCTAATGAATCATACAAGGTTTTAAATAAATAAAGGGAATAGATACAATACCTATAGTGTGTTTGTGTGTGTATATATATATATATAGAGAGAGAGAGAGAGGTATTCTGTGCAAAACTTAGGATAAGAAAGCCAGAACGCATGGTTATAAAATAAAACAAGCTAACCTTAATTTTGAAACAAAAAGTCCTTCATGTTTAATCATCAAAGTATGGAGTAGGCTGCCACCTAGTGCAGTAAAAACTGACTTCACTGGAGCATTGAAAAGAGAACTAGATCCATTTCTAATTCAGTAGAGTGCAGGGAGATAGGTGGTGGGGTAGATAAAAAGTGAAAACTGGGCAAATCATATCCTTAAGCAAGAGCTCGATTGAGCGAACTGGCTTTTTCCAATCCTCGTCCTTGTTATGGAATTTGGATTCAATTGCACTGTATGAATGGAATGTAGTAACAAACTGTAAAGGCTAAACATATAGCAAAGATTTTTATAGTCTTAAACGAGATTAAAAATTACAAGTTCATTCTAGTAACGTATTTGGGTCAATTATACCAGTACATGTTCTTGAGTTAGAACTCTGAAAATCGTAAGTGTTTTTGTCCTTAAAAAAAAACAGTAGGGTGTAATATTCTGTATTTATTGCCACAATGTGATTTGATCATAACGATCTCATTAGGACCCCCAAATAGAAAAAGGAACAAGGTAGGAGTTGAACAGAAGAAATTTTTTGTTCAAAGCTGTACACACAGATCTAATATGATCCTTCTACAGTGGGAAACGTACTGGGATGCATTACAAAGGGATCAATTTAGGAGTATCGAGTGATAGTAAAGGGAATAAATTGAAGTCCACAAAATGTTATGAAAAGCAGAGGGTGTCTAAAATTGAAGTTCTTTGAAGATGTAACTGAATTAGTAGATAGGAGTATTGTTAACATTACGTACCAATATTTAAATCCCTTAGAAGATTCACAGTGAAAGTAAAAACTTGCAGAATCAAAGATTACGTTGTAATTAGGATTATTAGTTGATGGATAATATGAAACAGAGGACAATCCATGGGATAGTCTTAATTGGAAACTATGCTCAGCACAATTCCTCAGGTAATCCCTGCTGCCCACAACATTTTTACTTCTGTCAACATTTATTGATGCAAAATTGTGCAGAAGAGCAGAATTTTCTGAGGACGTTAGATATTATTTAAAGGCACCAGTCACATAAGGTAAAACAAATTGGCACCAGGAAATAGAAAATATGGTTACACAATGAAGGGTATGGAAGGAAAGTGCAGCAGGAAAAAGGTGTATTAGTTGACCAAGGTTTCAAGTGCGGTTATATTACATGACGGCAATTGACTGGGCAAATAGAACATTACGGTCTGAAAACATGTGCTTAAGCATACAACACTGTTGAGCTTATGAGACCAAATATGGAGGACTGTGTTCAGTTTTAGGCACTTTCTGCATGAAAAGGCATTGGAATGGATTTGAAACTCAGCAAAGATGGTACTGAGATGGGTTAGATGTAGAGAAGAGATATAGGTAAATGGTTATCAGTTGGGGAAGCTTTGAGCTAAGTTGGACTTGTGGAATAATAAATTCACATTTAAAGTAGTTAATTTAAGAAATCTAGCAGAATCAATAAACACAAATTCTCCTCCGAACAGCAGTGCTGTAGCTAATCAGAACTTCTGCCGTTCCCTCTGACAACAACAGAACAGCAAACCATTTTTTTCTGGATTGGGGTGGGGGGAAGGGAGTGTCACTAGGAATGTAGGACGGGGTCCTGGCTGGATTCCCACCACCAAGGGTGCAAGATCCCGGCAGTGCTGCAGCAGATCTGCAGCTGTAGCACCAGAAGAGCTAGGATCATCATTAAAGTGGTAGGAGCACCCCAAACATTCGGCCAGATGTCCCACGGAAACCTCAGGTGAGACCAGGGTCTTCAGCAGGTAATTGTTGGGAAAGAATGGAGGGAGAGGGGGCTCTGCTACAAAGCCCTCTCCGTCTATGGGGAAATAAGAATTGTGCGGAGTTTGATTTAAATACAATTAATTGGGTTTGGGTGGGTTAGTATAACTAGCAATCATGTAAATGGCTCCACTCTGAGGTGAAATAATTTGAGTCGCCCACTCTTGTTAGTATAAATTGTAAACTTACCTCAAAATATGTCTAGAAAGGCCTTCTTGTGTTTCCTACCCATTGCCTTTTGTGTATGTTTTTTCTTTTGGCCATTTGTCAAATAATATTTTAATGTATAATTCTATTCAAAAATTGGCACTGTGAATCTTTGCCTATTATTCCAAAGTGTTAAATGTACCTCCAAAATATTAATTCCACATTTATTAGAAGGGCACTAAGGCCAGTGCTAGACACTTTTCATGTTAACATAACCCTTGCACTGTGTATATTAAGGGAATGGCGTATAGCTGTAATAACTCTAATTTAATGATTTCATGTATATTTCTACTTTAATAGTTACTGTGTTTGCCAAAGCACATCACTTTAGGGGCTATCAAGCCAACTCATTCAGTACTCCTGATCTATACATTGTAACCTATTTGAATGATGACATTTTAATCAAAGGATTTCGGCCAACCTGTGACCATCACATTTACAGTTGTAAATGGGACAGTAACTAAATGAAAAATCGGCCCCACTGTGCACCAAAACCCATTTTAACTGGAGGTAGTGCTGCTCCAGACCTGGAGTCCTCTGCTTTTCACTGAGCCCATTCCAACGTATACACCTCCTGAAATGTGTGGAGGTCGTGTGACACATCTCTTGGTTGGATGATCCACATATCTCAACATCTTTTTCTCCTTTAAACACCTCTTCTTCGACCACTGGTCTGAAATCCTCATTGTCTACAGTGGCACCCAATCAACCATCTGTCATCTTCCTTGCTGAAAATCTCTTCCTTTCTTTCCTCACTTAAACTTCTCCCAGTCTGAGGGTGTACCTACCATGCATACATGTTGTGGTTGATAGTTTGGATTTTTTAGTAGCAGTCTTGCCTATGAGCCAGAAGGTTGAGTTCAAGCACAAGTCCAGGACTTGAGTGCATATCTGGGCTGATACACCGGTGCAGCACCAAGGGAGTCCTCCATTGTCATAGACCCATTCTCTTTGTTCTCATTGTTCTGGTGGGTGTAAGATTGCATAGCGGTTCCTGAAGAGTAAGGATTTCTCCCGGCGTCCTACCCAACTGTACTCCCTATACCAACACCAGCAAGAACAATTTCTAACTGGTCACTCATCTTGCTTTTTGTGGAATGTTGCTGTCTGCAGCTTGGCTGCCGCCTATGCCTACATAAAACAGTCACTGTACTTCATAGCAAAAGCTTTCAGACATTTCCAGGAAATGTAAAAAGGCACTAGTTTTCAGTAAGATTGGCATCCAGAGCCTCCGGAAGTCCCCTCACCCCCAGACTTACCTTTGCTGGGTACCATTTCCACGGCTCGTTCACTCCCGCCCGTCGGCATCATAACATTGTCGTCGGGTTCAGGCGGGAGTCCAACCAACTTATTTAAATGAGGCCCGTTAAAATGGCCCGGGCCTCACGTTGGTTAGAGTTAGTCCCGCCGGCCTCACACTTGCACTTTGCCCCCCAGTTAAAATCGAAACAACACAAAAAGAGCAACAGAATTCACCAGAATTGTTGCTCTATTTCAATTTTGTTCAGCTATAAAGCAAACTGTTTTTTCAATGTCAGTTTTTTTTTACACCTTGCAGTTAATAACTGCCTGACTATGGCTGCAACTTCATCTTAATTGGGTTTTACAGGGAGAAAGATTTGATTTCAGCAGCACGAGGGTGAGTATTGCACTCCTGATTATTCAGTCTTAGATTTCCTGCCAAAGTACGAAAAGAAAAATGGCCATTTAACTTCGGATACATGCTCATTAAGCATTATATTCACTTTTGTTCCATATTTTGAAGCCAGAGTTGACTTGTTGAAAGCTATTAACTGCATAACAAATTAACTTGTAGGCCTCTCGATGCGGTTAAGTGCAACGGTTCGGTAAATTAAGCTGCTATTAAAACAGTTGATGACAGCTGCAATGTGAACAGTTGCATTAAGTTCAGATTTTTTAAAAACAAGATCTACCAGCACTTTGACGGTACCATACAAATGAATTCTTTTGTAAAATGGGATGAAGAGCAGAAGTAGGAAACGTGCCTTGTGTACAATACTCTGAGTCAGAGAACTCTGTGCTCTATGCTTTACTGCCAATCAAAACTTATTGATAAAAGACTCCCTCATGCAACACCTTAAAATTTAATGAAACAAGTCATGTACATCAAATTAATGAAATTCACAATAGCCATTGGTGAATTCTGTGCATATCTAAGTAACTAGTCTACTAATATTTTTTGTGCACACGCAATGTTCAGTTGGGGGAAGAACAGGGTCAGAAATGTTCAACATCAATATCGCCAGCAGTAAAACATGTACTTTTTTGACAAACTGCAAGGCATCCAAGAAGTAACATGAAAAATTACTGCAAGTACAACTTTGAGTTTAAAAAATAAACAAATGAACATAGCTAAATAAACACCTTTCTGTATAAGAAGAAAATATTTCAATTTTTATTTTGTCTTAAATGATGTAAAATTAATCAATTGCACTCCATTACAATTACTATTCTAGTCACACCACAAGAGGAGCCCCCTTGAAGGTATATGAGCAAGTAAATATTAGAGAACAGCCACATCTGGGACACTGCTTCAAATTAAACCAGAACAGTAGGACATGGAGACATAGGTCTGCAATTTCCTGGAAAGTTTCGGCATAACTAAAGTGTAAGAACAGTTTTTTTCCGAGGAAATTCACGTGTAACTGATTTATGCTGGTTTTCTGCTGAAATATCGCGACATGCAAATTTCCTTGATCATTCGTGCCGCCCCCTAGTTACATCCGCCACAACCCTACTTAGCTCATTAACATAACACTACGCCCCCATGCAAAACACTAGACAACACTAATTTCCTGCATTCACTCCATTTCTGAATTTATGCCGAAAATTTTAGGTGTGCTAGGACCCAAAGTCACTATTTTTGGTGTTTTATAAATTTTTAAAATTTCTCCTTACTGAAACCAGCATTGTATTTTCTGTATCTTTGAATGTTATTTTATGGCAGTAGAATCTGTTACACTACAAAGAGAAAAGCTTCCTCAATTGAATTTTCTTAAACAAGCTGTGCTTAATGTGCATAAATGATGGATTGATGGCTTCAAACTTTAATTTTCATAATACCAATCAAGAAAATAGATGGCGTATGTTACGCGCTTTCCTTGGGGCTGGATTATTTCCGCGTGTTTTAGGCTCGGGCTATTGGCAGGATCAGTGCAGAGACTGGCATAAATTTTGGCTTAAGTTAGGTCAAGGAAATTCCAGCCCATAACCTCAAACTAGTAAAAGGTAAGTTTGGGATTGATGTAAGGGATTTCTCCCTCACAAACAGAAATCAACACAGATTTCTGAGTTGGGTAATGAAGGCAAAAGCCTTGGAGAAATTTAAAAAACCTTTGCATGCCGTGATGGGAAAACTGTGGGATTTTCCAGATGGATGTACTCGGATAGGTGAATGGCCTTCCTTATCCATATTTATCTTTGATCTTCTTGACAAAATGAACATGTCAGCTGGGCATTATATGAGCAGAGAGCTTTCAGCAGCCACCAGGATTAAGTTCATGAGATATCGTCTTCAGAGTTTCCCCCAGTTGCACTCTGTTGCTATACCAAATACACCAGATCATAACTTAAGTTTTGAACTCAACAATTTGAGTCCCGTTGAATTTTAAGTTATGCAGGATTATCACTCCTGTGGCTTGAAGTTACCCTGTGCAATATTAGTAATGAACATGTCTGGAATTCCTTTGCTATTTTAACTAACCCTGTTTATTTTAAGCAGGTTGACATCTTGGTTGAAATAACAGAGGAACTTCATTAAAACACGTTCGCGCCTCCCTTACTAATATTACACTGCGATCTCAACTCACAAGTTTAGTACTGCCTTTACAGATAATACAGCAATATTAACAGCATCAATTCACAGGACAGAAGTTCTCAATTTATTTGCACTCTGGTTTAAGTTTAATATTTGAAGACCACCGTTTAATCTTTCGTGAATATGTCTTTATGCTGATTTTTTTTTAGAGGGAACACATAAGACTTCTCAGGTTCACTTCAGTTTATGTAGCGTTGTGATGTTTAAGCAGCTGTGCTAATTTCCTGTCGCTTATTGTCTGCTGTGTGGTTTGAAATGTATCTGTGTTTGTATAACTGATCCAAAAATGCTGGTAGATTCCATGAGCTCCACAATTTTATTTAAAGCTAATAAATATCACAACGCATTGGTTTTAAATTAATTATTCTTTAAGACTCTAACCGTGCAGGTTTGGTAGGGGGTAAACCTGGTGGATCTATCTGGGAGGGTGAGTGGGGTCAGGATTTTGGGGGAGCGAGGATCAGCTGGTTTCATGCCCTATTTAAATTCTGCCACAAGTGATCTAGGGTATAAGATATGCCCGCCCTAGCCGAGGTGCGGCCATGTAACTGATGGGTTTAGACCAGAAAGTTGAATTGCTGTGTTGCTGTTAGATGGAGACTCATAGCTTTGGGGTTTTTTTTTGTTGAAAACCTCTTGCTTGCTCCTAGCTTAATTCGGAAGTCTTCCTCGAGACTGTTCAGGAATTTCCCAAAAATGAAAGAGAAGGTTGCAAAATAGAGGATTCCCTCTTTATGATTTATTTGTTGGAGGTGGAACAGCGCTCTTTCTTTCTTTTTCCTTCTCGCTTTCTTTCCCTTGCGCTCTCTCTCTCTCTCTCTCCTACTCTCTCATTCTCTCTTTCTCTCTCCTACTCTCTCATTCTCTCTCTCTCTCTCTCGTTTTTCCTTTCTTCCAGCTTCAGTGGGGATAAGACGATTGAGAAATGCAATAACTTTCGTGCTGTCCACTTTTTCCTCCTGACTATTTTTGTAAGGGTTTCCTCAGAGTATGAGCCTCAAAACAGAGAATTAATTTCTGATCTTTGACCATGAGCACTTAAACTATCTGTAGGTTCAAGCAATCCCACATTTCCCTTTTCCACAGCATAAGCTGAGAGATCCCAGGATTTGCATCGCCTCCTCCTCCTGCTGCCCCTCCTTCTGTTCTTCTTGGGAATTGTGCGAAATCCTTTACTGCATGAGAAGAGAAGGAGAACATTTTACCTGACCAGTAACACCTGAGTGCTGCCCTGGGCTCTCTCTGAGAAGCCACCAGCCCCTGGAGACAGAGTAATTCGGCCTCAAAGAAACTAGGAATTGCAGGTGACATTAAGGGACAAGATTAGGAGTAAGCAAAACGTCAAACAGAAAAGCATGGGAAAGACAGAGATGGGAAAGAGAAAAGGGAAAGACAAAAACCAAGAGAGAGTGAGAAGAGAGGAATGGAAGCCAGAAAAGAAAGGAAGGCAAAGGAGAGGGGGAGAAAGAAAAAACAAAATAAATCTACAATTTTTAAAAGATGAGCTATCTGTATTATGCTGAGTGTGAAGCAGCTTTAACTCACCTCAGCTTCTCCCAGTTTCCTAGTGTGAGCCCCACATCTCCCCATTTTTCTCCTTTTTTAACTTTTGATTAGTAAGCTGCATCATGGCAGATCCACTATTACATTGTTACAAAAGGTACTTTTTTTTATTCGTTCATGGGATGTGGGTGTCGCTGGCATTTATTGCCCATCCCTAATTGCCCTTGAGAAGGTGGTGGTGAGACGCCGCCTTGAACTGCTGCAGTCCGTATGGTGAAGGTTCTCCCACAGTGCTGTTAGGAAGGCAGTTCCAGGATTTTGACCCAGCGACTATGAAGGAACGGCAATATATTTCCAAGTTAGGATGGTGTGTGACTTGGAGGGGAACGTGCAGGTGGTGTTGTTCCCATGTGCCTGCTGCTCTTGTCCTTCTAGGTGGTAGGGGTCGCGGGTTTGGGAGGTGCTGTCGAAGAAGCCTTGGCGAGTTGCTGCAGTGCATCCTGTGGATGGTACACACTGCAGCCACAGTGCGCCGGGGGTGCAGGGAGTGAATGTTTAGGTGGTGGATGGGGTGCCAATCAAGCGGGCTGCTTTGTCCTGGATGGTGTCGAGCTTCTTGAGTGTTGCTGGAGCTGCACTCATCCAGGCAAGTGGAGAGTATTCCATCACACTCCTGACTTGTGCCTTGTAGATGGTGGAAAGGCTTTGGGGAGTCAGGAGGTGAGTCACTCGCCGCAGAATACCCAGCCTCTGACCTGCTCTTGTAGCCACAGTATTCAAATAGCTGGTACTGATACGAACTATGTGGGCAGGAGATGGGTATAAGAGAGATTGATGGTATTCAAAGGGATTTGGCACAATCAAATGGCTGGATTAAAGAATTAGATAGATTTAATATGAATAAGTGTAAGGTAATGGACACTAGCTAAAGGGAAGAGAACAGAGAGTTGTTGTTAGGGAAGCTAGATTGTGTTGGGAGGAGGTATTGAGTGGAGTGCCCTCTCCTCTTCTTGCAATACATGAATGACCTATAATAGTTTTAATCCTAGGTAATTAAATTCATAGATGGATTTAGAGGAGGCAAACAATATCTTACAAAGATAACTTGAGAGCGTATGCACTGAAGCAAATCAGTAGCAAATGAAATTTTGATAAATCCAAGGTACAGATTATTATAAGCAAAATTCAGATGCACATGTATTCCATAGAACTTGCCAAGTGAGAAATTGAAAGAGACCTCGGGCGCTTGGTTGATTAGTCACTTGCGATGCTCAACAATGAGGTGACAATTACCCTCTTGCTTTGTTTATTAATTGTAAACAATTTTACAACACCAAGTTATAGTCCAGCAATTTTATTTTAAATTCACAAGCTTTCGGAGGCTTCCCCCTTCGTCAGGTGAATGATGTGAAATGTTTATTAACAGCTAGAATGCATTGCATTGCCATGGTGGTTGAGACCAAAACATTGCATTCATTTAAGAAACAGCTAGATGCAGCAAGGAAAACAATGAGATTGATATTCTGTAAAGATGAGATAAAATGGGCTGACATTCCTCCTTCATCTAAAAGACAGTAAGTATGAACAGTCAGTGTTGCTCATTAGTTAAGATTCAAAAGGATTCAGGTGTGATTATTGACCAGTCGGCAAAAGAATCCTGTCAATGTAAAGTTATCATCAATAAAGCTAATCATATACACTTGATTATATTTTTAACTTTGATTGGTGAGACTACTTGGGGAGCAAAGAGTGTAATTTTGGGCAATTTGCACTCGAGACTGTTGATGCATTGGAAAGAGTTATGGGAGGAGCAGCAAGGTGGATTCCAGGATTGTGGCTTCTCAGCTTTGAAAAGCAAGTTACAGAACTTGTTTATATTGAAGAATAGAAGATTGAGGAAAGACATGATGCAAGTTTTCAAATTGTTGAGAGCTATTAATGAGATAGATCTAAGCAGGCAGTTTAACTCAGAATGTAAGTGCAGGACTGGAGGGCATGAGTAAAATGCGGTTAAGGCTCAAGCAAAGCAACAAATAATTTCCCTCCATGAAACAATGAACAGACTCCAGCAAAAGCAACTAATGCCATGTCAATTAACACCTTTAAAAATCTGGATAAGCACATTTAATTAGGAGCAGTATTGCAAGTTATAGAGCAGAATGATCAACTACTCCATCAAACACAACGGTTCCCGTTCTGCTCGCACCAGACACATTTCACCGATGGAAAGAAGCCAGTGAGGGTTAGACAGTGCACACTGTAAAGTTAAATAAATATTCTGGAGTTTGCTCGATTTCCTTTTGGGCAGGTGTCAGGGAGAAATTTTGCTAAATTTTTCCTCAGTAGATTGAACAACGTGAGAAAGCATGGAACAAAGAAAAGCTATTTGGCTCATCAACCCCACTTCTTCCATAAACAGTAAACACACTACAATGATCCTGGATTCTACCAAGCCTGTTTCATGTCCTCGGGGAAAGTTCTGTATAAATGTTCCCTGATCCCCAAAGATAATCAAGCAAAACTGCAGAATACTGATCAGTTCTCTCATCTAAGCTATTAAACCTGGGCCTGCTGACCATTTTCCCCAACCAGCTCAACAGCATCAAGTGTTTGATCGGGCTGTATCTATTACTGTAACCCCTAATGCCATTTCTAACCATGTGTTTCTCTGTCTCCTTTATAAAGAATTTGATTATTTCACCCTTAACTACTTTTCATGGGAGTCGGTTCTCTACATACATACCTCTTGGGAGATGGGGGCGTTGTGAGGGAGGGGGTGGAATTCTTATGTCTCGTGCCCTTGAGGGTCGAATCCATGATGGGTTAGATTGTAGATGGACTGTGGAAGAAATTGTATGAACTTCCTAAATGACTGTTTCTTCCATGGTTTCTTGTAGTCTTATTTAAAAGAAGCCTTTATATAACACGCCTTGCATTTTATAATGTATTCAAGTGCATTAACAGTCCCAAGGTATTTCAGAGGTGAAAAATTGGACATTGAGGACTGGTATCAGAAAAGTTGGAGACGGTGAGCAAAGGCAAGACCCAAGATAAGAGTCTTTTGAACAAAGGGGAGAGAGGTAGCGAAGCAAAGGGGTTTATGGATAGTGTTTGCCTGTGGGATTGAGATGGCTAAAAGCTTTGCTACTGAAGTGGGGGAGAGTGCAAAATAGACCCGAGTCAAGAGTGGAAGATACATGCTGCAGACCGCGATAGAGGTAGGGAAAGGCAAAATCATGGAGGGACATGCAGATGAGGACAGGACAGAGATGGGGATGGGGGGGCCAATGAAAGCTGACGAGGATGGGGTTGATGGGAAATGGAGCTCGGTACAGGTTAGAATGTGGGCAGCATAGTTATGGGGAAATTGTAATTTTTGTAGGGTGGAACACAGGAGGCAAACAAGGAGAACATTGGAGCAATTAAGTCTGGAAGTGACAAAGGTGTGGATAAAGGTTTTAACAGCAGTGGGGGTGACGTAGGGCAGAGGTGGGTGATGATGTGGAGGTGGAAATATGCTGTTTTAGTGGTGGTCGTATGTTCAGTAATTTACTGCCATCACCAACTCATCACAAGAACCTTTTTATTTTTCCCCAATCCTGTGGGACAGGACTGGTTTTAATTTTTCTTAAATCACCCACACACAACGTGTATTCTGTCTATTTAACATCCTGGTTATGGTAGTGTAGTGGCTATCTTACTGAACAATCAATCCAAAGTTTTAGACTAATATTCGAGAGAACGAGAGTTCGAATCCCACCAATGGCAGTAAGAGAATTTGAATTTAGTTTTAAAAAAATCTGGAAATAAAAAGCTGATGATGTTGTTGGATTGTTGTAACAATCCAACTGGTTCACGAATGTCGTTTAAGGGAGGAAACCTGTGGCCTTTACCTGGTCTGGCCTATATGTGACTCCAGTCCCACACCAACATCACAATTGACTCTTAACTGCCCTCTGAAGTGGCCCAACGCGCCATTCAATTACCACCACTTTTACAGGGCAACTCGGGATGGGCAATAAATATCGGCCTAACCAGCAACACCCTTATCCCAAGAATGAATAATAATAAAAATATTGTTTTACAAGTGCATCCACTTTAAGAAATCTAACTGAAATTAACAAAATGTTAAGTAACCTTTTTAAACGTTTAATTTTCTATTTGTGTAATAGGTATTGTTGAACAGTAGAGATAACATTAAGTGAGTGTAAGAAAGCTAATTGTTTGATTTCAAGACGACATCACAACAGGTATTGTAATAGTGTTGTCACTTATTTTTATTCATGTACTATATTTACACAATAATTCCATTAACACTCTAAAAGGCCAAAATATTGTGACGTGATTGAATGTTTTATCAGACATTTCCATTTACAATAGCTGATTTCAAGAGGAAACTTTACAAGTCTCCTTTTTTGGGGGATTGTGACATTTGATTGTCAGTTGCACTTTCATTTTTTGAATTTCTTTTTTAAATTTTAATTGTACATGTCATTTGGCTTTGGACTGACTATGAAGTGATCACATATTGAATGGAAAAAATAGAGAACCAATTTTAAAATGTACTCCTCTTTGAAAGCTCCTTTAGAATGAAGGGTAACTTTCAGTACAGCTGTGCATGTGTTGTCGTGTGTAATGAGCCCTGGAGGTTTTAGTTTGTCCCAATCATTTCTGAATGGCTATGTAGTTTTTAATTGTGTGCAAATGACAGAATTAAAACAGTTGCATTGTTTACTTTAAAAAAGAAGCCAGAGACTTTGAACTGTGTAAATGGTGGCCCCAATTTTAACTGTGGGCCAGTTTTTGGCGAGTAAATTTTGGTGGATGTTCAAATCTCACCCGCTGCAGCAAAAAATAGGCCTTGGGTATTTTAACACATGAGCCTCATTTAAATCCTAGGCGGGATGTCGGTGCAGGAACTCATGTGGCCCGGACCAGGTGAGTGGCAGGATTGGCTCCTGGGTCGTTCTGCGGGATCCCCACGATCGAGAGGTAAGGGGATGAGATCATGGCAGAGGAGACCTACACTTGCCTTGTGGGGCCTGGAGTAGCACTCCTGCTGCTCCTGGTCCCACAAGGAAAGTTTTTTTTAAAACAAAAACAATTTAAAACTTAACATTTTTGGGCTTCACCGATCCACTTCCTCTCTGAGTTGACCTGGCGGGAAATTCAGTGCCGCTTCCTGCTCAGTCCGCCGAGTAAAAATTGCAGTCAGGTTTCGATGATATCATCGGGACCCAACATGCCAGCCTTGAGTGGGTTTCCTTGCCACCTGCTCAGGAAAGCAGATGAAAATTGCGGCAGGTTAACCCCCAACGCCTGCAGAGTGGGTAAATGACTTGGGCAATTTTAACTGCCTACCCGATAGGGTAGGGTGAAAATGGCCCCTACTTGGTATCTCTTCCATTACGGGAAAAAGATTGGAAATGTTTGAGCGGGAGGTTAATCGGCTTGGAGAAGGAACATGACATTTGAATGAATGACGGCCATCATGGATATTTATGTTGTAAGAGACATGGGACAACCATGCTACCTTATTATGAAATATTAACAGTGAAATCCTACACATCTGGAAAGGATGAAAACCACATGACATTCCTTGACATTTGTTCATTTTGATCATATCTGCACCGGTTAAGTCTATCGCTTGGATCTTGTACACAAACAGTAACTCATTCCTTCATTCAAATAGATGGCACTTTTTTTTGCCTTCTCCTTCCCTGGTTCATAATTAATATGCACAATGAAAATTAGGACCTCCAGAAGAGGTTTCTAGCTGGACGTGACACATAGCTAAAAGTCAAATAACGCCCCCACTCCAAAACAGCGTAGACCTACATTTAAGTGTCGCAAATTTATTTTTAGAATACATTGCCAGTTTTGCGATTTGCCTTAATTAAACCCCAATTTAGCCATTAACATGTGGCTTTCATAAAGAAATGTTATGTTTTAGAAGTATCTCCATTTCAATGGTATACCTGTCAGTTTCAGAAGTTTGAGATCAAAGGTCAAGTAATATTTATGTTTTGGAAAGAGATTGCTCCGATTTGCAAATCCCTGCAGAACATTGTGGTTTGGAGCCTGAATCTTTTTCAGAACTAAGCAAATAAGAGTCTAGAATTCCAGCCACTTCTGTTAGATTTTCTGTGGAAAGCTAATTACAGCACAAGAAATGAATGGAAGAACATAGTGATCAAGGAAAGGGAAATACAGACAAGGTTACAAGAATTGGGTCAATCAGTGGTGCAACATATTGCTGTACTGATGTGTGTTGCCATACGGTGGGTTTGCCCCACATGTTTCCCATGTGTCCAGATCAAAGCCAAGATATCACGGTGGAGGCATTCCTGGAAGTTAAGGCATTTCTCAAGTGAGAGGATGGGGTAACTGATCTGAGCTGCTCTCATGTACTTCATAATAATCTGTTGTATAGCAGCGTTGGCAGAGGTCATGATTTGGATTGCTTTTCTAACCTTTCAGCATGACAAATGGTCACTCGTTAGGAGAGAAAAACATAAATAGGGTTTAAAATTAAAACAAAATAAGGGAAATGAAAGAGTGGTCATTGAATTCTGATAATAGGACAGGGTCTAAAGCTGAAATTTGAGTATGCTGATATAAAAGCAACAAAATATTTTTTCATGTTACAAAAGTATGAATAAAAAAAAAGGTGAAGGCACAAACCCACCAAATTTGTTTTAGTGCCATGTTTTTTTTTGTATGGGGTCACTGCTCTATCCATTTTATGGAGAGATGCCGGTGATGGACTGGGGTGGACAAATGTAAGGAATCTTACAACACCAGGTTATAGTCCAACAATTTTATTTTAAAATCACAAGCTTTCGGAGATTATCCCCTTCGTCAGGTGATTCACCTGACGAAGGGGATAATCTCCGAAAGCTTGTGATTTTAAAATAAAATTGTTGGACCATAACCTGGTGTTGTAAGATTCCTTACATCTATCCATTTTAGTTTCATGTCTAAAGTGATATCTGGAAGCTCATTCAATATTTGACGTGTACAACCTATGGCATCTTTGCCCCTTACATTCAGTGAAGAGAGTGGATGCGGTGGGCAGAATATATGTGGGGGCAGGAAGGGAGAGCAGTATTCTGTTCATAAATCTACTGTCTATGTTTAGAGTGCATGCTTTCAGAATTAGTTTTTTGCATGAAACTAACCCAGAGGTGAGTTTACTTGAAACCAATGGCACTGTTGCACTTAGTTCATAGTGTCCATACTGGCAGGTTTTTGGTCCAGTTCAGCATTCGTATTCCCAGTATAAATTGGATACAAGTAAAATGCAGGAAGTTCCTGTTAGATGCTAGCCTTGCTATTTATTTTTCTTAATACGCTGATGAACTATATCTGTCAGAGCCTTAATAGCTGTTCATTTGATAGATGGATTTCACAGCAATATCTGAGGAGTTTGCTGAAGTCCAACGATTTCATGCTTTTTCCATTGAATGGTTCTGTAGTGAAACAAGTATATTCTGCTATTTCTGACAAGACACACACATATATTTACGGACAATAAAAGAATAGTTCAGAAATGTTTTTGTAAGTAAAGATTCAGAATACAGAAAGCAGGTTCATTCCAGTGCAACATGAGTGGTGTTAGGAGCAGAAGAACCTTGTCTTTAAAATGACACCGTGGGATATTGGTGAACAGTTATTCAAAGTATTTGTATGAAATTCCTTCCTGCACTACTTTAACAGGGACATTATCTTGTGTAAACAGGGGTTAATGTCTCTGTTAAAATAGTGAAGTGAGGTATTTCATATAACCAAATTAAATGTTCATACTCTAGTATACCATGGCATCATTTCAAGGACCTTGTCATTTGCATTGGCTCAGCAGGCAAAGAGAAAGTGGGAACAAAGTGACCTATTTAGAGAGAACAAGCAAAAAGGATATGAAGAAATGAATATCAAAGAGTAAATATAAACCGCTTGCTGTGTAATAGTTTTACCATTTGGCTTTGAAGACAAAAGAATGAAGCACTGACAAAAAATCTCAAAGTATCATCCTGGGCCAAATGAAAACAAAATGCCAGTAAAAATTATAGTAAAAGTAAATTTAGAAAGAGGTGAATAAAGGATCAGATAGTAATTTAAAAACTGAATTGAAATGTAACATTCAGCTGGATTTCCCACACATTTAAATATTATTCAAACTGTGGTTCAACTCGTCAGAACCAAGGGCTCGAATTTAGCAGGCCTGCGGGTTCCCAGCGGGTGGTCCTCCGGGAGCGTCGAAAACGCGAACGGCGAAATTAGTGGGTTGCCCACGCGATCGTAGCAGGCAACACACTAATAGGAATCAATTACCTGCTCCTCCGGGGTCCACGGCGCTGGCCTGCGCGTCAGTCGGGCTGCACATGCGCAGTACGATCTGTCAGCTGGAGGCTCTCTAGTTAAAGGGGCAGTCCTCCACTGACAGATGCTGCAACCAATAGAACAAATTGCAGCATGGAGCAGCCCAGGGGGAAGGCTGCTCCCAGTTTAATGATGCCTCACCCCAGGTATCATCAGATGGGGTGAGGAGGAGGGGGAGGACACAGATCTTCCCCCCGGCGGGCGGGAGGAAGCGGCCTGCCTCTGCCACCAAGGCCTGGCTCGAGGTGGCAGAGTGGGTCACCTGCGCCACCAACATATGGCCCACCTGCATACAGTGCAGGAGGCGCTGCAATGACCGCAGTAGGTCCGCCACAGTGAGAACACGAAGTCTTTCCCCTACACTCCGTCTGCCACAACACTGCCCCCACCCCAAATCTCCTTCGGCACCGCCAACACTATTCTGTCACATCAACCTTCATACCCACTCACACCCCATCCTCATCTTACCTCCACCTACTCACCTCGCCAGTACTCATCCTGCCACTAACACGCGACCCAATCCTCATACAATCTCATGGCTCCATCCCATACTCACCCTCTCGTGCATCTCCCTCACGGCCAGCCTCACTCAACCTGCCACCACCTGTGCTGCAGCCACAGGGCATGCATCACATATGTGCAGTAGGCAGCGTAAGGCAAACGTCTCGTCAGCATGAAGGGGGTGCACAAGGGTGTCTGAGGGTTTGTCATGGGTGTTACCCATATTGAATTTCAGAGCAACAAACAGCACACATTATATTGACACCACCACTGCCATGTCTCCGCGAATCCTGTCCGTTGTGTCCAATAATGCCCGCTCCTGGGTATCACTATGAGGACCCACCACTGATGCCACCCATCGTGTTACTGCAGAGTAGGTGCAGGTGTATTTGCAGGGCTCGTCCGCGCAGACGACTGAGAGACATCGGCGGTGTAGCCGGCTGCACCCTGGAAGGATGCGGAGGAGAAGGTGTGGAGGGCAGTGGTGACTTTGCCAGCGACAGGTAAGCAGTTGGTGCTGGGGCCAGCCAGGAGCAGCTCGGCATGAAAGAGGCTGCAGATCTCCACGACTACATGTCGAGCGAATCTGCGCCTCCCTGTGCACTGCTGCTCGGAGAGGTCCGGGGAGCTGCGCCTCGGTCTGTGGATCCTGTGGCGAGGGTAGTGCCCTCTGCGACGCGTCTCTCTCTGCGGTAGCCCTCCCTCCTGCTGTGCAGGTGGGCGTGCAACAACACCGTGTTGGGGGGATCCACGTCTCTGCGGCGGACGGCGTGGACTGCGAGGCTGCTGGTGCTGGTCATGCTCTTCGTCCTCCGAGGGTGTCCACACACCACTCATCTGGCAGGTGTTGGTCTGAGGGGTTGTGCAGGGTAGGTGGGTGGTTCCTCGGACTGGGGCTGCGGTTTCGCGTCGGTCTGTCCTCTGGCTTGGCGGGGGGTGGTGGAGGGCAGGGGTTGCCCTATGTGACGCGGTGGCCTCCTGCGTGGGTGAGGGCTCTCCCCCGTGGAGCGCACCTTGGCACCTGCCACAGGCTGCTGGCTGCAACACGCCTGGTTGGAGGGAGTCTGTTTCCCCCAGTGTGGGAAACTCACTGCCTTGAACCTAAAATCCCACACTTCCTCTTTTGACAGCTGCTTCAGCTCATTATCTGACCACAACGAGCAAGTTAAGTACTCTCAAGTGGAACCCCGCTGGCTTTAATTGCCTGCGGGATTCCCACCAGCGGGGCTTGTGCGCGCAGCCCCGCACGTCAGCGCGGTACCCGGAAGTGGCCGGGATTTCGTCGCGATCCGGTCACGTGACCGGAGATCGGGATTTTCGGGGCCACCCCGCTGGTAACCCGCCGGAAACCCGACCCTAAAATCGAGCCCCAAATCTCATACCAAATAATACAAATAGACTTATAGTATGGACCAATAAGCAATTGAAGTATGATCGCAAAAATAAATTACTCATTAAAGTGTTGTATTCTGGAGAAAGTCAGCAAAATTCCTGCCCTTCACGTTTACTTACAGAAACTACGGAACCTTCTTGAATAGTGAGCCAGATTTTGCTGTCAAAATAATGGTGAGGTGAACGGCGCTCGCCGTTATTTATGCGCAAATTGGTATTGCAACTTCAGGCGATGGATAGATGTGCGGTTAAACGCCAATATCCAAAAGTTGCTGTCCGAGTTGCGCCACTGCGCCATTAGCTTCACAAAAATGGCACCTCGCTGACTCTCTCACCATTGAAATGCATTGAATGGCTTGACGTTGCTGCATTTGCGCAGTAGATACGAACTAAACTCGCCACAGAAAGTTAAGTCTTGTCATTTCACGTCTTAAGTACCCTTTTAATGACGTGATAAAAGTTAATTGTGGCACTGAGAATTAACTATTACAAGTGTGGAGTCTTATTCCTTCAGGTATCAATTGTTGATGATTTTAAAAATGTCAAATTTTAAATTTAAAACTTTTCCCTTCTGTCTTTTTTCCCTCTCTTAATCCAATCTTTCTTTCCCTCTGTTTATTTCTCTTTCTGTACCTGATTTGACATTGAATTCACCCACTCTAATTTACACTTCCTTCTCAGTCCCTGTGCTGTTTATTTCTCAATCCATCAATCTGAGTGCTTGAGGAGATACACAGTTGCTTGCCCTGTTCACTCAGGTCCCAGATGCCCTGTTTCCCTCGCTGCGACATTATCAGCTCGCACTTTCAGCAACTTGCCACACAAAAAATTTAAAAACCTAAACATGCAAGGGCAGGTCTAACTAACGGCATACGCCATTAGATGCCCTGCTACAACGTCCTGTAAAAGTATTCCTTGCATCTTCAATTCCTTTCCTTCCCCCTAGTAACACCATATGCTGCTTCACCACAACAGAACAATAAGGTCAGCATAGACCACTCGTGAAAGTTTTCCAGCTCATCTCTCCTGAGTTTTGAGGGTCAGCGAATACAACTTTTAAACTCTTCTTTAACTGCAGGAAATGGGTGTTTTTTTTTTGTTGCATTCTGCGTCCCTGGTGCCCCCCACTAAAATAGGATTTGCATCCTGAAAATTCTGTCAGCGTTTTCAGGAAATGGCCTCCACTCAGGCACTGAAGGATCATTACACAGCCTAAATCTGGACTGTGTGCAAGAAGTTCAAAGAATAATTGATTTTTACCTGGGCTCTCATCTGCCATGGGTCAAGCTGTAAATAAGACCAATAACAAGAAGGAGAACAATAGCCGGAAAGGTTCATCAATGGGTTTAGGGGCTGGGACCCCCCCCTAGCAACTCCTTGGCATGTTTTTAGTTGTCAAACCCACTTCGAGGGAGCTACCAAGCCACATGTTTGTACAAGGTCTTCTAACCTGCATTCAGTGCTGTGAAGACCAATAAGTTGCTTCTCTAGAGTGAGCCCCTCGAGTTGGTTTTGAAACTGTGGTTCGCATAGCAACAACAAAGCTTGCATTTATATAGCGCCTTACACGTCCCAAAGCACTTTACAGGAGCATAATCAGACAATATTTGACACCGAGCCACATAAGGAGGTATTAGGACAGATGACCAAAAGCTTGGTCAAAGAGGTCAGTTTTAAAGAACGTCTAAAAGGAGTAGAGAGAGGCAGAGAGTTTTAGGGAGGGAATTTCTGAGCTTAGAGCCTAGGAAGCTGAAGGCATGGCCGCCAATGGTGGAGCGATTAAAATTGGTGATGCGCAAGAAGCCAGAATTGGAGGAGCGCAGAGATCTCGGAGGGTTATAGGGCTGGAGGAGGTTACAGAGATAGGGAGGGAGGGTGCGGTAGCAGTCACATTTCCATCTGTGCTCAGCCTGCAGCCTGTATCTTCAGCTCTGTTGCGAGAACAGTTGTTGTTAAACCTGGCTTAATCTTTCGCCTACCTCAAAAATTCAAGAGAGGCAGCATATTTCAACAGACTCTGTGCACGTGGACAGCACCTGTGCCCCTCAAGATGTAACTGGCTGTTATAAACTGATGAGAATTTGCTCCCTTAGACAGTGAAGACGAATCTGATGCAAACTCCAGATTGTCACTCCACAGAGAATGAGAGCACTGCTGGTGGATTCAGCAACCACCATTGATCTCCCCTGTTGGTCAGCTGGCAGCTCACACTGGCAGTTTCTGAGCTAGATATAGACGTGAGTGGACACTCAGTGATCTTTTTACACCAGTAGGCCAGTAAAGGGAGTACAAGGATGGAGGCCCCTATGTCTGCTACAGACCAAAGCAATACATTCAAATGTTCAAATCTGGAATTTGTGAAATGGGAAAATTGATTCCTTCTGCTGGACAACATCAATAATATTCTCCTGATTGTATCGAACAACTGCACAAAAGAGATATAGGGAGAATTTTATGGTTTTGTGCTCTCTTAATGTGTCCCCATCAGAATAAGTGACAACTGGACAATGTTGAAATCCAGTGGTCTGGAGAGGACATGGGAGCTAACAATGTGAGGCAGCATTTCAAGTTTTGTCATTTTCCATGAAACATCTCTGAACTCCGTGCCCTTCACTCTGCCGGATAGATCCTCAGGGCAAGAACAGCATTTCCAGTTCAATACTAAAAAAGGGAGAAGATTTAAGAGTGCTTTACAGGAGGCAGAAGAGGATAACATGAAAACTGTTTGCACTTGTGCCTGATAATCAGGGGCAATAACTTGATGCAGTCTGACATCTTGTGATTTTGTGCACTTTTTTTTTATTCGTTCACGGGATGTGAGCGTCACTGGCGAGGCCAGCATTTATTGCCCATCCCTAATTGGCCTCGAGAAGGTGGTGGTGAGCCGCCTTCTTGAACCGCTGCAGTCCGTGTGGTGACGGTTCTCCCACAGTGCTGTTAGGAAGGGAGTTCCAGGATTTTGACCCAGCGACAATGAAGGAACGGCGATATATTTCCTATGTGTGATGGAATTTGCTATCTGCATATTGGAATTTTACATAAAATGTATCAGAGATAACGCAAGTATTGGTTTCTCAATGGATCTGCATGATAACAAATCATTTGCCCTACTAATAACTCAGTCATGGACATTTTTCAAATTAGGAAACTAATTATTCCCTCCTCCAACAGTGTCATCTTTATTTAATCCAGTTTGCAAGGTTCTAAAACATGAGTGATGGTATTATTGATAAAATAGCTGGAGAACAGTGTGATGGACTTTCTTGCTTTTACGCACATTGCATTTATGCACGGTAGGGCCAGTCAGCTGAACAATTTGTCTCCAGATTACCCAGACCCTGGAAACTATTTTATACCTATTGTGAATAATAAAAGTACTTAATCCCATATAATATTACAAAACAATTGGATTGGAATAAGTAACCCAAAGCACATTACCTTGAGCAGCTTCTTGGTAGGACACATGTGGAGTCTTCATCTGGAAACTGCATTCAAAATATTTTCAAAAGTTTAACTGGCCTGCCACTTGTGACAAAACAACTCATGATAGAGAGGTACAGATAGTAAAATGCTATTCTTCTGTTAATCTGTTAAAGCAGATAATGCAATTAGCACCTTCAAAAAAGAGCCAGATAAATATTAGATTACGAATGGGATTGAGGTTCCTCACATTTGTCCATTAAATAGCTGAGTCATTAAAACAGGAAGGATCGCAAAGTATCTCAAGACTGTGCTGAGTTAGCTGATTAAAGCTGAGGTGATGGTAGAGTTGCTACAGTTAGCGTTAGGGTACATTTATACTGCAAGTTTAACAGTGACCACTTTGCACAAACAATAAACTAGGAGTAAATCCAGAGGCAGGGTTGACCTGACTCTGGATCAAAGGTGAGTGGGACTCTCTTTGGGGGGTTTTCTCACACCTCTTTGGTTTGACCAGGCACAGACAGAAGTCTTTCCTAAACAGGGTAGCTAAGGATCCAGCCAGGCAGGGGCCAAGCAATGTAAACAGAATTGTGCCTGGATGCAACTGCAGCTACTGGTATCGGATGGGTAGCTGCAGCGTAAATACGCCCTTAGGTCCTATGGGGTAGGAAGGAAATAAACAGACCAGGGCCCTGACTCCCAATCACCCTCCAGCGTCCCTTGCTGGAAATGTAGACGCTCAGACATCAGCTGAGGTTAAGACTGGATTCAGCTATGATGCCCACACTTGGAACAGGAATATAACCTGATGAAATTATCAAGACTCACACATAAATAATGACCACTTGGGTAAGGTACAAGAGGATTCTCATAGTACTGTACTCCAACTAGGGGGTCGATGCCAGGAGAGGAGGGGAGAAAATTGGTAAGAAAAGAGGCCAAAAAGAAATATCAGAATATATTATAAGGATAAGTATGAAAAGACAAGCAATTGAGTCTCTGGGAATGTCGCTTCTGTAAGAATATAGATATGTTTTTATATTCTAATACAGAACAAAGACAGAACAGCTAATGTGCACAGAATTGGTTTAAACTGTGTGCTCGCAAATTCTATCTTTTCCCCTCAATGACACTGAAATGTTGGAGAGGGATGAATT
Source organism: Heptranchias perlo (assembly GCF_035084215.1). Lineage (NCBI taxonomy): Eukaryota > Metazoa > Chordata > Chondrichthyes > Hexanchiformes > Hexanchidae > Heptranchias > Heptranchias perlo. The sequence goes on along the minus strand of NC_090355.1, from coordinate 14,132,085 downwards.
TCAGGGCCGAAGACATTGTACTGTAAGGAAAGGTACTTATGGATAATTAAATAAATAAGCGAGGTGGCATTAATTATATAATATGGAGCTAAAAGCTTTGTTAGGTTAAAATACAGGCTTTTGAAAAACAAGCTTTTTATCACAGCAGGCGGGAGTGTAAAAGAAGGAAATTACTGCAGTATAAATAAAGGAATAAGTTCCTTTTGCTATAGAGATTACAAGGGATAAGATGTCAAAGGCTTGTACAACAAAGGCTGTAGTTCAGGAAGACCAAACATAGGAAGCAAAGGTACAATGTAACAGTACATAAGGCCCTCCCATCATTGTCTAGCAACCTGTTCTATGATCTAAGATTCATAGAACACCCAGTAGAGTTGAATCCAGCAAGAACTAGACAATGAAAGAAAATGGTATAAAAAGAAATACAACATTTCACTCAGTAGGAACCTTTGACTACCTTCACGACAAGGGAGCGCAAACTGGCTTGGATAAGCCACACTCACAATTTCCGTGACGTTCTCTACACATTTTAGACGTATGGCTCTGTACGAAGTTTTAAGTTGAACATTTTGAAGCAATAATAAATGAAGTTAATTGTCAGTCATATTATTGTCTCTCGCTTTTCGAATCTGTTAAAAGGACAAGGAAGGAATTATCCAACAACTTCAAGAAAGGGAACAAGTCCAAAATGAATAATTTGGATTGTCAAGATTAGATATTCAAGAGACTTCCTTCATGGAGAAAAGAGAAAGAAACTTTGCAGAATGTTACCTCAGTTTGGTGTGATCCATGTTAGAGTGAATTATGCATGAAGGTCTGTAGAAGGGATGAAATTGATGGGCCAAATGGTATTTTCTTATTCCTTGCTTAGTATTCATGTGATCAATTTCCGGTGTGCATATTGTACATTCCTACATGGTTTATGCTTTCTAAATACTGTACTGCAATTTATATGCAAATGTGTGACTTACACGGATTACCAGTAGTTCAATATTTTTAATAAAATATTCATGTTCGTTAGCTTTAAATAATATATAACAGATGTATGTGTGAAGACAGGAACAAAATGTTTTGGTTGGATTCACAAGATTGACCCTTTGGCCGTAGGATCCGATCACATTAAGTGGTTTAAAAAGCTCACTCTCCAATATTTGGAGACAAAGTACAGGGTGAGGAGAGAGTTTCCTTTTTTGGTTATTAATATAGATAACTTCTTGACCTGTTTTTCCACATAATTCGGAATGAAAAGTTAGTTTTTTCGAAGAACTAACATTTGTCTACCCTGAGGAAGCGATTCATACACCTGCTGAGAGTTCAGTGATGACGGGGTCTGAAAATATTTTTCCAAGCTTCACTGAAGGGATGAAGGACAGCTGAGCATTATTTGTTTAGCTGCTGGGGTGACTTTTAGTAATGCTATAATTCACTCATAATTTAAGACGGGTGCCAGCAGCTGTCACAGTTCTCCCTCTGGACTAGTCACAGTTTAATGAACTTGACGGCTATTGAACAACGTCTGTAAGTGTTGAAATGTAGACCTCTCCCATTTCATGGCGACTTTTCCTAGATTAGTTGTTCTCTGTTGCTTTCAAATTGATTTTTTAAAGCAGTGCAAACTGAAGCCTATTTTAAATGGGGAAAATACAAAGCAGTTCAGTGCCCCCAGCCTGATGTACATGAAATTGTACTTATTTAAAAAAACATAATAAAATGAAAAATGCAACTTTGACTTTATGAATGACTTGAAGTGCGATGGTGCCAAATGAGATTTGTCCTCACTGGTAATGTTAATTCAGAACTAAACAGTACATAAGGCTGTGTGGATCCACATCGCAAGCAAGAAGAAACAACACATATATCTTGAATAAACAGTTTTTATGTTGTAAAATTCTATGTTGTGATTTATCTCCGACTTTTTATTTTTATTTTTTATTTTTCAATTTCACTTTACTGTGGCTGCACTCCTGATTAAAACTATGGGAAGTAGGAAAGGACTGTTAACCCGGAGTATTCCTTTAATGTCAATGGATAAATCTTTGCTAATTTTACAACCCAGAGCATGCATGTAACAAACCAGTGTAACAGTTAAGAGATAAAGGACTCTGCTGTGTACTGTACTAAGGTGCAGACAGCTTGATTCAGTGCCTCTTTAGATCAAAGTGCTTGCTCTTCATTCCGAGGAAGGGTATATGGGGAAGTTTATTATCATTTTTCTATCGCTGTTTAATGGTACAGAATTTCAGACCAGAATCTTTTGTGCACAAAAAAGTAACGTTTGAAAACTGCAGCAGTGAGTTTAAAATAAAATGATGCCATGTTTCTCTTCAATTAGAAAGAGAATCACTAAATAAGTTTTAGTTGGAAAACCTGACAGCAGTTTGAAGCAAATGTTTCAATAACTAGAATTTTACGTACTAATTTCTGATACTTATAAAATTATATTCCACAATTGTTTTAAAGCTTGAAAAAATATTTATCTCAAATTTTGCCCTTTTACAGCTTTGAGAACACACTACCCTAAAAATATTACTCCATTCAGCAAATGGACAGAATATGATTGCCAATTTAGTATCAGTTTTGTGCGGTGGTCCCATAGCCACTGGGAACTGGGCTAAGGTGCCCAATTTCATTAAAAATTGGACCTTTTATAACCAGTGGAGAGATAAGACTTGAATTCCCTTAATTTGGGCTGGAATTTAAGTCTTTAAGATAAAAGGACAGTATCTAACCCACTGCACCACTAGTCTCCCATTTTTTTTATCTCTGAATTGTAAAATGTACATTTCTCAAATTATAGTTCTTCATGTTCCATGATTAGAAATTAGAATATTACAGGTTTTCAGAGATTGTTAAACAATATATTGAACCTCAAGATAAAAACAAAGCACTCATATTAAAAGACTTATTGAGAATGTATTGGAATCACATTGCCTGAATAGTATGTGTCTTATTTTCTTCATTTTATAGATGAAGTAGACTTGCTGGACAAGCTTGCTTCCCTGTCGTCCGATCTCACCAACATTTCACTTTCATATGACAAAGAAAACTGTACCGTCTATGAAATTGGACAATATTCCACCCTCAACATACCAAGTCGAGAAGTATTTGGAACCAGGTATGGATCCTTGCTTTATTTTAAAGCACATTTCCAGACTCATTAGTATATCAAAGGCTGCTATGTTGAAGAACTATTATCCAGCTTCATACATACTGGGGGAAGATTTGCTCTGTAAACCAGTTGTAGCAAAATCATAAACCTAATCTTTACAAATACGTCAAAAGATTTGCTACACCTATTGCACAAAGGATATCTTGTCCATTATTAAATAATGAATAAAATACATTGGCAGGGGGAAACTGTTGAAACAACACTCCAGGAACAGAAAGAGCAAACCGAAATCCTGGTGCCCCACAGTTGTGAAGGACTTGTTCCAATTACGCTCACTGGGACTATCGATTGGTGCACAATGCAGTGCTGACATTGCATGTACACATTTTCTACGACTCATCACCAAATTTAAAACATTTAGTGAGGAAGGAACTTCATGTATTGTATTAGGTTTATAGATGTCACAAAAACCATCAGCAACTCCACACCAGTTGCTGGTAATTTTCAAGATTGCTCAATACTGATTGTGTTCACATAGCGGGGTAGCACGGGACAACAGTGAGTGATATTGGTGCAAGAAGGGAAGGATGTCAGTGATCTTGAGGGCTATGACCCGAGGAAGGAAGCAGCAACCTCAGAAAGGGAAATATTAGTTACCTCCTGGAGGTTATTGGCAGTATCCTGAAGAAGGTAGTGACTTTTATGGGAGGGAAGAGGTAGGTTGGAGAAGAATTGGGTCAGTTTTATTCAGGCCCTTCGTTATCTTGTTAGAGTGGTCACGCAACCAAATCCTAAAACTATAGCGAATGTATAAGATGCAGACTCAGATATGATAAAGAAACTGTGCGTTTCACTGAACTGAGTAAGAGAAAAATGAGACAGTCACTGCAAAATATATATTTAAAATTAAAACATAAACCTGTTAATAAGGCAGGCCAATTCATCTATTTAATAGATTGCATTTAATAAAGTTGCAATGGTTCAGAAAAACAAAAAGGCTGGCAATGTCTTGAGGAATTACAGGAGAAGAATTACTCTGATTGCTGTTCGCTACAGTATTGTAAATGCATCCAAAAATGTTTATAATACTTAAATCTCTAAAGTGAAGAACTTGCATTTATACAGTGCCGTTCGTGACCTCAGGATGTGCCAAAGCGCTTTACGGCCAGTGAAGCACTTTTGAAGTGTAGTCACTGTAGGAAACGCATTAATGCTTTTAAAAGTTGATGGGGAGGAAGAACAGATCTCAAGGGGGCGATTTTTCAACTGCTGTCAGCCAATTGCGCACCTGACAAACGTGTAGATATCTGAGGTGGGTGGGCGCACTTTGCCCGACCCATTGATCCCCGAGGTCCGCTTGATCCAATTTTCAGGTGGAACTGTAAATGGGTGCATAGCACGCCTCCCTGAAACTGGTGGGAACCTGCTTACATATGCAGATTGGGATCCTACGCTAATCGTATGACCCTGTTTGCAATTTTTAGGTATAAATCGGCAGAGCACAGGCCGCACAAGCCCTGCCCATTTGTACCAGACTGGGAGTGATCTAACCGGCCGGCTGAAGGCCGCTCCAGACAGCCCAGAACATTTTCTGCAGGAATTTTTGTCTGGCTAGGAGGAATAGGAATGCACCTTCTGGCCCCACAAAAACACTGTGGCTGGCTGCTGGGTACGTCCCCCTGCCCGCTGTGCCTCTCCTCCCCCCCACCTTAATGCTGACTTCAGGCTCGCTCACTCGATCTTGAGGCCGCTGGATTCTCAGCCACCCCCCACTGCCCCTCAGTGTGGCGAGCTGCCCACTAGTCCTCACTGACTACCTGGCAGCTCACCCAACTTGTGCTGATGAGGTCGGAACCTGAAGTTGGTTCAGGGCTCCCAACACTGGCTTCGGGTGGGTACAGCTGCTCTGCCAACTTCACGCCCATTTTAAGCAGAAGTTTAAAAATTGCCCTCCGAAGCAGCTTCAAATGATTCTTTCAGTTGAAAAGATTTCAGTTATGCAGCCTTTAAGAGATGGGTAGGTGGTCCAGTCAAGTCTTTAAAATATTCAGCGATTAACCTGTCATTTCACGTTATTTGGCCAGCATCCCAGGCAAGTATTAATGTAAAGTACAGCTTTGAATTAGTGTTAACCATTTGTAATGAATTCAAACTGAGTCAGCCATTAAATGTCACATTTCAAAACATCGCACACATACATGTAGAAATTATTCACATGTTCAATTACAGATTGTCAAACTGCAGTACGTCATAGGTGTTGCAAAATTACTTTCCCACCATTGTGTGGGTAAGAGATAAGAAATTTATTTTTCTTTTATTCAGTTATGAAAATATGTCCAAATTTTCGCAGTGGATGTCAATTTGAGTTTGTGCACTCCCATGAGGTGATCGTCATTCTTCATCGCCTGACTTCCTGCCAATTATAGAACCTGAGCTGTGGGATAAAGAGCAACAGTCAGTGATTTGAGCACACAAACCAAACGTTACACAAACCAGCATCCACTGTGAGCATGTCAATCACTTTCAGAGGTTTGTCACTAGGAAGGCGTTGTTTTTTTTTACATCAAACAGACAAACTTCTTTAGCTTTGTCCTACATTGAAAAGTTTGATGGCTGCCATTTCTTCAGTTATTTAGAGACTTGGAGTTTTTTAAACTGTTAGAAAATTGTTTTCTAAACCCAAGTTATCCTGGTTGTGAGAATGTTGGAGATGTGCTGACGATTTAGTATTTTGGGTTTGTTCAGCTGCTGTTTTAGTAGGAGAACTGATGTTGGTACATGGGGAGAATGCACCAGCAAAGGAGGACAATAAATGTGGCCTAACCTCTAGTTCCACGCTTCAGTAAATCAACACTTCAATCCTTATTAAAACATTCTTGTACACATTATTGTTGTTTTTCATATTCTGATAGATTTTTGTCTCTGGGCCAAAAAAAATTTCAATGTGTGTGTGACTGAAATAAGAGGTTCATTACTGTAAAGAAAGTGGCATTATAGCTTGAAATGAAGATTACAAGCTACAAATTTCCAAATTAGCCTGAAAACCAGTGGAATCTTACACAAGTAATTTCTTAACTCTGTTACAGATTTTACCTGTAGAATATTTTATAAAATTGTTCACTTTCTGATTTGCTTAGTTTTGCAGATGAGTTCAGTCTACTGATCAAACTCCGCTACACGATGAGAGAAGACACTGTCCTTTTCACTGTCCTGAACTATCAAAGTCACATCCTGCTTCAAGTCAGACTCAATCCCTATGCATTTGTTTTTGTGACCACCAGGAGGCGTCACTATGAGTAAGTTGAAAAATCTTTTACTGTTAATCACCAAACAAAGCCAATATAAAAGAAAATGTCAAATTTATCAGATTTTCACCACGGTAATGTAGCTTTTGTTCCATGTTCCTTTTTCTGTAAGAATTAGATACAGTATAAAGGAAGGCATCTCAGAGTTTTGTTAAGTAAATCTTTAAGTTAGGGTATGAGCTGCGTATGTACACCCCAGGCTGTGCACCTGCAGTAACAAGACTTGGCCCATTTCTTAAGTGTTTGTTTTATTGAGGAATCAAGGTAAGGGGCCCCGGCCAATAATGCAAAATACAACCCTTAGATTGAAAAGAATCCAATAGAAGACCCAGTTAAATCAAGTACTAATGGTTAGGTGATGCCAAGTTTGGGCTTTAAAAGCCCCTGGACTTTCCACCAGAATTCATTGTAAACCAAGATAATGGTGAAAGGTCAAATTAAAACTGATGTCAGAAAAGACTTCTTCGGATGTTCCCCCGGGTAGGATAGCAGAAGTAAAAACCTTTGATTTATCAAGATACTGTTAGGTCGCATGGGCAGGGTGATCTCTTTCATCTGTATTTACCACTCTCTCTCCTCCTTTAAGACACTCCTTAAAACCTGCCTCTTTGATCAAGCCTTTGGCCACCTGTCCTAATATTTTCTTATGTGGCTCAGGGTCAAATTTTGTTTGGTAACGCTCCGGTGAAGCACCGTGGGACGTTTTGCTGTTAAAGGTGCTACATAAATGCAAGTTGTTGTTATTGTTGTCATCTCATAGGACACTGGCCCTTCTACCCTCCAAAAAAAAAATCACTTTGGGTATGAGGTAACCCCTTCCTCTCTCTGCTGCACAAACACCTCGATCTGAGGCAGACCTTCAGTTGTTTCTGTTGAAGGCAGGGCGGTGTTCTCAAAGCAGGTTTTATTTCCCTAAGTGACTGGGCCAAGTCCGAGGGAACTTCAGTTTTAAGTCACCTGATTTTTTCCAATTTAAATCCCTTGAATTCTTGAATCCACAAGGGTTCTTTTTGCTCAAGTTTTAGACTGGAATCTGTTCAAGCCCTTGAAAAGAATACTGTTTGAAGCAATTTATTTTCCTCAAATCCATTTAACCAATTGAGCCTGTCGGACTGCATTGCCGTTAAACGAGTACATCATCGCCTCGATCGTTATCTACCTCTCCTTGACAGTTTAAAAATCTTTTTCATGCATCAACTGTTCTCATGCCCTGTCTCAACTTGCACTCTTTCAATTAGACTGTCAAAATTATACAAGACTTCTGTGTTAGCATTTACAAGACATCCATTATATACGTGCATTGAATTTCATTGTTCAGAAATTAAAATAGTAACATTTAAATAGTGGTGACGGGGCAGGGCAGTGATATTACCCAACTTTAAGACATTCACTGCATCACACTTGTGACACTGATGGCAGCTGCCGGGAGCCAATATGCATAGCTGTAGAAATGGAGGCTGAGATCAGGGCTGTCCTTAAGTGACTGTCTCTCCTGCAAACCCTCTCAGAAGGCTATTTCTGAAAACATATTCTCCTCCTCTCCTGAAGGCACGAATTCATCCTCGGGTCTTGCTCCATATGGTTCAGCAGCCCTACACTCGTAACTGGCTATTCTTCATCTTTGATCCCTAACATCGAGTGTCGGTGGACAATTTAACTGTGGTGGGCGTCACAGCCAAACCTGGTACCATCCTTACTGAGGTCCACAAATGGACATCTTCCAGCAGGGTCATTCGATTGCAATCAGAAGTGGAACTCTGGTTGTTTCTCCCCCTCCCTTCTCCAGGACTGCTGTGGCTAATTGTACTGCCAGCACTACTGCCCTGGCTGAGACCAGGAACTCAGCACTGACTGGGGATTGAAGCTGAGACTTTCCTGGTCCATTTCACACCAGGCAGTGCATGTAGCCACAAAGCCTTCTGCAGAGTGCTAAATTTGTTTGTTAAAACTTAATAAAGATATGGGGGGTAATTTTAACATAAACCGACGGGATTACTTTCCAGTGTCGGGCAGGGTGTAAAACAAGCAGCTGATCCGATCCTGTCAGTTTCCCGCCTGACAGAATAGTTTAAAGTTACCCCCATAATTTATGTTGGTGCTATATAGAGACTGGATGGAAATAGCATTCTGTCCTACCAACTCCACCTGATTGGAATCCCCAGTGGCGATTACTGTTTAATAATGACGTTGAATCTTCAGTTGCGAGCAAGTTGTGGCTGTTCTATTATCCTGAAAGCATTAAAAGAAGGCAGCACAATATTGAGAACCATTTCGAATGGCCGTTGACAAATCGGTATCTGCTGTAGAAACAAAATATTGGTAAGGTCCCTGGGGAAAAAAAAGCTTGCACCAGACAGGGAGCTGGGATTACACAGTCAGTATCAGTCCTGTCTTATGACTTGGCCATACCCCACATAGAAGATAATATACAAACAGCTGCCTTGCAGGTACATTTATCAGGCGATGCTAGTGATGGGGGAGTTCTAAGGAACCTAAAAATTACATAAAAACAGAAAATGAAATAAATCATTTTCGTGGCTTCTATAATATTGTGTGCAGTTCCTATAGTAAAACAGAGATTTTGTACACCTTGTATTGTATCTAATTTAAAACAGCTTGGTTGCTGATTGTTAATCCAATCCTAGCTCCAAGACTAATGTACTGTCTTCTGGGGTTACACAGCTTTAAGCATGTGAATTGTGGCATTCAGACTGAACTTCCTTGGGACAGAGTTTAATTTCTCATTCTTTTCTTCAATCTTCCTTAATCTTTTCTTTGCAATTGAGCTTGCCCTCTGTAAAATTGATTTCAGGCATATTGCTACACTTCTTCACTTCCAAATCCTGAAATGCCTTCCCAGTCTCTGATATTAAGACTTGGTACTTGTTAAATGATGACACAAGCCAGATGATTGTGTTTAAGCAATATCATCTGGCTGCTAACTTGTAGGATATGCTGATTTGACCTCCGATATAGAAGACTATCCTGCGCTTCCAAGCATTATGTCGAAGGTTTTTAAAATGAATTTCTATTGTAGACTATATGTCTATGCAACGTATTATTTCTAGAATGGCTTCCATTTTTGCCTGTCCTGTCTCAGGTGGGCTCAGCTGTTGAAAGGTTAAACTTCCCCTTGTGATTAAGGTTCTGCGAGGTGCTTGCTGGCTACCTTCCCCGTTGTTGTATCTGCAATACAACCCAATGAAGATCTGCAGCCTCCTTTTCAGAATGAACAGAATATATTTGAGCATGCAGTCCCTGAAATACCAGTGCATGCAGAACGTCCAGTGCACCCTCCAGGTACTCATACAAGATACATTAATTGAACGCCTGAGCTGACCTTTTAAGGAACTATATTGTCCACATCCACTGTCACTTCTATGCTGAATGAATCAGATATGGCATCTTCCTGAGAGGTAGCAGGTTTAGCTTTGCTATTGCAGGCTCGAGATGCAGTATATTGAGGTATATTGTTGTTGGGCACTTGTTCTGCATGTCCACTGATCTATAATGGAGCAGACCTACAAGCAGCAAAGTGGCTCAAAGCGTCACCCGGCATATTGAAGCCAGACAAGGGGGCCTCTTTTAGATTGGAGCCCAAGGTCTGTGGTGTATTCATGAGAGCTATTCCCATAGGACCTGTGCCACTGAGAGCTCGAGTGCAGTTACCCTACATTCCTTGGTAAACTGCAGTGGAGATAACTGTCCATCCATGACTGCACAGATCCAACTAATGGAGCCCTCCATACTCCTCAGTCGATCTTGTCGGGTGTTTTGCATGGACACAAGTAACTCATGCAGACAATCCTGCTCAGACAGCAATATCCTTTCAGAAGCAAGTCACATGAGGCTAAAGTCCCTAGGCACTGTAGCAGAGGTAAGAAGATGCCTGCTTGTCAGCTTCCGTCACCACTTGCTCCTCCTCACCTGTGCACCCTCCTCATCTGGTGCTACCTCCTCAAGCTTACTATCTACATCTTTTGGGGTGTATAGTTATTTTGGTGTTTGGCAAAAATGATGAGAGTGAAGCATAGTGCTGTGTTGGGCTGAATTTCTTGTGGACACTGGCTGTGAAATCAGTCTGTTCTTCCAGGCCAACAAAAGCAGAAAAGGAACAAGTGTCAAAATGCTGCCTCAAAGAAGCACATGCAGGAGAACCTTCAACACACGGACTGCAATGGTTCAAGAAGGTGGCTCACTACCACCTTCTCGAGGGCAATTAGGGATGGGCAATAAAAGCTGGCCTTGCCAGCAATGCCCATGAATGAATAAAAAAAACATGCATTGTAATATACTGCATCTCATATTTTTAAGTTCCATTTATCAGTGACTGACACAGGTTATAAAAAGTACATCATAGCATTAGCGCTGAGCTTGTGGGGGAAGAGGTGTGCTCCAATTTCACCTTTTCATTCTCACTCAATGCTCGCATACCTAGTGATGTGCAGTGGGGCTCCACAAATGATGTCAAATGTTTATAGTGCTTGGGACCTCCTCCAGTTCTGCTTTGCTCCCTCCTATTATACGTAACCTTGTCTTGAAAGTAGGTAAGTCTTGAGATATTGCACATTTAAGCAGAACAGACATACAGCTGCCCAACATCCAGCCCACATTGTCTGACACAAAATGAACATGCATCATGCAGCTGAATTGACCTCCAGGGATTTCTCGATGTGAAACCCCTTGAAGATTTTGGGATGCTTACAGTTACTGTTTGTATTAATCCCATCCCTGCTGGATGGCCATGCCTCTTAAGCATTCAGTGCCTGTTTCGTTCAGATCAGCACTACAGGATAAATTTCTGATTTACAAGTTTTGAGCACACACTTTGTGTCATGCCATCTTGGGGCAGATACTTGACATTGCAAACTGTACTTCAGCGTTACCGTAGCTTTCTTGAGGTCAGCCATCTTCTTCCTCACAAATCTTCATGTCTGCTTGGTTCTGGATTTGCCCTGTCTGCCATTCATTCCTAAGCCTGCTGAACTAGACACTGCTGGGGGAGGTCCCCTTCAGTTCCATACAGAACAGCCAGCCTGTCCCTTACTTGCAAGCCTTGGGCACCTATATATTCCAGAGATATGTCTGAGTAAACCTCTGCCCAATATTGGGGGTTCAAGAGCGAGTATAAATGCTCCCAGAAACTTTTAACAATTAACACATTTGTATCAAATTCCTTTTGCCTGATATTTTAATAGGGGTAATAACCATTTAAAATAAAAATAAGTTTTACTAGTCTCAGATATATTGCTGCAGAGTCAACTGGGGTAAGGTTAAAGTTATTCCTCTAATCAATATATTTTACGCTGAGGACTACATCATACTCCGTCAGCTGGCGAGATGAAATATCTAGGGGATTAAGTTCTCCTCAGCCCTGCACTGATGGTGCATCTCAATTTTAAGAGCCATTTTATCAATTAGTGAGCAACCTGCAGAGATGCTAATTCCTTCTGGCCCTAAAACCAAATAGATTAAAGTAAAGTGCAATTATATCAATCTCCTTCCTTACTTTGCAACACAAATTTCAATTGGAAAGTGACCAGTTCCTCAGAGCTCTCTAAGTCAGGGCAGTTGTTTCTCCCCCAGTGCTCAAAAAATGGAGAAGTGGATCATTTGGAAATGACTTTGAGGGAAAAAGTGTTTCACCTTACTAGTTCAGAAGGCCCTGGCGTAGAATGGAGCCTCTAAAAGAAATGACAGACTTCAAAAGAGAGACGCATGCATGAAGGCATTCTGAAGGATTCTGAAAACATCATACTGTATCTCTATACAGTATAAGATCAATGTTGGCTTTTAATGGGCGCCAGCAAACTCCATTGAATGGGGATTGAACAAAATTACTCCTGCTGGCATGGATGGGAGGAGGGCATGCTGGTAAATATGTTGTGGCGGTCTAGGCGTTGAAGGTTTTTGGAAAGAGGTTATTCCTCTCTGGGGCTCATATTCCTGGGCGTCATGACTCTGTACTGTGATGGTCTGAGGCTGCAGTCATAAAATGTAGGTCATGTTGTTGGGACTTTTCAAGGCTTGAAAAGGAATATTTAAACAGTTGAAGGATCATACGAAGTAGGAACCTGAAGGTGTAGATGAGGCACTGCTACAGATCTCTTATTTCAAAGATGCTATCTTCACAATCAGGAAAATCATTTCTGTAAGCCCCTATTGCAGAAATTATTGAAGTAGAGGTGACCTGATGAGCATCAATGAGAAGGGGGGCGAGAGAAGAAAAAGACCATCAAAAGAAAAATCCCACTGATCCCACTCAGCCCTCATCCATGACTTTGTGATCCATGCAAAGGGATTAATGGTCCTTTTAAAAAGTGCTGAGAAAATTGAGGAAATGTGAAAAGATTTTTCTTTTGATGGCCTCCTTTTTCTTCTCCGGCCCCCTTCTCATTGATGCTGACAATGTAAGGCACCTATAAAATTCATCCACTGCTTGTACATTAAGACGTAGCAAGGTTTCCTTGTGCGTTTTTCTGTTTGTTAAGGCACCTCTGTCACAGGTACTGAATCAATAATTATGTATATTTACATCATATATCAGGTTTATATTATACCCTTTGAATATCGATTTTATTAAAATACACATTGGTTTTTAAATTCATAAGTTTTCATACCACACGCACGGTAAAAGTGAAATTACATTTTAACTAAATGAAGCAAGACCTGTACCAAACCATTATGGAGATCCCTCCCCATCCCCCCATCTTCTACTTTCTTGTGCTCTTCAATTCAAATCAGAATTTTTGAGATTGAAAAATATTTGTCATGGCATCATTTTCTATTTTGTGATTGAGAACCTGTATCCCCTTGTTCAGTGCCTTGCACAATACCATTCCATAGCTTTAAAAGTTAAAGCTGCTAAACAGTAGCATTAGGTTAATATAATTTCAGTGGGTCAAAAATAGAGAGTATGGGGGTAATTTTCAACTTTGCTGCCTGGATGGTAACCTGGCGGAACGCAATGCTAACCTCTAGTAGAACCCATGATTTTATTCCATTGAAGCCAATGGGATGAAAATCGGGCGGGTTCTATAATATCCGGGAGGTCCCCTCCACCAGGTTATTGCCTAGGTGGCAAAGTTGAAAGCATCCCCTATATGTCAGGCTTGCACCTGATTAACTTAAATCATATTTATAAGACAACAATAAATCACAACTGAATAGATAGGTAACCTACCAATGAACAATTAGTATCTTCAAGTATTTCTTTAACAGACTATTTCCCTGAAGCACTAATTGGTCACAGATGGTCCCTACTTAGAGTACTTCATTACAGAGCATAGTTGAGCAGGAAGAAGATCAGAGCCCAGAAAACCCATAATCCTTGCAGTGGATTCAGGGTGCTACCAGGATGAGTGGGGGTGGATTTTGTGGTGGGACCCGTGGTGTTTCTGTCCCGTTCTAGAAGTGCTGGGGTTTTCTGTGAGGAGGGGGCGGGCCGTCCGTCCACCCACTCCCACGGATGTCAACAATGAGGGCAGAACTGGCAGGATGATATCATCAACTGGAACGCCCATCAGTCCTACCTCCAGTGCTCCCAACATACTGCATGTCAGCATCTTGCAGGCATACAGTACTTTACAGTGTTGGAAATGGGGCTACCAAAGTGTCAAAGGCTGCTTTCCTTGTCGTAGCCAGCCATAAAGCAACCTTTCTGGTAAGTGGCCAATTTGTGTTGCTTTCAGGCACCTTCTGCAGGAGCTACTGACTCTAGATACAAGTGCTGCCCGAAGCTGCAAATTTCTGTCCCTCCTCCCCCATCTAGCGGGCACTCCAGCTGTACCGATACTGGGAAAACAGCCACTCTACTAATCGCCTGACCGCAGAATTCCATTGGGTTCAGGCCTGTGTCATTAGTGCAAGGGAAGTCCTGCTCCACCATTATCATAGCAGCAGAGTGGGATTTTGGGGCCCCCAGCTTTGCTGGACTGATCAATTAGACTTTATACCCTTAAAGGGAAAAGCCAGATTAAATATGGTTCCACTTTAGCAACAGACATCTTTCTTGAAGGCAGTCACTTTGTACCGATTAGGAAAGCGTTATTAAGGTATAAATGCCCCCTTAGTTATTATATAATACATTGTTTTTTACATGGTAAAATATACCGAGTGATCGATTGGTGCGCGCGTGTATATGTATGTGTGTATATATGTTTATACACACACATACATACATACATACATACATACATATATATATTTATGGAGTGTTATATTTGTCCAAAAAAGAAACTGTTTTGCTGCAGCATTCCTATATTTCATTGGTTGGTTACCCTATTACTAGAGAAAGTATAGATATACCCTTGCATTACTGAAGTACAGTGTCTAAAAACAAACCTTTGGTTGTGAATCTTGTTCATCTTTGTGCCCTAGAGGAGAACATTACAATTGTTGCAACAAATTACATCCTTTTTGTTTTGCCTCTTTCAGGAAAGTGGTCATTTTATCCACCATTAAAATGTGGTTTGTAAGAAAATGAGATGTAATGTTTCTTCATAATGTGATCTTGCCCGCAGCACTGTGTTTTAGCCGTAAAATGTTAATAATGGTAACTATACGTTAAGGAATTTTTTTGAATGTAGGGATTTGTGACTATTTTGAAACATTTTCCAGACTCGAGTAACACAGATGTACATTTTCTTTGCATTGGCAGATGTGTCTTCTGTGGAGCTAAATAAAATATCCTGCCAGAGTGAAAATAAAGTTGCAGTTCAAAATACAGTTTGATTTTTCTGTTGGCAAAACCGTTACATTTTGTTTCAATACAAATACCTTTTATATTGTGAGCCATTTGTGAATTGTTACATTACCCACTACCAAAGATCTTTATCTGTGAAGAAACTTAAAACCTATGCCTTTGCTTGAGTGCCCTTTCGACAGCTGTAGTTTCAGTTGCAAATGTATGAGTACCTTTGGGCTTCCTTAGATTGCAGCCTTTTACTTGATGAACTGGACTTGGGGATTCCTGTTCATTCCACCAGCAAATTCAGAACTGATCCCAGCTTCGAGAGGTCTTGAAAGTACTAAATGGCACGGTTTTTACTCAAGTATTAGCATTCAGCAGGAGCAAAAACCACATGAAGATGCACTTTACATACAAGTTGTTCAATATTAGTCTGTACATTAGTGTGCATTGACTGAGTTTTTGTTAATTCTGGAATCTTTATACCATATATTTGCATCACTTTAATTAATATGACCTATCTTTTCATTAGTTATGCTAATTCAACAAGCTCTGCTTTTGACAGATGGGGGATTGGTTATCAAGTAATCCTGTCTTTGGATCTGTGCATTGGAATAAGTTACTATGTGGGTCTTAACTGTTACTCACCCTAAGACACAAAAGGTCCTGTGAATTCCCATTGGGAAAATATATAAATTCCTCCATTTTCTGTGGTGTTTCTGTATGGCTAATTTAAGCTGCTCTCTTCCCACAGGTTTCCTATTTCCTTCCTATCAGATGGCAAGTGGCATAAAGTTGCAATTAGTGTTTCTTTGAATAAAGTGGAGCTGTATGTTGACTGTAAGCTTATCGAAAGTGTCACGTGGAAGAATTACTTTGGCATGGAAGTAACTACAGAGGGCCTGATCATTGTGGGAGGACTCATCGAGGCCTTTGAGACACCTTTTGAGGTAAGAACTAGGCATTTATAAAGCAATGGGATATATGTCTCATACAATCACTTGCATTGAAATGAATAGTTTGAAGTTCTATTGAACAATTTTCAATGATGCTCTTGCAGCAGTAGTATTGTTGTTTTATTCATTTCCTCTTGTACTTTTTTCTGCTTTCTGCATTGAGGAACAAAACTATGTCCAGCATCAGAAAGCATTCACAAGATGCACATGGCATTGAGACCCCTCTTTGGTTAGGAACTGTGCCATTTACTGAATATTCACCTGTTTTCCATATACACGTTCAAATTGACTCTGCTCTTGTTGACAGTGGTTATTTGCTTATTGTACACTGCTTGCAGTGCTCTTAAGTTTTTTTTTATTGAATCCAGTTAAGTTTATTCAAGTAACCTTTATGACAAATGCTTGAAATCTTTGACCAGTGTTGCACTTCTGAAGTTCTGCCTCTGCACCGTGTAAAAGCCAGACTGAAACAACCTTTTTCTTCACCTTCTAAGAACACTCGACATCTTTATGTTGTGAAATGTTACTGTTAGTGTTTAAGTAACATTTAGCTTACAGCTTCCTTGACTTATAATTGTCGCCAAGTTCCTTGAGTTATGAAGACTGGTTGAATGTACTGAACCAATTTTCGGTCATTTACCCACAAGCACAGGTGGCTCTCTGCTGCCTCCTAGAGGAGTTGAGTAAACAGCTGAGGAAAACTCCATTCCCCATTGTGAGATTTGGGAATATGAGGAGGGCTCTGGAGTACAAGGAAGGCTCTGGAAGATGATACTTCATCTTCAGTAGTAGTTTGCCAGGTGTAGGTGTTGTAACACATAATCCTACTGCTCCGTGACCAACCAGAGGCCATAGGTCACAGATACTATCATATAAAAATTTACATTCTCCTAACCTGTATTACATAACCAGATTATGGGTCTTTGCTTTAACCAAGGTTTTTCTCAATTCTTGACATTGATATTCTGCCTTACAGTTTCTTCCAATTATTTTTCATGGCTCAAGATACAAAATACAATGTGTTGGAGTAAAAATAATCAAACTATAATTCCTTTCAAAATCTAAGAGATTGAATACAGTAGCTCTTAACTAAAATAGTGACTAAGCAGATTGGTCATTTACACTTGGATGGGTTTTGTAGTGAGGAACAAACTAAACATTTCTGCAACACTATTCAGTTATAGTTTAAAAAAAAAGGTTCTGCTTAAATAACAATTTTTCTTAAGAACTTCCATTCCAAACCTGATTCCCGTCTTTAAATTAACCCTTTTAGTGTTCTATCTCTGATACATGTAGTTACAGATACATTTTTAAAATGCAGCCACCCCAACCACACAGAACACAACACAAATAAACATTGGATAATGGTGACATTTCTAGAGCAGAGTTTCACTTGTTACACTGATGATGGCATGACCTCATCGGGTCATATAATTTAATAATCTGCAACTTGACCTGTTGATGTCATGCCAGTAAGGTGAGTGAAACTAGAGTTATCCCTAAAACCTCCAAAAGGGGATTGGTGTAGGGATAATCTTCCAGTAGCTTAGATAGGAGAAGATATTGGAAATTTCCAAAAAAGAGCATACAATGTAACAGGAGAAGGGTGAATCGTTCCCTTAGGAGGGGACCTTGACAAAGATACAGCGGTTAGAGCATTTGGTCAATAGCTGGAGGGGTCACCCTCCAGCTATTGACCAACTGAGTTCAAAGGGCTCCTTGTTCACAAGGCCCTGTAGCCTACCAGGGTCACAAATTTTCCAAGTAGACAAGTCCAAATGTCCATCCAGTTCCAATTTCCTTTGTGGTAGTGCAAATCATAGAATCATAGCACGATACAGCATGGAAAGAGGCCATTCGGCCCATCGTGCCTGTGCCGGCTTTGAAAGAGCTATCCAATAAGTCTCATTCCCCTGCTCTTTCCCCATAGCCCTGCAAATTTTTCCACTTGAAGCATTTATCCAATTCGCTTTTGGAAGTTATTATTGAATCTGCTTCCACCACCCTTTCAGGCAGTGCATTCCAGATCATTACAACTCGCTGCGTAATTTTTTTTGCCCTCATGTCACCTCTGGTTCTTTTGCCAATTACCTTAAATCTGTGTCCTCTGGTTACCAATCCTTTTGCCACTGGAAACAGTTTCTCCTTATTTACTCTATCAAAACCGTTCGTGATTTTGAACACCTCAGATCTCCCCTTAACCTTCTCTACTCTAAGAAGAACAACCCCAGTTTCTCTAGTCTCTTCTCGTAACTGAAGTCTTTCATCCCTGGTACCATTCTAGTAAATCTCCTCTGCACCCTCTCCAAGGCCTTGACATCCTTCCTAAAGTGTGGATTCCAGAATTGGACACAATACTCCAGCTGGGGCCTAGCCAGGGTTTTAGAAAGCTTTAGCATAATTTCCTTGTTTTTGTACTCTATGCCTCTATTTATAAAGCCAAGGATCCAGTATGCTTTTTTAACAGCCTTCCCAACTTGTCCTGCCACCTTCAAAGACTTATGTACATACACCCCTCAGGTCTCTCTGTTCCTGCACCCCTTTAATATTGTACCATTTAGTTTATACTGCCTCTCCTCATTCTTCCTATCAAAATGAATCACTTCACACTTCTGTGTTAAATTTCATTTGCCATATGTCTGCCCATTTTACCAGTCTGTCTATGTCCTCCTGAAGTCTGTTATTAGCCTCCTCACTGTTTATTACATTTCCGAGTTTTGTGTCATCTACAAACTTTGAAGTTATGCCCTCTATACCCAAGTCCAGGTCATTAATATATATCAAAAAGATCGGTGGTTCTAATAGGGATCCCTGGGGGACACCACTGCACACTTCCCTCCAGTCTGAAAAACACTCGTTCACCACGACTCTCTGCTTTCGTCCCTTATCCAATTTCGTATCCACGCAGCCACTGCACCTTTAATCCTATGGGCTTCAATGGCAAAATTATTAAAGAATGCACTTAAAATGAGCACTCGCACCGAGAGCGAAGGCCTACATTAGTTTATACATAGGAAATTCTTTTGGGGAACCAGAAATATAACTGCATAATCATTCTTTACAACAAGCTATATGTTGTGTTAATATTCTCCTGTTGGCTTCAATTACTGTATACTGATATAACAGTAATTAAGGAATGGATTTGAATATTTATTCAGTACATTGCTTTCCAACAATTTGAGTGAATTAGTAAGTAGTACTGGAATTGATATATAATTATAAGAGCTGCTGAAATGTACGATTCATCAGAATACAGAAATAAAGCTGGGTTATTAAAAATCAACTGTGTAAGTACTGAGTGCACTTTGAGGCCTCAGTTGAAGGATGGTATCTTTTTCAATTAATTGCTGTAATGCCTCGTGTTTTAGTGGGAGCTGCACCTTAATGCAGACTTTTCTGCACAGGTACTGCCAGCTATACCAGTGCCACCTATAGGGTTTTTCTGGAAAGGTAACTACTAAGTTGCAGAGAGACTGATTCAAAGGTGTAAAAGCAAAATGCTGGAAATGTATCAAGAATTATGACAAAATATTAACCTGTCATTTGCAGCCACGTTTCTAGCATTTTCTGTTTTTACTTCAGATTTTCAACATTTACGATTTTCTTTTTACCTCCCGCATATTTATTAGCTGTGACATTGAATTTTACAGGACTTAGACTTAATCTGTTCTAAACAGTTTTAAATAGGTTGTGTTTCATTTTTTTTTCTGGTTATAGTTAACCTACAAATAAAATCGATGAAAAGCAAAACAAAGGTTCTCCCGTTTTAAGGAGTTTTAAAAAAAATTTAATTAAAACAATTTCAAAATTATGAGGGGTTTTGATGGAGTAAATAAGGAGAAAGTGTTTCCACTGGCAGGAGGGTCAGTAAGCAGAGGACACAGATTTAAGCTAACTGGAAAAAGAACAGGGGCGATGAGAAATTGTTCTACATGGCATGTTATGATCTGGAATGCACTGCCCGAAAGGGTGGTGGAAGCAGATTCAATGGTAACTTTCAAAAGGGAGTTGGTTAAATACTTGAAATGGAAAAATTTGCAGGGCTATGGGGAAACAGCAGGGGAGTGGGACAAATTGGATAGCTCTTTCAAAGAGCTGGCAAATGCACGATGGGCCGAATGGCCACCTTCTGTACTGTATGATTCTTTTTTAAAAATTAATTATTAGTGAAGCCGCACTCCTGCTACCCTATCAGGGCCATCGTTTAGCAAGTGGGCAGGCTGAGGAGATGGTAGCTGTGTATTCCTGGTCACACTCAGCCTGATCCAATTACTAAGGAAGTACATGGTGAAGTGACAGTCATGAAAAGCTCAATATTATATCTGGTGACACCTGCCATCTCAGAGACAAGATGGAGGGAGACAGGACTCACTGGAATAAAATGCTGACAGAAAATGAGACAGCATCATCATTTAAAGAAAAAAAAAATTATACAAAAACCTTTGACCTAAAACCAGTCTCTAAGATAGGACTACCTCTTCCAAATCTTCATTCAATATTTAGTACGTTTATTTTAGATGGTGTACCAAATTGAACGGTATATAGATCAGTATAGACTTCCATTTGCAGGATTGTTGGGCTGGAGGGGTGATTGGGAGGAGGGATGTACCAGTCAACATCAGAAACAAACAAGTTTGTTACAGACGGGTGTCTGTTTTTAAAGACAACAACTTGCTTTAATGTAGAAAAACATCCCACAGTGCAACACAGAGGTGTAATCAGACAAAAATGGACACTGAGCCAAAGGAGGAGCTATTTGGAGAGTAGAGGTGGGTTTTAAGGAGTGTCTTGAAGAAGGAAGTGGAAGAGTTTAGGGAGAGAACTCTTGAGCAGGTTGAAGACACAGACGCCAATGGTGGGGCTGAGACATGCAGAGAGCACGATATCTGTCTGATGCTTTATTGTCTGGTTTCAGCAGATGGCAGCAAACCATCAGTTGAAATGTGTCATGAAAGAAAATAATGGTGGAAAGTCAATAGTGGAGAAAGTTAAATGTCATGTGGGGACCTTCATCAAGACAGAACTTTTATAGCTGGAGTCCATCCATCTCCGAAAGTTAGAAATTGGAATAAAACTAAATTTTTATCAGGGCACTACAGCTTCCCCTCCCCCCCCCCCCCACCAAATAAGTGCTGGAATACATTAAACAGTTAAAATACTGCTACCATTCCTGTATAAAGACTATTCGTTCATGTACAACTTTTCAGTATTTGAAGTCTCTTGTAACTATAAGATACTTTACAACCTTTCTTTCCCCCCCTCCCCCACCTCCACCCCCACCCCAGAACATAAAGTAATTTTGGTTTTCCAGTGATATATTGGCTAGCTGTGGGCAAAGTGGGTTTGGGGCATTTTGGTTTTAAGTTTACATTAAATTTCCATCATGAAAATTCTGTGAAGATTTAAACTGAAGTTGTACATATGCTAGTCCAGCGATCATATCTCTATTGAGACTAAATTACAGGAGTGTACAGATGGACTGGACATCCCAGTAATAAGCCCTGTGAGGTCTTGTTGATGTTGGGCTTACAGAGGTAGTTCCGTGATCCGACACTGTCAGTGGGGACCCCGCTCACTAATGTGCAGGTCAGAGAATTGGGGCTACATTGTAGTATCCCTATTTCTGATGCACTCCCTGCAAGTGCAGCTCCCCACCAACTCTGGAACTACCCATTATATGTGAAGCTGTTGGTGCGTTGGAATTTGCCCTCTTTATGTTGCAGGACAGATTTCAGAGGCCCAACAGCAGCAACATTGCACGTGTGCACTTTTTAACAAAGTTTGCAATTGCATTTTACATCTCTGGTCACAAACCTTGCATTTTTTTTTACTCGTTCACTGGATGTGGGCGTCGCTGGCAAGGCCGGCATTTATTGCCCATCCCTAATTGCATGACGTGGTGGGGGGTCAGAAACTGAAGGCCTATATTAGCTTTAGACCAAAAGAAAATGATAGCTGATGGTATCCAGCACTATGTAGCAGCAGCTGTTTATGTTGTCGTTGGTGAAGCTTTGCTTCTGGCAACATCGGGAGAAACTACCTCCAGAGACAGGTAGGCCTCCATACCACCAGAGGCACTCACCCACCTCATTTATATTACAATGCACCTGCAGTGGCAGTTGATGGCTAAGTGATAAATTTTCCTGTAGCCTCTACTACAAACCACAGTAAATGCCAAATTCTGCTCCATTTTATTCTGCACAACTCCAGGTAAAATAAACAGCAATCTTGTATCTTCAGCATTTCATGTAGTATTTGCTTGATAGTGGTGACAAATTTGCTGCATTTTTCTTTTGACATGAGGACAGGAGGGCTTTAAATACATGAGGTTTTTAAATTCTGCATTGTTGAATACTTGATATCATTAAAAACCACAAAATCTGGCCGTCTCCATCATAGCATGGATCCTATCTTCAGATTTTTAAACTTCTTTAGTAATATTTGTAATATGTTTGGTTATTGCAGCAGTCTGCATAAATTCCAGGATGCTAAGCTTCCATTTTACAGTCAGCAAATGGTAAGCTTTATTCAAATAAAATATTTAACATGGGTTTCCCTGCCCACATTTCCCTGTAATATGCTAGTTGCAAAGGCATACATTTTAAATAAATTTTTAAAATGTTTGTATTACCTACTTGTGTGGCAGAGATTTACCAAAGCAAAAAAATAAAGTTAGCTTTTATAGACAGCACGGAATAGCAAACCAAGAAAATAGCCGTAGGACACGGAAGGTTAAGGGGAGCTTTGATAGGTGTTCAAAATCATGAATGGTTTTGCTAGAGTAAATAAGGAGAAACTGTTTCCAGTGGCAGAAGGGTCGCTAACCAGAGGACACAGATTTAAGGTGATCGGCGAAAGAGCCAGAGGCAACATGAGGAAACATTTTTTTACGCAGCGAGTTGTAATGATCTGGAATGCACTGCCTGAAAGGGTGATAGAAGCAGATGCAATAGTAACTTTCAAAAGAGAATTGGATAAATACTTGAAGGGAAAAAATTTGCAGGGCTATGGGGAAAGTGCAGGGGGTTGGGACTAATTGGATATCTCTTTCAAAGAGCCGGCACAGACAGGATGGGTTGAATGGCCTCCTCCAGGTGGTGTCGTACCATACTATGGGAAAAGTACCTTCCAGGACTTGAGCACACAATCCAGGCTGACATTTAAGTGCAGTACTGAGTGATTACTGCACTACAGGAGGTGCCATCTTTTGGATGAGGCGTTAAACCGTGGGCCTGTTTACTTTTTCAGGTGATTGCAAAAGATCCCATGGCATTATTCAGGTGCACTGAGACTGACAGCAGTTTGGTTAAATATAGTGCAGGTCTCGAATTTTTTTTAAAAAGGCAGAGAAAATCACTATCAGGCCATCCTTTGCCTAAATGTTTGAGCATAGATTTATGCCAGTACATTATTCACGTAAATCTTGCATGGGGCAGAGCTATGCAAATGAGCAGCAGACGGTTTCAGCTGACCTATCCAGGAAGCAGCACAAACGATCGAAGAAGTTTGCGCGAACAAATGTTTCAGCGTAAAACCAGACTGAATAAGATAAGTGCGAATTTCCTGTGAAAAAGTGGTGCAACAACTCTTTTACGCCATGGTTGCACCAAAACTTTCGAGGAAATTCTCAGCCTTTGTTACAGCTGCAAAACAATCCTTTTTTTAAAAAAAAAAGAAAGCTAGTCATTTCATCCTGAGTTCTTCTGACCTGGAGCAAGAAATTTACAAGCAGCTGCAATTGCTTTCTAATTGACCTCAGGAATCTAGAAGCAGCTACGCTTATCTGGATTTTCCCATTTAGATCACGTGGAATACTTTAGCATTGTTCTTAGAGGTTAAATTGCTGAACATCACAACCATGTTCCAGACCTCTTGTCTACCCATGAGCAATGCCATGGGATGTAAATATTATTTTAATAACTCTAAAGTAAATGTTATTCCTCTTTTTTTAGGGGCTAATTCAGCAATTGTTGTTTGTTATGGGAGAGCCAACAGCAGCCAAGGAGCACTGCACGAGACACAGCCAAGCTTGCATGAAGACTTCTAAGGCTGAGCCTGTCCTCAGTGGTTCTGACTCTTATCATGACAACTATTTTCTACCAGTGCAGTCTGAGGTATGTTAAACTTTTATATTAATTAACTGAGTATACAGTCAAGTGTTCATGTGTCCGATATCTAAGATATACTTTGTATTTATAGCCTGCTGCTCTGTTAATATCATAAGTACAGTCCAGTCCTCTGCTGTAAGTCGTTCATTTGTTAACTGAGCAAATTATTACACTTGATTGTTTCTCTACCCCAATCTTACCTCTACACCTCCAACATTCATCTTACCTGGGACAAATGGATGATGGATTTCTTTGCAGAATGTCTCATATACTTCAACAGCTGCAGGAATGTGTACAAGTGGTACTGGAGAGTTTCAGTATAATTGTGTGCCTCACACATGCACACCCTGTGTGGTTTCTGCTTGTAAAGTCACAATAAACATTTTTTTTTCTCTCTTTTGAAATTGTATGCATGAATGTCTGGGAGGGATTATGGTTTCTGGATTTGGGAGCATTAATTAGTTATCATTACAGACACATGGAAATAATAGTTATAATACCTTGTTTTGCTGGCAGTGCAAAACTAATTAAGGTCATCCTTCTGCTCAAAACAACGTCTAAAACCAAAATATTATTGTTTTAATGTGTAATTCATCATGTAATTTTTATAAATGATTAACAATCACCTAATTTTATAACATTGTGCAGACTTATACAGAACATCAATTCATCCTTATCCGATAGATAACAAATAAAGTGATTAGATGGTTGTAGAATAAATTTAGTATGCAAGCTGGTAAATCTCCTTTAGAATCATAATTGATTTATTCTGGTACAAATTTATGTGGCTATTTTTGCCTGAGTGATAGATTATTGATTTTTTATATTGCATGGAATTTCTAGATCTTTGCCCAGCAATCAAGGATGTTGATTCTGCCATTTAAGGATATAGGTTAACTTCTCTGTCTCTCTAATTTAGTACAGCAGAAAACTTCCAGCGACATCAGAATTGAAATGGCAAATCAATAAACGAGCTCCTCAGAGCCACTGTTGAATCCACTGTTGTTAAATTTAATTCAGATTACAGACATGCCTGAAAAACTGTTAAACTACCAGAATAAGTGCAGCTATACATTATGATGAAGTACTGAGCCTCTGTCTCAACTTGGACAGAGCCTAGACAACAGAAAAGCAGTGCGGCTGATTGCATTGCTGCCATCTTGAATAGTTAGACTAGCCTTAGTACTACTGTGGAAGAAGCAACTTCAGCACCTGCCAACTAAATAGATAAAGGCAGAATGGCAATGTCCCAAGCTCCATAATTCATATCAGAGGCAACAATCGATGGATTGATTGCTTTATTGAGCTGACAGAAGCCTTAATATTAGAAGAAAATGGCAGATTTACGAAACTGAAAAGATATTAGGACTACCAACTCTAATCTAACACCAAGGTTGCATTAAAAATAAATGGATTTGGTAGGGTTGGTTGCCAAAGTAATGAGCCGAATACTGCTATTGGAGAGAGTTAAGTCTGCCCTGGGGGCATGGGAGACATATAATTCTCTTAGCATCAGCAAATAAGCACAATGTCCCTCAATAGCTTAAAGCCACAGGAGCGGTTTTAACTTTTAGCGATTGTGTAAAACAGGCGATATCCGATTGGCCGCCCACTAAACACTTCTCCCGATTTTCCAGTCCATTCGACAGGAAAATCAGGTGAGGTGTATAATGGGCAGTATTTCTATAACCTCCTTTGAAGGTTGTAAATTACATCTCAATAGCCTTAAACTTGGGCGTTGCGTC
Source organism: Heptranchias perlo (assembly GCF_035084215.1). NCBI lineage: Eukaryota > Metazoa > Chordata > Chondrichthyes > Hexanchiformes > Hexanchidae > Heptranchias > Heptranchias perlo. Next base: position 14,106,173 of record NC_090355.1, on the reverse strand, counting down.
AAGTTCAAGGGGTTACTCGATTTTTTTTTAAAAAAAGAACGTAATTTTGAACAGATTTCTTTAAACCTTCGCATCTTCAGTGTAAGTGAATTTTGAGGAAGATTTTAATGAATTATGATGAGGCAGCTATTGAATTTACTGTTTCCTTTTGAAATGATTATTTTAAAGATTGAATTCAAAGCCTGAAGCTAATATTAGATTTATGACAAGACTAACTGTGCTGTAGACATATAATAGTCAAGCATATGATGTATGAAATACTGGGTGTATTTAATTTGTGTAATCTGCAACAGAAGTCAACTACAGAGAAGAGCTGCTTTGAAGTGCCTATACATAATGTTCTAATGATTGTAAGGGTGCAGTGTACTGTATAATATTTTTCCAGCTCTCCATAGTAAATATTTTGAGGATTCCTCTTTTTGGTTGCAGATTGAATTAACCTTTTGCCTGCCTAATGTGGGTCTCTACTGTGCATTCATAAGTTTTCAGGGGTTTGATGTTTTCATCATTTTTTTTCCTCTCCTCTTCGCAAGGTTTCACAGTTATTTTTCCTGGATAAAAATAACTCTGTCTGTTTTAATATCTCGCTTATGCCATAGTTTCACAACCAGTCATTAGCCTGAGCAATTTGTAATTGCTCTATTAATTCATATACTTGACTTCATTGAACTGGTGCTGAGAGCCATCTCAGTCACATTTGTGTTGCTGGGTTTGAATGCCAGGTTGGGTTAAGAAAAACTGGATCAAACTGCCAGGTGCTCAGCCACAAGTTCTTACTGGAAGAAACTGGTCACTTGTGTCATTTTGTCAGCAAAAGGTACCTCCAAAGGGAATAACAGTCACAAGCCTGAAACAAAACAAATGACAAAAAGTGTGAACTAAGGACATCCACAGATTGCCTTCAAATGTAGAAGCCTCTTAATGTGAAGATCCCACACCACCAAAAGCCTCTTCATTCAATTGTTCCAATTAAACAAAGACAATTAAAAGTATACATCCTGATCTGGATTAGCAGAGAAATGCCCCACAACTAAAGCAAAACATCTTGACTGTGGGAGTTAAAATACACGATGAGTAACAGTTACCCACTGAGGCCCTTAGGACTGGATCTACTATATGGCAGCAGGAGAAAGTTGTGCAATTTCTTGTAAAATCTGTTCATGTAAAATCTAAACAACACTCACCAAAGAAAGTTAAAGTATCTGATTAACTGTGTAAAAGTAAAAATTGCAGCATAGAACACTATTTCTGTTGTTTAACCATTACAAAACCCGTGAAACTGTTAGTACTAACTGAATAGCGTCCTTGGTTATTAAGCAGGCCAAAAATTAAAGTGATACTTGGCATAAAGGGATAAGGACATCTTGTAATCATCCTCCAAATAGACCGATGTTGGGTGACAATATTGGGCGTTATGGTCTGAAAGCTATAAATGGATAGCCACTGTGTTCCAATCTCATTTTGTTCTAACATCTAGAATATATAGAGAGTTGTGAGGTTGTGGAATGCACTTCCAGGGTTAATGGTTGAGGCGGAAACTATGTCAACATTCAAGATTGGATAATGGATGAAGAGAAAGGAAACTAAGGGATTATGGAAACAGGGCAGGTAATGTGAATATTTGCTCATGTGGAGGGTAAATACCAACACGGACTTGTTGGGCCGAATGGCCTGTTTCCATTCATTCACCCTTGGCTGCATCTCCCCTACCGCCCACTGGCTGCCATTCCCTTTCTTCCAACCCCCACCGGCTTCAGTTTCCTGTCAGCAGCTACCTCTACCCCATTTACAGTGACCCTCCCCGACTGAATTTCCAATTTACATTACCCCCCCACAGCCCCGTCCCATCCCCGTCCCATCCCATCCTGTCCCGCCGTGGCTGGTATTCTCCTTCCAGATGGCATGCCTTAATTCCCCTATCCCCACTAATCAGAATTTTCCCCCTCCCCTGCTGGCTGAATTTTCTGGTCACTCTTCCTACCCCTCACACAGAGGATTTCCCAGGCAGAACTGGAGTTCACTGAGCAGCACTTCCTTCTGTGCACCTTTCCAGCCCTACTCTCATATTCCCCTCTTCTCCCCCTGCCCAGTGGCCTGTGATCATGTACATAAGATAATTGCCATCTATTATTCTATGTGGTGTAGCCCCCCTGAAGATAGACTCTTACTTAACATATATATATTTTGTGGCCCATTAACCAAGGAAAGTTAGCTTTGTAAATGGTAGGTGAATTTGCAACCCATTTGCTCATTCCTCCAGCAAGACGATGTGAATAGTAATGAAAAGGAGAACATAACATATGATGGGCCATTTTCTAGAGGCCATTTTTGGATGCCACAGAGAAAATGTGATATATAGTCAGCATTGTGGAATCTCTTAAATAGGGAGAAAGTCATAAGCTGTAGATGTTTGTAGCATATTGTAAGAGCTTTGTGAACAACAGGATCTTTTATTATTGTGAGTTTGGGCCATTTTCTCTTGATTTAGGATGATACATTGACAGCAGGCCCAGGGAAAGTGCCATCCTCATGGCCTGATTGGTTTAGGCTTTATTATTTTGTTTTAGCTCTGAGATGTTGTAATAAACAATAAAGCTGCTCAATAATTTTTGTTAATTCTAAACTAACAAATTAAGTACCTAAAATAACAGCACGGCCTATGCTCACTGATTGACCTTTTTTCCTCCTGCCCTCTCCTCTATTCCTTCTCTCCCATCTTTCAAATTGTAATTTGAATGATATTCTTTCCCTACCTATTCTAACCTCATTCTATTATTATTAGCCTTTTTTTGCTTGTAATGTTACATTTTGAATGTTTACAAGCCTGCTTCCAATGTGGGATTTTTTTTGAAGATCCTCATTGGATGACAGCCAGCTTTAAATATTACTTGTGCTGCCAATGAAAGCTTAGATTCAGATTATCAGTGCAATCACGGTATCCGTGCAGTCACAATATCAGTGACTATGTTGATCTTCTGAATTCGGTCATATCTCAATGTGGAAGTCCTTGCCATCATTAAATTAACGTCCGAGGCCCAGGTTGTTCAACAGCCCCTTGAGAAGTAAAATCACCATGGTGCACCGAGGGTTAAGTATCACGCTCAGATGAGGAGTTCTGCAATAATGGGAGCTAATGGAAAATTCTTCGATATATCTGAATTGTGTATTTGGAATTAGCTGTACTTTGGGGAGCTCCCTGTACAAAGTATGTTGCTCATTAATATGATCACTATGCTTATTCATTGGAAATCACTGACAAAGGCAATATCTATTTTTTCCTTCATTTTTCCTCATTGTCCACTTTTGTTTTACGATTTTCCAACCTCAGATCTTTTTTAGAATCGTAACAGCAGATCTGGATTGTTTCACTTTAAACTAGTAAAACTCACTAACAGTCAAATACTATTGAATCAAATAACTAGCAAGAACTTGAAAGCCAAAAATGCCGTGACATGTCAATAATATCAATCCCATGAGTCCCATTTGGCTTCTGCTTTGAATTACTGAGATTAAATTTAACGTTTTCTGGAAAAAACATGAAAATTTAGTGGTAAGAAGTCCTTTAAACAATATAAAATGGTTACTAAAATAACAAAGAAATGCATTTGATGCATGAGAAGAATGTCACGAGTTTATTATTGACATGAAACAACTTGAATTATTAGACTCAGTGCAACTTATTGATTTAAAAGAAACATTTGATATGCTCACAAATGAGCGTTGTCTGCAGTAGCCTGGTTAAACGCTGTCTGCTGATTTATGTCTGATATAATATACCTCATATGTGTCTCCATATCAGCTGACATGTAAACGTGATAGAAGTTGGCTAATATGGCTGTTGTCCCAATGACTCAATTGGTAGATACTGTCTAATACGGCACTAAGCCATACAGGCAAGGGGACTCCCTGGTTTGATTTCTGATCTGTGATGACTTCAGTCGCACCTTCCAGTCCCCACAGCCTTTACCAACAAGAAGGACAAGGGCAGGAATATCATGGAGGGGAACGTGGAGGAGATGGTGTTCCAAATCGTACACCATCCTGACTTGGACAGATATTGCCATTCCTTCATCGTGATTAGGTCAAAATCCTGGAATTCCTTACCTAACACCACGGCGAGAGCACCATCACCACAAGGACTGGAACAGTTCTCAGGGCAACTAGGAATGGGCAATAAATGCAGCCTCGCCAGAATCACCTACATCCTGTGAACAATTCACTTAAAAAAAAAACTGATCTCAGCTGGACTGTTGTAAGGATATTCCAATTCGTTTCAGCATTCCCGGGTTAGGAGGGGGAACAAATCTGCCAGTGACCCTGCTCCTGATGACATAGCCAAATAACCTCTGCATACTCACCGCCTAGGCTATGAGATGAATATGACATGAATAATGGTCATGTGTGCGAATGCCTGGAAGGCAGCCAGTGCTCTTACATCCCTATCCCTACACAAAACACTTTCAGGATACGTAGAAAGAAAATTCGAGCAATAGAAATGGGTTTTTTAAAAAATGATTAACTTTTATGCTCAGTTGCTTTTGCAAAAGAGCTGATGTTTGAGGGCAGGCTAATTTGGGTTAGTGATGTGTAAAATGGTCCTCATTTGCCCCACATATAAATGATGCCAAAATCCTGCAGAAGAGCTGCACAGCTTTCATAAGTGGTGCGCACAGAAAGAAGAAACTAAGAGTTTGCATTTATATAGCACCTTGCACTTCTGACATCCCAAAGCGCTTCACAGCCAATGAAATACTCTTTGAAGCGTAGTCACTGTTGTAATACAGGAAACGCAGCAACTAATTTGCGCACAGCAAGGTCCCACAAACAGCAATGAGATAATGACCAGATCATCTGTTTTAGTGATGTTGGTCGAGGGATAGACATTGACCAGGACACAGGGAGAACTCCCCTGCTCTTCTTCGAAAAGTGCCATGGGATCATTTACTTCCATCTGAGAGGGCAGACAGGGCATCAGTTTAACGTCTCATCCGAAAGATGTCACCTCTGGCAGTGCAGCACTCCCTCAGCACTGCACTGAAGTGTCAGCCTAGATTATGTGCTCAAGTCTCTGGAATTGGCTTGAACCCACGATCTTCTGACTCAGAGGCGAGAGTACTATCAGTTAGCCACAGCTGACACCTGAACTAACTTTTTGATCCATATTTTATATAACGTCAAAACTAACTCCAGTGAACTGAGATGGACAAAAGATCAGTTTCCCAAGTTAAGATGCCATAAACCTGTTGTCATTGGCTGAAGGACATTATTATGACCCAGATTTTGCTGAAAAACTTATGTTGTCTGGACGTCGCATGTAGTGTGCAAATAGGCCAGCTACTTGTGGTGAGGAAGCGATACCTCATGAATTGCAAATGGCCACAAGTTGCTGGCCAACTTGCATCGCTCCGCCGTTAGCTTCACGAAAACGGCATCTTGCCCTTGACCTTCTCATGATTTTCATGAACTTGCTGCATTTGCACATTAATTGCCCATTAAACACGCCACAAAGTTAAATCTTGTAATTAATAGTATAAGTACTCTTTTCATCTGATAATTGTTAATGACTGCCAAACAACCTCTCAGGAGGCCCAGAACATGAACAATTCAAAGTGTGGAGTCTCATTCCTTCAGGTTGCTAATTGATGTTGTAGATTTTAAAAATGTCAAATTTAATATTTTTAAAAATGTCTTACTTTTCCTTTGTCTCTTTTTTCTCTCTCGCTTCACCCAGTCTTTCCCTCTCTTTATTTCTCTTTCTGCACCTGATTTGACATTGAATTCACCCTCCTTCTCATTCCCTCCTTTGTTTATTTCTCAATCCTTTTAATCTCATTGGTTAAGGAGATACAATGTTTGTCCCGTTGTTCACTAAGGTCCCTGACGCCCTATTACCCTCGCTGCACATTATCAGCTCGCATTTCCAGCAACTTTTAAAACCTAAACGTGCACAAACAAGTCCAACTGATGGGGCACGCTGCGAGATGCTCCACTCCAGCAAAATCTGGGCCAATCTTATCAGCCGATGAAGCACATTCAGCATCCTGTCTCAAACATATATCCTATATTGGGGACTTGAAGATAGACTGTCAGATTCAAGGAAAGCACAGAAACTAATAAACATTCAGTAAACTAGTTTTCAGTCCAATTGGGATAACCTCAGCTGCTAATACGGAAGTTGTGGACTGCCATTATTGCAATTCAGTCATGCGTTTGACCATCTTTCCCCACCCCCACTCCTCTGGTTTCTTCTCTATTTTGTTGGTATCCTTGCATCTAACTGTCATCCAGGATAATCTACTTGTCATGAAGGCCCTCAGGCTAAAACAGGTTAGTGGGCTACATCTGGAAATATATAAATTAATTGTCTAATGCACGCTCACACTCTCTCTCTCTCTCTCTCTCTCCTCTCTCCCTCCTTTTCTCTCACCGAGATTCTTCATTGGCTATTTTGCACAATGCTTCCCATTAACTAGATCCAGTTCTGAGTAACTCAGCACTGCGAGAGATCTATCTTCTAAGGATTTGGAAATCATGCTGAGTTAGTCTCAAACATTGCATTCACGTTCTAATTTAATGTGGAAACATAAGTTATGGATAACACAGGAGGAGACTGAGAACTCGTAAAATTCATGACAAAATGCACAGTTTTGAGTGAATCGCATTCTCGTCTGTTATGTTTCAAAGTTTTATAATAAAACGACAGGACTACAGAGTGCAGCTGCAGATAAACCCATTAGAGAAAAATCAAAGGGAATATATTGTTCTTATTTAAAGGACGCCAGAATCAATCTTTTACTAAGATCAACCTATATGTGTCAAAGTGCATATCTCTTCATTCACTGTTGCCTAGATATCCCAATTTCTAGATTATTAAGTTTGCTTCTGTGGCAAATCTTATGATTTTAAAAATCAGATTCGCTGACAAACGATCAATCCAAGCATGCCCTATCATCATAAGGCTCTCCATTAAAACACGTTCATCATTGTGGGACTACTGAACCATGACATCCTTCATTTTCATATTAGATTTTATACAATAAGCATGAGTGATAACCAGTGGAAATGTAATAATGGAAAATACTTTTGCAGGCAAAAAGTGGTCAACTATAGGTACTGGACATCAATCCCAGTAACTCTCAGCTACCAAGTATAATATTTTGCTGAACTTAAGTTTCTCACCCTGTACCTTGCTGCCCAATATATTGATCAAATATGAATAACATTACAGTCAGCTTTATTGAAAATGAAATTACTTTCTTGGAAAGGTAGAGACAATCCACTTTACCACATAAATTATCTTTTCACTAATTATTTTCTTAACCAGAAAACTGGTGAAAATTGTATTATCTTGATGTATTAACTCTGTGGACAGCTAAAATATTTTCAAATTTGCCAGCCAATACGAGAACTGCAATACCTGCTGGGGGATAAGGATGTTTATTTACTATGAAATACACAATAAAAAGTTGTTCCTAATAATGTTATCATAATGCATACAGTGCAGGACTACATTCACTGTAAAATAAACCTATCTATGGCACACACTGAGAGCATTCACTTTATTATACACCCCATCATAATGCACACAAAATAAAAAGATGTTCACTGAACTGTGAACTTTATTGCAATGCACAGAGTGACAAGCCGTTCACACAGAATGGTAGTTTACCAATAATGAGTACATCTGTAAGATGGGCAGCAAATGTGTGCTTCAGAGGTTGAGGCTGTGACCAGGCCTATTTGACTCATCATTCATTTCAATATTGGTTCTCAGTAGAAGCCAGTAAATGTAACCAGAATGCACAGAAATGTTGACAGATAGAGATATATCATTGCAGTAAACATCATGGGTTTGATTTTGTGGAATATTGATCCATTGGAATCAATAGCTTCTGTATAATACAGTAGGATGTTAGATTTTTGCATCCAACTGTGGTGTTTTTTTTTTGGAGTTTCTTAAGAAATCTGTGGAAAATGATTTGGAAAATATCTTAGATAGTTTTTACCTCACTGTGTGTTTGAAAACAAAAGGGCAAAGTCAGGACAGTGTTAACTAATAAAATGTTTCAGGCTGGTTTATTATGAAGAATACTCAGCATTAAGGAAGCTTATGTGCTTTCATAAATTTTAACATTAAAACCGAGGCCAAGAATCCGAATGTGACAGGGAAGGCGAAAATGCTGGAAATGAGTTCATAGAATCATAGAAGTTACAACATGGAAACAGGCCCTTCGGCCCAACATGTCCATGTCGCCCAGTTTATACCACTAAGCTAGTCCCAATTTCCTGCACTTGGCCCATATCCCTCTATACCCATCTTACCCATGTAACTGTCCAAATGCTTTTTAAAAGACAAAATTGTACCCGCCTCTACTACTGCCTCTGGCAGCTCGTTCCAGACACTCACCACCCTTTGAGTGAAAAAATTGCCCCTCTGGACCCTTTTGTATCTCTCCCCTCTCACCTTAAATCTATGCCCCCTCGTTATAGACTCCCCTACCTTTGGGAAAAGATTTTGACTATCTACCTTATCTATGCCCCTCATTATTTTATAGACTTCTATAAGATCACCCCTTAACCTCCTACTCTCCAGGGAAAAAAGTCCCAGTCTGTCTAACCTCTCCCTATAAGTCAAACCATCAAGTCCCGGTAGCATCCTAGTAAATCTTTTCTGCACTCTTTCTAGTTTAATAATATCCTTTCTATGATAGGGTGCCCAGAACTGTACACAGTACTCCAAGTGTGGCCTCACCAATGCCCTGTACAACTTCAACAAGACATCCCAACTCCTGCATTCAATGTTCTGACCAATGAAACCAAGCATGCCGAATGCCTTCTTCACCACCCTATCCACCTGTGACTCCACTTTCAAGGAGCTATGAACCTGTACTCCTAGATCTCTTTGTTCTATAACTCTCCCCAATGCCCTGCCATTAACGGATTCGATCTACCAAAATGCATCACCTCACATTTATCTAAATTAAACTCCATCTGCCATTCATCGGCCCACTGGCCCAATTTATCAAGATCCCGTTGCAATCCTAGATAACCTTCTTCACTGTCCACAATGCCACCAATCTTGGTGTCATCTGCAAACTTACTAACCATGCCTCCTAAATTCTCATCCAAATCATTAATATAAATAACAAATAACAGCGGACCCAGCACCGATCCCTGAGGCACACCGCTGGACACAGGCATCCAGTTTGAAAAACAACCCTCTACAACCACCCTCTGTCTTCTGTCATCAAGCCAATTTTGTATCCAATTGGCTACCTCACATTGGATCCCATGAGATTTAGCCTTATGCAACAACCTACCATGCGGTACCTTGTCAAAGGCTTTGCTGAAGTCCATGTAGACCACGTCTACTGCACAGCCCTCATCTATCTTCTTGGTTACCCCTTCAAAAAACTCAATCAAATTCGTGAGACATGATTTTCCTCTCACAAAACCATGCTGACTGTTCCTAATTAGTCCCTGCCTCTCCAAATGCCTGTAGATCCTGTCCCTCAGAATACCCTCTAACAACTTACCCACTACAGATGTCAGGCTCACCGGTCTGTAGTTCCCAGGCTTTTCCCTGCCTCCCTTCTTAAACAAAGGCACAACATTTGCTACCCTCCAATCTTCAGGCACCTCACCTGTAGCGGTGGATGATTCAAATATCTCTGCTAGGGGACCCGCAATTTCCTCCCTAACTTCCCATAACGTCCTGGGATACATTTCATCAGGTCCCGGAGATTTATCTACCTTGATGCGCGTTAAGACTTCCAGCACCTCCCTCTCTGTAATATGTACACTCCTCAAGACATCACTATTTATTTCCCCAAGTTCCCTAACATCCATGCCTTTCTCAACCGTAAATACCGATGTGAAATATTCATTCAGGATCTCACCCATCTCTTGTGGTTCCGCACATAGATGACCTTGTTGATCCTTAAGAGGCCCTACTCTCTCCCTAGTTACTCTTTTGCCCTTTATGTATTTGTAGAAGCTCTTTGGATTGTCCTTTGCCTTATCTGCCAAAGCAATCTCATGTCCCCTTTTTGCCCTCCTGATTTCTCTCTTAACTCTACTCCGGCAATCTCTATACTCTTCAAGGGATCCACTTGATCCCAGCTGCCTATGCATGTCATATGCCTCCTTCTTCTTTTTGACTAGGGCCTCAATCTCCCGAGTCATCCAAGGTTCCCTACTTCTACCAGCCTTGCCCTTCACTTTATAAGGAATGTGCTTACCCTGAACCCTGGTTAACACACTTTTGAAAGCCTCCCACTTACCAGACGTCCCTTTGCCTGCCAACAGACTCTCCCAATCAACTTCTGAAAGTTCCTGTCTAATACCATCAAAATTGGCCTTTCCCCAATTTAGAATTTTAACTTTTGGGCCAGACCTATCCTTCTCCATAGCTATCTTAAAACTAATGGAATTATGATCACTGGTCCCAAAGTGATCCCTCACTAACACTTCTGTCACCTGCCCTTCCTTATTTCCCAAGAGGAGGTCAAGTTTTGCCCCCTCTCTAGTCGGGCCATCCACATACTGAATGAGAAATTCCTCCTGAATACACTCAACAAATTTCTCTCCATCCAAGCACCGAATGCTATGGCTGTCCCAGTCAATGTTGGGAAAGTTAAAGTCCCCTACTATTACCACCCTATTTTTCTTGCAGCTGTCTGTAATCTCCTTACATATTTGCTCCTCAATTTCCCGTTGACTATTTGGGGGTCTGTAGTACAATCCTATCAAAGTGATCTCTCCCTTCTTATTTTTCAGTTCTACCCATATAGACTCAGTGGGCGAACCCTCGGATATATCCCCTCTCACTACTGCCGTGATGTTCTCCCTAATCAAGAACGCAACTCCCCCTCCTCTCTTCCCTCCTGCTCTATCTTTCCTATAGCATCTGTACCCTGGAACATTGAGCTGCCAGTCCTGCCCCTCCCTTAGCCATGTTTCAGTAATAGCTATAACATCCCAGTCCCATGTACCCATCCATGCCCTGAGTTCATCTGCCTTGCCCATCAGACTTCTTGCATTGAAATAAATGCAGTTTAATCTCGACTTCTCTTGGTCTTTGCCCTGCTTTCTCAGATCATCTGTCCGGTCATGTTCTGTACACTCTCCCTTACTGCCTTTTGTTTCTGTCACCACTTTATTTCCCACTGACTTCCTGCATCGGTTCCCATCCCCCTGCCACATTAGTTTAAACCCTCCCCAACAGCACTAGCAAACACTCCCCCTAGGACATTGGTTCCAGTCCTGCCCAGATGCAGACCGTCCAATATGTACTGGTCCCACCTCCCCCAGAACCGGTTCCAATGGCCCAGGAATTTGAATCCCTCCCTCTTGCACCATCTCTCAAGCCACGTATTCATCTTAGCTATCCTGTCATTCCTACTCTGACTAGCCCGTGGCACTGGTAGCAATCCTGAGATTACTACCTTTGAGGTCCTACTCTTTAGTTTAACTCCTAACTCCCTAAATTCAGCTTGTAGGACCTCATCCTGTTTTTTACCTATATCGTTGGTGCCTATATGCACCACGACAACTGGCTGTTCACCCTCCCCCTCCAGAATGTCCTGTAGCCACTCCGAGACATCCTTGACCCTTGCACCAGGGAGGCAACATACCATCCTGGAGTCTCGGTTGCGTCCGCAGAAACGCCTGTCTATTCCCCTTACGATCGAGTCCCCTATCACTATAGCTCTGCCACTCTTTTTCCTGCCCTCCTGTGCAGCAGAGCCAGCCACGGTGCCATGAATCTGGCCACTGCCACCTTCCCCTGGTGAGCCATCTCCCCCAACAGTATCCAAAACGGTATACCTGTTTTGGAGGGAGATGACCGCAGGGGACCCCTGCACTGCCTTCCTACTCTTCCTCTGTCTGTTGGTCACCCATTCACTATCTCCCTCAGTAATTTTTATCTGCGGTGTGACCAACTCACTGAACGTGCTATCCACGACTTTCTCAGCATCGCGGATGCTCCAAAGTGAGTCCATCCACAGCTCCAGAGCCGTCAAGCGGTCAAACAGTAGCTGCAGCTGGACACACTTCCCGCAGGTGAAGGAATCAGGGATACAGGAAGGATCCCTGAATTCCCACATCCCACAAGAGGAACATGACATGGCTGTGGGATCTCCTGCCATGACTTAACCCTTAAGTTAGCTTAACAACAACTACAATGTCAAGAGAAAAAAAAGGAAAGAAAAACTACTTACCACTCCCTTTAAGGAGTTTACTCCTTTAAATTGTTCTTAATTTAGAGAATGTTAACTACACTAGGGACCTTGATTCACTAAAAAAAAAACGCTACTTCCTATAAGACCTGCAGACCTTCCCTTTCTTTTTACTTTAGTTACTGTAGATAAGTAGAAATACTCACCTGAACCTGCTCACCAATCAGGTGCCTCCCCTGTGTCGCGTCCCGATCTGATTCCTGACGTCACTTCGAACTCGGTCGCAGCTCCCTTCGCTCGGCTCGGCTCGGCTCCTCTCAGCTGTTCTCAGCGCTCTGAAATCCCGCCTTTTATCGGACGCTCCCTCCGCTCGGCTCGGCTCCTCTCAGCTGTTCTCAGCGCTCTGAAATCCCGCCTTTTATCGGACGCTCCCTCTGCTTGGCTCGGCTCCTCTCAGCTGTTCTCAGCGCTCTGAAATCCCGCCTTTTATCGGACGCTCCCTCCGCTCGGCTCGGCTCCTCTCAGCTGTTCTCAGCGCTCTGAAATCCCGCCCTTTATCGGACGCTCCCTCGGCTCCTCTCAGCTGTTCTCAGCGCTCTGAAATCCCGCCTTTTATCGGATGCTCTCTGCGCTCCGCTCGGCTCCTCTCACCTGATGAAGAGTTCTATTTCTGATGATAAGTCATGTCGGCCTGATCACAGCCTCAATCTTTGAAGCACACACTCACTGCCCATCTTACAGGTATACTCAATATAAAATGATTATTAGTAGACTGATGATGAGCCGCATTTCTGAACAAATGTTAACTTCTTTCTCTCAGATGTTGACTGACCTGATGCGCACTTCCGGTTTGACATTTTTTCTTCTGATCTACAAAATTTAAGTAGTTTGGTTAGAGTTTTAGATTGAAGCTGTGATCATCATATTCATACCAATGGTAAAAGATGATGGCAGTAAGACTGCAACTTCAATATGTACAGAACCTATGTAAGAAAAGTATTTGTTGGCTTGCAATCAAAAAAAAAGACTGATCACTGTTTTGTGAATGTCGAGAAGACAGGTTTGCAATGGATAGGTTGAATTCTGAACTCTGCCTTCTGCACTGTCCCTTATCAAGCACAGACAATTTATTCTGTATCTGTTTGATGTGGTGTGCCTTACTTATAATTATGACAAAAGATTCTTGGTGCAAAAGAATGGTTTCCAAGTTGTAAATTTTATGAAAAGTAAATCACGATCATTCCTTTAATTGCTTAATTTCTTAACATGTATGCATTGTTTTCAAGATTCATCCTGCATTTTTAAAGTGTTGCTGTAAAATCTGTAACGCAAAGATATTTAGAGAGAAATAAGAATAACATATCCCGAGGAAAGGTTTTTGGCTGTGGTACCCATTTTTTGCGAAGAGGAATGGAAGATTGGCTGTTTATTTCATTCATAATTTAGTGAGATCAAATGTCATGCCAATCATTTCCATATGTAGCAGGCTTCATTTAATTGCCACAAGGAAATGAAAACTTTTGGTTTAGCTGTTTTGTTATCACTGATAATATTTCATGGTTGTCCAAGATACAATTACGTGTAATTTCCTTTTGTTTAGATCTCTAGTTTCACTGATGTGTGCATTTTCTGACGTCCCCCTTGTTTTTAGAAAATGCACCTAGATTCGTGGAATTATAGAAAGTTACAGTACAGATGGACGCCATTCGGCCCATCGTGTCTGTGCCTTCCGAAAAAGAGCTATCCAGCCTAATCCCACTTTACAGCTCTTGGTCCGTAGCCTTGTTGGTTACGGCACTTCAAGTGCACATCCAAGTACTTTTTAAATGTGTTGAGGGTTTCTGCCTCTCCCATCCTTGCAGGCAGTGAGTCCCAGACCCCTACTACCCTCTGGGTCCTGAATCTTCAACTAACTTTCTGCACATTCTAACAAGACTATTTACAATATTTTCATAGCGGTTTAATAAGGTACCACAGTACGCGTGCACATTGTATTTTCCATGTATTATGTACATCTGTGGCACATGTTTTTGGTCCCTGTCTCTGCTGAAGATGCTGATTCCTTCTGGGGCTGAGTACCAGAAGTTCTGGCAGCTCTCCAGTACCTTAACAAAATGCCCATTCTTCATGTATGAGTCTAGTCAGTGAGTTCCAGCAGCTTATGTGAGCATGTGAGTGTAGCTGCTCTCAATCCTGTACTTCCCTGATGTCCATATGCATTTTCCAGCAAAGGTCACTGGATAGCAATCTGAAGCGGGGACTCCAGGGGAATATTTTTCCCCCTTTCACGAGCTAAAGTGCCAATTATAGTGCCACAGCTACTGTCCCTACTGAAATCAGCCAATGTCACCTTATGAACTGTACAGTTTAGTACTGCTGCATTGACACACCAAACTATTTCCATAATTTCGAGGAAAGAATGTGCAAGAAATGTCAAATAAAACATGCCCCGATAATAATGCATGAGGGTAATCCAAAATAAATACACAGGCCCTGAAATTCCTGCTGGGCCGCTAAGCCAGTGGAAGAGTGGGGGAATGGACCCTAATCTCCCTGGGCAGACAGGCCCAGACGCTGTCCCAAATCTCGGGGACAAAGTCATCTCTATGGACAAAGCAGACTGCAGGCAGCCGCAAGATGCATCAACAGCGTCTGTCCTGGCATCACCCTGGAAAATAGGTATGACGCCATGGCGTTTCGAGGATGGAAGAGGAGGCCTGGGAAGACCCCAAGAACCAACTCAGTTCTTGGTATCTTCAGCTTCCAATGGAACCAGTGGTGCATTTTTTAACGGTAATCGAACCCCTCTGAGATTGATTATCAAAAAGAGCAATGGCCCTAATACCGACCCCTGGGAAACACCTTGGTAAAGGTTTGGGGCCATTCGAAATGCTGGATATTCCTGCGGTGAGTGGCTCACCTCCTGACTCCACAAAACCTCTCCAGCACCTCCACGGCTCAACTCAGGAGAGTAATGGAATAATCTCCACTCACCTGGATGGGTGCAGCTACAAGAAAAAGAAGGGACTTGCACTTGCATAGCGTCTTTCACGGCCTCAAGATTGTCTCAAAGATCATGGGTTCAAGCCCCACTCCAGAGACTTGAGCACATAATCGAGGCTGACACCAGTACAGTACTGAGGGAGTGCTGCATTGTTGGTAGGTGCTGCCTTTTGGATGGAACATTAAACCGAGGGCCCGAATATCCTCTTGGGGATGTAAAAAGAACCCATGGCACTATTCGAAGAAGAGAAAAAGAGATCTCCCAGTGTCCTGGCCAATATTTATCCTTCAACCAACACCAAAAATAGATGATCTGGTCATTATCACATTGCTGTTTGTGGGAGCTTGCTGTGCGCAAATTGACTGCCGTGTTTCGTACATTACCACCGTGACTAGTAAAAAAGGTAGTCAAAAGAAGGGTGGGGCTCATTAGGGACCACAAAGGAGATGATCTTGTGGAGGCAGCGGGCGTGGCTGAGGTTCTAAATGAGTACTTTGCATTTGTCTTCACTAAAGAAGAGGATGCTGCCAATGTTAAAGTAAAGGAGGAGGTAGTAGAGAAATTGGATAGGATAAAAATAGATAAAGAAGAGGTACTTAAAAGATTGGCAGCACTCAAATTAGAAAAATCACCCGGTCTGGATAGGATACATCCCAAGTTGCTGAGGGAAGTAAGGGTGGAAATAACGGAGGCTCTGGCCACAATCTTCCAATCCTCCTTAGATATGGGAGCGGTGCCAGAGGACTGGAGGATTGCAAATGTCAAACCCCTGTTCCAAAAAGGCCAGTCTGCCTAACGTCAGTAGTGGGGAAACTTTAAGACAATAATCCGAGATAAAATGAATTGTCACTTGGAAAAATATGGGTTAATAAATGACAACCAGCACGGGTTTGTTAAAGGCAATTTGTGTTTGACCAACTTGATTGAGTTCTTTGATGAAGTAACGGAGAGGATTGATGAGGGTAGTGCAGTTGATGCTGTTATGGAGTTTCAAAAGGCATTTGATAAAGTACCACATAATACACTTGTTGGCAAAATTGAAGCCCATGGGATTAAAGGGGCGGTGACAGCACGGATATGAAATTGGCTAAGAGACTGAAAGCAGAGAATAGTGGTGAATGATCATTTTTCAGACTGGAGGGAAGTATACAGTGGTGTCTCCCAGGGGTCGGTATTAGGACCATTGCTCTTTTTGATATATATTAATGACCTGGACTTGGGTACAGGGCATAATTTCAAAGTTTGCAGATGACACGGAAATGTAGTAAACAATGAGAAGTATGGTGACAGACTTCAGGAGGACATGGACAGACTGGTGAAATGGTCAGATGCATGGCAGATGCAATTTAATGCAGAGAAGTGTGAATTGATGCATTTGGTTAGGAAGAATGAGGAGAGGTAATATAAACTAAATGGTTCAATTTTAAAGAGATGCAGGAACAGAGAGACCTGGGCGTGTACATGCATAAATCTTTGAAGGTGGCAGGACAAGTTGAGAAAGCTGTTTTTTTAAAAAAAAGCATATGGGATCCTTGGCTTTATAAACAGTGGCATAGAGTACAAAAACAAGGAAGTTATGCTAAACCGTTATAAATTACTGGTTAGGCCTCAGCTGGAGCATTGTGTCCAAGTTTGGACACCACACTTTTGGAAGGATGTCAAGGCCTTAGAGTGGGTGCAGAGGAGATCTAGTAGAATGGTACCAAGGATACAGGACTTCAGTTATGTGGAGAGACTAGAGAAACTGGTGGTGATCTCCTTAGAGCAGAGAAGGTTAAGAGGAGATTTAATTGAGGTGTTCAAAATCATGAAGGGCTTTGATAGAATAAATAGGGTGAGACTGTTCCCAGTGGCAGAAGGGTCAGTAACCAGAGGACAGGGATTTTAGGTAATTGGCAAAAGAACCAGAAGTGAGATGAGGAGCATTTTTTTTAACGCAGTGAGTTGTTATGATCTGTTATGAACTGCCTGGAAGGGTGGTGGAAGCAGATTCAATAATCATTTTCAAAAGGGAATTGGATAAATACTTGAAGGGGAAAAATTTGCAGGGCTATTGGGAAAGGGCAGTGGAATGGAACCAATTTGATAGCTCTTTCACAGGCATGATGGGCCTCATGGTTTCCTTCTGTGCTGTATCATTCAAAAGTACTTTATTGTCTGTAAAACACATTGGGACATCCTGTGATTGTGAAAGTCGCTATAAAAAAAGATTTTTAGTTTGTCCTGTGGTAGACTTCAAACATCATAGATTTAAATATAGGAAAGCTTGACTGAACGGAATAAAGTTTTCAACATCAAAGATGAGAAAAGCACAAGTATGCATTTCTTTTGCTATTATTTTTTATCTGCATTTGTATCATCTGCTTAATGGCCTCTTAATTGTATTTTGGAGCTGTTGTTTTATTATCAGTATAACCAACTGTATCTTCGGCAGATTTGTTTGCATGGAAACTGCTTATCTCCCTTGAGAATCAAATTAATAGGAAATTAATATGTATGTAAAAATACTTATTATTTAGATTTTTAAAGCTGTTGACTTTTTGTTTATGAAGGTAGCTTAGTATGCTGATCATAAATGGAAGCCCAAGTAGAATTGTTTCCCCATTAGGCTTTGGCAAAGCTTTCCTTGTCAAATGGTGCAACCAGGATACGTGTACTCAAAACAACTCTTTCAGATACTCTTATAATTTTATCCAATGGATCTTATTCATGTGTGATTCAGTGGTAACGATTCTGCCCATTATACTGTCCCTTGTTCATGAAAGTATTGTTATCAAATGATGAGGAAGAAGGACAAATTGTTTCAACCGGGTACTTGGAATTCTTTCCCCTTGTTCTGAAAGGTACTATTATAGGTCAATTATTCTACAAACATTGTGTTGAGGTGAGTTTCTTATTTTGTTTTATATTGATACAAGCTATGAGGTATGAAATGGGTGTGAAATCAGAGTCACCTTGACAAAGCAGTTTCACACTGCTGCAGCTTTGCATTGGCTGCACTATTATTGCAACCAAGCAAAGCAAACTTTAAGACTTACTCCAATCACCATGAAATGTTTCAGGCTTTACTTTTTAGTCTTGTTAAAGTAAATGGAGAGCTGACTACCCCCTAATATGTTAAAATTTGAAATGCTTCCTTACAAGTATGCACAGAGCTGCACTTTGCTTGACCAGAGAGTGGCATGCAGCTGATAGTATAACTTGGATCTGCTGTCTAAATTAAAAAGCAGAACCACAAATGTCATAATCTCTGGATTATTACCTGAGCCACGAGCAAATTGGCATAGGGTCAATAGGATCAGGGAGATGAATGCGTGGCTCAAAGATTGGTGTGGGAGAAGTGGGTTTCGATTCGTTTGGCACTGGCACCAGTACTGGGGAAAGAGAGCGCTGTTCCGTTGGGATGGACTACACCTGAACCATGCTGGGACCAGAGTTCCAGCGAATCGAATAACTAGGAAGGTAGATCGGGCTTTAAACTAAATAAGGGGGGAAGGGTACCGATGGAGAGAAATCTAGAAAGCTAAAGAGAAAAGACAAGGAAGCAGTGCAGGAAAGTGATTGGGGTAAGGATAACCAGATTGTGTCAGGAAGGGCAAAGCATACAAACAAAAGAGTACACTAACAAATAGGGTCCTGGTAAGAAAAAATGGTAAGAAGACAAATAGGGCCATAGTACAAAAAAATGTTAAGATGTCTAAAAATGTTAGAAAGACAAATCTAAAGGCACTGTATCTGAATGCACGAAACATTCGTAATAAGGTAGATGAATTAACAGCGCAAATAGATGTAAACGAGTATGATATAATAGCAATTACAGAAACATGACTGCAGGGTGACCAAGGCTGGGAGCTGAATATCCAAGGGTATTCGATATTTAGGAAGGATAGGCAAAAAGGAAAAGGAGGTGGGGTGGCGTTGTTAGTAAAGGATGAAATCGGGGCAATAGTGAGAAAGGATATTGGCTCAGAAAATCAAGATGTAGAATCAGTCTGGGTGGAGTTAAGAAGCACCAAGGGGCAGAAAACACTGGTGGGAGTTGTCTATAGGCCTCCAAACAGTAGTGGTAATGTAGGGGATGGGATCAAACAGGAAATTAGAGATGCATGTAACAAGGGTACTACAGTAATCATGGGTGACTTTAATCTGCATATTGACTGGCCAAAACAAATTAGCAATAATACTGTGGAGGATGAATTCCTGGAGTGTGTACGAGATGGTTTTTTAGACCAGTACGCTGAGGAGCCAACCAGGGAACAGTCCATCCTAGAATGGGTATTGTGCAATGAGAAGGAGTTAATTAATAATCTTGTTGTGCAGGGTCCTTTAGGGAAGAGTGACCATAACATGATAGAATTCTTCATTAAGATGGAAAGTGAAGTGGTCCAATCCGAAACTAGGGTCCTAAATCTAAACAAAGGAAACTACGAAGGTATGAGGAGTGAGTTGGCTATGATAGATTGGGAAGCTTCATTAAAAGGCATGACGGTGGATAGGCAATGGCCAACATTTAAGGAACGAATGCATGAATTGCAACAATTATACATTCCTTTCTGGTGCAAAAACACAAAAGGAAATGC
Organism: Heptranchias perlo; assembly: GCF_035084215.1. Classification (NCBI taxonomy): domain Eukaryota; kingdom Metazoa; phylum Chordata; class Chondrichthyes; order Hexanchiformes; family Hexanchidae; genus Heptranchias; species Heptranchias perlo. The sequence goes on along the minus strand of NC_090355.1, from coordinate 14,086,407 downwards.
AGCCCAACCATGGCTAACAAAAGAAATTAAGGATAGTATTAAATCCAAAGAGGAGTCATATCAAGTTGCCAGAAAAAGTAGCAAGCCTGAGGATGGGGAGATGTTTGGAATTCAGCAAAAAAGGACCAAGAGATTGATTAAGAGGGGAAAAATAGAGTATGAGAGTAAACTTGTAAGGAACATAAAAGTGGACTGTATAAGCTTCTACAAGTATGCAAAAAGAAAAAGATTAATGAAGACAAATGTAGGTCCCTTACAGTCAGAAATGGGAGAATTTATAATGGGGAACAAGGAAATGGCAGAGCAATTAAACAAATACTTTGGTTCTGTCTTCACGGAAGAGGACACAAGTAACTTCCCAGAAATGCTAGGGAAACAAGGGACTAGTGAGAGGAGGAATTGAAGGAAATTAGTATTAGTAAAAAAATAGTGGTGGAGAAATTAATGGGACTGAAAGCCGATAAATCCCCAGGACTTGATAATCTGCATCCCAGAGTACTAAAAGAGGTAGCCATGGAAATAGTGGATGCATTAGTTGTCATCTTCCAAAATTCTATAGATTATTGAACAGTTCCTGCAGATTGGAGGGTGACAAATGTAACCCCACTATTTTTTTAAAAAGGAGGGAGAGAAAACAGGGAACTACAGAACGGTTAGCCTAACATCAGTAGTAGGAAAATGCTAGAGTCTATTATAAAGGATGTGATAACAGGACACTTAGAAAATATCAACGGGATTAGACAAAGTCAACATGGATTTATGAAAGGGAAATCATGTTTGACAAACCTAATGGAGTTTTTTGAGGATGTAACAGGTAGAATAGATAAGGGAGAACCCGTGGATGTGGTTTATTTGGATTTTCAGAAGGCCTTTGATAAAGTCCCACATAAGAGGTTAGTGTGCAAAATTAAAGTATATGGGATTGGTGGTAATATACTGGCATGGATTGAAAATTGGTTAACAGACAGGAAACAGAGTAGGAATAAATGGATCTTTTTCAGGGTGGCAGGCAGTGACTAGTGGTGTATCGCAGGGATCAGTGCTTGGGCCTCAGCTACAATATATATCAATATGTCCGCATCACCCGCGCCATGACCAGAGCTGACGACTGCTGGACTGACCACCGACTAATCTGCTCTACCATCTCCATCAACCTGGCCCAAACCAGCAGCGGCAGAAAAAACTCTGCCGCAGGAGACTTAATGTCGCTGGACTCAAAGACCCTGAGAAGAAATACCTACTCAGCCATCGCCTTACAACCAACCTGGCGACGACCAACGAACCAGAGCCGCAGAGTGCCCACAGCGTCTGGTCCGCCCTAAAAGCCACCATCGTCAGCACCTGCGAGGAGGCGCTCGGTCTCTCGACCAGGAAACACCAAGACTGGTTCGACGAGAACGATCAGGAGATCCAGGATCTCCTAGATCGCAAACGCAAGGTGTTCCTGAATTGGCAGCTCCACCAAAACTCGAGCGAGAGGAAACAAGCCTACAGGGCTGGGTCAAAATCCTGGAACCCCCTTCCTAACAGCACTGTGGGAGAACCGTCACCACACGGACTGCAGCGGTTCAAGAAGGCGGCTCACCACCACCTGCTCAAGGGCAGTTGGGGATGTGCAATAAATGCTGGCCTCGCCAGCGACGCCCACATCCCATGAACGAATTTTTAAAAAGGCAACTGAAGGCCAAGGTGCAACAAAGAACACGTGACCTAAAGAACAGATGGTGGGTGGAGAGAGCACAGGCGACTCAGTGACTCGCCGACAACCACGACGTGCGCGGCTTCTTCAGCGCAATTAAAGCCATCTACAGTCCGAGTACCCAGGAACCTACCCCACTGAGAGCCAAAAATGGAGAGGCGCTCATCAGAGACAGAGAAGCAGTCAACGCCCGCTGGAGAGAGCACTTTGAGGACCTCCTCAACCAAGACGCAGTCCTCGATGCAAGTGCCCTCAACACCATCCCGCAACACGCTACCCGCCACCATCTCAGCACAACCCCAGCCCGCTGTGAGGTTAAAAAAGCCATTCGACAGCTGAAAAACAACAAGGTCCCCGGCGCAGATGAAATCCCCGCTGAAGTACTAAAATACAGTGGCGAGGCACTCTTGACACGAATACACAACCTTATCACCCTTGTCTGGAAGGGAGCGTGCCGGGAGATCTCAGAGACACCGCAATTGTGACCATCTTCAAGAAAGGAGATCGGTCCGACTACGGAAATTACAGAGGGACTTTCCTACTGTCCGCCACGGGAATGGTCATCGCAAGAATCCTCCTCAACCACCTCCTTCCAGTGGCCGAAGAGCTCCTCCCTGAGTCTCAATGGGGCTTCTGCCCGTCAAGAGACACAATGGACATGATCTTTAGCGCGCGACAAGTCCAGGAAAAGTGCAGGGAGAAGCATCAACCTCTGTACATGGCCTTCTTCGATCTCGCAAAGGCCTTCGACTCTGTTAACTATGAGGGATTGTGAAGCATCCTCCTCAAATTCGGCTGCCCGCAGAAAGTCGTCACCATTCTCCGCCTTCTCCACGATGACCTGCAAGCCGTGATCCTCACCAACGGATCCACCACAGAAACAATACGAGTGCAAACTGGGGTCAAGCACGGCTGCGTCATCGCACCAACGCTCTTCTCCATCTTCCTCGCTGTAACATTCCACCCCATCACCATGAAGCTCCCCGCCGGAGTGGAGCTAACCTACAGGACAAGCGGGAAACTGTTCAACCTTCGACACCTCCAGGCCAGAACCAAGACCACCCCAACTTCTATCATCGAGTTGCAGTACGCAGACGATGCTTGCGTGTGCGCACACTCAGAGGCCGAGCTACAAACCATCATCGACGCATTCACCAAGGCGTATGAGAGAATGGGCCTCAGGCTAAATATCCGGAAAACAAAGATCCTCTACTAGCCTGCTCCTGTCACACAACACTGCCCCCCGACCATCAAGGTCCACGGTGAGCCTCTGGACAGCGTGGATCATTTCCCACACCCCGGGAGCTTCCCCTCGGCTCCAATGCGCCAGCGTAGCCTTCAGACGCCTGAGGAGCAGAGTGTTCGAAGACCGAGACCTCAAATCCAGCACCAAGCTCACAGTCTACAGAGCAGCTATGGTCCCCACCCTCCTTTACGCATCAGAAACATGGACAATGTACAGCAGACACCTCAAATCCCTGGAGAGATATCACCAACGTTGGCTCCGCAAAATCCTGCAAATCCACTGGCAGGATAGGTGTACCAACGTAAGTGTTCTCTCCCAGTATCCAGGCACTGGACACGATCAACCAGCTGTGATGGGCGGGCCACATTGTCCGCATGCCCGACACAAGATTCCCTAAACAAGTGCTCTATTCCGAGCTCCGCAATGGCAGGCGATCACTAGGAGGGCAGAGGAAACACTATAAGGACACTCTAAAAGCCTCCCTAAAAAAAATGTAACATCCCCACCGACACGTGTGAATCGCTTGCCCTAGAACGCCCAACCTGGAGAAGAAGCATCCGCGATGGCGCCAATCACCTCGAGCGTCACCGAGTGGAGCATGTGGAGGCCAAGCGTAAGCAGCGGAAAGAGCGTGCAGAATCCAGAGCGTCTCACCCACCCGCCTTATTAAACACTACCTGCCCCACCTTTGGCAGAGTCTGCCGCTCCAGGATTGCACTATTCAGCCACCTCAGAACCTACCCTCCCTGAGTGGAAGCAAGTCATCCTCGAGGGACTGCCAAAGAAAGAAGAACAATGATTTGTATGAGGAAACCAAATGTAATATTTCCAAGTTTGCTGACGACACAAAACTAGGTGGGATCGTGAGTTGTGACAAGAATGCAAAGAGGCTTCAAGGCGATTTAAACAAGTTGAGTGAGTGGGCAAATACATGGCAGATGCAGTATAATGTGGATAAATGTGAAGTTATCCACTTCGGAAGGAAAAACAGAAAGGCAGAGTATTATTTAAATGGTGATAGATTGGGGAATGTTGATGTACAAAGGGACCTGGGTGTCCTTGTACACCAGTCATTGAACGCAAACATGCAGGTGCGGCAAGCAGTTAGGAAGGCAAATGGTACGTTGGCCTTCATTGCAAGAGGATTTGAGCACAGGAGCAAGGATGTCTTACTGCAATTACACAGGGCCTTGGTGAGGCCACACCTGGAGTATTGTGTGCAGTTTTGGTCTCCTTACCTAAGAAAGGATATACTTGCCATAGAGGGAGTGCAGCGAAGGTTCACCAGACTGATTCCTGGGATGGCAGGACTGTCATATGAGGAGAGATTGGGTCGACTCGGCCTGTATTCACTCGAGTTTAGAAGAATGAGAGGGGGGGTCTCATTGAAACATATAAAATTCTGACAGGGCTGGACAGACTGGATGCAGGGAGGATGTTTCCCCTGGTTGGGTCGGGGCGGGGGGGTCCAGAACGAGAAGTCACAGTCTCAGGATACAAGGTAGGACACTTAGGACTGAGATGAGGAGAAATTTCTTCACTCATGTGGAATTCTCTACCTCAGAAGGCCGTGGAAGCCAAGTCACTGAATATATTTAAGAAGGAGCTAGATCGATTTCTAGACACAAAAGGCATCGAGGGGTATGGGGAGAGAGCGGGAATATGGAATTGAGGTAGAGGATCAGCCATGATCATATTGAATGGAGGAGCAGGCTCGAAGGGCCGAATGGCCTACTCCTGCCCCTATTTTCTGTTTCTATGTTTCTATGCCTACATAGTTTTAATCAGGTATTTTGCATCCATCGTATAACTCTACCCTTAATATGGCCCCTGGTGTAGTACCAATAAAAATTGTTAACAGGATAACCATGTAAAATTCATTTGCCTCATTTTGGTATTATAAAATCTGCACTGGAACAATTATCTAAAAGGCAACAGTATTCATTTCTAACACCTTAATGGCAGTTCAGCTAAATATTTCCTTTTAAAGCTATGGACAAATCTTGATTAGTTTAAATATAGCAAATCATTGAAATAAGAATAAAAATGTTGCAGAAATTATGATCTGTACCCTATGAGTTGGCAAACAGTGAATATTTAATACATGCAACCTGTGGAGATTGACCGTATAATTTTCTGTCTAGAAATTGTAAATAGGCATTTTCTCAGCATATATATCAATGAAACCCAAAATATTGCAGCACCAATAAAGGGAAGTTGACTTAGACGATGGGAGTGTCTATGTTTAGGATTAACAAACATGGAAACATTCATTCTTAAGTAGAAACATATTTCTGACTTGCAAACTGAGGTACATCACAAGGTTCCTGTAATTTTAAGGACCTATCTTAACTCTGGAAGTAATTACGTGTCACAGTATGAAAGAATGTCTTAAAGGAAATACATTTTCTATTTTCCAAAACGTCAATGATATGCTTTGAAAAGGGCTACCAGGCTCCATTTCGTGCCAAACCTCGCACTGTAATTATTACAGTAGACACTATGTCATCACTGGTTATTAGCCCCCATTATAATCCTAATAATATGCTGAAACATTTGAAACTGATTCAAGCTGGCCAAGTTTTAAAGATCATGATGGAAATGATCCCAGGAATGGCTTTCTATTTGGGGAATATTTGGTTAATTTTAGTCTAGCTGAAGAAAGGTAATGATTCATTTTTTTGTAGTGTCCACCTTGTGTTCTATAGAATTGACATTGCAGGTGAACATAAGCTCCAGGTAATGAATTAGGTGGTCATAATATATAACGTTATTTAATGCTTGCATAAATTGTGGATTGTTGGTATCAATAGTCCTGATGGGTATGTATAGCGACATTGTTAAAAGCCACACTGTCCTGTCCCTGCTGCATGTTCTCCTCCACATCAGTACACCACTTGCATAGATTGTAAGCTGTTTCCGAGCTTCTTGCTATTCTCTAGTCACAATGAGAATTTTAAAATGGAGGCGTTTGAGGACCGTTAGCTAATGTAGGTCAGGGAGCACAGGGGTGATGGGCGAATTGGACTTGGTGCTAGTTAGGATACGGGCAGCAGAGTTTTGGATGAGCTTAAGTTTATGGAGGGGTGGAAGATGGGAGGCCCGCCAGGGGAGTATTGGAATAGTTGAGTCTGGAGGTAACAAAAGCATGGATGAGGGTTTCAGCAGCAGATGGGCTGAGGCAGAGACAGAGACGGGCGATATTATGGAGATGGAAGTAGGCGGTCAACTCTCTTGTTGGGAGCCTGGGGTTGAACAAACATGCAACTCACCACAGAGCAGCAGGATACCGATTACCTGCGATCCTCCACATGCTGTGTTTTTGATCTCAGCCATGTTTAGGGTTGCCACCTTATGCCAAGTCACAAATCAGGCTGTGGGCACAGTGGAATGGGATCCCAAGATACATTTTGCTGTTGATGAAAATTCTTCAAAAACCTTATTCATCTTCTTTAAAAAACAACCAATGCCTCTTGCAAAACAGAAGGGGGAACTTACTGTTTAAAAAAAATCCAGACTTTTGCTGTCGATGGTCATAACATTAATTATGTAGATTGTACTAAGGTCCCAGGCATAAGGATTCCACCAACTGCCAGCTAACAGAACTGTTTAATCCAAGATATCATAGTGGGTGCATGGCAGTGACTCCAATCTTTTTGACACTTGACAAATTTGAAAATTAGGTTGTCTTTGTCAAAATATTAACAAGAATATAGATGAACTAATCTTTGTCCGAAACTCGTTATGTGGATGGAGCCCTCAGTCGTTCCATGTTGTACAAGTCAGTGTTATACCACCTAGTCTTGCTTCCTTACTAGAGCTAGAAAGTGTTGAAGTAAATTGGAATTCTGCACACAGTCTACTCTCAGTCTGGGTATTGTTATCATGTCCTTCACTAGTTTGGTGGTTCTATAGCAATAGGTAGCTTTTTATTTTGCAGCTAATTTTCTTAATAAGAAATGAAACTTAAGTCTCAGCTGTGGCTCAGTGGTCGCACCCTCACCTCTTGAGTCAGAAGGTCATGGGTTCAAGTCCCACTCCAGAGACTTGAGCACAAAATCTAAGCTGACACTGCAGTGCACTACTGAGGGAGTGCGGCACTGTTGGAAGTACGGTCTTTCGCATGAGACGTTAAACCGAGGCCCCTTCTGCCCTCTCAGGTGAACTTGAAAGATCCCATGGCATTATTTCAAGAAGAGCAGGAGTGTTCTGCCCAACATTTATCCCTCGACCAACACTTAAAACAGATTATCTGGTCATTTATCTCATTGCTGTTTGTGTGACCAAATTGGCTGCCACGTTTCCTTACATTACAACAGTGACTTCACTTCAAAAGTACTTAATTGGCTGTAAAGCACTTTGGGATGTCTCCTGGAGGTCATGGAAGGCGCTATATAAATGTAAGTTCATTCTTTTCTTAACTTTATTGATAAAAATGTTGGATGCCCGTTGTATTTTCCACGAGTTTGTTGTGGTTCTCTGACATAGTCCTGACATTGGTTTCACAGGGCTTCATTTTAAAATGAAAGTCCGGGTGGGTTGGGGTTGGGGGTCAAAGAAAATCGTGGGTTTTTTGGAGTGGGCAGAAATCCCGGCTCCAACACGCTGATCCAGAATCATTTGGGTGTGCGCGGCGTTCCCGAACCCGGAAGTCCCGCCGGCAATTAAAGCAGGTGGGACGATATTTAAACCAACAATTCAAGTACTTAAACTACTTGAAATGTACATGAATGTAATTAATTATGCTGGCAAGCAATTTCAACGCTGCCTCAGCGTGTTTCCCGTGCTGTGTGAAACACGCCATGGTGAAGGAGTCGTGTTTCAGCCGGCAGCCATTTGGACATTTAAATGCCTGTTTGACAGATGGGGATTAAAGGTGAGTTATTGCAGCAGGGCACTCAGTTCTCGCAGACAAACTTTTGGCTGGGAGATCCTTGTGTTTAGACTGAAAATTCTTGGCTTCCACTCAGAATTGTTCTGTTTACACATATTTACCAACTTTTTGGGCCCCCTCAAACTGACACCATCAGGATGGAAGTGGGGGCCGCAATGGCTGCATTCATCACTACATCCAAGGACAAGTAACATCTCCATCCTCGCCAGGCACGGTGTGCACTTTCACCACTTGCAGCTCCACAACACAGTGCTGTGCCACAGGCACCTGCACAAGAGCACAGAGGACAACAACAGAGGGAGTGATGCAGCAAGAGGAACTACGCTCGTCAGAGGGTCTACAGACTGAGGCTCAGCTTCCTGGACCTCTCTGAGGAGCAGTGCATGTGGAGGCTGAGAGTGAGGTGGTCGCAGACATCTGCAGCCTCCTTCGTGCCAAGCTGCTCCTGGCTGGACCTGGTGGCATCTCATTACCCGTCGTTGTTAAAGTGACCACTGCCCTCAAATTCTTCGCCTCCGGATCATTCCAGAGTGCCACCGGTGACATCGCCCGGGTGTCTCAGTCGACTGTGCACAAGTGCATGAGGCAGGTCACCGACGGCTTGATCCGCTGGGCCTCACAATATGTCAACTTCCCCATGGACGACCTCAGCCAGAAAGAGAGGGCAGTGGGATTCCATTCTGTGGCTGGCTTCCCACATATAGCAATCTGAGCACCTCCACATGGGCCAGGACTGCTCATCAACGGAAAGGGGTGTCACTCCATCAACACTCAGCTCATTTGTGACCACCGCAAAAGATTTCTTCACGTGTTCACCGGATTCCCTGGCAGCTGCCACAATTCAGTCATTCTGAGGGAATCCAACATCCCGGGCCTCTTCCACGCACCAAATACCCTCAAGGGCTGGCTCCTCGGGGACAAGGGATACCCCTTGCACGTGGCTCATGACACCTCTGAGGAACCCTCTCAGCGAACAACAGTGTCTATAATTGAACATGCGATAAGGCTACTGAAGAAGCGATTGTGGTGCCTTGATCGTTCTGGGGGAGTGCTTCAATGCGCACCAATGAGAGTAGGTCGCATTATGGTAGTGTGTTGTGAGGAATCGCCCTCTGCTGTCACTGCGGTCGTTGAAGGGCCTGTAAGAGAACAGAAAGCAATATTAAGCATCATCATTGATGCGTCATGTTGCGTTGAGCATACTGAGGTGTTCAACATGCCAATCATTGTTAACATCAATTCATGTTGTGTGTGATGAATGTTAAAGTTGTGTCACCAGACGTTTGTAGGGTGCCAGTCTCGGCGTCCCCGACGGACAGGTACTCGAGGGTGCGGCTGATCTGCAGGGCCTCCTCCTCCGCATCTGTGAGGACCACTATTTGTTGTGGCCTCCCTCCAGTCCTCACCCTCCCACATGCATTTTGCACTCTCTTGTCCCAGAAGGGGAGAAAGTACAGACATGTGAGTGAGTGATGGTGAAGTAGCCAACCGATGAATGCATTGGTTTGGGTGAGGCTGACCATGAAAGAGGTGCATCAGAGGGTGAGTATGAGACAGAGAAATCACTTTGGATCAGGAATGGGGTGAGTGGTAGTGGTGGGGACACAAATGGTGAGGTCAGGAAGTGCAGGTAAGTTGAGGATGAGACTTAAGTGGGTGTGAGGAGTGATGTGATGGAGTAGTCTTGGCAGTGCAGAATGAGTTGGGGGGGGTGGTGGTGGGGTTGGTGGTGGGGGTAGTGGTGATGGTTGGTAATGTGCACCACGGAATGCAGGAGAATCAGTAAGTGTACTCACTTTTGCTGACCTAATTAGGTCATTGAAACGCTTCCTGCACTGGACCCAGGTGCGGGAGATGTTGCTGCTGCTGGTGATCTCCTCTGCCACCTCGAACCAGGCATTTGTGGCAGAGGCAGGGCACTTCCTCCTGTCGGCCGGCTAAAATAGTTCCCTCCTCCTCCTCACTCCGGCCAGTAGCATCTGAAGTGAGGCATCGCTGAATCTTGGAGCAGCCTTGCCCCTGTGCTGCTCCATTGGGTCTTCTTGCTCTTTGCTCCAGCAAAATTCATTGGAGCAATGGCCCTTTAAATCTAGATGCTCCAGCTGACAGCCTGTCATGCGGGTGTGCAGTCCGCCCACTGCGCAGCTTTCGGACGGCAAACCCAGAAACGAGATTAATGGCAACCAATTAAGTCGCTATCGCGTGGGGAAGGGTATGTTTTTATTATCCGGGTTTGCCGGGCACCCATTGACCACCCCCCCGCTGCCATCCCTTTGCCCTTTTAAAATCGAGCCCGTAGTTTTACTTGAGTAGTGATCAAATAAGGCAAAAATTTATCTCATTCTTACACTATTTAACAAGCATTCAAGGCAGTTAAGCTTGACCTCTTTTAATCCATGAATTATTAGTATCATTCTTTATATCGGTTATCTGAAGATCCAGAATCATTTAAGGTAGTGGTACACAGATCACTTCTGAAAATCTGTTGGGAGAATGCACTTATTTTGATAAAAACAGATTTAAATAGAGCAGTTATTTTTCTTAGAGGATTATATTTTTGAGTGCCTTAAATTGAAGGTTATGCATGGAATTATATTGGAATGTTCAAATTTGAACTGCAGGAATTATATCTTGCAGTTTTAAGCTGGAATTGTTTCAGTGCTTACCATGAGTTGAACTTGTTTTACATAGTGTGCTAAATGCTGCAGCTTGGTCTCCAGCGTTTCAGTGGTTTAAAACTACAACATTTTCTAATCAACTAGTAATTATGAGCTTCTAAAAATGATTAGTTTCCCAATTAAATAGAACACTGCTGCCTGCAATACAAACTCATATTTCATATTTAATTATGTACAATTATGCTCAGTTTGGTTCCAGTGTTTCACCAGAGTTGGCACAATAATAATAATCCATCTAGCAGCAAACACCAGGAGTATCTTAAATGTTACAAATGCCATGTTCGTGCATCTTTCATTTCCAGTGGCTTTGTCACATCTCGCATCTATTTTAACAACTTGGCTTATCCATGTTGTAACATTGTTCGTACATATACAGCAGACATACAAATAATAATCCTATTTCTTTGCAGAGATGAGAAATTAACAATAAAATTAATTAGGTGAAGGCGATGTGATCTGTAGTTATTTTTGGTTGGATATTCAGAGGCTATTTTAATTTTTACTTTAGCCCTTGTTCATTGATGGCAGAATGACTGCTAAGAGAATACTTGTGTCTGAATATGGATTTTCCATGGATTATTAGAAGGCTGACTAAATATTTTGCATGTTGTGTTCGCTCACGATAGAAGTTACCACATGGAATGAACAAAGCAGCACGTGGTGATAAAGTAACCATCTGTTACTGAATGTCATTTGAAATTGTTATGTCTATGGGTAAGGAAGTAAATAAGAGGCAATCCTTTGGCAGGATGATCTCATGCCTGTTGGAATCATCATGTTAAGTTCCATATGTACACACTGGTATGCTCATTATGGGTGTGATATGGTTTGGAGGCAGTTGTTGTTGGAAGCAGCCTGGGTGGGATGTTCCAGACATTGTGCACCCAACCAAACATGTAACAGAAGACATTTAACAATGAAAGCCCTGGGTGGTGCAGTGGGTTAAAACATTGCCCTTCATCTCTGGATCTTGGGTTCAAATCTATTCCAGATTAACCCCTACTGTGATGCAGGCGAGTTGTGTCATCGGGATGCAATCATTTGCCAGTGGCACAGCAGTTCTATTGGCACTGAAAAATTCTATTAAAGATGGAACTGGCTGCAACTATGAAATGAGCTTCTCAATCTTTGGACTTCTGAATCTCTGGTAGTTGCAGTTCAATCTTCCTGTTCCTCTTATTCTGGCCTCTAGTGCAACCCCCATCCCTTTTCCCCATCATGCCTTCAGTCGCCTGGGTGTCACTCTCTCCCCTTTGCCTCTCCACCTCCTGATTTTCCTTAAAACCCTCTTCTTTGACCAAGCTTCTGGTCAGCCCATCTAATCTTTCCTCAGCTCATCTGTTTTTCTTCTGCCTCTGTGTAGCACCATGGAATATTTTTCTATGTAAAGGCACTATATAAATGGAAGATGCTGTCATTATTTGAAAAAAGAACTGGATGTTGCTGTCACCTCTAAAATGGAGAACAGTTGCAAGGGTGGGGGTGGGGGGGAGAATCTAAGGGGTAATGACCAGAAGTCCACAATGCAGAACTGCTCATAATTCAGCACTAACAATTGGCAATCTTGGACAGAGCAGAGACCTTGTGAAGGTGGTTGGTGTGTGTAATGGAAGCCTCCTACTAATGTTTTGAGGTTGGGTTAAGCTACATTAATGAGTTGGTGCCGAAAGAGATTTGTCTCTTTTAACTAACCTGCGAGTACTTGATCTGACACTTGTTAATTGTATCCATGTGATTTATATCAATTAGTGTTAATTGTACTCAGGTGGTGTGTATCAATTGGGGTTCTCTTGTGTCCATATATAAGAGAGCTTATCTGGGGTGTGGTGGGTGTAATATGGAGCTCTGTGAATAAAGGCTCGGAAGCAACTGAAGACCAAGCTCTTGTATTCTATACTTCACCACCAGGCTATCCAGCTAATAACTACACTAAGTGTAAAATGTGGGAAAGTGCTCCATTTGCCTCTAAGTACAACAAATGCAGCCCGAAAAAGAAAGAAATATGCGTTTTATACAATGGTGCCCTACTCTTCACACAGCTATTATTTTTCATCCCAATTATCAATGATTTTAATCGGAGAAAGTATTGCCTGAGACATTGCTTCATTGCACAGCTTGCTTTAGTATTTGTATTTGATTTCCTTTTCTTAGTGAATGAAGCTACATTTTTTAAAATTTGTATTGTGCTTGTCTTCGTTCATGTGCTTAAGGTACCCTAGGTTAAAGAGTAAAATCCAGGTTGTTCATCAATTTCTATTATTCACAAGGATGGGTCCCCTTCATTATAGCAGATAATAAAGCTTCCACTGTTCTTTCATCTTTTTTTGCAACGAATGTTGTTTGAAAGAACTTTGAAATTGCCAGTGCCCCCGACAGCGGCAGGCCGCTGTGGCCTACCGCAGCTGATTTCCACTGGATAACCCAAACCTGGCATCCATGTGACCTCAGGGTACCTTATTGGAAAGTCTCGGCTATTTTTGCCATTTATTTTTCTACATTGTTAATAATTATTAGTTCTAGATTCTAGAACAGTCCCAGCGGATTGGAAGGTACCAAATGTAACCCTGCTATTAAAGAAAGGTGGGAGAGATAAAACAGGGAACTACAGGCCAGTTAGACTGACATCAGTCATTGGGAAAGTGCTGGAATCCATTATTAAGGAAGTGGTAACATCATAATATGATTAGGCAGAGTCAACATGGTTTATGAAAGGGAAATCATGTTTGACAAATTTATTAGAGTTTTTTTGAGGCTGTAGGAAGCAGGGTAGATAAAGGAGAACCAGTGGATGTAGCATATTTGGATTTTCAAAAGGCATTGGATAAGGTGCCACATAAAAGGTTGCAATGCAAGATAAGGCCTCATGGGATTGAGGGTAACATATGAGCATGGATAGAGGATTGGTTAATGGACTGAAAACAGAGAGTAGGGATAAACGGGTCATTTTCAGGTTGGCAGGCCGTAACTAGTGGGGTGCCACAAGGATTGGTGCTTGGGCCTCAGCTATATACAATCTACATTAATGACTTCGATGAAGGGACCAAGTGTAATGTACCTAAGTTTGCTGACGATACAAAGCTAGGTGGGAAAGAAAGCCGTGAGGAGGACACAGAGTCTGCAAAAGGATATAGATAGGTTAAGTGAGTGGGCAAGAAGATGGCAGATGAAGTATAATGTGGGGTAATGTGAGGTTATTCACTTTGGTAGGAAGAATAGAAAAGTAGAATATTGTTTACATGGTGAGAAACTATTAAATGTTGGTGTTCAGAGAGACTTGGATGTCCTCGTACAAAAAACACAAAACGTTAGCATGCAGGTACATCAAGCAATTAGGAAAGCAAATGGCATGTTGGAGTACAAGAGTAAGGAAGTCTTACTACAATTTACAGGGCTTTGGTGAGACCTCACCTGGAGTGCTGTGTACAGTTTTGGTATCTAAGGAAGGATATTCTTGCCTTAGAGGTGGTGTGACAAAGGTTCACTGAATCAATTCCTGGGATGAGAGGGTTGTCCTATGTGGAGAGGTTGAATAGAATGGGCCTATACTGTCTGGAGTTTAGAAGAATGAGAGATGATCTCATTGAAACATATAAGATTCTGAGGGGGCTTGACAGAGTTGGCGCTGAGAGGTTGTTTTCCCTGGCTGGAGAGTCGAGAACGAGGGGGCATAATCGCAGGCTATGGGGTCGGCCGTTTAAGACTGAGATGAGGAAGAATTTCTTCACACGGAGGGTTGTGAATCATTGGAATTCTCTACCTCAGAGGGCTGTGGATGCTGAGTCATTGAATATGTTCAAGGCTGAGACAGATAGATTTTTGGACTCTAGAGGAATCAAAGGATATGGGGATCGGGCAGGAAAGTGGAGTTGAGGCCGAAGATTAGCTATGATCTGATTGAATGATGGAGCAGGCAGGAGGGGCCATATGGCCTACTCCAGCACCTATTTCTTAAATAATTTTACAATTTTGTTTATAACCATTGTCTGTTCTTGACCAGTCTGATGTTTACTGGGTTGTGATAGTGCACTGCATTTAGTGTAATGGAGGACAGTGTTCTATCCTGGTAAGGCTGTTAATTGGATGATTTAAAGCAGAAAGAAAGAAAGAACTTGCATTTATATAGCAGCTTTTATGACCTCAGGATGTCCTAAAGCGCTTTACAACTAATGAAGTACTTTTTAAAAAAAAATATAGTCACTGTTGTAATGTGGGAAACGCAGCAGCCAATTTATGCACAACAAGCCCAACAAACAGCAATAAAATAAAGGACCAGTGTGTGTACATTTGTTTTATGGCGTGGATTGAGGGACGAAGGCTGGCCAGAACTCCCCTGCTCTTCTTTGAATAGTGCCATGTGACCTTATATATCCACCTGAGACAGCAGATGGTTTAACATTTTATCCAAAAAATAACACCTCTGACAGTGCAGCACTCCCTCAGCTTGGATTATGTGCTCAACTCTGTGTATTTAAATTCTTGCATCACAACATCCTTTTGACAATGTGCAGCGAGTTGACTTGATGCGACAGAATTTAGTAAGTTAGTCATGGAGACTATAGTAGGAACAGAGTGTGTGGCATATATTTGGTGAGTGGAGTCATTTTTCTATTCTTGCTGGTGAATATTTGAATCATTTAGCAAAACTGCTCACTCATGAACGTGGGACCAGTACATTTGATATATTTTTTTTTTCCTTGTTCAAATGAAAAGGTGCATCTGCTCAATAGAAGAAAAAATGGACTACCAATGGCAACTAAATCAAAAGTTTGAATGTAATGAAACTGAAATGGATTATCTGTAATCAACATATTTGTAATGAATGCAATAGTGTGTACAATTTTTTTGTGCTATTTTAATACATTTGTTAGCCAATTTTAAGAAGGTGGGTTAATGAACTAGTTAAAATAGCACACAGAATTACATGTGCACATATTAATGCATTCATCTCGGCTACAACTGAGAGCAATTTCACTCTTATTTTTTGTGCAGCACAGATTAAAATCCCCTTCATACAAAATCATCAAGTAAAGTTGTTGAGAAATATACCTTTACTATGGCTGGAAAACCTAGCTTTTCCCACATCTGCTTTTATCAGACACTAGTATCAGTATAATGTTCTATAGTCGGTTTTACTGTGTTGCCGAAGGTTGAGCTACAGCAGAGAGTAAGGATCTGCATTAGGAATGCATCTGTGTCTGACTGATACCAATATCTTGTTAAAGCCGGGTTTACTGTTGATTGCCAACTGTCTGTCGAATCCTCAGACACTTGCATGTATGAAGCTCCCCAAAGGGTTTTACTAAGGTGCTGTCACTTGAAAACCTGTTCAGAAGCCTCACTTCCATAGTTTTACAGAGTGTTAACCTTAGAGATGGCAGAATGAGTACAATCCCAGTTAATCTCTGTGACACAGCAGACGAAAATATCATAAATTCAAACTTAGCTTGCATTGATCAGTCATTTCGAAGCTATTTTTTGCAGGGACAAAAAATAGCTTTTTTTATGTTCCAAATGGTTATTAGCCTATCAGCAAACACCTGCTGCTGAAGCTTCATTAAGAAGTTTCAGTCGTTGGAGCATTTCCTCAGCAGCAATGGAATGGGCAGGGCTTGAATGTGGTCTTCACTTAAAATGCCATTCAGCTACTTCATTCCATATGTTTGGATCTGCTTCGAGCAGCTGATACAGCCTCTCAGCACAATGGTGAACATATGTTTAATGATCTATTTATTTGTTGCTTTGGCATCGAAGACTGCCTTTGTCAATGGAGACTACAATAAGGTAGGAAAGTTGAAGGTAGTTTTTACTATTTACATGAGGTATATACAATACACAAGTACAATGAGTTTGAAGTATAATGGTACAGCTTTGCACCTTGTCCTGTAGTTTTCAGAAAGGATTTGATTCCTGGATATCTTTGAACACCCATGTTAAATCATATTTGCTAATATGTTTGAAATTGTATTAGTATTTGTTAAATAGCAGAATTTGAAATGTGAGTAACCACAGCACATTTTTTTTCATCAACATTTGTAACCAATTGATACTTAACCTCAGTGTTAGGTTGCTTTATACAGGATTTCATTAATGTTTGTCAATTAGCAAATGTACAATAGTATAACATTTTTGAAATGTCTCTATTTAGGTATTCAGTTCAAGTTATTCATTCCATTCAATTGTTAACAGTCCATTTATCCTGTATCAGATTTTCTAATAGGAGGGTAGGGCTTGTGCTCCAATGTTGTACATTCTCAAGAGCTATGTGCAAAAATAATAAACCATATACCTTTTCGTTTGATGTGTAATAGCTCGTATCATGGCTTTGCCGACAGTATCTCAGCATTCACCCCCGGGCTGCATGCACTGTTACCTCCTCTCACTGCAGATCAAGGAATTATGCTCCTAAGTGATGGGCAGCTGTGTGCTTTGTAGAATTTATCATCTAACTTTTGATGACAGCTGTAATGGGCACCTGTCAGAGAAGCAGCATTGAATATGATTCAAAACCGGACTGCTTCATGAATTGGCAAATATTCTGTATACTTACTTGTTGGTAGTTGTAGGTGAGCCATTGTCTTACACTCAAGTCATGTGCTAGTTTTTTTTCCTTTAGATGAGTACTGGCTGTTGCAGCTTAAAATTTGGAAGCCTGACTAGTAGATTTGATACTTTAGTTTATTTGGAACCTCTGTATCTATTATTCCTGTTTGCTGAGTATATGAAAAGTACTATCCTCATCGAATCCTGGAATATTAAGCAAACAGGGTCAGGTGGTCGTTGGGGGGTCGAGGGTCATCGGAGGGGTCGGAGATCATGGGAGGCAGGGTCGGAGATCGTGGGAGGCAGGGTCGGAGATCGTGGAGGGGGATCGATGCAGGTAGGCTTGTTGGGCCTGGGGGAAGCACTCCTGCTCCTCCAGGCCCACAAGCAGTGCTATAAAGGCACTTACCTGCTGATTCGGGCCTTCCAGCCTCCTCTCATGTGGCTTGAAGCAGACGGCCCCAGGAATCCCGGCCACCAGGGGTTAAAAGTAAAAAAGCTGTAAAAATGGAGGCCCGCAGCCTCCTAAAGGGTTGGTCGCCTGCCTCTCGTCCCGTCTCTGTTAAAACTGGAAGTGGGCGGGTCGGAGGTGAGTTGGGGTCGGGTTTTAGTTTTTTACAATTTTTACCTTCACACTCGCCCCCAACCTACCCATTCGTGGGGTTAAAATTTAGGCCAATGTGTAACTGGTAGCTGTCCTATAGTGTGAAATTTGCATTAGCTAAAACTCTGACAAAATGATGGCAGAGATATATCCAGGATACATGATTAGTAATAGTTCATCTCAAAGGATTGAGTCAAAGAAACTCACATCTTTTTTCAAATGCAGTAATTGCTTAACAGATAGCACCAGTGCTAACATGAACTTGCTTCTTGGAGAAATAGAAGACTGGGTTATAGTTTGATATTTCCCTAAGAATCAAGTGCAATTGCACTCATTTTATAGTGCTCATTTTACTCTTTGTGAATGTATTTTTACAATTTGTGTTCCTAGATTTAAATAGGATTTAGTTGTTTATAATTCCAAAAGGTACATTTTTGCAATTTGTGGAAATGTTCCCTTTGCTGACTGTTTTTGTTTCTCCTCAGGTTTCTGAGGATACAACCCCTAGAATGCATACAAGATCTACCTTGTCTTGGATTCTCACTAAAGGAGCTGCAAGACAGATTCCTAATGTGAATACTGTCATTACAGACTCTGGGCCAGGGAGGCCACTTGGATATGATCAAGATGGGAGCACAGAACTGCTAAACCTTACTTACAATGAAATAACAGGTTCAGGACCAGGCAGGCCTGGTACAAACATCAGCAAACCAGCATTCACACTCAATAATACTGATATTTCAAATGCTGTTCTCCAAGCACCTGATTTCAAACTCAATGGAATACAAGAAGAAAATGACGAGTGGACTAATTTAAGGACTCCTGATAAACTTGATGAACTTATTGGTGAAGAGTTCTACTTAACAATAACTGAAGATCAGGAGGATAACACAGCCCATGAACAAGAACTGGATCGAGGGTTAGAGGTTTCTGATAAACCCACAATGTCATTACCCACTCCAATAACTTTCACAGATTTACAGACTATTTCAACAAGTATTCATACACCTGGAGATACTACCCTGTCTCAAAAGGATCCACAGCAGGAAGAAAACATGTTGGCAGAATATGATGTCAATCTTACAGATGAAAAAACTGCAGATTCCAAGAAGTTGAGCTGGTATGAAGTAGATATTGACCTAAATGGTGAACACTTCCCAGGTGAGGGTACCAAAGAAGAAATTAATTCCAATGAACAGACCAAGGAGATGGAGAATATAGAAGTGACCACCCAGTGGGAAAGTGACAAACTTCATGAGACTTCAAGGAACACTCCAACCCAAACAGCAATCGATCCAAATCACAAAGGGCAAATAATGAGAAGGGCAGGACCCCCTGGGCCACCAGGGCTACCAGGACCACCTGGTCCATTAGTAAGTAAACTGATACCAAATCATAGAAAGAGGAGCTACAAGGTCTCCTTGATAGGTCCTTAAGGACCTTTACAATTTGTGTAAAATTGTGATGGTTTGGTATGAGGATGTATTATAATTTAATTTCATGGTCATGGCTGATTTGCAAACAGGTGTAAAATCTCCCATTGGTTTTTCGTCTGCATATTTGTAATATAGCTGAGATCCATAACTCAATGGATCAGAGAAGTAGAACCTACATCTCACCGCTGACACAATAAATGGGTATTCCAATAAGCCATATACCACATTTAATCTGGGATTTAGAATTTATTCTGGTCAATAGCTCGGGTGATCATGGGGTGAATTTTAACTGGGAGCCAGGGAGAGGGGAGGTGGGAGGTGGAATTCCTGACGGGAAACCCGAAGTATGGGCTTCCCGGATATCCTTATGGTTTTGTAGGTTTCCTGCCCGACAGGCCAGCCAGATTGACAGGTTGGCCGTCAGTTGGAATGGGACAACAGCCAGGGAGTGGATGCCAGCAGGTAAGTCTTAGTTGGGATGGGGGGGGGGGGTATCATGGGGCGGTGGGGTGGCGGATGGTCATCGGGGCTGGAGATCGTGTAGGGGGGGGGTCGGAGATGGTGCGGGTGGGGGCATGAAGGCTAGTTGGGCTTGGAGAAAGCACTCCTCCTCTTCCTGGCCCACAAGCAGTGCAATAAAGGCACTTACCTGCTGACCAGGGCCTTCTCGCCTCCTCTTATGTGGCGTGAAGCAGAAGGCCTGGGAATCCCGGCCCCCAGGAGTTAAAAATATAAAAGCTGTCAAAATGGAGGGCCGCAGCCGCCTCAGAAGCTTACACTGACCGACTCGCCTCCTAAGAGCGGGTTGGTCCCCCGCCCCTTGACTCACTTCTGTTAAAACCGGAATTGGGCGGGGGGTTGCGGTCAGGTTTTAGTTTTTTACGATTTTTATCTTTCTACCCACCCACCCGCTCGTGGGTTAAAATTTACCCCCAAACCTCCAGATATCTTCATATTGAACAAATAAAAGAAGAAAAGAGGCAGAAGGTTTCCCTGGTGGTTAAGTCAGTGAGTCATACAGACTAGGAGGTCATGGGTTCAATCTCCAGTCTGAGAAAAAGGAAGTCAAGTAACAATAACCAAAATACAAGAAGTAAAATGGTTTCCATCGTACATGTAAAACTTTCTAACCTTACCCATAATGGTTTTTTCGACAGCCAAGAGGTATCTCAGTGCCATGTAATTCTGCCACAACTGTGACTGCAAATCTCCCCAGGTTGTGCTTCTTTTATACATTTCTCTTTCAAACATTTTTCTTTCTGACTGCTACCTATCGCATTCAGTTAAGTATCAAAAGTGGGATTGGAAATAAATTAATCAGGAAATAATTTATTCCAATGAGATATAAATGGTTTCGAATGGAAACTATTTTGCATGAAATACTTATAAAAATTACGACGTACTATACAAGAAATCTAATTTATGTTCGAGCTCAGATATAAATGTACCTTGAAGTAATCCTTTTGTTATTCAGTTGCTCATAACAAGAGCTGCAACCCATGTTTTATAATGTCTAAGATAGTCATTTGGTTACAAACATTTCAGGATTGTGAACGTTATAACAAAAATTCATTCCTTCAAATAACCTCATTGAAAGGTCATAAATTAAGAATGCTTCTGTCCCTGGTTTATGTCTTTGTTGTTTTATGGCGGTGGTCGGGTCAAGGTCAATGCAAAGAGCACATGCTCCAGTGCTTAATATTCATTCATAAAGAGGGAAAGTAATTCATCATGACAACTTCTGTGCACTATTCAAGATCATATGAACAGGATGGGCCTCTTCACAATATAGCATAAAGATGGGGAACAAATTTTTCCCATCACAGAGAAATGATGTGACAGAAAAGATTCACATTATCTCAATGGCAAGCAGGTCAACATACACAATATTAAAAGTGCAATAAATGAAACAAACTACTTAATATAGCTCCCTTGTAACAATGCATTGGTGTGTCACAGTGTTTCTGTTTGCAATTGAAATCTGTGATACATTCACTACACCTAAGTAATTAGGATATATATATACTTTGGATTGCTTTGATGAAGATTGGTTTAAGTAAAACCACTTTCTATGACACACTCAGTGTACTGTCCCCAGCTCTCTCACATATCTTGGATTAACTGTTTTCTTGGCTTCTACAGCATTGTGGCTAATCTATATTTTTACCCACTGCACAAGAGCAAGACTCAAGCAAAATGGAAACTTTCAGTAATTCTTTACTGTGCAAAGACACCCATTAAGTTGAAATAAACATTGCATTTAATGGTCAATAGATAGCTACGTTATCAAAAATGCTTTAAAAATTGCTCTTTATGTAATTTTAAGTACTAATTTCCCTTTGGAATGTATCAAATATACAAGTTTTCTTTTCTAGCTGGATTGGGAAATCTAAGATAGAGTTTGCCTTTATATAGCACCTTTCACAACCTCGGGACATCCCAAAGCACGTCACAGCAAAGTATTTTTGAAGTGTAGTCGCTGTTGTAATATAGAGAAACACAGCAGCCAATTTATACACAGCAAAGTGTTAAACTGTTTTGATGGTGTTGGTTGATGGATCAGTTTTGGTCAGGACTCTAGGAGAACTCCCCTGGCCTTCTTCAAATAATACCATGGGATTTTTTACATTCACCTGAGGGAGCAGACTTAGATAGGACCTCCAACAGTGGAGCATTCTCTCAGTACTGCATTGAAATATCAGCGTGGATAATGTGCTTAAATCTCTGGAGTGGAGTTTGAACCCACAGCCTTCTGATTCAGAGGTGAGAATGTTACCACTGAGCCAAGGATGACGCCTCATGTGGTCAGTTTAAATACAGCAGCATGTCAGTGAGTGCAGATTGATTAATGAACTTGCGAAGTACACCCAACGTGATTCAGTAGATGTTGCAGAACCACCTGCTCGTGCCATCCAGTAGGCCTCGTCTTAGCACTCAATAGCCAGCCCTGATCCAAGCCTGATGTTAGCAGTGAGTGACTAACGTTATTTCTTAGCCACTGCTTCCAGCTGAGATCAAGATGCACACTTCTAATGGTATTTGCTTAATAAGAATAACTGAATGGGGAGAATATTTTGCTCTTCACAGGGGAGTTTCCATTAAGAGGTTTTTAACTGTACTTCGTTGAAATTGTGGTTAAATTTTTTTGATTTAAACTATTCCAGATTGTGGTTGACGTTCCAGCTTACACAGGGATAGTCATTTGATTTGACATTTAATGATCTAAAAAAAAAACAACTTTTAGAGGTTGAAATCGTGCTGTGTCATGTAATTAATGAATCCATTAGTGTTTTCATGTGAAACTCTGTATCTGCATTTTAACTAAAGCAGCAACTTATTTAAACAAGTTAGCATCTTCGTTCAAGTTATAGGTGGAGGAATTTCACATGAACCAAGCTAATGGGTTTGTTGTTAGTATCAGACAACATAATTTCAACTGAAGTAAATTATTTGCTTTTAATTAAAGACAAATCATATTCATCGATTACACACAATTTGATGAAACAAAATACTAATTACAAAATTATGTTAAGACAGTGTATTTATGAAAATATCACTCAATAATTGCTAAAAGAAATCAAAGTGCAAAAATATCATGTTTTAATTCAGTGTTTGACCTTGAAATGTAAATATTGAACAAGCTGCAATTTCTTGGACAGAGCTCAGTTCCACGGGTGCTGGAGTGTATATAGCAGAAAATTATGGATTTGTGTCCCAGACTGTATGATACTCAGATTGACTTGTAAAAGCTTGGGAGTGAGTTCTGTGAATTCTCAGTTTCTCTGGTATCATAGTAGGTATAGCACAGGAGGAGGCCATTCAGCCCATTGTGCCTGTGTCGGCTCTTTGAAAGAGCTGTCCAATTCATAGAATCATAGAATGGTTACAGCACAGAAGGAGGCCATTCAGCCCATCAAGCCCATGCCGACTCTCTGCAAGAGCAATCCAGCTAATCCCGCTCCCCTGCCCTTTCCCTGAAGCCCTGCAAATTTTTTCCCTTCAAGTACTTATCCAATTCCCTTTTGAAAGCCATGATTGAATCTGCCTCCACCACCCCCTCAGGCAGTGCATTCCAGATCATAACCATTCACTGCATAAAAAGGTTTCTCCTCATGTCGCCTTTGGTTCTTTTGCCTATCACCTTAAATCTGTATCCTCTGGTTCTTGAACCTTCTGCCAATGGGAATGGTTTCTGTCTATGTACTCTGTCTAGACCCTTCATGATTTTGATCACCTCTATCAAATCTCCTCTCAACCTTCTCTGCTCGAAGGAGAACAAGCCCAGCTCCACCAGTCTATCCACAAAACTGAAGTCCTTCGTCCCTGGAACCATTCTAGTAAATCTTTTCTGCACCCTCTCTAAGGCCTTGACATCCTTCAAAAGTGCGGTGCCCAGAATTGGACACAATACTCCAGTTGTGGCTGAACCAGTGTTTAATAAAGGTTCATCATAAGTTCCTTGCTTTTATACTCTATGCCTCTATTTATAAAGCCCAACATCCTTTATGCTTTTTTAACCACTTTCTCAACCTGCCCTGCCACCTTCAACGATTTGTGCACATGTACCCCCAGGTGTCTCTGTTCCTGCATCCGCTTTAGAATTGTACCCTTTAGTTTATGTTGCCTCTCATCATTCTTCCCAACCAAAATGTATCACTTTGCACTTCTCTGCATTAAATTTCATCTGCCACGTGTCTGCCCATTCCATCAGCCCGTCTATGTCTTCTTGAAGTCTATCACTATCCTCCTCACTGTTCACTACACTTCCAAGTTTTGTGTCAGCTGCAAATTTTGAAATTGTCCCCAATTAGTCCCATTCCCCTGCTCTTTCCCTATAGCCCTGTAATTTTTTTCCCTTCAAGTATTTATCCAATTCACTTTTGAAAGATATTATTGATTCTGCTTCCACCACCCTTTCAGGCAGTGCATTCCAAATCGCTGCGTTAAAAAATGTTTCCTCATGTCGCCTCTGGCTCTTTTGCCGAACACCTTAAATCTGTGTCCTCTGGTTTCCGACCCTTGTATGTAGAAGAGAATGGATGTACCATAGAAATTTATAGCACAGAAGGAGGGCATTCATCCTCTCACACCTCGACAGACTCTCTGAAAGGGCTAACCACTTAGTCCCATTCCTGCACCTTTTCCTCACCACCTTTCTTTTTTTTTCTTTTTCAAATATTTATCTGCTTCCCTTTTGAAAGTTCTTATGGATTCTGCTTCCACCACTGTTTCTGGTAGGGTATTTCATGTCCTAACAGCTCTGTGCATCTAAATATTCTCCTAATGTCTTTGGTTCTTTGGTTTGAGCTTAAATTTATGCCCTTTAGTTAGCAACTCATCTACCAGTGGAAATAGTTTTTCCCTATTTGCCTCATCAAAATGTCTCATATCTTTGAACATCTTTCACATTTCTTCTGAATCTTCACTGTTCTAAAGAAAAGGACCCCAGTTTCCCCACTCTCTCCTTATAGCTAAAGCCTCTCATCCCTGTTATCATCTTAGTGAATCACTTCTGTACACTCTCCATGGCCTTGACATACTTCCTGAAGCAGAGTGCCCAAAGCTGGACATATCATTCTAAATGTAGCTTTAGCAATTGTTCATATAGATTCAGCATTACCTCTTTGCTTTTGCAATCTACGCCCCTATTTATAAAACCCAGGATCCCGTATTCTTGTCTTACAGTTTTATCAACTTGTTCTCCCATGTTTAAAGATTTGCATAACCGAACGCTGAATGGCTCTGCTCTTATACTCCCTTTAAACTTTTACGATTTAGTGCTTATGTCCTCTCCTTATTCTTCCTCCCAAAATGTATGACCTCATATTTCTCTATTAAATTTGACCTGACATCCATCTACCCAATTTACTAGCCTGTCTGTGTCCTCCTGATGTCACTTACAATCCTTTTCATTGTTAACCATGCTTCTTATATTTATGTCATCTGCAAATTTTGATATTGTGCCCCTATACCTATATATATTATATGTATATGGGGTGAGATATCAAAATTTGCAAATGACACAACTATATATAATATAAGAGTGAGAGAGAGAAGGAAGAGCAATTGTCCTGACAATGACTGATGGAGGACACTACTGTTTATATCCTTGTGATCCAGAACTATATCTATTAACCCCTACTCTCTGTTTCTGTCTTTTACTCAACTTACTACCCATACTACCACATTCCCTTTAATACCATGCTCATTAATTTTATCAACAAGCCACCTATGCAGTACCTTCTTAAAAGCCTTGTTAAAATCCATGTACACATCCATTGCAGTTCCTTTATCAATATACTTTGTTACTTCTTCAAAAAACACTTGACATTGAATTACTGGTTAGTGACTTGTCTTTTGCAAGTCTGTGATGACTGCCTTTAATTAGCCCGTGTGTTTCTAAGTGAATATTAATTTTATCTCATATTAAGGCCTCAAAAAAATGTTGTGCTACTGATGATAGCTGCTACCACCAATGTTAAGCTGTTATTATCACAGAAAATTCACCCATTCAAGCTGAAGGGGGCAAATTCGTAATAAGTGAGAAGTACTAGGAGAGGGAGAATGGGATGAAGGTTACAAGAAAATAACTTAATCAATCTTGATATTCTATGTTGTTACAAATGGTGAATTTGAAAGTTGCTTTCCTTTTGCTGTAGCTTCTATGTGGGGGTTGTAAACACTTGATATTGAATTACTGATAGTTAGTGATTTGTAAGTACAGAGAGAACGCAACAGTAACAAATGCTTTAGCAACATAGATAGAACCCTTGCTTTGCATCACCTGAAACATTATGCAGACCGCAGCAAAATAAACCTGTTGGATTAAATTTTTTCCTTTATCTAAAATTTTCATGGTTGTGCAAATATTCAGAAATACAGCAATAAATTCATTTTTGAAAATCGAGAGCAACTCCAAACCAAAAGGTGATGCAAATTGTGAGAACTGTCAAAGTACCTAGGGTGCAGAATTGGTCCCAGTTATTTTTAGCGAAGTTTGAAGTAACAGCATTGGGATTGTTAATCCCTATGATTACCATCAAGTATCAACAAAGTGGAGTGCTCAGACAATTGGGATCCACATTAATGGCTGTTGTTTGCACAAGTGCAACCTGAAATGAGAACCTCGCCATAACATCGACAATAAATTACAAAAATAATAGATGCTTTAGTGTGGCTTCAAGGCAATAATATAATCTTGGGATTGAGATGACAATTAGAAACCACTCAATCTTCATTCTTATGTTTTGGTATCATCTTTGGTTAGATTAAGAGCTGATTTAAGGAGTTTCTATTTATTAGATTTCACATCCATTTTTCTTTTTTCTTTAAATATCAGGGTGACCCTGGACCACCAGGACCTAAAGGAGATGTAGTGAGTATTGCGCAGTTGCATCCCTTAAAATAATCAATCTGAAGGACTTTCTAACATTGGCTATGTTCAAAGAAAATAGCTTGTGTGTGCATTTGGATATTGCATGCTATTTTGTGTTGGATCTAAAATAGGCATTTGAAATGTTTGCCATGGATATGTTCAACTGGAGCAGTTAGTTTTTTTTTGTAAAGTGTTCCTGTCCATTTCACATTACTTCTCTTTCCCATCTTGTGAAGCAAAAGTAAAATTTCCTACCTTCAGTATCCAATAGGTTATGCGTTGTACTTAGCTAGATCTAAAATTCCCGGACACGTTATGACTGGGATCCAGAGCTAAAAAGGATACAGATTGGTCTGTGGAGCCTCCCACTGATGCAGTTGTAACCAAGCAACTGTGGTGAGCTTGATCCATAAAATGGTGAATCCTCAGAAGGGGTGTGAAGGCATTGAAATAATGCTAAAAATCTCCTAATTATAGGTGAAATTAGATTTTTTTCCCCCCCAATTGAGACAGAGGGAACCTTGATGTTGGAAGATCTTCCCAAACACTCACTAACACCAACTGGAGCAAGTTGCGATCGACTGCTCCCATGTCATCGTTCCTGCCCCATTTAAAAATACCATCACCTTTTCAAACAGGAAAGAGTTTCACTCGCTCAACGTCCAGCTGGTGTGTGATCTGAACTACCTCATCATGCATATCAATGACTGCTATCCAGACAGCTGCCATTATGCTCCCACTGTTTACTGGTGAAAGGCAGGTGTCTGGATGGCTGATCAGAGTTATCTTGTGCTCACTTCCCTTCTACCCATACTTCTTATAGATGCAACAAGGCTCTCAACGGTGCCCATGTTGTGATCGAGCAGACCTAAAGGATTCTGAAAGCATGTGTTAGCTACTTCAGTAGGTTTGTGGGGAGTGCTGTATGCAATCCATTCAGAGTCCTTGCATAATCATCGTTTGTCATATGCTACTCAGTTTTACTCTTTGAAAAGGACTCCACGTTGACGTACTGGAGAAGGAAGAAGAAGGGCAGCAGGATGAAGGTGGCAGCCGAGGCCGGCTTCAGAACGAGGTCATCTAGGACAGCCCATTGCCAGCTGCAAAACTATGGATACAGCTCATAAGAAATACCTTCACCTTAATGAGATCTGTGCCCACTGCAAAATCAGCCCTGCCATCTTGGTCTCCTTTTGGCAATTACTTGCTGACATGTAGCTCTCCTCTGCAAATACCAAGGCTCCAGTTGGAAAACGTCCTGCAGGAATTCTCCCGCCTTGCCACAAATCATTCCGCCCGTAATCCCATTTGTAGTAAAAATATTTAAAAGGAGACAAGTCCGTGTGTCTTCTGACTTTTTTTTTCACCACTTTGCTTCCCTTACAATTGTGTGCCCTCTTAATTCTAACTTTCCCTACTTCTCCTTGATCTCCCCTCAGTGGCAGGAAGCTCTGAAGTGGTTGGTTGATGCTTTCCAGAAGGCACCTTGAGGCATTGAGGTGTCACTTTGTCTCTTTGACTGTGGGCTGTTTTCTCCTTCAAGAAGAAAATGGAATGCGTAAAGGTTCTCTGCTTACCACCATACAGAATGCAACCCAGGTGTGCAAAAGCATTCTTCAGTACTGGTGAGAACAAGTGCAGGAAACACGCATGAATCTTTCGCTGCCTCCTATCATGTTAGGCTATGAGTGAAGGATTATTTGAAAGGTAAGGAAGAGGGAGTGAAAGCTCTCGTCGTCCCTTGTAGTTATTTTAGGGAAATAATACATAGTGTTCAAGACAAGGAGGAGAGGTTTGTGGAAACGTGAAACATGCTTCTAATGTTGCATTGGTTTAAACTTTGACTATGTGCTATGACTTGACTAACCTGGTGAAGTCATTGAACTTCTTCCAGAATTTAGTAGTCCTGCGGAGATTGTCACCTCCTTCCACTAGGCCTGGATTGTGCCTTTCATGAGCCTCTTCCCTCAACAGATTCCAGACATAAATACCTCAACTGAAGAGTCTTTAAAATTGGAGACTTGGTGTCCTGATGAACCAGCAGTCACAGACTGTCATGGTTTGGGATTCTTTGGGTACTTTTTCACAGAAAGAACTTGGACATGAGCTATGTTTTTATCTATCACATGTTTGCCTAAAAGGGGCCAGCTTCTCAAGACAGACCCCTACTGAGTTGTGGATGGGTAGGCAGATGAATGATAATTGCAATACCAATGGGAGATTCTCTTAGAGAAGCAAAAGATGAATCGTTCATTAGCCATGTCTGGTTAATCGGAAGGAGACTTCGTATTTTAGCGTTGGAAATCTTTTTTTGATCTCTATGGGGGCTGGAGAGAGGCTTTTAAAAATCAGAGCACAGACAACAACAATCAGCTGAATGGGCTTGTCAGCTTAGTCAGTCATCATAACCATTGATGCAACATGATTTTTCCATCGCATTCTCCTCTCTGCCAGCTCCCACTCTGGCTATGCCACTCTTCCTTTCAGGTCTTCCCGTACACAGACCACCATCTCAGCTTTGGCTGTCTTTGTGGTCTTCACTAAGCTGCAACTCCTCTCATCATTCATCACTAGGACCACAGAAAATATTGGCAGAACTAAAGAATATGCAACATAATTGGCTACGAATGTGTGAAACAGCAAACAAAGAAAAGAGTGTTGAGTTAACTTGGTGTATTTATTCAAATAGCCGACATCACGTGGTTTCATTTAAAGTTTACTGCTGTTCCTTTACAGTGTGCTTTTTACTTCATTAAAAATAGAAAGATTAAGCAGTGCAAGAGTGAGAACTGCGCACTTTCACCAGTCTAAAGTGAACTGTGGAGAACAGTGTAGCATATGTGAAATCCAAGCTAGGGTTTCCAGTAGCCAAGTTGTGAACCTGTTTAGCATAATAAGGTTAAATTGAATAAGGATCTGAGGTAACTAAGGCGAGAGAGCATTATGTGCAATTTGGTAAGCAAAGGATAAGATGACATCAGCTTTGGCCATCTCAGCATGTCTAGTATTACCATGCAAAAATGTTGCTGTAGCCTGCTCCATGCTTTTATACTATATGTACTTACTCACCTGATTCTCCATTAATGAAGAGAATCACTCTTGCTTTGAGATTTGTCATGTAAATATTAATTATTAAACTAGATGATTAGTCTAGATTGGTTCACAGCAATAAATCGTTGTAGCCTTCCTAACCAATCAGGTGTCATATCACAAAGATCTGCTATGAATAACAACCCACAGTGAAAGCTAAGTGCAACCTGGATATTATTATGATGTGGAGATGCCGGTGATGGACTGGGGTTGACAAATGTAAACAATCTTACAACACCAGGTTATAGTCCAACAATTTTATTTGAAAATCACAAGCTTTCGGAGGCTTCCTCCTTCGTCAGGTGAATGCATCTGACGAAGGAGGAAGCCTCCGAAAGCTTGTGATTTTCAAATAAAATTGTTGGACTATAACCTGGTGTTGTCAATATTATTAGAATTGGGTTCAGAACCATATTGTTTGTTAGTTTAATCGATGGTTAGAAGGTTTATAAAAATTAAAACACGATGAGCTAGAAAATGAGAGTTCCTTCCCTTTGAGTACTTTCTGGGGCTGGGTGGAGGGATGGCGAAGTGGGGAATGTACTTTCAATCTAAGGTACTCCCTCCACTTCCCTCCCGTTTCCCCAAAAGTATTTAAGTAAAGGGGAAGTCACAAAGGATATTTTCTCCCGTAGAGAAGATATTCTTCATCTTGTCCTTGTGAAGTCCTGACTGGCTGGTCTTCCAGCTGGAAATGTTGCATGTAGGTCTTAGTCAGCTAATGTCGATCTGAGTTGGGATTGGCATTCTTTCCAGTCCTGGACTGGAATGTAACTGAAAACCTCAGTGCTGGGCTGGGCTGGGCTGAAGTCCTGATCAGCAACATTCTAATAGCAGTATTAGCATCCAGGCTTGGCAAGGATGGTAATCCTCATTGACCTCAGTGGCAGATGGCTGGACTGGATCTGAGCCTGAATAAGTCATCCAAGTGTGTATTTTCTGGCTCGCAAACCTAGGTGCATTACCAATTGATTTCTATCTTCTCGAAGTTACTCTTTTTTTTAATAACTATAATTTTATAATGACTATTCTGGGATTTTCCTGTCCTCTGAGGATGCAGTTGTTTCCAATCCCTCACATCTACTTGCTAACCCCTTCCGGTTGTACAGTGTTTGAGATTGCCTCGATCTATAGGCTCAGAGAACTGAAAGGGGGAAGGGTTCCTGTGTTCACAATTTGAAGTGAAATCATAAATGTTCCCTTTATACTCGCGTTTACAATTTCACAGCAAGTCATGAACAGTGGAAATCTTCCACTCCTCTCCCGTGGTTAAATTATATTTAAAGCCAAATAACAGGTATTGGGGAAAGTGAGAGAAAGAATAAGAGCACCTTTCTCAAATGGTGTTTGCATTAAATGCATAAGTACATTTTTGCGATTAGATTCTCTTCCCTGCACCCCCCCCCCCCCCCCAAAATTGGTCAGATGGGCAATATGATCCTGCTCACAGATATCTACAAGGTCTCCACTGACCTGATTGACTTAGCAGGAAGCACGTTTCTAAGTGACAAAGACTACCTTCCCTTCCTCCTTCCATCCTCCATTCACCTGACTAACACGCCCAGCTTACCAAACTGAATCGGGAACGTCACTCCAAACAGAAATTCAAACTCAAGCATCCTATTTTAAGGTTTTAGTATTGTAGCTATTGGGATTGCCCATTGCTGGTACTTAATAAATGTTAAAACTTCTGGAAAAACTTAAGAAAAGACTTGGTGGGGTGACTTTTAAATGGAAATAACAAAAAATAGCTTTATTTTACTTTCAAAGTTAATTATTACCTAGAATATTGTTTAACTTCTTTGTCGTTTAAGGCTGATTATTCATTGCTTTCCTACTGATTTAATTCTGAAAAAATCCTGGTGAACATTTAAAATTATTTATTAAAATGTAGACGGTTTCCATATGAAATATAATGGTTTTAAATTATTTAATAGCTGAAAGGTCAAACCCCTCGTTCTAGATATTATGAACCATGTTGGCATCATCGTGAAAATACAACTGATGGATGTTGCTGTTGATTTCAGGGTTATCCAGGCGGCATGGGACGGACAGGCCAAACTGGTGCCCCTGGACTTCCTGGACCTCCTGGTCTGCCAACAATGTATCTGTGGAGAAATTCAAATGAAGACTGGTTGGCCTTCTCTGTAAGTCATTTCTGTAACACTTCTCAGACTTCGTTATAAACCTATGAAAAGGAAGGTGGGAGAAGACCACTAAACCTGCTCCATTCAGACATAGTGCAATTATGCGTACCACCCACTCACTGTCTAACCATGCAATTTCGTGGGAGAGGCAAAAAACAAACTTATGGCCAGTTCAGGAAAAAAAACTTTGGGGAATTCCTCTCTGACTCCCTATTGCAATCAAGCAAGCTCCAGAAGACTGCGGTATCTCATAATTATGTTCTCGTGTATGGAGAATTTGTGATAATTGCAGGTCCTCTTTTCCGTTTTCTCTCTCTCCCCACCCACTCTTACAGTTCTAAATGTTATATAAATATTTTTATGAAGCTTTATATTAAAAAAAAGTAAGATTATATATCCCTCCAAATATTATATATTAACCCTCCAAATTCATTTTAAAGAAGAATTTCTCATTTTTCCTTTAACTTTATTCATTTTAATAATATGGTCTGTATATGGCCTCAAATGTCACACACTAATTTCCAAGCATTTATCCATCTACATTTGTCAAGAAAAAATAGGCAACATTATGTTTGCACAAAGTATTGCTAGATATTTATCGAAAGCACTGAAATGTTTATTACAATGACCCAGAAGAAAATCATAGGTCCTAAATTAAGTAACAACCAATTTACTTTATATGTACATATGGAGATTTATGCCATGGTAACCATAATATGACAATCCCAACCATTCACGAGAGACTTTCTTTGGATTCTATTTATGTCCATCTATTTTCCTTTACCACATCCGATTATGGCATAAAAATATAACCTAACTAAAAGCAGGGTCTCTCACATAAGATGCTTACTGGTCACAAATATCTTTTATTCATTGCTCTGTTCAAGTGCTCAGTCAGGTAGGTGTTTAAGAAACAGAAGCAAGAAGCAGAATTATTACAGTTATACCTTCTGTTGGGTTCCATTTTCTGGTTACAGATTGAGACTTCGATATTAGGAGAGTAAATTGGGATAAACTATTGGCACTGGTTGGTGAGTTGGCGACCAGAGGGAATAAATTTAAGACTGTCACCAAAGGAACCAAGGGAGAATTTTGGAGATTTTTTGGAGGGCCTGGTCCACAAACAGACATGTGAACAGGGTCCCAGAACACTGTGTTAAACGCGGGTGGTTGGCATGTATGGTAATCCTGGCTACCCAGAAGTTGTGTACCTTATTAGCTGTTTGGAGTTTTTTTAAACTTAGACATTCCTATCTCTTGCAATTGCAAGAGAAATATGAATCTTATATATTGTACCTCACAATAGTTCTTGCACCTGATTGTATCAATGTGGCTGCAGTTGGAGCCCAGTGTAGACTCCAGCCATAAGGTCACTGAGCTCGAATGATCACACATGGTGTTAGCAACTATGACTTGCATTGACAGGTAGACATATCTCCCTTCAGTCAAAGATCACACTGTGAATGAAGCACAGTAAAAGCAAATGCAAACAGAAATGTGGAGACGTTGTGTCCAAATTATGGAGACATCATGTTTTATTGGTTTTCACTACACATCTGATGTGGACTTCAAGGATGGGAGAGGAAAGTTAGAAACCCATCTTCTTGATTTTGTATGAGTGGTTTAATCTGAAGATCCCCTTTCCTACTTGTGTAAGATTTGCTGTATATTAATACCAACCGATTATCTTCCAGGAGGCTATAATGAGTAGCATCTTGAAGTTGTCTTAATAGCTCAATTGTTTTAAGGTGAATTGCACTATATTTCCTGATTTTGAAAAAATAAACACAATTTTACTCATCCAAATACAAAATTATTTTGCACGGCTTAAAATACAGAAAACCCAATTGAAGATTTAATTTAATAATTTTCTTCTATATTTTAACAGCAAACACCATTCTATCATATATTGCAAGCAAGCTGGCCTGTGAGTATAAAACCTCATTCACACTACATATGTGTATTAGTGCCCTATTATATCTGTTAGAGTTTAATATGTTTCTTCTAAAAAGCAGATGTTACTATGCCAGTACCCAAAGGCAACCACGTCAGCAGCAAAACTGGGTCTCTATTGATGTAATTATCCTCCAGTTTTTAGAATTTATTTTCTCTTTGCTTCTTTAGGCCATTTCAAGCCATGCATCACTCCATGGCCTTGAGGGAGGACAGTCAACTTGCTCTCTGGCCTCTCAAGTCAATGAATAACTCTCAGCAAGAGTGGCCTGAGATGACTTGTCCTCCAATTTTTCTCTCATTGCCTGAGGAGAAACACCTGGCCTTCATGTGGCAGCCCTTCTGCCCTGACAACACTTGTCAGGTTCAGGAATTTACCAACTCCGGGAATTACCACCACAGGCTGACATCTTGGGACAGCACATTGGAACATTATCGTGTTCAGCTTGCTCACAACCCAGATGTTGTTATTAAAATGTGCAAAACACCCTAGACAAAGCAATCATGACCTTTAACCAAATCAAGATAACCTGGAACTTCAGCTGTAAAGGGTTTTGTAAGGACACTGTCATGGTTTATAGGGGGAGCAACCACTCCTTTCAAAACAAATAGAATCTGTATTTATTCCACCCATATATTGAGATGCCCTTATTCAGTATTAGTAACTAAAAGGTCACAAAGGTGATGATATAAGAATTATTGGCAAAATAGCTTTCTGAGCTTTGTATAATTTGTGCTATTTTAGCTTTTGATTTGCTGATGATGTATCTGTTTTGTGCCATTTTTAGACACAGCCTGGAACTTCAGGGCCTGTTGGACTACCAGGAAAGCCAGGTCACCCTGTAAGTATATACCAAAAATGGAGGCAGCGGAAAAAGAAATCTCTAAGGAATATAGCAATAAACCTACTGGGATAATGGTGTAGCTGCCAGATCAGTACAGGAACAGTGCAATCTGTTGTAATGTGTTAAGTTGTGACATTTACAGAAAATGAGGAGTGAAAACATTAAAGCAGAGTTTAAGATTCATTTATATTGAAAATGGAAAGCACTCATTTCCCTCATTTGGATGAGCACAGAATTCCCCCGCCCCCTCAAAAAAATGATTGGATGAGAAAAGATGCACTCAGGACTTTGTCTACTCCTGCCATGTCGGTTAAAAATAAATACGCTGCAAAAGGGGATCTTTAATAGAACATGTATCAAGGACACTGATACATGTTAACTAGAATGTGATATTGTCAATTTGATGATGTCTTGAATTCTGGTAATAAATGCAAACCACCTCAATGGTCTGTCAATATTTCAACTTTGAAATGTGTGGGTTGGCTCTTCACCAACATTAAAAAAAATTAACAAGCATTTCGACAGAGCATTGCTGTATGTCGACCTGTGAGAACGCAGGGTCCAAACAGTAGTACAGAGTAGGCAGCATAACTTGATACCACCACCTCAGAACACCCTAAAGCAGGTAGCGCTGTCAAAAGTAGAACAGTTCCGCAATAGTCCCTATAAATCTGTACTTTATTTACAGGTAATAGTTACATGATTTGCTGCTGTTAACTATGTTTTCTATAAGCTAACAGATCTATCATAAAGCCCATTGCATATTTCCTGTTGCTATTTCAGTTTTTTTTTAAAATCTTTTTTAATCTGTGAAGAAGTTGGCAATGAAGGAGACAATTTACAACACAGTATAATCAAAGCTGTTTCCAGATATATGGGTGTGGACAGGCTGTGGAAGAGGATAGAAATGTTCTTTCATTTCAAACACATCAATTATAAACAAACCATTAATCTACACTAAGCACTATCCTCAGCATTGTATGTTGGTCCTTATAACAACACTCAAGAAGCTCGACACCATCCAAGATAAAGCGGCCCGCTTGATTGGCACCCCATCCACCACCCTAAACATTCACTCCCTTCACCACCGGCGCACTGTGGCTGCAGTGTGCACCATCCACAGGATGCACTGCAGCAACTCGCCAAGGCTTCTTCGACAGCACCTCCCAAACCCGCGACCTCTACCACCTAGAAGGACAAGAGCAGCAGGCGCATGGGAACAACACCACCTGCACGTTCCCCTCCAAGTCACACACCATCCCGACTTGGAAATATATCGCCGTTCCTTCATTGTCGCTGGGTCAAAATCCTGGAACTCCCTTCCTAACAGCACTGTGGGAGAACCGTCACCACACGGACTGCAGCGGTTCAAGAAGGCGGCTCACCACCACCTTCTCGAGGGCAATTAGGGATGGGCAATAAATGCTGGCCTCGCCAGCGACGCCCACATCCCGTGAACGAATAATAAAAAAAAACATTGCAAAATTACCGACAAATTATGGCTAACGTTTAGGCAGTTTTATATTGTACTGTTCTCATCCTCCATACCACATACTGCTCCCTGCTTCAGGGGGAAACCACCTATTTCCAGACATCTGTTAATGGAACTCTTTTAATCAGTCACTAGGAATGAAAGTGGAAGAGGTTGACTCTGCATCTGGTTTTTATTCTTCAAATGTTTTTCTTTCTGCCTGTCTCCAGAAGAAGCAACTCTTCTCCACTCAGTGCATTTCCCCTGGTTGGTCTGGATAAGATTGGGAGCTCATACTTTGGAGGATTGTTGGGGACAGCCCGATTCCTACCACCATGTGGTACCAATCGCAGAGTTTGGCCCAGATTAGAGGTGGCACGATCCTGGCACAAACATTGCAGGACTGCCCAAATAGGAGTCGAGGGTGAAAGGCAGATAGGTTAAAATTTTGGAGGCAAGCCAGTGCACATTTTTTGGCTGCTGCGAATGCCAGCACAAACTTCCCTCAGTCGCTTACTTGATGAAATTTCTCACTTGCTGCAGAAGTGGTGGAACCAGGAGCAGGAGAGGTAGCAGCAGAATCTGAAGTGTGAGAATAATGAATAGCGGGAGTGGGAGAGGTGTGCGAGGCACAGTCTGCTTTTACTGGAAAGTTCTCAGTTAATGTGGAAGCCTCATGCTCCTGCTTCCTCGAGACTTCAATTTACAGTAAAAGTTGGCTGTACCGCACACACCTCTCCCACTCCTGATTTTCTCAGCTAACTCTCTCCTGCTGCCTCTCTGGCTGAAGATTCTGCTGGTGAATCTTTTGCTCCTATCGGCTCTTCTGCTTCTGATTCTTTCACCGCCTGTCCTTCTGATGTTGCCTCAACTGCTGCGCCTGATTCTCCTAATTCGGTCACTAGCTCTTCTGGCTCTGCTGCTTCCCCTTCTGTTCCTTGGTGGTCTCCTACTGCCTAATCCTCTCATTCTGGCTTTCCAGTTCCTAATTCTGAAGTTACCTCTCCCACTGTCGAGTTACCAATTCCTCTCCTAGTCCTGCTAGCCCTTCTGCTCCTGCTGACTATCCTGATGAGCCCACTGCTCTTGCTCCCAAAGTTCTGCAGGTGCTAGCAGGCTGGTGGTTGACTGGCTCTGGACACGCTCAGAAAATAAATCTTGTTCATGATGTACCCCAGTACACCATTGTGTAGGAGCCAGCATGACCCTAGTGCAAACATTGCAGTCCCACCTGGAGGAAGCCAGGATGACACTGGCACAAAGAATGCACTCCTATCCTGTTGGGAACCAGAGTAGACCCAGCACAAACATTGAGCTCCTGCTCCAGTTGGAACTGGATCCTAGCATGAGGAGTACAGGTCCACTCTAATCACTGGCAGCAGGACTTTGAAAGCAGGGCAGTGCTGCTCTGATTAAGTGCATCATCCCCTTTGCATTGCCCAGTGTTTAGCACACTCGCCCTTTGTTCCTCAAATGTGGGAGTCCTTTGTGAAAACACAAAGCCAATTTCATACAGCCACAGATACAATGTAAAAGAGTTTTATGCCATGGCACATAATGTAAAAATTGGCTGTGGTGTTGGATTCAGAAATAAAATCGAAGCATGATGTTGCATTTCAACTATAAAGTGGGGGTTTAAATGAATAATATTTCCTTGCCAACAGCAAGCGAAGCAACATTTGAAATGACAGCAATTACAGATGGCGTCCTGAATGTAGCTGCATTTGGAAACTACATCTTGGGTTTTACTGATGACTGCAGACAAACTTAAAGCTTTGGGATGCCACTATTCACATTTTTACCTTTAGCATTTTGAAACTGGTTTTCTACATTATATCTGCAAAGCTGTAATGATGACATGTATTGTGCTTATCAGATTGGGAGGTGAACTTTACATTGTCCTGCCGTTAGCTACTTAAAAATAGAGTAGGCAGTCTTGGAAAGTGATTTTTTGGTTTGGCTAATGCAGTAATTGGCTGGTGAGCAGTAATGTAAAACCCTACTATTAGAAGTTAGTGATGGAGCTTGTATTCAACTTCTACTTTCCATATTTCTTCTTGAATTATATATACACTGACCATTTTAGATCCTGATGATCAACTGCAGATTATAGCTGGATAAAATTCCACTGATTACGATTAATAATCCTGCATTATGGACATCGTCAAATGTCAACTACCAACAACAAAATAAAAGAACAGCATCGATCCCGACAGTCTGTGTGTTTGTGTGTGTGTGTGTGTGTGTGTGTGTTTGTAAAAATGGGAGTGGTAAGATCATCAGGTTCATATGATGACTTATGAGCTCCAATTTTAACCCAGTCCGATTGGCACGAATGGGGCGGGTGGGCAATTAAAATGGTAGGTGGGGGGGATGGTGGAGTGGTTCACATTGTGTTCCTGTCCCACGCCATTTTAACCGCAGCATGGAGGCCGCCCACTCCAGGCAGGCAGGGGCCTAATTTAAGTGGAAAAATTGTAACCCAATGAAGTCATTGTTGCCACACTGCGATTTTAGCTGCCAGGATTGGGAGGCCCGCTTGGCACTGAATCCGCCAGCAATGGGACTGGTAAGTTGGGTTTTTATCACATTTTCCTAAGGTTCCTTGTGGCCCAGTGCTCCTCCTGGCCCTGGGCCTCCTCTGTCCTGGGCTTCCTCCTCCTCCTTCGGCCGCAATCGGCCTGGACCTTCCCTTCCCCACTTATCTTGCTTGGGTTGCCAACCCTCCAGGATTGTCCCGGAGTCTCCAGGAATTAAAGTCTAATCTCCATGACACTAATGCAAGTAACCCAGGAGAAAAATCATTTGGGGCAATAAAAAATTGTTTTTTTTAATTCTTTGAATACTGTGGTTATTAGTGATAAAAATATCTGAGATTTGGGGAAAAAAGATGACTCAAAAATCACCCAATTGGGCAATGAAGACTCGGTTCACTTTCTGATTGGTGTGGAAAGATGGTGCACTGTACCTATGGACGTGTTGGGCATCCAATGATAGGAGTGTGGAGAAGGCGGGGGCTGGAGGCAGGAGGACATGTGATGACACCTCCAGGAATATGTCCAACCAGAGTTGGCAACCCTATACCTTGCTCAAGACCATTGCCTTGGGTTGCCAGGGGTGTGACCCCCCCATCTGATTTATCGCTCCCGCCCACCTGCCAGCCCTGATGTCATTCCCACCGGCTTTGTGTGGGAGATGGGGCAGACACATTTAAATGAGGCCCGGGAGTTAAAATGGCCCAGGACTCGAGCTGAACTCTCCGCTGGTTAAAATTGTGGCTTCGATGTCTCCTCCAGTGAGATTACTTCCTGAACTTATTCCCAGGCATCTATTACTCTCTATTGTACCTTTAGTTTAGAAATAAATAATTGAATCTGATTTGAAATAACATTGTGTTATGCGCTTTGCTTCATTAAGTAGTTTAAGCTGTGACATGGATCTTTAATGACTCATGATGATGATTTTTTGCAGGGTCTTCCTGGAGATTCAGGATATCCGGGTGCACCAGGCCTGCAAGGAGACATGGTAAGTGTAACCATATCAGCTCAGTGACTATTCAGTTGGTCAGGTTTCCAATATTTAGACAAAAGCAAAATACTGTGGATGCTGGAAATCTGAAATAAGAAGAGAAAATGCTGGAAAAACTCAGCATCAGTGGCAAGAGAAACAGGTAGCATCTGTGGGGAGAAAAACAGTTAACATTTCAGGTCGATGACCTTTTGTCAGAATTCGATATATAGAGATTTCTGTCATAATTTGGAACCCAGTATTCTAAATTACATCCTTTTAGTCATTGCTCTTTGAGAAATGGTATTTAAAACTGACTATGGACTATACCAATGGACCAGTGAATGGCTGGGCCATGCAGACCAAGAAAGTCCTATAGTTTGTGCTGAGTCAGCTGATATCAGATAAGGTAGCGGTAAGAAGTAATTAATTGGCATTTTTATCCTTGGATTAGAGAAGTGGAAATTGGACAAGGGTCCCACTCCTGATCACTTTCCAGCAGCCGCTACTACAAGTGTGCAAATTTGTAGAAGTTGAACAAGGACAGAATTGTGCTCATACAGTCAAATAGCTTGCTGACGCTCATCGTCCAGGTTCACGTGAATAATAGCTTCTTGAGTGAAGTACCAATGGAAAACTGGGCTCCATGAAACCTCTCCTTTTTTGCTACTTTAGTCATAAGATTGTAGGTTCCAGCTAACATTGCAGTGCAGTACTGAGGAAGTAGTACTTCCTCACGTAAGTATTACAAAACTGATAGCAATATTTTCCCATTTATGCTGCCACTATCCCATCTATGTTAAGCAGTTTTAGGCATGCATCAACACAAAAGTGGCAATATAACGCAGGAGATTATGATTGGATCTCAAACTCTGAGACCCCCTGAAGGACTTTGCACAAGTGTGATATAACTCCAGCCTTGGACAGACAAAAATAAAAACCTGAGCAGACTGCCAGCAAACAAATCCCAATGGATGACGGATGGACATGCTGAAAGGGATTCCGTTGTCACATATCACCTGGGCATTCGGGTCCAAGGGAAGCTGTGTAAATACAATCAGGAGCTAGACTGATGTTTGAGGATAAGTGCCCATTATTCACTGTACTTGCACCAGCGTCAGTCATCATTGTAAATGTCCATCATTCTTTGGTCTCAGTCCACCATTTAAAGAGTTGATGTCAGGGTTAGTATATATTAAAGTTCAAATTCAATGTTCTAGACCACCTCAGTTGCAAAACAATTTGTTTCTGATATTTTGGAAAAACTAAAGAAACTGGCCTGTTAACATTTTCTTCCCCGTGCTATCTATTCTAAAGATGAGTTTACACATTGGGAGTCTTTTGCAGAAATGCATGTTATATGCACTTGCCCTGCTCATTCTTCACCCCCTGAGTTCCGATTCAGTGATCAGCAGGAATCTGGAGCCAAGTCCTAAAGTCACCAACATGAGGACACAAACCCCCTCACTCCTTAAGGTGAAATCTGCAGCTGAAGCCACTGTATTTTATAATTAATATCGCTTGGGGAAAAACATTGATGCTGAATTTCTTTCCACGACAAAATGACTGCAACACCAAATCTCAAGTGTAACGGGAATCTAAAGCACAGCAAGAATTCCACAGTTTGAGAAAACAAGACCAACTTTCTAAGATGGCTGTCCAAGTAAACTTGTTCCACTCACATCAGTGATTTGGAGCAGGCACATCCCAGGAGCTTCCCTCAACCTGATTTCATACAATAACTGCCGTCAGCATAAAATGAACCAGACACAGAGATCCAGAGAGTAGCCCTGTCAATAAAAATATCAAGAAAAAACATGAAAATAGAGGAGATCTCCAGGTAAGAACTTGCTTCTGAGGTAAATTCCCTCTGTGCACTACTGGGGAAGCTAGATAAGTATATGAGGGAGAAAGGAATAAAGGGGTATCCTGATAGGGCAAGGTGAAGTAGGGAGGGAGGGGCTCGTCTGGAGCATAAACGTAGGCATAGACCAGTTGGGCCAAATGGCCTGTTTCTGTGCTGTGGTTTTGATGTAACTCAATGTACTGTTACCGGTTACACATTCACCTCAGTGTCCGATTTTAATGCAGTTGTTAATCCATTTATTTTATTGTAGTTGATGATTACGCTAAAATAGAGTAGAGAGGAATTCATACAAATGTTTCAAACAATGCACAGGGGAAATGAACACCACTAGAATGTTGCTTTTTCTTTTGATCCTAATTCTTAATAGTCATTAGATTTTTCATTTAGAGGGGCTCCCAGTGGTGACACTCTCCCTTTTGAACTTGTAGATAATGTTTTCTGATTGCATATCAGAGAGAAAAAGAATCATTGACACAGCACCCCCCAAACCCGCAACCTCTACCACCTAGAAGGACAAGATGTGGAGATGCCGGTGATGGACTGGGGTTGACAATTGTAAACAATTTTACAACACCAAGTTATAGTCCAACAAATTTATTTTAAATTCCACAAGCTTTCGAAGGCTTCCTGCTTCCTCAGGTGAACAGTGTGGACGTTGCCGTTCACCTGAGGAAGGAGGAAGCCTCCGAAAGCTTGTGGAATTTAAAATAAATTTGTTGGACTATAACTTGGTGTTGTAAAATTGTTTACAATAGAAGGACAAGGGCAGCAGGCGCATGGGAACACCACCACCTGCACGTTCCCCTCCAAGTCACACACCATCCTAACTTGGAAATATATCGCCGTTCCTTCATCGTCACTGGGTCAAAATTCTGGAACTCCCTTCCTAACAGCACTGTGGGAGAACCTTCACCATACGGACTGCAGCGGTTCAAGAAGGCGGCTCACCACCACCTTCTCAAGGGCAATTAGGGATGAACAATAAATGCTGGCCTTGCCAGTGACGCCACATCCCATGAATGAATAAATAAAAAGCTTGACAAATGATTTTAAAAATGCTATAATTATGCTTGTATTATGGAAAAGGATTAAAATTAAAATCCTTGAGGAACTTACTTTTTTTTTTTAAATCCCCTCCCCCAGTTTTCTTGCCTCCTCTACTGAAGTCTCTGACTCACACTGGGATATAGTTTCACAGTCACCGACACAAATCCAGTATCTCACCCATTCTTTCTGTGTGAGCCTGGATGGTGGGTGGGAGCCGACTATTCCACGAGGAGGATATCATAGTCCAGGCTGATCCCGTCTTCACTCCATGTCCACATTTGTGTATTTTCCAACAGGAATTCCTGGATAGCAATTAGTACCACTGTTGATTATTTTTGCTCTCCCTTGTCCAGGGATGTTGAGGCCATTTGTACTCTCCCCACCACCACCCAGCTGAGACCAGGTAACTCAAGACTAGGAACCAGTGCTGGAGCCTTCCAGTCCGTATGGCTTGATGCTACCAGTGGTGATTTATTTTTCAAGCCTGCTGTTTAACTGCGAAGGTTCAAATACATCCTTTTAAACCTTACTAACAAATGATAGTGTTTGATTAGTGGGTGAGTGTGCATAATTTATAAGAGGATTGGAAAGATCTGTCTGTAATATTTCAAAATAATAGGCAGTACAACCTTTCTGCAGATTAGCTCCTGCACAAGATATCCATTTTCTGGCATCACATTGCCACCAAATGGTAAATACATGGAACTGCTTAACATGCTGATAGATTTATCAGCTTTTTAGCCTCTTTTATCAATTTACTAGATGGAATAAAGACCTCGAGTGCCCAGTTTTAAAGAGAGTGCTACGGCACTGTGCTATTTGCGGCTCTGTTACCTGCCCACCCCTCCCCCATGGCTATTGCAGAATTCCTTTGGCGTTATGACATTTTAGTCTCTTTTGATTGTGGAAATCAGAGGAAATCCCATTTATTGCACAGAAACAGATTGTAGAAGATGCCACCTCCACCTTCCTGAAAGGACATTTTCCTCAATTTTTCAAATAAATTAGAATAATTGAATACATTGATAAAATGAAGCTAATTTTGACATAACGTTTCATTTGCATCTGAGAAAATCAGTTCAGTGTTCTGAATTAAAATTTATCTTCCAATAAAGTAGCAAAAACAACTTGCCACTAATATAAAAGCCACCTGTAACTGGTACAAAATTACTGTATAATATCATATATATTTTTAAGTGTCCAAACCCTTCTGATGTTAAGTTTTGTAACCACAGATTCAAATCCCCAGATCTCCCACAAAATGCACTAGCAAGCCCTGTGCAACAGTTAATAGGCTCTGAGAAAAAACAGAGCAGTTTTAATAATTTCACATCACTTGTGAAGTGTCTGCTGAGGCATTTCTGGTCAAAATATGGAACTGAAACTTTGAATATTAAGAATTGCTCAAAGGCAAAATAATATTTATCAAGATCTGTAATGAGAGAATTTATTGTGCATTATTAACATAGAAAAGGACCCAATTCAAGGCAGTTAAGAGAACATTAATATCGCTAATTATCGTCTGACTCATAGCTTATTTAGAGCAGGGAGAAGTTTTGAGTAAAGAAGAATGAAGTTTCGGTGTTTGGGATAGAAACATACTAATCAGGAAGAGTGAAACATCCTGCATCATAACCACTGAATGCAATTGTCTGAAAACTCATCAGGAACCTTGTCTCGGTGATGTGAGGTCAGTAGCCACTTGTACTGGGGCTCATCAGCTGGATCCATTCTGAAATGAACTCCGTAATGATTGTCTCAATCCAATTCCCCAGTGTGTTGAATCGCGATGAGAGGGACTCCTGTATATTGGTGCCCAAGGGCTCTGGAGCCTATCAGTGAAGGTCTTGGTCACTAGAAGCTCTATTGCAGATGACTGTAGAGTGGGGACATTCTCCATGGTGCTCTGCAGTTTGGTTAAATTGGTCAAACATCACTGCACAGATGCGGTTA
Source organism: Heptranchias perlo (assembly GCF_035084215.1). Lineage (NCBI taxonomy): Eukaryota > Metazoa > Chordata > Chondrichthyes > Hexanchiformes > Hexanchidae > Heptranchias > Heptranchias perlo. Next base: position 14,042,055 of record NC_090355.1, on the reverse strand, counting down.
ATGGGCTCCTCCATATTCACAAGTATCATTTGTGCCAGGCAATGACCATCCACAACAAAAGAGAGTCTAACTGCCTCTCCTTGACATTCAATGGCATTACCATCGCTGAATCCCCCATCATCAACATCCTGGAGGTCACCATTGACCAAAAACTTAACTGGACCAGCCACATAAATACTGTGGCTATAAGAGCAGGACAGAAGCTGGGTATTCTGGGGCGAGTGACACCCCCTGACTCCCCAAAGCCTTTCCACCATCTACAAGGCACAAGTCAGGAGTGTGATGGAATACTGTCCACTTGCATGGATGAGTGCAGTTCCAACAACACTCAAGAAGCTTGACACCATCCAGGACAAAGCAGCCCACTTGATTGGCACCCTATCCACCACCCTAAACGTTGACTCCCTTTACCACTGGCACACCGTGGCTGCAGTGTGTACCATCCACAGCATGCACTGCAGCAACTCGCCAAGGCTTCTTCGACAGCACCTCCCAAACCCATGACCTCTACCACCTAGAAGGACAAGGACAGCAGGTACATGGGAACAACACCACCTACACGTTACCCTCCAAGTCACACATCATCCCGACTTGGAAATATATCGCCGTTCCTTCATCGTCGCTGGGTCAAAATCCTGGAACTCCCTACCTAACAGCACTGTGGGAGAACCTTCACCACGGTTCAAGAAGGCGGCTCACCACCACCTTCTCAAGGGCAATTAGGGATGGGCAATAAATGCTGGCCTTGCCAGCGATGCCCACATCCCATGAACGAATAAAAAAAAATTCAAACTGAATGAAAGCTTCAGCCTATCCTCTCAAGTAGCAATCGTTTATAGTTCAGGGAGACTCCAAAGTAAAGGAAAAGAAAATAAAGAAAATGTACATAATGGCCAATCATATGATTCCATTGATTAATTGTGATGGCTTTTGTCATGATATTAAACACATTTTATTTGAAAAGCAAACCAGATCATACTGAGGGATACTGTAACTTAAACAGAGGAGTAATCTTACAGTATTTACATAATTGTTAATGCTACAGTGAACCTTTGAGAATTTAGCTAACAATCAGCTGTCATCTTAAAGTGAAACCTAGCATCAGAGAAAAGGCAGGTTTTAGCCTGGAGCAGCTATTACCATCAGAGTTCTGTCAGTGCTTTGTCACTCAGTGCAATGACTGCTGATCTCAGTTACTCTGAGATTGCCCATGGTTTTAATTAGACAGCCTTATGCTTTCAGACAAGGCTGCATAATTGCAGTGACTTAGCCATAGGATTTATTACTCGCAAAAAGCTTGAAGCAGCTTTCGTTCTGATAGTGACACCTGGTAAACAGCACTGAATTCTGCATTACAGGGTTTGCTAATAATTGCTGTGCACGTCATATTAATACGCTATTGTTTTATTCTGCAGATTATCACAAGCTAGCTTGCTCTTTCCTTGTTTTTCAGTTTTCTCCCCTCCCCCACCCTTTCTCCTGAAATGTTGGGGTATAGTTTCATGGACATGGGTCAGCATGTAGTATTCACCCAAGTGGCCTTTCTTCATGTCTGAGCCTTGACTGTAGCTGCCAGGAGCCAATTTGAACCTGGGGACTTTACAGTCAACCCCAAACCTATCCCCATATGACATGCACACTTTCCATCTGGAGTCACAGGATGGGAGGTCGTTCCAGTTGATTTCCCCCCGCCCCCTCACTTCTCACCTTCAAAAGCTATGTCAAAACCTATCTCTCCTATTATTCCTCAACATTTTTTAACCTCTGTGAAGCTCCTTGGGACACTTCCTCTTTCTCTTCTATCTCTGTGAATTGCACACATTGCAACAACAGCACAAAATCAATAAATTATGAACATAAATGTGAATGTTAGCATATCGATTTTCAGCTATGCCAGTAAAATGGACACTAAGCAGTGATCCATTTTTGGCTCCTTGTATTGAATTATTCCAGCCTCCCTGTAAAGAGGATTTTTATGTGGACTTTGCGTTATTTGAAAGGAAGATTCCAGAATAATACTTTTAATGGGTGTTCGTGCTCACTAGTTTGTCCTTGTATTTCAAAAGCTTTTGCAATACATGGCAATTTTATTCGACAGTTACCAGATTTTTCTTGAAAGTGCTTCAAAGTTTTGCTGATAATGCTGAGCAAAACAATCGGAAGGAGCACTTTTCATTTTCTTTTTTTGTACTGTTTTTCTATCATTTTTGGCCTGTTTCCTGGGAGATATGTTTGCGAGCAGCCTTGCTCGACTCGTCTGCTTTTTGTTTCTTCCTTCCCCCTTTGCAGGGAGTCATTTTGCCTCCACTGTCTCTCTTCCAAGATGCCCAGATTGCAGACCACAGTGGGAGAGGCAACATGCTATGCGTGGACCAGCATCTCTGCACTCTGCCACTGTTTAAAATCATTATCTTGCTGTAAACATGCGATCATACATTTAAAAAAACAATGAATTGTTCAGTCGTTGAAAAACCCAAAATAAAGACGTGGCTTCAAGCATGAACCCGCTAACTCTTTCATCAAATAACATTCCGGCTTACCGGAAAATCGCAGCTGGCTATGTTTTTTTTATTATGAAGAAAGCGCATAATTTAGTACTAGTAATGAACATGGAGATGTGCATTTTCTAGGTTAGACAACCCCAGGGCAGCTTTAGTGCTCCGTGATACTTTGTTATAAAAGCATTCCCGCCTGTGTTAAAAGCCTAAATAAGCGCATACCTTCTCAATCATTAATACCTAATTAGTGCTTTAGGCAATAAGTGATCTTGCAGCAAGCAGTTACCTAATGAAAATCAGACAAATGTACTGGCACAAGCTTTTATAATTGTACTTTCAGGAGGGCATTAACCTGCTGTTCGAATTCTCTTTATTTTTCACATCTGTGTAGGAGTCTGTGACTACAGTATGCGGAATTTAGACACAGAATTACCCGGTAATCGCTGCAAGTTGTCTCTCATTAAATGTACAATAATACCAAGACTATGCTTATTCTTTCAGTGTGAATGTCCTTATTCATCAGTGACGTAGAGTGCACTAGCAAAGTCAAACCCAAGCCTGAATAAAATAGCTCCAGAAAATGAACAGTCAATGTCATAAAATAGTGCATACTCTAGAAGGTAACTGTTTATAAGTGACACCTGAGCTTCCCCCATCCTGTACATGAAAACTGATGCCAGATAACACAGATATTATATCTACAATTTTGCTTCAGGGTGAAAAGTGAACCACTTAAATAGTCTCTGCTATTTCCTTCATTTTTTAAGGGGCTTGAAGGGCCAAGGGGGTTCCCAGGCCCACCAGGTCGAAGAGGGTCCAATGGAATCCCTGGTGAAGATGGTCCTCAGGGTCCACCTGGACTTCCCGGAGAACAGGTAATGGGAAAGGCTGACTCAGCTTATGCTGATTGAAGGTATTGCTCAACAAGTGACTGCTTTCAAACTTGCTTCAACTAATTTCCTATTATCTTTGCCCAGCTATCTGTGGTGTTCATTTGAGTGGAGAACATGAAAGGAAACTCTAACATCACACAATAATATGATTGCTGTTGGGGATACAGGTTAATTGAACCAGTTTCATTTTTGGTGAGAAGCATCTATGAGAGTGAGAACAGGATTTCTAACCTACTCATGAAGCGTGCTCTGTGTGCATGCAATACAATAAAACTCTTGCCAGTGTGCATGGAATCAGTTCGGCTTTTAGAATTTAAGGATACGTTACATAAGAAATAGGAGCAGGAGCAGGCCATGTGGCCCCCCGAGCCTGCTCCACCATTCAATCAGATCATGGCTGATCTTCGACCTCAACTCCACTTTCCTGCCTGATCCCCATATCCCTTGATTCCCCAAGAGTCCAAAAATCTATCTATCTCAGCCTTGAATATATTCAGCGATTCAGCATCCACAGCCCTCTGAGGTAGGGAATTCCAAAGATTCATAACCCTCTGTGTGAAGAAATTCCTCCTCATCTTAGTCTTAAATGGCTGGCCCCTTATCCTGCGACTGTGCCCTCTAGTTCTAGATTCTCCAGCCATGGGATACAACCTCTCAGTATCGACCCTGTCAAGCTCCCTCAGAATCTTGTATGTTTCAATGAGGTCACCTCTCATTCTTCTAAACTCCAGAGAGTATAGGCCCACTCTACTCAATCTCTCCTCATAGGACAACCCTGCCACTTGGCTTCCTAATTGTTTGCTGTACCTGCATGCTAACGTGTTGTGTTTCTTGTGCGAGGAAACCCAAATCTCTCTGAACACCAACATTTAATAGTTTCTCACCATTTAAAAAATATCCTGTTTTTCTACTCTTCCTACCAAAGTGAATAACCTCACATTTCCCCACATTATACTCCATCTTCCACCTTCTTGCCCATTCACCTAACCTGTCTATATCCCTTTGCAGACTCTTTGGGGGTGATTTTAACCCCCAGGAACGAGTGGGTTGGGGGTGGGTGGGAGTTGAACGTAGTTGTTTTTTGGGTCGCGACCGCAACCTGGCTTTATTTCTGGGTTTAACGTAGATGGTAAAAATACAGGTTCCCACTGGGAATGCATAGTGTGAAAATTTTGCGGTTGCAACCCAAATAAACAACTATTTCCAACTCCCACCTGTCCCCAACCCACCCGTTCTTGGAGGTTAAAATCACCCTCTTTGTGTCCTCCTCACAGCTTACTTTCCTGCCTAGCTTTGTATCGTCAGCAAACTTGGACACGTTACACTCGGTCCCTTCATCTAAGTCATTAATATAGATTGTAAATATCTGAGGTCCAAGCACCAATCCTTGCGGCACCCCACTAGTTACAGCCTGCCAAACTGAAAATGACTCATTGATCCCTACTCTCTGTTCTCTGTCCGTTAACCAATCCTCTATCCATGCGAATTTGTTACCCCCAACCTCATGAGCCCTTATCTTGTGTAACAACCCTTTATGTGGCACCTTATCGAATGCCTTTTGAAAATCCAAATATACTACATCCATTAGTTCCTCTTTATCTACCCTGCTAATTACATCCTCAAAAAACTCTAATAAATTTGCCAAACACGATTTGCCTTTCGTAAAACCATGTTGACGTAATCTATTATGACCTTCATGTAGTGTCGGTGCAAAGTGGTATCAGCTTTGTACCAGCGTTAAACTTGTGGGATGTAAATCGGGTGTCAAGGCCTAAACTGACTCCCAAGTGAAGTAGAGTGAAACTCCTTCGCTCCCCTTTGTTTCAGTGTCGGGTTGGCCCATGACTCTGGATTCAGAGGGCCGTGACTCCGGATTCAGGTCTCATTCACACTGTCACTGCAGTGTCGGTGCAGGTTACTGTATATTGCCAGGATCTCCTTTTATGCATTCTACTTGAGTGAAACCACTTCGCACAGTTGTACAGTAATCGTATGAATGCATCCAAGTTAACCGATTAAGAAAAAGTTGACTTCTAAAATTCTACACACTTATTCTGCAAAGCTGGGTTCAAACAGAGCAAAAATTTTGTTCTGTGTCAGTTGTCGAAACTGTTGCATTATTATTTAATATTGGCTACACTGTTAACTCAGCAAAGGCATCATTGTTCAAAATGATTGTGCTTGCATATTGCAAGGAGAATAGTTGATTAATTGACTGGAATCTGTCAGTTTATTATTTGAATTCTGAATTTCAGCCTTCATAAAATTCTCTATTGGTGCTGTAACTGTACCCAGTCTTTTTGGCCCCTACAAAAAGGAATCAAAGCTGAACTGTGAGGGAATGTAATTTCTGTAAATCTATAGCTTAAAGGTGTTGCTAAATTTGGGGGCTAGTCGGGGAGTAGACTGTTTGGCTGAGCTGTGTTATTGTGCATTTGAGTCACCTTAATTCATCCCAGTGATGAACATGCCTTGAATCAAATACCTGCTGTGGAGAGTTAATGAGTGCTTTGTGGGATCCCAGTGTAGTTAAAGTAAAATGTGTGTCTTTGTATTGAGATGGTAAGAAGACTCGTGGGTCCCGCTGACCCAGCAGGTTATGTTTCATTTTGCTAAATTAATCTGAAACTCCAGAGTCTGGAGGTTATGAGAGACTCTGCAATACGAGTATCTAATTGTCTGAGAAGTTCTTGGCATTCTTTTAAAAAAAAACAGGGGATTGGTGCAACAAAATGAGCGAAATTGCATTTTGCTGTGGATCGAAATGTGTATCTAAGGACATTGGGGGTAATTTTGACTTTGGGTGATAGTGTAAAATGGGTGATATCAATTCAGCCCTGCCTTCTGCGCAGGTGAATGTCTAAGATTCCACTACACTTTTCGAAGAAGAGGACGTAAATTCTTCTGGTGTCCTGGCCAACATACTTATCCTTCAACCAACATCATTAAAACAGATTATCTAGCCACCATCACATTGCTGTTTGTGGGTCCTTGCAGTGTGTTAATTGGCTGTGTGTTTCCTACACTACAACGGTGACTACATGTAAAAAAAATTCTTCAAAGGCTGTAGAGCACTTTGGGATGTCCTGAGGTTGTGAAAGGCACTATATCAATGCAAGTTCTTTTTTCTTTAGTTTTGCACCAAGGTATATTTACCAGTGGAAGAAGTGAATGATTTGGCATTCCCAAATCAGAACTAATCTCCAGGCATTAATTACATAGTCGATCCATACCAAAATATAACCTGGTAGCACTTTTGGGCTTTTATTTTCATGTTTTCTACTTTTTGATAGGGACCACAAGGCTACATGGGAGACAAGGGAATCCGTGGAGAGAAAGGGGAGCAGGTGAGTATTGATCTGATCCACGACAGAAGAATCTTTATTTTTTAAATGGTATTGGCTGCATTCTATGTATTTGTGATTTGTTCCATTCTCCCTCAAGTGGGTTTGCTCACAAGTGGGAAATTGAAAATGTCATTCCAGCCTCTCCATTCTTTTTCCTTTTCCACAGTCCACCATTTCCCTTATATCCGAGTTGTGAAGCACTCTGAGATGTCATCCTGTCCATGAACTGAGGAGTATTATAAATGCAAGATGATGTTTTAGTTCTTGTATTTATACTTTTGTTAAGCTCTGTATGTTTAACAACATTTTATTTGGTTGGATGTAACCAGTGGCATTTCCTCTCTCATCAGCTGTTTTGGGCTCTTCTCTTAGTCTGAGGAAAGACTGAAGCAGAATGAAATACAGTTGAATGTTTGTTACCCCCTTATCCCTCTCCACTCTTTTGTTTCTGTTCTCTTCCAAAAATGGTGGCATACGTGAAAGTTAGTTCCATAGATGTCCGCAGGCCATCCGAGTGGCAAGCCCGGACTGTGAATGTCACCAGACTATTCAGCTGTGAAGGGCATCACATCCGAGTGGCAAGCCTGGACTGTGAATGTCAGATGAATATTAAACTGGGAAGAGCATCACATCCGAGTCCAGTCCTGCCCTCAACTGATGGCCAAACATACACGCATTCCTACATGAGCCAATGAATATTATTACTTGCTGTTTTGCAATATTGAAGCTAACTATTAGTTATCGACTTGGGATCAGTTAACTCATTGCAGACTGGACTTCAAACCTGGCACTTACCTGGTCTATGTACCTCAGTCATAACCCACACGTTATATTTATCCATTGAATTATTGATAAAATATTTCGCTCAATCAAAATCATACATTTTCATTATTACCTGGGAATAACTTTCAATCTATATATGCAAATGTGCTTTTATTTTAGGGCTTTAGGGGACTACCTGGACCCCTTGGAGATAAAGGAGAAAAAGCAGCCAAGGTATTGTACGATTTGGGACATCCTTAGAAAAGCAAATCGTCAAATAAAGTAATGAATTGCCTTATTATCCAATGTATCGATATATATCTTGAGCACGTTATATAGGTAGCTGAAGAAAGACCCTTGGATTGTTAGAAGTTAGCAACATAATTAATATTAGACCATAATCATTTATACTGTTGACTGGTTCCAGCAAATTGAAGGCTGACATTTAAGGAGTAGACTTCCCATTCCCTCCTGTGTCATGATGATCTAGCACCTGCAATGCTGCACCAGAGGTGCTTTGACTGGACACCGGTGTATGTGTCGGAGCACAGGTTCTACCAAAGTGGTCACAGTCTGATGCAGTGTCAATGAATCCATAGAACTGTCGTGCCAGGCCTGATTTAGATTGATCACCACTAGTTTCAAGAGGATGCACTTTGAAACCAAATTCTAATTACTTATGGGAAGAGCACATATTAAATTGTACATATGTGGCATTACATCAGTTTTGAAATGAATCCTTTTGATTTCTGCTGGGGTCAAATTCACGCCATGTTTTGAACTGCCCTCCATGTGGCTACGTCATGATCACGACATCAACCTCATGCCTCCAGCTGTTAAATTGGTGATAGAAGAATATACGTGGATGAACTAAACATACATTTTAACCATTAGACTCATTCAGGTGGAACATGTGAAATTTTTGTTAGGCAAGGGTATTAAGAGTTACGGAACCAAGGCAAGTAGATGGAATTGAGATACAGATCAGCCATGATCTAATTGAACGGTGGAACAGGCTTGAGGGGCTGAATGGCCTATTCCTGTTCTGATGTTCCTAAAAGTGAGCCAAGTACTGATTAATTATGGGAAGGAAAGGCTGGAACTCCAAGGAAGCATGTGTGAAATAGGAATGATGTACATAAAATGGTAAGAGACAAACTGTGAAGATGAGACTGGAGACAGTAATAAGGAGGAAAGAGTTAGATAGAGAGGTAAGGAAAAATGGCAGGATAGAGTGGAAAGGAAAACAAGCAGCAGATGGGGACGGGAAGGATTTAATAACAAGAGTAGTGAAGAGAGAGTTTGGTTCCTGCTATTTGTGATGGTCTTATTAATAATGTACATAGATAAACTTGTGGTTGACTGAAAGACATGTACTTATTTGGAAAGTCAGTGTTCATAGCCTGAGATATTTGCTGATCCTGGCCCCAAGGTGCTTACTAATTTCTCCAGTGAAAATATGTAGGTTTTTTCTTTACAACAAACACAGTTTATCTCTGGTAATGCATGAGAGATTCTAGTTGATACTTGTAGAAGCAGTGTGTTTTTGTCCTCAAGAAGATAATATTACATGTGTAACAGTCGGCTCTGTTATGCATAAGTAATACGCATCACTGTATTGAAAGAAAAATCTGACTTAGATTGAATGTTACAGACATGAAGAGAAAGATTTAAAATTGATTTCTTGTTGCTGACATAAACGTTAAAGTTTACCATCGGTAACATTTTTTGAATGTAATTCTAAATATGGGTCAACCTCATTTTTTGATGGTTTAAGACCATAGTACCATTCTTGGATTCCACTTTCTTCTTTGAAAGTCTACTCTGCGTACATCCGGGGTTGTACATGAATATTACAGGAGTGGCACTACATCTGATTATTTAGAAACACCAAAGTGAAATTCAGATAAAGTAAATGTCCATAGTGAATATCCACACAAATCAAAAGCAAAATACTGCGGATGCTGGAAATCTGAAATAAAAACAGAAAATGCTGGAGAAGCTCAGCAAGTGAGGCAGCATCTGTGGAGAAAGAAACAGAGTTAATGCTTCAGGTTGAAGACTTTTCATCACAAACGCTAAGCCCATTAGGGCAGTACCCATTCCTTCTGGCCTTCTCGTGAGTACCCTTGGACTAAATGTGTATTTTTTGATCTCATGTTGGTTGGTGGAAACAAATGGCTACAGCTTTATTTTGGGGACCATCGAGATCAAATCCATTCAAGTTCCTGGTGAATCATCATGGCCTGAGAGCGCAAAATCTTAGAATTGTCTTGCACAAATAATGGATTCAGGAGTGTTGCAGTTCACTTGGTGCAGCAAGTGTTAAAGCACTTTGGACTTCACAACATAAGAGTCAGAGCAAAATTCAAGAAGTTCATTATAGTGTGAGGAGACATTAACCACATAATTAAGGATTTGTAAAGACTTCACATGCAACTCTCCATGTATACTATATTAACTGAAGGTACAGTCATGGTGTGTTTCCCACTAAATTGCTTTTCCTAAGTAATTGAAGCCAAAGGCAAAGAGCCTTTCGCTGTCTAATCAAAATCTAAGCTGATCCTGTGGATTCTGTCATGACTGATTCATAAATTTCAGCAAGAAAATGATGAATGCAAAATTCAACCTGTGCAACCTCTGTTGAAATCCTTCACATGGCGAGCATATCAGGATTGAAGCACAGAAGCAGACTCAAGAGGCTCAATTTTAAAATCAAATTGCGGGGAGCTGCAAAAATCCCGAGCGGGTTCGGAAGCCGGCTCCAACCCGCCGGCTTCTGGGTTCCCTACAGACACACCTGTGTGCGCACGTGCTTCACAAATCCGGAAGTCCCACCAGCAATTAAAGCCGGCAGGATTTTAGTTAAAGAACCAAATGTACCTCATTGAGGTACTTAAGGTACTTTATTTCTGACGTAGTATATAGTTGAAACGATTTTAAACTTACCTGGGCGGTTTTCCCATGGCTTCTGATTCATGCCTGGTGAAGGGCCGGATCAGGCAAAAATAAACAAAATAAATTAAATGAAAAACCATTGTACAAAGTTAAAAAAACCAAAATAAACTTTCCTTTCCACCCTGCTCCGATGTCCCCCTCTCCGATGTCCCTCTCCATCTCCCCCTCTTCCCCCCCCCCCACCATGTCCCTCTCCGATCTTCCCCGCCTCCCCCCCCTCCCCCCAATCTTCAGCATCCTCCACTCTCTGTTCCAGCGCTGGATGGCGTCTCACTCTCTCTCTTTCTCTAACCCCTCCCCCCGGCGTTGCAGCTCCTGTCAATCAGGCTGACTGCCGGGTGCGAAACCCGGTAACAACTTTAATCGCCATCAATTACATCGCGATCGCGTCAGAAAAAGTACGTTTTTTTTATTCGGGTTTGCCACGCGCACCTTCACCCACCTGCTGCCAACCCGCCACCATTTCAAAATTGAGCCCGAGATTTCACAACAGATCCAATGTCTCTCATAGATAAGAACATCCAGATGCTCCATTCTTGTGGATGACATATCTTAATGTGTGATTAACCTTTCGTGGAGGTGGTGATTTTAGCCATTTTATGGTTAAGGTGTCCATGAACACTTCCCCATACTAGAGGCAGCCTCTATGCAGTGGGTCTCTGTATTTTGTCGTGATCTACTCTTCTTAATCTCAGTCCTGCCTGCTTCAGGCACTGACAGTAATGGTACTTTGAACCTTTCTGCTGCTTATGAGGAGCTTCATAATGCTTGCCGTTGAAGTCTGTTCAGAAGAAAATTTCAATTGGAATTTAACTCTTCAATGTCAATATTTTCCTCATTCATTTAAAAAAAAAGTGTTAAATGCGTTTACAGACATCTTAACAAATTCATTAAAACTAATGCACGAGGGAGGTCATTAGACATTTCTAAAACTGGAGTTTGGTTTAACATTCGTTTTTTGAAGAGAAACTTAACTTAAAATGAGCATTTTTGTTTAAGCATGGAAAACAGTGTCATTTTTTAAAGTAGTGTTTTCTGTTACTTTTGACTATTTTGTCTCATTTTATTTTTCTTACCTGACCAGTTGGATTAGGCATATCCAGTATTAATATTTGGGTTTATTAGTCTTGAAGAAGAAAGATAATAAAAGAAAGACTGCATTGCAAAGCTAACACATTGCCGCATTCCCTGCATAACCAAATACTTCGAAAAAATCAATTCCTTTCTTTCCTTTTCAACGTGCTCTGTGCTTTTACAGTCAATTTGAACCTTTTTATTTTAAATTAGTTCCTTGTTTCAGTGAAGCCTTGTCTACTCTCTGCAGCAAATGAGAAATATTGGCCATTCTTTTCATGCTTTTATATACAGGAAATAAAAACAGAAAACAAATTTGTAATGTAGTTCTGTGTGACCTCTTACTTTTAAAAATACAATAGGCATGTGCAACTCCCCTTCTATGATTGGTGTGTCTGATTTGATCATAGAAATCAGAATCATAGAATGACATAGGATAGAAGGAGGCCATTCAGCCCATCATGCCTGTGCCGGCTCTTTGAAAGAGCTATCCAATTAGACCCATTCCACTGCTCTTGCTCCACAGCCCTGCAAATATTTCCTTTTCAAGAATGATATTAGAAATATTTTATTACATTCACTATGGGTCTTGTAGCCACCTTGCTTTTTAAATGAAGACCAAAAATTTGAACATCATTTTGATAAATCATTTCGATTTACAAATTTCAACAAAGCAGTATATTGAAATATTCATAGAAAACAAAATCTGCATTGATCTCTTCTGAATAATTTTGAAATGATTATATTTGTACATATGCATTATTAATAATTTTATTTTTTGTGCCAGGGTGACCGAGGTGAAATTGGGCTTCCTGGGCCATTTGGGGCTCCTGTAAGTAACCTGATCTTTCTGTCCTTGCTAGTATGAAATAATAGTGATGGGTGTACATTGTAAGCGGAGATTATACTTTATTAAAAACTAATGCAAACTTTTGCCGTCCTCACTATTCTCCTCATGTGTTGGTTGCTGGTGTTTCATTTCTGATATGTTGTATTCCTCAAAAGAACAAACAAATAAACTACCTCAATATTTATTGAAGGCATGCCTAGATTTTCAGATGGACCCAAACAGAACCTTCAAAGTCGCTGGGTCAAAATCCTAGAACTCCCTACATTTCCATTAATAAACAGCATTGTGGGAGAACCTTCACCACACGGACTGCAGCGGTTCAAGAAGGCGGCTCACCACCACCTTCTCAAGGGCAGTTAGGGATGGGCAATAAATGCTGGCCTTGCCAGCGAGGCCCACATTCCATGAATGAATAAAAAAAAATTCAATCTTCTTGTTTAGCATGAGATTTCTTCTTTCAGACACCAATACGTTCTCCACTCCCTGTTGCCATGCCCCCTCTGCTGCCGAGAGGGGAGATGGTCACCTGCACCAGTGTGCTGTTTAAGCAGCTGCTGGGAGATGTTGGAACAACCCAAATTGACTCACTTGTTTCTGCCTTCCTGACATTGTGGGGATTTGTCTGCCCTCTGCAGGGCACCATGGTTGAGGTAAGTCATTTGATGTGCAAGAGATCAATGACATAAAGCTCTGAATATGTGTCTTGCGGTTCTGTTAAACAGCACACTGGTGCTCCATTATTCTACATCTCCCCCGAACTCTAATTGTGACCACATATGGTACCTGTAATGCACGGTTCTTTTTATGTGCTGCAAAACAAATTAAGTTCCTTCAGTTTCCCCCTATTAAAAACCATTTAATTTCATGTAATGCTGAGTTGTTAGGAATGTTGACTGCCTAGAATTTAATAACCCTTCCGGGTAACATACTGTACTAGCTTATTAATGCACTTAAAAATGGGAGACTTTCATTAATAGAAAAAGTTCAAGTTGAGTTATAGGCGTATTCCTAGCTTGATGCATTCTGTTTTCTTCCTCTAATAATTCCTGAATGTTAGCACAAATGGAAAGGGATAATAAAATTGGCTTTATTTGAAAAAAAATAAAATGATCCGATTATTAATTAGATCACGAACACTGTGCCAAGCACTTAGCCACATATTGAGTATGCAACGTGTAATAAATTAATTGGGGCCTCAGCAAACATTTCCATTAATAACAGTAACGATTAACTAAAGGGCATCGTAATTGACGTCAACTAAAGTGTACTGTAAAGAACGTCATTACAGTCACCTGTATAATTACACTGAATACAGGGAGAAATTCAAAAATGAACACATGAATTTTAATTAAATAAAACCTTTTCGATAATTTGCTTTTAAGCAGGTTATTGTGAAGACAGAAACAAAAGGAAAAGCCCAAACATTATTTTTGTTGTTTTTGTGTGAGCTGCAACCATTTTTAGGTTTAGTTCCGTTTTCTCATGCAGAGGATTTGATCAATTAGTAGTTAATGGTTCACTGCTGGCTTCATCGCCCTTTAATATGGGGTAATTGCTGGTAATTCAAAATGACACTCGTAAATAATGTGAAAGACAAGACGGGGATCTCCTGGTAACCTAATGTCAGGGTGAACAAGAAGCTTCCTTATATCTGGACATGTATGGAGAGGCTGACTGCATGTTACTTCTCCAAACATAAGGACAATGGGGTAACAAACATGCTTATAACAGTGATTGGTATGCATGTATTCTTGATGGTCAAAGATGGTTTAATTTTTTATTTCTTATTGTTCCTTATTCCCTGTTGGTGATATTTTGGTGACTGTTCTCGTGGTGAGAGATGTCAGTACTGGGAAATAGAATATTCTTCTATTTTTGGAATCCAAATCAGGCTTGGTTTGGCCAGTTGCAGGAGAAACCGCTGTCTGCACTACCCCCACATGTTTCTTAAAAGAACACCTTCTCCTACACCAGCCATCCTTGGGGCTTGTCTGAGTAAAATTGCCAGTTACAGGCAGTTTTGTGCTGTTGGCCTGCATCCTTTAAGAACTGGGTTGAAAATGGCCATTCTCAGTTTTCTTAGGAGTCTTCCAGCCAGCAGGGAGAGGGGACTTTCACCCATCAGTCTGGTGTAGATTTGAGATTAGATTTTAGCAGTCAGGAGTTAGGCTACTTAATACATAGTGTCAGTCAGCTCATTCTTTATTTGTGGGGATGTCAATCAAGGCTTAAAGTAATGACAGTCAGCTGGAGACAGGTCCTTCAGTTCAGTTAATCCATCTGAGATGCTGTGAGATTTGTACTTATTAAAATGCCTTCTCTTTGACCAGAAATGTATTGAAATCCTCTTCATTGAGTGCCATTACTATTTAAGTAAATTATTTGGAACAAAAAGTCTGATTAGCTAAAGTTGTAGAGGAGGAGATGTTTTTTTAAATTGCTTTATTTACGAAGGTTGGGCAGCCTAGAAGCCACCAATCGGGTAAATCGTGATTCGGGAGGGTTTCGCAGATAGGAAGTGGGGGGGGACCCGGGCCGCCAGTGGCCCAAACTTTCTTTGTGGGACCTAGACAAGTAGGAGCGCTCCTTTGGCCCACTCATAGATTAATTTACACTTGCCTTACGGGGCATCCACCAGGCTTCACTGAGCAGGGTGTCAGTGGCAGGCGCCCCAATCTGTAGGCAGTTAAAATAGCATTAGAGTCCTATCTAAGTCAGAGAGCTGCCCAAGAAAAGAGCGGCATTAAAATAGCCGCTGGGCGGGAAACCAGCGGTAGTGTACCACTTGGATTTTAGCTCTCGTTCCACCCAGTTTCCGTAGAGGGAGTAAAAATATCCCAACTTCAATAAGGTGCCACATAAAAGACTCATGACAAAAGTCAGGGTGTGTAACGTCAGGGGCCAGGTAGCAGATGGATTGAAAGATGGCTACAAAACAGAAAACAAAGGGTAGGAGTTAAAGGAAAGTTTCTCAGACTGTCAGAAAGTGGGAAGTGAAGTCCTGCTGTTCACTATGTACATAAACGACTTGGACTCAAAAATTGAAGGATACCAAATTGTGGAACGTAGCTAATAATGTGGAGGAGGGAAGACATAAACAGGCTTGCAGAGTGAGTGGATAAATGGCAAATTAAATTCAATTTCGCGAAGTGTGAGGTGGTTCATTTTGGTAGGAGGAATAAGGAAACCATTTATTCCTTGGAAAGTTTTAAAAAAAACTAAAAGAGGTAGAGGAGCAAAGAGATCTGGGCATACAGATACATAAATCACTAAAAGTAGCAACGCAAGTTGATAAGACCATAAAGAGTGCAAACAAAGTACTGGGATTCATTTCCGGAGGAACAGAATACAAAAGCAAGGATGTAAGGTTAAACTTACATAGAACCTTGGTTATACCATACTTGGAGTACTGTGTACTGTTCTGGGTCTCCATACTACAAAAAGGATATTGAACCACTGGAGAAAGTGCAAAAAGGATTTACAGGAATATTACCAGAATTGAGATGATGCAAATATCAAGTAAGATTGAGCAGGCTGGGGCTCTTTTCTATAGAGAAAACTAAGAGGAGACCTGATTATGAAGAGGTTCGATTGTGGAAGTGGAGAAATTGTTTTCAGTTGTGAGTGAATCCAGAACAAGGGGGCATAAATGTAGGATAGCCACTAATGGATCAAATAAAGAATTTAGGAGGAATTTTGTAACACAGAGTGGTGAGAATTTGGAACTCGCTGCCACACTAAGTGGTTGAAGTAGATCGCATTGATGTATTTAAGGGGAGGCTTGATGCATACATCACGGACAAAGGAATACAGGGATATATGGGCAGTGTGGGAAGAGGTAATTAAAGTGGGAGGAGGCTCGTGTGGAGCATAAGCCAGCAGGGACCAATTGGGCCAAATGGCCTGTAATGTGCTGTAGATTCTATGTAATTCTGTGCTCTCAGATCATAATCTTTATACTTTCCTTGCTTCACAGTTATGATATAGTATTTATAATTTACAGTTACTCTTTGTCCCCATAAATCAGTACTGTTTGCCATTTCCCTGCCCACAGCAGTCCAAGGAGCCAGTACTCCAGTAGATAGTGGATAATTGTAACCCAGCCATCACAGTCACTCTTTTTAAATGGTACATGTACAATAATAGAGTGGCCACTTGTTATCATGCATAAAATATTGCAATGAGCTACGGCACTTGAAATTTGCTTTCTGCAATGTCTATGATGAAATGGATTCTGACCGTTCCATATAATTGGTGAGTTTAGCACTATGAGTTTTATCTATTCTAAGCTTTGATCAGATACCACATTGTGTTGATTTCAGGGTATCAAGGGTTTGAAAGGAATTCCAGGATTACAGGGACCCAGAGGCCCCCCAGTGAGTATCATTACAATAACCTCACAGATTAATGGATTAATTGTAGTCCTTTTTATATTTTCCAAAATGAGAACATTATTATGGTTAGAGATTGTGGTAAAAAAAAATTATTTAAGGCTGTTAAATTAACATATTTCTGAAAAAATGATTGTAGGACTTAATTAGAAGATGGTCATTTCTTTGTGGGAGGTGTATTTTGCAGATACAAATGTATATTTGAGTGGTAGTTTTGGCTCAGTGATAGCACTCTTGCCTCTGAGCCTCAAGGTTCAAGTCCCACTCTAGAGACTTGAGCACATAATCTAAGCTGACACTTCAGTGCAGTATTGAGGGAATGCTGCAGTGTCAGGGGTGCCATCTTTCAGATGAGACGTTAAACCACAATCCCATGGCACCATTCAAAGAAGAGGAGGTGAGTTCTCCCTGGAATCCTGGCCAATATTTATCCCTCAACCAAAATCACTAAAACAGATGTTCTGGTCATTATCTCACTGCTGTTCGGCTGTCGCATTTCCTGCATTACAGAAGTGAATACATTTGAAAAGCAGTTCATTGGCTGTAAAGTGCTTTGGTACATCCTGAGATTGTGAAAGGCGCTATATAAATGCGGGTCCTTTCTTTTTCTTTCTTTCATTCTTTATAACTCTACAGAGGATACACTCAGTGATCTTTTAACTCATAGTATTTTGGAACTAGTAGATGAAAGTTATACCGTCCACATTTCCAGCCACATTCTGGGAACTTTACATGGCCTCTTCTGTCTCTACTGTAGCTTAAAGTGAGCTGAACTCTTTAATATGGAGTGAAGACAAGTTTAAAAGTTGATATATTGGCCTGAATTGTCCAAGTATAGCTAGTGGTGAGGAACCTGAGCTGCTACCTGCACATTGACCACGATTTTCCCTTGTGCACTGGTGAGGTTCCTCGCCTCCGGCTGTACTTGGAAAATTTAGGCCACCACTTAAGCGTAAATATGTCGTGTGATGTTCCTGAGTGAATCATGTAAAGGCTGGAATAGAAGCCATTTTGGTCCGGATCAAGGATTTAATTTTTTCTTCACCGGGAGTTGGTTTTAGAGGACGAGGAAACAGTCTCACAAAAATTAATTGACCAGATGCCGTAGGTATTTCTGTAGTAATAAGCTACAATGAAGTCTGTTTAATTTTAATTTGTTTTGCAGGGAGAGTTTGGATTAATAGGAGTACCAGGACTGCCAGGGCTAATGGTATGTACATTTATACATATCAAGAGAATCAATAGTGCAGAGTATTTAGTATGTGTATGTTGGATTAGTAAATCAGATTTATGTTCTGTGTGGGTTTTATAACCTATTACCAATGCAGTTGTTAATTTTGTTACTCAGAGGTACCGTTTATATTAAGAAAACAAGGAGGTATTCTAGCTTAAACTATCAAGTATCTTCATGTGTGTTCTTTATCTATAGGGTGAAGAAGGACGTCCAGGACCAAACGGTGTGGCAGGTGTGAATGGCTCTGAGGTAGGCAAGAGATTTACTGATGCCTGTGTATTAATTGACATTCCTGAATAAAGCTCTTAATGATTATGTAAGAACATAGGCACAGAGTTACTCATTTTGGCATCTTGGAAATGACGTAATGGAAAAAGTGCTTCACCACAGCTTCATGAACAATTATGATGTGATACTCCCATGTGATTACAACATGTTTATGATAGAGAATCATAGAAACCCAGTTCATAGCATCATTCTCTCTACTCTGAGTTCTTGGTCTTAGCCAGACCAGTGGGGATTGCAAGGGGGTAGGGATAAGTTACCTCCCCAGTGGCAGAGAGTGGAAATAAAAGTATGAGTCAACCTGTGCCACTCTTGTGTATCTTTTAGAGGGCATTTATAGAGCTGGTGCCCAAACTGCCCTCTCCAATGGGGAGTGGTATGAAGAGACTGTGAGGAGATGAGGAAAAAATTGAAATAAAATGCATAATGTTGTCACAAACAGGACTTATGGCAAATGTTACAACATCTCTTGATGATTAATATTTTTGTTCTCATTTAATTAAGAATAGGGAATAAAGAAAATGTGGCACAATAATTCATTTTAATGCAGCATGACATTCCAAGAATGAATAAGTTGTGTTTGCTACCTTGAATTTTCTGACTGCTGCCTTAGTCTTTACATTTGTACATTTAATATTTATAATCCCTGTTCAGTCTCACTATGTTCTGAGCCATTTTCAGGTTGGTGCTAGCTGTTGTTATACATTCCAATGAGTATTTAGGTCTTAGTTTCAGAGGCTGGAAAATTGAATTACTAATTGAGGAGAGTGATCCTGATAACTAGGGCCAGCGTAGGTGATAATTTCCAAATGTTCAGGGAACAAACATAATGGGCCAGAAATTACTCTGAGCGGTGAACGAGCAGTGCTCGCCACTCATTAGATTTAAATTCACCCACTAAGTTACCGCGTTCTTTTTGGTGGCAACTTCCTTGACATGTGAGTTCAAAAAACATCAGCGTTCTTCCCCGGGCTGTGTGAGTAGGGAACGGAGCTCTAAGGTCCTTCAACCAATCAGCTTGAAGCAAGCCACGCTGTGAGAACCAGGAAATGCAGTTCTAGACAAACCATGTGGACTAAAAACCCGGATGTGCCCGATAAGATATTATAAAATGGCCTAGAGAAAGCAAAATAAATTGAGCAGAAGATTACAAGACTGAGGCAAAAGAGACAGAAGGAAAAAAAAAATCTATTAAAAATGATTTTTTAAAAAATGTCCAGAAACTATTAAGATCAGGAGTAATGAGACACCACATTTTTAAAAGTTAATTTTAGTGCCAGAGAGGTTGTTTGGCAGTCGTTAAGACTTACCACGCTGTTAAAACTTAGATTAGACTTAAAAAACTGAGTGTACCTGTTTTGTGGCGAGATTAGTTCATTTCTAGCTGGGCAGGAGAGCAAGTTGGTGCTGGTCCGTTGATTCTATTGATTGCAGCTGGCGATATCCCTTTTAACACGAAGCTGTCACATTGCCGGCAAACCAGGAAGAGCAAATTCCAGATTTCCTTTTTTAACTGCGCATATGCGATCGCCAGAACTTGCTCTTCGATTTCACCCGTAATAACGGTGAGCGCTGTTAGGCTCACTGTTATTTTAAAAGCAATTTCTGGGCCTTTTACTTCGCCTCCCAAGCACTACCAAAATTAGACTACCAGAGGTCATATGCCTATTGACCAACTTTTCATCCAAACTACCATAGAGCATTAGTGGAGGACTACCAGGAATCTCATCTCCACTATTCCAGTGGAATAAATACATACATGTTTTAGATGTCTAGATGTGGTGTCGTAGATCCAGATCAAGCTTCAGCTCCTGCCAGCTGCCATAATAATAAGCTTTTGATGGCATATGGAGACATACATGGACAAAATAGTGGCCGATGCCCAATATCTGAAAAGAATTTAAAATGGCAGCCGTGCACAGATTACATGCAGTACATGAAAGTGCAATTTTTAGACTGACAAAAAAGGATTTAGACCATTATAGTGAGGATAATGAAGCCATGAAAAAGGTGCAATGTAGATTTACTAGGATGAGCCCATGGTTGAAGGGATATGGTTATGATTAGAGGCGTGGTAAAACTCAGGCTGTATTCACTGGAACAGAGAAGATTAAGAGGAGACCAAGTAGAAGTGTTGAAGATGATGAAAATGTTTGAGAGGGTAAACAATAAAAGATTATTTCCACTGGTAGGCGAATCTGTAGCAAAGGAGCACAAATTTAGAATTAGAACAAGAAGCATGAAGGGGGAGGTCAGAAGGGATTTTGTCACCAGGTGAATTACAACATTTAAGATAGAATTACGTAAACACTTGAAGGAGAACAATATTGAAGGGAATGGGGAAATAGCAGGAAAACCGAACTGGAGTAGATAGCTCCGATGTGCAGCTAACACAGGCAAGGGCATAATGGATGCTAAATTGGGCTGTGATTACAGTGCTACACGGCTTCTCCAACATCCGTGATGGCGTCTTGGCTGCGCACGCACGTTTCCAGTGTGATGTGCGCCGGACACCATCTTGGTATAGGAGTTAGCGCATGCGCAAATACCAAATGCCAGAAGCATGTAAAGTATGGAGAAAATGGATACAATCAGTGTGCAACACTGATTTAAAGTGATAGACACCATTTTGGGGCTTAGGGCTCATCTCAACACATAGTCCTAACCCCGACCATCTGAACGTGTCTTAGAGTGCCTTGAGGACCTACACCAGCGCTATTTAAAGGGACCATGCAGGATTTACAGGTTAGTGGCTGGATTATTGCTTCTGGCTGCCGAGACATTTGTAACTGTTTTTTGGAGGTCTCCTGTACTTGAATACTAGGACTAGGGGCCATAGCCTAACATTTGGAGCCAGGACGTGCAGGAGTGAAGTTAGGAAATGCTTCTACACGCAAAGGGTGGGAGAAGTTTGGAACACTCTTCTGCAAACGGCAGTTGATGCTAGCTCAATTGTGAATTCTAAATCTGAGATTGATAGATTTCTGTGAACCAAGAGTATTAGGGATATGGGGCTAAGGCGGGTATATAGAGTTAGGTCACAGGTCCACCATGATCTCACTGACTGGCGGAAGAGGCTCGAGGGGCCAAATGCCACTGCCACTGCCATTTGCTGCCTCCTGATATGCGCCACCTTCTGCAAGAAAGCGGGACGTGTGTCTGGGTGATGTGCCTGTCATGGTTGAATAGCTGCCAGTGTGTGTGACCTGTGAGTTGTGGGTGGGCGGCTTGCAACAGTGGCTATGTGTAAGGGTGAGAGGAAGCATCTGATTGGAAGAGTTGAATACTGATGGAAAGAGTTTGTTGGTATGTGGGTGATGGAGGGGTGTAGTGCATGGAGCAGTGGATACGGCTAGTGGTGCAGTTGGTAGGAGATGCTACTTGATAGTTGACCTCACTTACCCTAACCACTTGTGTCAAAGCATTGAACTTCTTCCTGCCCTGCATCCACGTTTGTGGTGCTCTGCGCCTGACATTGACTTCATCCCCCGCTGCATCCCACTGCCTTTTGAGTATATGTCTGGAGGGCCTCCCGTGGATATAGGATGTCCCTCCTTCTGTCCACCTCTTGCACCAAGGCCTCTAGTGCATCAGCAGAGAACCTTGGTGCACGCACTCTCTCAGGCCTGGTACAAACTCAGATCGTCATATTGATGAGGTGTGGCATGCAGATTGGAGGATGTGGGATTTAGTAGTCTGCAATCTTTATTCAATGTTTTAACGCAACTCATCAGTTTATAAACATAGGGATGGGAGCTGCAGCTGTGTTTTGCAAGTGTGCTGTCTGATCTCTGTGCAGACAGCAGACTGTTATTTTCAGCGAATAACAGGTACCAGCTACCTTTTACGAGATTTTTAAGAGACAACCTGCCTTTAAGAGATTGGAGCTGCCCCTGCTGGTGGAAAGGTAGATTGCATTGATTCCTCGTTTAACGCTGATTCGGAATGATGCTTGCAGGCCTGACGAAAGTCTTGCCCTGCCTGCGCAGGAGCCATTGGGCATGGGGTAATAGCGGATCGCGCTACCCCCGCCCAGTAATAGGCCCAATCCAATTTTTTTTTCCCCCCCCCCAATGTCTTGTGAATGGCCTCCTTCTGTGTTTAAATTCTATGTCCAGCTGTGGTTTTTTTTAGCTTCCTTTACCCGTTAACTTCTTGCAGACTGACATTCTCAATAGTTTATTCAGAAATTTTAGTCTTCGCATTGCAATGTAAAATCTGAGGCACTCCAATTCAAGGCATATGCTACAGTTCAGATCTTGCAGTTTAGTTAAATAAAAGCAAGATATAACACATGACCTCCACAGGGAACAATCTTTAAAAATACCATATAAATTGGAAGGTAATCCCAGAACCAGTTTGGTGCAATTCTGCCATCTGTTGGCCACCTGTATGCATTTTGGACAAGATGGTACAAATTAAAGTCTGAAAAAGTACTTTTAGCCATAATACGTATAGTATCAAATGTTCAACAATGTGTATCTTTTGATGAAAATGTTCATGTGTTAATTGTAAGAGCATGTTTTATAGCACAGCTGCAGAATACTGATGTCGTGCTCTCCTTCTACCAATGCGTTCTTGTACACATCCTCTGCTCAGTTAACCATGTCCCCACATGCCCTCCACTTCATGATCTGTGGCCCTTCATTTAGCCACTGAACCCCTTTCTTCTGGTACTCCCTGCCTAGTTCCCTCCACCTTGCCTATTCCCTGCTTTTCAAAAACCTCCTCAAAATCCTTCTCTTTGACAGTGCATTCAGCCGCCCACCCCTAACCTATCCTCTGTTATTAATTTTTCCTTCTTGCTATATGCCCACTATTTATCCTCCTTAACATGAAGTACTTTGACACATCTTCGTGCACATGAGAAGCGCTGTAGAATTGCATGATGTTGTTGCAGTTTTTAATTGCACAAAATCTGTATTAGTATGAATATAGCTACAATTTGAGACTGGTGTAGTATGTTCAGAGCAATGCAGACTGGTAGACCCAAGTTATACTGCTGGCTTGGTGGCAATCTCTGATCCGAGAAAAATGGATTTTGAAAAGTTCTCAGGCAGTCCTTTTTAAACTTTGTATACACTCGCTGCATTTATACCGCAGCAAATGTGAAGGCAAAACAGTCTGAGACTCCCTCCCAGGACTAGTCTCATGCCATATGCCTAAGTCCAATTTGGAGACATCATATTCATTATAAAGCTCCCAACTCCTGATGTTGGAGGCATATTTCTTGACTGACTGCTCCAAGCTGGCAACGGAACAATATGGTCAGGACGTTGGGAGCTGCCACCTGTGATCTTCCCAAAATGAGTGGGAGACCTGTAAGATTTAGAGCTATACCACACAGTAAAAGCACTTTGCATTAATGCAAAAAACGTAGTACAATTGACGAATTAAATGTTATATTTGTGTGGTGTATTTGATTCTTTCCTCTTTCCGTGAGCTTTCAATTCTAGGTCATTCTACAAACGCACTAGTCAGCATCATCTACGACTAGTGTTACACATGTTAATGGAATAATACAATTCGTGGGCTAGATTTTAACTCTCACCGTTAGGCGGAAAACTGGGGGAAAATGGAGCGGGGGGTGTACACCGGGTGGGGGTTTGTTTCATGCTTTTATGTTTGGGCAAACAAAGAAAGCTCTTCTCAAACGTGTGCGTGACTGTTTTCAAATCCTTGTAAGTATCCAATGTCACAGTTCACAATCACACGATTCAAACCAGTTTATTAGTGGATTTATGGAGTTGCAGACTCAGTAAATCAGGCCAGCCGATCCTTTTTATTAAGTTGTCAAATGTACCTTTCAGTTGTGCTTTCATTACTAGGAGTGATGGCATTTGTTTGAATGGTTGCGATCATCTCTCTTTTTCGGTTTGAATTTTTTTTCATTTACCAGATTTAATGTAAGAAACAGAGGTCCTTACGAAATAGTTGCAATGATGCAGCAAGGCTGTTTTATGTGGAACTTTGACTTGTCCCCAGAGAATTTGCACATTGTAGGTGTGACAGTCCATGCCCAAACTCACTCTCTCTGCCCCTTCCATTGTTTCCTGGCTTCTCACAGATTTTTTCCTTTTGCCCTATTAATCACTTATTTTGCTTGGTTCTGAAAACTTCTTTCGGCTTCTGCTTGTTCTCTGGGTGGGAGAATCAAATGTGGGTGTATGTATGGCTTTTAACATTGATTAAATGAGTTTCACCAGCACTAAAGAAGATGGATGTGAATATGTCATTATATGTATAGAATGAGAAAATATCATTCATCGTATTGACCTGGTCCATGTACAATATCTATAGAGATGAAGGGGGAACAATTGGATAGGGCCTGTTTTTGGGCGGGAGTAGCACGATCTGCTATTACCCCACGCCCAATGGTCCCTGCGCAGGCAGGTCGAGATTTTTGTCAGGCCGGAACACTTACCTGCAATCTGCGTTGGAAATCAGCGTTGAAAGAGGATTCCATGCAATTTTCACTTTCCACCAGCAAGGGGAAGCTCCAATCTCTTAAAGGCAGGCTGTCTGTTAGAAATCTCTTAAAGGTAGCTGGTACCTGTTATTTGCTGAATATAACAGCCTGCTGTCTACACGGAGTCTGAACGAAGATCAGACATCGCACACGTCAAGCACAAATGCAGGTCCCATCCTATTTTTACATGCTGATGGGTTATGTTAAAACATTGAATAAAGGTTGCACACCACTAAATCCCACATCCTCCAATCTGCATGCCAGACCTCACCAATCTGCTGGTCTGAGACTGTGTTCACCAAGGTTCTCTGCTGATGCACCAAAGGCCTTGCTGCAAGAGGTGGACAGAAGAAGGAACATTCTATATCTGCGGGGGCGGAGGGGAGCATGAGGCCTTCCAGACATACACCCAAAAGGTAGTGGGAGGCAGTAGGAGATGAAATCAATGCCAGGCGCACAGCATCATGAACATGGATACAGAACAGGAAGAAGCTCATTGCTTTGACATGAGTGGTCAAGACGAGCAAGATCAACTGTCAAGTGACATCTCTGACCAATTACACCACTAGCCACATCCATTGCTCCATGCACTACATCCTTCATAAGCCACATACAACAATCTCTTTCCATAAGGACTCAACCCTCTCACCCTTACACAATACCACCATTGCAAGCCGCCCACCCACAACTCACAGGCCACACACACTGGCAGCTATTCAACCATGATCGGCACATCATCCAGACACACGTCCCACTTTCTGTGCGCTGAGTCCCAAAATGGTGTCTATCACTTTAAATCAGCCTTGTACACTGATTGAAGTCATTTTCTCCCTACTTTACATGATTCCAGCATTCGTTATCTGCGCCTGCGCGAACTCCTATAACAAAATGGCGTCTGGCACACGTCACACTGGAAACGTGCGTGCGCATCCAAGACTCCATCTTGGATGTCGAAGAGAGTGTGTCACGCCGAAACAACGGGCGCTGCACGGCCAATTTTAGCGCCCGTAGTCTCCTTAATTCCTTCTATCGCCTGAAGGAGGAGAATGACCAGAGGTAACACTTCCAAGAATAGAAAATTAAGTTTATTCTTGACCTATGAATATAATAACGTTCAGGGTATTAGACCAATAGAGGGTGAAATTGGACATTGCTGCACCCATTTTTTGGGCACGAAACTGGGACAGAAAGGTATCATTTTTGCAGGGCTGTGTTCCGTTCCCCAAGGGCACCTGAAATATATCTGACACAATTTTGGCTTGGGCGATATTCAGGTGTTCCTGACAGCCATCTCAAACAGGCGTTAGGCCCCTTACATATGAGAATGAGAGGCCCAACGTTCGTTTAAGGACCCCCCTCCCAGAAATTCATCTGCACTGAGTGGAACGTGCACCAACCATGCTCCACCGAGGTTTATGGGTCCATTGGTGACCTAACCAGGGACCCTTGAAGGCTGCCAACAAACAGGTAAGTTTTAACTTTACAACGTCCCATGATGAGGAGCCAGAAAGAGCAGCTATCCTCCTCCCAGCTCTACAACGCGGGCAGCTGCCAGCCCGCGCTCGTCCTCCTCCCTCCTCCTGTTTGCCTCTTCCACCGCCCCCCCCTCCCACCCCAGAACCAAACTGCCAGCATCGTAGCTGGCCCAACTTGGTCCCCTCTGAACTGGCGAGCTGCCTCTGGACGCCCAATTGGGGTCCGCAGCTCACTGGAAATATGTAGATGACGCCCGAGGCCTAATTTCAGATGAGCCTTGGACCTCTGACTTTTGGCACGTGCTCCGAGTGCATCGCTTATTTCAAACTCAAAAACTGGCCAAACCCAATTTCTAACCCTTATTATTTCATCCTGACCGGTTAGATTCCATGGTCACAACAGTATATTTCATTACCTGTGTCAGTTTTCTGTGCATTTCACTGACTTCCCTCCTTTTTAAATAACTTAATCAACATGACATTTTAGCATTAACTACTTCTGAAGGGAATTTATTCCATAAATCCAATGCTTCGTGGGGAAAATCTTTTCATTTGCGATTTGCTTCAATTACAATTTAACTACAGTTTGGTGGTCCTGTCCTTTAGATCTGCTATTTATAAGTTAAACAATTCACTTTAGTGCTGGTCTAGGGTTTTACCAGGTATTTCTTTTGCTCAGGATCACTCTTGTGACCAAGATGTTGCTCCCAAGGAACTGAAACGTGATTTTATGCCCACAGTATCTGCTAAGGTAGCATTGCTCAGGGACCAAACAGAACGGTCGTCTTAATGCATTTTGCTCACTGGAGTTGACATGAACCCTCTCATGTTCTAGCTTTTGAACAGTGCAAGAATATAACACTTTATCAGAATATATGATGAGGCAATAACAACAACTTGCATTTTCATATAGCACCTTTAACGTAGTAAGAGAAAGTGAGAACTTGAATTTTATGGTGCCTTATCACATCCTCAGGAAATCTTAAAGCACTTCACAGCCAATTAATTACTCCTGAAGTGCAGTCACTGTTATTAGAAGACGACACCCCTGACAATACAGCACTCCTTCAGTACTGCACTGAAGTGACAGCCTAGATTATATGCTCAAATCCTGGAGTTGGGCTTGAACCTACAACCTTCTGTCTCAGAAGCAAGAAAAAGGATCGAATCAAGTCTATTGAAAGTAAAGATTAAACAGTAACAGAAAATCAGCACAGCAGACGTCACGTGATTACTGAAATGAAAACTTGCACGTCCTTGGATAAAAATATAATAAAATATGATGTTTCGCAACTCTTCTAATAATACTGAACCTGAACCAGCATCGTAAGAAGAGTTATAAGTGAAGTTTAGCCTGCTTTCATGGAGCCATCAGGTGTTCGTCCCTACATCAATATAACCAGAAGAATTAAAGATCTGCTTCAGGTTAGCATTAGACATATACCACCCTTTGAAGTTCCAACAAGGACAAAGGACATCAAATAGTTATCTTTGACCATTAAGTGAAGCTGTCAGTCACCTGTGAGATTTTAAACAAAGAAATGGTCTGCAGCCATGGAATTCCACCCTAGAGTGTCGACAGATTCAACATTGATCAGCTTGTTTCCTTCCTGTCAACAGCTTTAACTGTTTCTGACATTTGGATGGACTGAGATTTTTTTGCATTTGCTGAAAAATTGTATTACTTGATTCATTTCAGAACCAAGCAAGCAGCCTGTTCCAAAGAATTTACAGGATGGCTACATTCTAAGCACAGTTAAATATGGATTCATCCTCGAGTAAATATGTCAAACTGACCTGAAATGCACTGTATTTCTCAAAGGCATTGGATAAAGAAAGTTCTGACAATAAGAGAGACAGATTCCTGATTTACCATACAGTTCCTTTCAGCATTATAAAATACCTGAATTAATATCCCCTAATCTTACTTGCTCCAATGAAAACAACTTCAGTCGATTTATCCTCATGTAATGAGCCCTGAAACCATCTTTGTTTCTCTCCTGCATTCATGTGCTCTATACTGAAATATATTACTTTTCATGTTTACTTATTAAATTCCATCTTTATGTTTTCCCACTAATTTTCTTTTCTCCCTTTTGAAGAAAGCATTCATTTCTTCCTCGGGTACAATTCTTATCAGCAGCCTTCAGTTTCTCATCCAACTGGTTATTATTCATGTTTGAGTCTTGCCCGTGAGGGGAATCACAGCTCAACTCGCTCCTGTCCTCACTCAACAGCTGCACACATGCATTTCCAACGGAGGCCACTGGACAGCCACTAGGAGCAGGGACACTGGCATATAGCCTCTCAACACCGCCCCCCCCCACCAACCCGAAAAAGAGAGATTATGGTGCCCCAACCATTTCCCCAGCTGAAATCAGCTAATTCGACAAACCTGGAATCTTGCTGATCTGTATGGCTCAGTTACTCACTGTCATCATGGGAGCTGTACTTCATAATTTGGCACAGTTGCTTAGTTTGCCCTGATCACTTTGAATGTGTCAGTTCTGTCCACACTGGTCAGTTGTTCAATAACTTAATATCTTCATGAAGTTTGCTATCATGAGGTGCATCCTCCTCTACATCAGTTTTAAAAAGTGTGAAAGGAATTGAATCAAATACAGATTTCTTATCAGTCGATCATTTTCTGCTTTCTATTGCCGAGTCAATTTTCAAAACTGTTGGCTTCTTCTTTAAAAGCCTTAGACACAGAACTGTATCAGATGTCTATTTAATGTTGACATGCATCATATCCACTGGCTATCCCTCATCCACCAGTTACCTACTCAAAGAATTCCAGTGGATTTGTGAGGCAAGGGCCATCATTCTACAGCTGTATTGACTTTCACTTAAGGCCAGCTTATGCCCTTTAGACGAACATTTATAGCATCCCGTAAAATGTTCTGGTGCATTTTCCACACCACAGAGTTGGCCAGTTGTTAATTCTCTAATACATTCCTCGCTACCTTTTGTTTTCAGTATCAGGATTTGTATGACAACTGTGCAGTTCTCAGTTGCAGACTCTGCATTTATGGAGCTGCTGAAAATATTAACCAGAAACTTGATTGTTTCCTCACTCACTTCCATAAGGCTGCGTTTGATGTGGTCTATGCCCTGTCGTTATTTAATGCTGTGAGTTTATTCCTTGCACATGGCTAACTGACCTCTACACACCTTACAGATTTCAGTCAGTTTGACTAGATCTGGAGGTTATCCACAGAGCAGAGCCTGAATCGCAATGCATCCGAGGAAGAGTGATTGTGGGGGTACATGAGGGAACACAAAGATTGAGAAATGGAGGAAGAAGCTTGGAAAGCAATGACAAATTGTTAAAACCAATGGGTAAAAACAGGGATAGGCAACACAATGAGCTCTTGTGGTCCAACATTTTAATTCTCCAATATCACTTACAAACCACCTTTAATTTAAAAGGAGGAGTGGTGATCAGGACCTTTATTAGAGCTGCTTGTTTGGATTCAGAGGCATAACCTTTGAAACCATATTTTAGTGATTCGAGATTCATTTTTAATTAGCTATTTGTTTTGTTTCTGTTGTGCAGTCACAGATTTGTTTATTTTCTTCAGTGAAGGGTCTCTTGATGGCTTTGTCTTTGACAGCATGAACTACTCTCCTCCCCCATGCAGCTATACCTGCTGAGATTATTTTGTCTTTACCTTACTTGTAATGAGTGTATGTTTCTTCTTGCTTTACCTTTTGTTCCCAATCAGTATGTTGCCCACTGTGTTCCAACAGAACCTAAATAGGTAGTATTTTGAGCTGACAAGTTCATATTTTTGTTCTTCTGTTTTTCACAGGGGGAGATTGGGTTGCCAGGGTTACCTGGCCCTAGGGGCCCTCAGGTACAGTAACTGTCAATGAATGCCTTCTTTCCAAAGGTATATCTGAATATTTAAGCTCCAATGTTTTAAGAAATGACTCTTCAATTGAATGTTAGTACAGAATATTATTTTTAATTGTTAAAACAAAACAAAATATATGAAGTATATTTTTGTTACAGGGACCACAAGGCATAAATGGAAGAAGGGGACTTGAAGGAATGAGAGGGCACCAGGTATGGATTTGTTAGCGATAAATAAATTGCCAAGCAATTTTTAAAGTTTTATTGAACTGTTTTGATCTATTTAAGAATAGTTTAGGTATTTTTCCAATACCTTTTATATGAGAATTTGCCTTCTTGGTTTTATTCTCTGGTTCCTTTCACAGTATGTCCATGCTTCTTTCAATTTCTGTTCTTTAAAGCTGACAATCTCTCATATTGAGAAGGTTTGTTGCACTGAGGTGGGTGGCTGATGGTTTAATACATTAATGCTGTTAACCACATGAGGCCAATGGAATATTGGGCCATCGGTGTGTACATAATCCCCTGCTCACACCAAGGAACTGTGTAAAATG
Source organism: Heptranchias perlo (assembly GCF_035084215.1). Classification (NCBI taxonomy): domain Eukaryota; kingdom Metazoa; phylum Chordata; class Chondrichthyes; order Hexanchiformes; family Hexanchidae; genus Heptranchias; species Heptranchias perlo. The sequence goes on along the minus strand of NC_090355.1, from coordinate 14,011,406 downwards.
TGGAGGATGGAGAAACTAAGAGAGGCAGAATGGTGACATTCACAGACAGAAAAATAAGGGAAAGTAGCAAAAAAGGAAAAAGGAATAAGCCAGGGAGAGGAAAAGAAATCTATGAAGATAGAATGAGAAGTGCTGTAAACACTTGAAATAAAACCAGATGTAGAGCCATAAAGCACCAGCCTTAAGCTCGTTCTGGAAACTGCAAACACATAACATTAAATATTTTGGATGAAGCCTGTTTATCTAAGTATAGATGAAGCTAATAAATAGAGCTGGAATATTTACAATGCACTGCCAGCAAGCAGATGGTGTATTTCACAGATTTCCATCCTTATTTAGATGGTAAATTTAGCTTGCTAATAAAGTCAAGGATTGTATGCCAATTAAAATGAATACAATATAATTTACATTATACTGCAGCAAAATATGTCTTATCTTGTTAATTCCAGAGGCACCTACACTGCTATGAAGTAACAGCATAAATATAGAATAACAGATACCAGCGAGTTCACATAATTGAGTGGTTGAGCTCATGTCAAAGCAAGAGCACAAAGCTCAAGTGGTTTATAAATGTTATGTGAACATGTGAACCCTGAAATTGTAGTCTTAAATTAACTTCTTGCTATGTGGTATTTTCAATAGTCGGTGCAGTGGCTTGAAAATTGGATTGTGCTGCACCCGTTTTACCGGCATAAAATAGGCACCTAAGGATCCAATATGGTGGACGGCATGTTCAATCCACGCCTGATGTGCGCCATCGGCCGAATTGATAAAGGCTGTAGGGCGGTGCCTAAAACAAGCGTTAGGCCATTTGCATCTACGAATAGGGGGCCTAACGCCTGTTTGAAGCCCCCTTTCCAAAATTGGATCGCGCATGACTGCAGTATGCCCCGTGCATGCTGCGATCAGTTCCGTCAGGCACTCGGCAGCCAAACCTGCGGTCCTTAAAGGGATCGCTGGAGGCTGCCACCGGAAGATGAGATTGAATTTTCTTTCTTAGGTTATTGTGGAACCGGGAGGAACAGGAGTTTCCAATTTCTAGACCAGTGTGCGAAATTAACTCGGTGGAGTTCTTGAACCTTTGGAACCTGGGTTTAAATCCATCCGGATTAATCGTCTCTTCTCTCTGCTCGCCGGTAGTCAATAAGATCACACTTAACTGTTTTGTTTTTTAACTCCCAAGGGCCGACCTGGATTAGAAGGACTTCCTGGTCCAAGGGGAGAGGCTGTAAGTAGAAGGCTGTCAGAACAAAAAGCTTTTATTCTGTCTTCACTAAATACGTCCACCCTCATTCTAAGGCTTCGGTCATACCCAAGAACTTGATTCTTAAAAAATAGTTTTAAATTTGTTGAATGTCCACAGGGGTTTTTTTATCCATGAAAGATACTTTTCCCCCCTCCAGTCATTTTATTTAACAAGATAGTCAATATAAATTGTACTTCATAATAAAATAAAATGTTGGGCTCCTAAGCACTATGTTGTAATGAAGATGGGGTACATTGTGTAGAAATTTATCTTGAGCAGTAGTGTAAAATGTCCTGTAAGGCAACGGCCGCCCGTTATACGCCCTCCTCCCCCCCGCATATTCAGTTCAATTGACTTCAATGGCACTGCATATCGAGCGGGGCTTATAACAGGTGTCGCATGTGATACCAGATGTTTTGCACTACTGCCTAAGATAAATTTCGACCCCATTGAACGTAAACTACCAGTACCAATCAGTAGCTGTGCAACAAAATGGTAACGAGCAACAAAGTTAATTCCGATGTAAGGTCAGCTCACCAATGACTTTGACCTTAAATGCATCTTGTGGTTCTACATTGACCTGCATGTGTTGACAAGTGAGAATTAGCTACATTTTGCATTTTAAGGTAGTAGCCAGTGTCCTGCCTGATTTCTCTTTTACAGCTTTCTCCTACATATGGGTCTATGGTTGATTTATTCTGAATTCATAATATTGACTCGAAATTGATCAAAATTGAAATGTATGGCTTTCAACTTCAGGTGCAGGATCTGAAATTTGAAATTTAACCATAATCACTCAAAATTTATTATAAGTCTAGATTTTTGGGTTAAAATGTAAAAGAAATTGACATAAATTTACAAGAGTAATAATGGAGTTAATGTATTTTCCAGGGTGAAGATGGGCCACCTGGGCCAAGAGGAGAACCTGGTCTTGAAAGTCCAAGGGTAAAACTGTACAAATGTCACCTTGAATGTGTCTAGCAATTTATGTGCTTGAAGCAAATGTAATATTTAGATGTAGATTTTTTTTTACAACAAACAAAGCAAGAAGTTAAATTTTAGACCCATGGAGGTTTACACTACAGGAAGCCATTCAGCCCATTATGTCTATGCCTGCTCTTTACCAGAGCATCCAAAACTAATCCTACTGCGTTGTTCTCTCCACACAGCCAGGCATCTTCCTCTGTTTCAGATGTTTATCAATTCTTCCCTTGAAAGATGCAATGGTCTTTGTCTGAATTACTCCCTGTTGCAAAGCATTCCATTCTCTAACAAGCTGTGTAATCTCTCCCCTCCCTCTTATAGTGACTCCACAACCAGAGAAAATAGTCTTTCCCTATTTATCCTATCAAACCTTCGCTGCTGCAGTGGAAATAGTATCTGCATCTCAAGTCGCTCCTCATAACTATAGTTTCATATCTCTGGTATCATCCTGGTGAATCTACATTGTACACTCTTTAGTTTTAATGTCCTTTCTATAAACTGTACACACTGTAACTATGACTTTGTACAAATTTATCATTACCTCCTTACTTTTGTACTTCATAGCCCTATTTATGAAACCCAAAATGCTATTGCTTTTGATTTACCTGCACTCACACTCTCCAAGTATTAGTGTATTTGCAACTCAAGGTCTTTCTGCTCATCCACACCCTTCAGCAACTTTCCACTGAGTGTATACTCCTATTGTTTGTTGTTCCTCTCAAAATACATCACCTCACACTTCACATTTAAATTCCACATGCCATCTGTTTGCTCATTTTGCTAACTTATCTGTGTCCTCCTGGAGCCTGTTGTTCTCCTTCTCACACTTTGTCAACCCACCCCCCCACATTTTGAGTCATCATCAAATTTCAATACCCTCCATCCAAGTCCAAATAATCAATATGTATCAAGAACAAAAGTGGACCTGGCGCTGGAGTATACCACTTCCAGCCCTTTTGCATTCCAAACCAAACACCTATTTACCTTAACCCTTTGTTTCCTGTCTGGCAACCAGCTTTCTATCCAAGCTGTTACTTTTTCTCTTATAGCATATGTCTGCTTTTTTTTTGTTACAAACCTCCTGTGTGACATCTTTTTAAACAACCTCTGAAAATCAATATACACCACATCCACTGCATTATCTTTATCTAACCAGTCAGTCACTTGTTCAAAAACCTCCTTTATATTTATTAAACACAACCTGTCTTTAACAAATTCATGTATCTCTAAATGTTCACTAATTTGACCTCAAATTATGGATCCTAAGAGTTTGCCCGCACCTAGCGTCAGACATACTGGTCTATAGTTACACAGTTTATTCTTCTCTCCCTTTTTTTGAACATTGGCTACCCACTATTACCTTAGAACAATTCGCATATATAAGGAGGATTGAAAAATTGTGATCCAAATTTCCGTTATCTCCTCTCTGACTTCCATCAACAGCCTAGGATGCAGAACATCAGAACCCGATGAGTTGACCACTTTGGGTTCCATTGCTTTTTTTCAGAATGACTTCCTTTTCTACCGTCAACTTCAATAATCTTTTCACATCCTCCTCCACATTATCATATCCACCATCATTTGTAAACACTGACATAAAATATTTATTAATATTTTCATCAAACTTTCATCCTCCGCAGCAGGAAATTCCCCACCTTCATCCCTGGGCAGTAGTTTCTTCTATTTAACCATTCCTTTCCTTTTAATATGACTAGAAAAACCCTTACTGTTTCCTTATATAATGTGTGCTAGCCTTTTTTCACATTCTCTTTTAGCCCTTTTAATCTGCCTTTCATCTCTCCACTGCATTTTCGATATTTTTCATGATTTTCTTTTGTATTATTAGCCTTACTTTTATCACATGCCTCCCTTTTAAGTTTCAGTTAGTTTTCGCCTCTCTATTCCCTGATCTTCATCCTTTGATGCACCCACTTTATTGTCTTATAGGAATACATCTATTTTATTCATCTCATATTTGAAGATTCCCAATTGCTGATCTGTTGTCATGTTTGCTTACTTTTCTGCCTAGTGCATTTGGAACTGATCCCTTTTTATCTCATAGCATTTTGCATTTTTCCAGTCCAGAACCCTTACCTTGACTCTTTATCATCCTTTTCTATTTTCACATTGAATCTAACTACGTTGCAGTCACTATCTCTCAATTATTCTCCTGTTCTCACATCACAGTTATCTGTCCCAATTCAATTGCCAGGGCTAAATCAAGCCATGCATCTTTCCTTGTGCTTCCTAATATAAGAAGCGAAAGAATTTGGGCCAAACTTATTGTTCTTTTTTCATATCCAGTAGGACAATTTGTAAAACATAGCGCAGCAATTTTAAAGTGAACCTTATTAGGAAACTATCAGATGAACGTCCTATTGTTAAAATTCACTAGCCATTTATGTATAGGCTGCCAAAGTAAAATGAAGAAGAGCTTATTCCCACTTTGCATTAATGGATTTTATTGTGTGATTATCGATCTTTGATGGGCAATAAATGTAACATATTACAGGATAAATGAGTGCAAAGTCACTATAGGTCATTAGAAGGAGAATGGCTCCAGAGCAGCTTGCTCTGATTGGAAATATACGGCTTTAGAAGTGAATAGGCTGATTTGTAGCTGGGTAAAAGTTCCTCTTAATTTAATTTTTCTCTTGTCTGTATTGAAGATTTAATCCTACAAGTCATTGTAGGTCAGAGACTGGCTATTCTGCGGTGAGTGACTCACCTCCTGACTCCCCAAAGCCTTTCCACCACCTACAAGGCACAAGTCAGGAGTGTGATGGAATACTCTCCACTTGCCTGGATGAGTGCATCTCCAACAACACTCAAGAAGCTCGATACCATCCAGGACAAAGCAGTCCGCTTGATTGGCACCCCATCCACCACCCTAAACATTCACTCCCTTCACCACCAGCGCACCATAGCTGCAGTGTGTACCATCCACAGCAACTCGCCAGGGCTTTTTCGACAGCACCTCCCAAACCCACGACCTCTACCAGCTAGAAGGACAAGGGCAGCAGGCACATGGGAACAACACCACCTGCATGTTCCCCTCCAAGTCACCCACCATCCCGACTTGGAAATATATCTCTGTTCCTTCATTGTCGCTGGGTCAAAATCCTGGCAGTCCCTATCTAACAGCATTGTGGGAGAACCCTCAACGCATGGACTGCAGCGGTTCAAGAAGGCAGCTCACCACCCCCTTCTCAAGGGAAATTAGGGATGAGCAATAAATGCTGGCCTTGCCAGTGACGCCCACAACCCATGAACAATTTTTTTTTATAAATGTAAAACATTTGCTTTATGAATGAACAGATACTGATGCATTATTCATTTGAATTCTTAATATGAGCTTCTCATAGCTGTGCCTAATCGAATTACCATATCTGTTTCAGGGAATGACTGGAATGCCTGGTATCAGAGGCCCACCGGGTGATCCGGTAAGACCGATTTTTAATTAATATATAATTCAACATCTAATAAAGTTTGAGTAATCTAATGTGATTACTGGATGCCTTCAAATGAAGGGCACATAGTAAATCTTTTCTAAGGTATAGTTGTATAGTGATATCTAAATTAAATTAATCTATCACACCATGAGCAACATAGTCATATCTTTAATAATTTATCACAGTCCTCAGACTTGGGCACAGCTTTACTTTCCTGTAACTGTCACGTTCAGTCATCTTGGAGAATAATTTAAACTACATCTGACAGTGTATCTTTTTTTTTAACACAAGGCTACTTTAACAATGCTTTATTAAAACTCAAATAACAGGTAAGTAAACCTGAGATAAGAAAAGTAAAGGGCTCAAGCTTGACTGTGATGCCTTCTGTGGTCAAATAGCCTGCTGATGCTCACCGACACAGCTCACATATGAACACAGACCACAAAATATTACAGATTACCCAGCGCCTATGCAGTTGTACTCCAGCAAGGAGTCAACGTGTTCAGATGAGGAAGGAAGGGAAAGAATATTGTTGAGAGTGAAAAGTAATGAAAGGAAATCTTTAATTGAGGTGTTGACCCCATGAGAGTAGTGTCACGTGCACCTTCATGTCCACATGCAGTACCTGGCAATCTGACTAGAATTGTGCAGAAGTGGCCCAAGTCTCTTGGCTTTTCTGCTTTCTCACTCTTCCTTTGGAAAGCAGTTGGTCTCACGGAAATGATTCTATAAAGCATTTGGACAGTTACATGGGTAAGATGGGTATAGAGGGATATGGGCCAAGTGCAGGCAATTGGGACTAGCTTAGTGGTATAAACTGGGCGACATGGACATGTTGGGCCGAAGGGCCTGTTTCCATGTTGTAAACTTCTATGATTCTAAAGACCCTTGAGGTTTGCAAATGACAAATAGGGATTAGTGATGCAAGCTACCTTCTTACAAGCGCAGCCGGGGGATTGCCCCGGACCCCCATGTGATTTTCCAGTTTAGAAGTGACGACTGTGCAGAAAGTCATTTAAGCATTATTATAGCAATTTCCTGGAGAGGATATTATTTCTGTGCTGTAAAGTAGTTTAGCCTTCTGTGGTTGCTGACACAGTAAAATCATAAATTTGTTCTGTCCTTTACTTTTGATTACATTTTCCTCAAATATAGATGAAAATACTAGGTTTCTTTTGCAGTGATTTTTACTAACATATTTCTGCGTCATTTATAATATTTAACCAATTTCAATGCATACACAAGATTTATCTTATCAAGACAGCTGAATGGAAAATTCTCCATCTGTTCTCATTTGGCCAAGAAATCATATGGAAGAAATTGTATACAAGAGTTTGGTTTACTAGAATCAATTGGATTTTGTATAACTTTATTTAAATGTATTTGGTTCACTTCACTTTAGTGGAAATACTGACTTAACAGGAATGTAAATAATGTTGAATGATACGTCTGTCCCCAAAACAAGTTACAAGAGGAAAAAAAATCACTGTGCCAGTTGAACTGAAATGACCCCAGCCCTCGATATCCCACTGCACTTTCACTGTCACTACTCAACACCCAGTTGATAAAACCATTGCCTTTGTAAGCATCACTGAATTACAAATCGTTCTGGTTCTGTTGGAAGTTCCTGTACTTTGTGCCACAGAGAGATAGGACATAGGTTTGCGCCTACGGTTCTTGATCTCGGCCATGTCATCCAGGAGAGATGCTGAGGAAAGCCCTGCCAGTTCTTCACAAGCATGGGGCAAAATTGGCGAGCCATATTCGAGACCTGTCTGTGCACCGATTAGGGGTTGGATTAAGGTGGCACCAACAGGGTTAGCAGTAAGTTGCCCACCAGGTCTCTGAGCACAGCCATGGTTCGTAGCATGTGGAAACCCAAAGAGGGAAGAAATAATACCTCAGACATTTTTATGAGGATTAGAAGTGACAAAGCCCAGCAGTTTAGTAATGAGATTACAATTGCACCAAAGCTTCTTAAAATATTGAGGTTTTATTTTTTAATTTGTCGCAGGTGAAGGCATGAAAACTTAAGAGTGTTGGTTAAAATCATTCTGGAGAATGCACATCTAATTTGATCAAGTATAATGTATTTATGTTTCACTAAAAGGATATATCACTTGTCTCAATATTGAGGATGTTTGTCCCCACTGAACTTTTAAAAAAAGTAGACAAGCATCTAATGTTTGATTCTTATCTCATATTTGAAACCCAGTCCCCAACACCTCCCAAGTTCATTGAACAAGATTTGTTCATGATATTTGAGGTTCCTAATTGCTGGCTTGTACCACTTTGACAGGGGACAAGAGCATCAGATGGTGCACAAGGAGAGCCTGGAGAAAAAGGAGATCATGTATGTATGAATCATGTAATCCTTTCCTTGAGAAATTAAACGTTTTTGCACATAAACATCTGATAACATTTTCAATTAAAACGGTATATCTATGATTTTCTTCAAGGTTTTTTGTTAATTCCTGAGGGGGTCTGTGCATCAAAATAACCATTATTGTTATTTTAGAGTATGAACAGTGTGAATTAACACATACTTACTAATATTCATAGTTGAAAAAAATTCTTGGGTGGTGCGGGGAGGTGATGGGGAGATGGTGGAACACAGGGGAGGATGGCACTGCAGAATATACTTGGTGAGTAGAAAAGGGGAACGAAATTAAAATAAGCAGTTCTAGAATTAAATTTGACATTCCTTATTTTGAAAGGTCCATCAGAGATTAGGAAAAGTTGCCATTTATTTTAAAAGTTCACCTATTAGGTGAACCCAGAGAAAAAGTGGGCAATGGGTATATTCGAATTAGCAATATCATGGGCTAGAAATTCACAGCTGTGAGGTGAAGCAGATATAGACAGATGAGCATACTGGGGATTCTCTCTGTGGAGAGAATCTGGAACATACTGTTTATCATTCTAAGGCTTATACTTTGCACTAAAGGATGTATCGCAACTGATAGACTGAGGCAGCCCATATTACTGTGTTTGAAAATAATAACGGCACAGAATTTGCTGTCGAAATTACGGTGAGACTAATGGCACTCATCGTTATTTATGCGCAAATCGTACCCCAACTTCAGGCGAGGGCAGGTGCATGGTTAAATGCGGACCCAAAAATTGCTGTCCGAAATGCGTCGCTCTGCCGTTAGCTTCTCGAAAATGGCATTTCACTGTCTGCCTCACCGTTAAAATGTATTGAACGGCGTGAAGTTCCTGTATTTGCGCTGTCGCTACAAACTAAACTCGCCACAGAAAGTTAAGTCAAGTCATTTCAAATCTAAGTACCCTTTTAGCGATGTGATAAGTGTTAGTTATTGCCAGTCAACCTCTCTGGCACTGAAAATTAACTATTACAAGTGTAAAGTCTCATTCGTTCAGGCTTTAATTGTTGTTGAAGATTTTAAAAATGTAAAATTAATTTTTTTTTGCTTTTCCTTTCTGTCTCTCTTTTCTCTCTCTCTTAATCCAATCTTTCTTTTCCTCGCTTTATTTGAATTCCTGTATCTGATTTGACATTGAATTCAACATTCTAACTTACATTTCCTTCTCAGTCCTTGCAGTGTTAATATCACAGTACTTCAATCTGTTTGGTTAAGGAGATACACAGTTACTTGCCCTGTTCACTCAGATCCCAGATGCCCTATAAAGGTGTTTCCATTTCGCACCTTCAGCAACTTGCAGAGCAAAATATCATAGAATCATAGAAATTTATGCCACAGAAGGAGGCCATTTGGCCCATCGTGTCTGTGCTGACCGAAAGAAAGCTATCCAGCCTAATCCCACTGTCCAGCTCATGGTCCGTAGCCTTGTAGGTTGCGGCACTTCAAGTGCATATCCAAGTACTTTTTAAATGAGTTGAGGGTTTCTGCCTCTACCATCCTTTCAGGCAGTGAGTTCCAGACCCCAAAAAGCCTCTGGGTGAAAAAGATTCTCCTCAACTCCCCTCTAATCCTTCTACCAATTACTTTAAACCTATAACCCCTAGTTATTGGCCTGTCTGCTAAGGGAAATAGGTTCTTCCTATCCACTCAATCTAGGCCCTTCATAATTTTATACACCTCAATTAAATCACCCTTCAGCCTCCTCTGTTCCAAAGAAAACAACCCCAGCCTATCCAATCTTTCCTCATAGCTAAAATTCTCCAATCCTGGCAAGATCTTCGTAAATCTCCTCTGTACCCTCTCTAGTGCAATTACATCCGTCCTGTAATGCGATGACCAGAACTGTACACAGTACTCAAACTGTGGCCTCACTAGTGTTTTACACAGTTCTAGTATATCCTCCCTGCTTTTATATTCTGTGCCTCGGCTAATAAAGAAAAGTATCCCGTATGCCTTCTTAACCACCTTATCGACCTGTCCTGCTACTTTTAGGGATCTGTGGACATGCACTCCAAGGTCCCTCATTTCCTCTACACCTCTCAGTATCCTCCCATTTATTGTGTATTCCCTTGCCTTGTTTGTCCTCCCCAAATGCATTACCTCACACTTCTCCGGATTGAATTCCATTTGCCACTTTTCTGCCCACCTGACCAGTCCTTTGATAGCTTCCTGCAGGCGACAGCTTTCCTCCTCACTATCAACCAACTTTTGTATCATCTGCAAACTTCTTAATCATGCCCCTTACATTTAAGTCTAAATCTTTGATATATATCATTGAGATTAAATGGGCAACGGCAGGCTCTGTTCGTTGCCCTACTACAGCAAATTCTGGGCCAATGTACTGTAAAGATTTTACACTGCAGTAAGTATGACAGCTAGGTGGCAACAAATTGCAACCAAAATTTTGTTATGCCACTGAGTTTTAGAATTTGCGTGTTGTAAACTGAAAGAGAAAAGTTTAAAATGGCACCGCAGTATTATTTGATACAGAAAGACACAATATTTCACATCATAGAGAATTTACTTTGGATTTTTAACCAAGAAAAGAAACAAATAGATAATCTGATATATGAACAATGAATTTTAATATGTTGCTTAGGGGCCTCCTGGGCCATCTGGAAAAAGAGGTTTCTCGGGACCAAAAGGGCCAACTGGATTTCCTGGAATTGCTGGGCATAAGGGACAGTTTGGGTCAGCAGGACCTGAAGTAAGTACCTCAGAGAACTTAAGCACAGACACTGACTGAAATCCTTTATTTTTCTACATTTATTTCACAGAAATAAGAATCTGTATAACTGTCCACTTTTGTTTGCATATTGTAAAGAACATTGTTCGTTCTTCATTCTGCTTACGTTCTCGCTGTGTTGAAATCGGGACTCATTGCACTGTGTCCTACTCCAACTCAGTCTTTCCTAAGACCTCAAAACTATGGCACTGCTTACTCCATCAGGCTTCCCTTCCTTCTACAGTTCACAGGCATTTAAAACCAAAACTTACTGTCACCTAACCATTACTTCTTGATTTATGACATCTTCTATTTGTTTCAACCTGTGTCCTGCGCTGTGGGCCTTGGCCCTTCACCTATGTTCCTCAATGAAAGATGGATGTACTCAGGTGGGCCAAATGGCTTCTTTCCTCCAGAGTTATCTTGTGGGGAAAAAAAACCCCTATGCATACTTAACATTATTGGATAATAGTTTAAAAGGAAATGTGTTTTTTTTTCCAGTGTAAGTAAATGCGTATGTATTATAGCTAGCATTGTCTCAAATGTTTTATTTTATTTTGCAACGAGAACTTTATACTCTATAGTTAAGAAGCGCACACCGAACAGAAGTGGATTGTGAAATGAATTGTGCAAAAATCTAATTTTCTGCTCTCCTAAAACTTCAATAATTCAGAATTGTTTAACCAACACGAGAAGCATCCTTTGCAAGAATGCAAGATTGTTCGAATTCTTTTCCATCAGCTTTTGTGAAGATGGACAATTGTAAAAACAATTGGATGCAGTTGTGTCAGCTATGGTACTTTATCTCTACCTTGACTCACTGCATTTCCAAAGTCAAGGAATCATATCTGAAGTTTCTGCCCATTTAACCATTTGCCTTCCCCCACAGCCAAACTTCCATTTATGTAGATAGCCTTTAGGTTTAAAAACAAAGGGGTTGGATTTCAGCAGACAATCAGGAGAACCCCTGCAGAAATTCAACCCCAAAGTATGTGAGTGAAGATGGAAGATTAAATCAAACCAGTCCAGTTGGACAAATTTTAGCCCAAGTGGTCAATTATGATCAGTAAATTATTGCTTTTTATTTAATTGTGATGCTGTTTAGTGAACATTGAGAGTGTAGTGTTCTGACATGCTACTATTCGTTATCTAACATTCAATTTAGTTCCCAGTCTTTGTTGAATTCTCCTCTTTAAGCCCATGTGCATGGGTTGCTCAGATACGTGGAATCAGGAGAGAGGACAGACTCTCATTGGTGGACTTCTTTTTCAGTGTTATTGGAAACCCAGAATTGATTCCTAAGGAAAACAATTGAAGGATTTACAATTAATTTGTAAATTAATTTCAAATTGTAAACACATTAACTGCACAATACACACAGTCTAGCTATTTCCTCATTTTAGGAGAAAGCTCAGCATGTAATTTGACATTTGTTTCAGTATTCACCATTTGTATACATTCTTTCAGGGTGAAGATGGAGTCATGGGCCTTCGAGGGCAGCAAGGAACTGTAGGACCCAAGGTCAGTTCAGAGAGGTCCTGGTGAATTCTAAATAACAACTGAAATGTAATTATAATCAATGAGAAAACCTACTTGTCTGTGTTTTTACTGACCGTGTTCGTGTTAGTATTAGAAATGCTTTCAGAGTTCAGCTGTATTGCTTGCTGTATAATTTCATGGGGGTGAATTTCTGTGGGGTTTCCACCACAACTTTGGTGGAAGAGTTGCAGAAATCCCACATAAATAGCGTCAATGCCATTTACACCATTATTCCAGGGTATCCACTGAAGTTATGGCAGACAAGCAGGGCAATCCCTATAGAAATTCAACTCAATATCTATATAGAATGATTGTGTACAGATTGGTCAAGATGGATTACAAGAATCCTGAGGTGGTTGATTCAAAAGACATGAAACTATTTGCATGCATACAAGACCAAGAATGATTGGCAGTTTAATAATCTTGTCCCTGGCTATCTGATGTATTCGATTTAGTCAAAGATCATATCCATTGCCATCGAAGTAACTCTGTACATATTGCCACTTTGATAGGAGATGCATCTTATCCCGAAGCTTTGGACAGTGATTTTTTTTCCCACCCTGACAGTGTGATATTACCAGTGTCACATTGCAATTCAGATGATATTATTTTGACAAATATCTGATTGTTTTACTGTGAGGCTATGCAGGAGTAGATTAGTGTAACAAGCAAAATACATCGATAAAAAAACAAAGATGGTCTTTTTTCAAAAAATCCATGTTAGTTTTGTTTTAATTTGCCTGATATAGAGTGCAAACTCTCTTCCTGTAAGGACATACCACACTTACCTAAGGTTAGAAAATTTAGAAATAAAAACAGAACATGCTGGAAACACTCAGCAGGTCAGGCAGCGTCTGTGGAGAGAGGAAGGTAGGGTTAATGTTTCAGGTCAATGATCTTTCATCTGATGACCTGAAACATTAACCCTACCTTCCTCTCTCCACAGACGCTGCCTGACCTGCTGAGTGTTTCCAGCATTTTCTGTTATTATTTCAGATTTTCAGCATCTGCAGTATTTTGCTTTTTGTACGAGGGAATTTAGGTTCAGATTGGCAAACGGTAATGCTTGGGGTCCCCCAGTATGAGTAGGGGAAGTTCTGGAATTTAATGGGCTAAATCAGTGTAGCTTACCAGCACAGAAGCTTCATACTACTTGTTGAACTAGGTCACCCTAGCAGTCATGGTATTGGCAGTCACAGGTTTACCTCTCCAGGTCCCATCAAGGAATCAGTCTGGTCCATCAGTCATTAGCAGCACCCTGGAGTACTGCGGGCCTGCCTGGCTCAGGTGTCTGATAACTAAGTCCACTACAGAGAATTGACTTGTTTCCAATTTCCCATTGCATGGGAGCAAATTCATCCCCAAAGAGCCCCCCATTACCTCTTTCTACTCCTACCTTTTTCTCCCCTCTCAACCAACCAAGAGAATGATCACTAATTCATCATTATACAAATTAACATTACAAGAGGATGCATTACATCAAACAAAATGATAGATTTGTACCAGGTCTTATGCTTAAAAAAGAATGTCGTCATAACTTGTAAATTTACAAGTGATCAAAAAGTGCTCCTGTTTCTCTTTTTGTTCTTTTTTTTATCTATCACAGGGCAACAGAGGACCTGATGGCCCCAAAGGAATTCGAGGATCCAGAGGACACAGGGTTTGTATTTATTCCAAGAAAAAGCTTTGCAGGGAAATGCAATTATGTGAGGGTGTTTGTGGGGGGGGGACCCTGAGATGACATGTATCAAAAGGACCTGCCAAATTCCAGTATAACCAAACATTTTTTTTGTTTTCTATATACCTTTTTGTTAGCAGGCTTATTCAACCACCAACTCCTATGACCTCACTTTCCCACATCCCATATATTGTGTTCCACATAGTCTATCCTCTCCTGTTATTGATGTTTGTCCTATTGATGCTACTCTTGTGACCAAGTGAATATTCTCAATCAGTGCTGAGTCCACTGCCAACCTGTTTGAATTTCCAGAAGAAAGCTTGCAACCAAAGTTCCAAATTAATATTTTTCCAAATATATTTAATTTACGCTTACATCTTGATTTTGGAGATTACAGGAAAGTATTTACCAGAAGCAAAAGCTGATGTCTTCTGCCATACTTCAGGTCATACAAATTCTGCCAGTGCTTCAAAGATGAGGAGAAATATAAAAACAGACTCTGCAGCCTTGTCAGATGGTTAAAATAAAATTCCATTATCATTGACAAGTCTTACTGTTGCCACTTCCATGAGGTACAATTTGTAGATAAGGAACTTGGGAAGAATCTGACTCAGTTCCCTGTATTTGTAAGTATCTATTGCTGGATGTTTTGTAGCATTTTTTCTTCTCTGGTAAATGAAACTTGACACCTTGGGGAAAAAAAACTTGTTTCAATCCAGGTTAAGATTTTCTTCTCCCTCTCTAACTGACTTCCAAAGGCATATGAGCCAAACCAGACAGTTTTAACACCAACTTCAACGACCAGTCATCAGTCTAGTTCTTCTTTGTGCGCTTAATGAGAATTCAGTGCTGTTGCCACACTAAGCATGATGCATTGATCATAATTCTTCTCATTTTTATGGAACAACATTGAGGGAACATTATCTTCATTGACATGTGAGCCAGTTTGCCTCAGAATCAAATTTATAGTTGTCTATGAAGTTCATTATCGTAATAGGCAAACCACAAGAAGGGTCACTAAATCCTCAACTTCCTAGCAGTTGCCCAATAACTGGATAGAGCATGCCATTATATACATGCAGTGCTGTTTTACAGTGATCTCTGAATCAAGATTTAAGAAATTGGCTCCTGTATTTAAGCTAAACTGACAAGTTACCTGTTCATGGCACATGTTTGTGTGAGGAATAGGACTTGCTTGGGAAATACAAGCAGGCCATGAGAGGGTGTTCCAAACCTCACATTTAAGGGTCAACCAGTCTAGGTAGGTCATGGATACTTGAGGCTATGGTTAAAACAGACCTACCTACTTTCGTGGGTGAAGGGTATTTGTCAGTAGGCTTTAAAAGCTGAAGAGGCAGAAATCTCTTGCAAGTTATGCATCTTGGAGATTTCCTCATAGGATTACTTGATTTGCCTGTCTCAAAGAATGAGAATTGCTGCACTTAAAGATAAGCAATTGGCATTAACTAACTGGAATGAAAATTTAGAGTTAGTAAACTTGGAAAAATATTTTAATCCCATTATTTAAAAAGCAATGAATTGTTTTATGAGAAAGATTTATGCATAATAAAATGTAGGATTTACATGAAGCTCACATCTTTCCTGTTGTCAAATTTTGTCACTCTGACTCTTGAAAATGCAATAAAGGTTGTTCTTAACATGCAGCTGTAAACAGTTATCTCATTTAGTCCCTTCCATTCCCTGGTACTGTAAAAGTAAAAAGTGTTTTCCAAAATGAGTACTGCAGTTGAGAATACATTGCTAAGGTGAACCAATTGTATAATGTTCATCAGTCTGCAAAGTCCTTTTTTGATCAATTATTTCAAATGTTTGTATTTTTTTTAAATAGGGACGTGTAGGTCAGCGAGGATTAGTAGGATTACCTGGACCATCAGTAAGTGAATTTACTGACATTTACATGGTTAAAATTCGTGTGTGTGTGTGTGTGTGTGTGTATGACAGACACACATGCACTAAATGTAATGGCTTAACATAGTATAAAGTCCACATGATCAAAGAATGTTACAGCACAGAAGGAGGCCATTCAGCCCATCGTGCTTGTACCAGTTCTTTGAAAGAGCTATCCAATTCGTCTCACTCCCCTGCTCTTTCCCCATAGTATTGCATGTTATTTGTTGACAGCAGATAAATTTGAATGGAATACAATAAAATCTCAATTTTTAGTGATGGTTTCTGTTATAAACAAAAGTAGAAAAAAAACAAATGTCTTGATCCTGATGCAATTCCTATTTTTGTGATTCGCTACCGCCTGTTTTGCGCTACCACCCCAAGACGAATTTCACCCTCCCACATGTTTACACCTGCTGTCTCCTAACATGAAAAATTAGGCACCAAGAACGGAGCTATATTTATACATTAAACGTCAATGCATATAGCTCCTTTGTGGCTAACCTTAGTATGACAAGTCACAAGATACAGTTTACTTCAAAAGTAATTCATTGCCTACAAAGTGTTTTGCGATATCCTGAGGAGGTGCTGAATCTTCTTTCTTTAGTCAGTGGTTTAACTCCAGTTTGCTGAGAGTGTACCATACTCCACAGATATAGGTCTGAGACCAGTAACGGCAGTATAACTGTAGCTTTAATTGTTTGAGGTGCGAGGGATTGTGAAATCTTTTCAATTTCTATTTAAGAAATTATATGGGCTTGTTAATTAAGATAACATACAGGATTTTACTCTAAATCAAATGCAAAATACTGCGGATGTTGGAAATCTGAAATAAAAACAGAAAATGCTGGAGAAGCTCAGCAAGTGAGGCAGCATCTGTGGAGAAAGAAACAGAGTTAATGTTTCAGGTCGAAGACCTTTCGTCAGTTCTGATGAAAGGTCTTCAACCTGAACATTAACTCTGTTACCCTTTGGTTGATAATTTTTTTGCCCATTCAGTTGCTGAAAGTCTGAGCTGATAACGGTGCAGTGAGGAAAACTGGGACCTGAGTGATTGGGGAACCAACAGGGTATCTCCTTAACCAATGAGATTTAAGGATTGGGAAATAAATGGAGGAAGGGCTGAGGAGGGTGAATTAAAGGAGGCGAATTCAATGTCAAATCAGGTACAGAAAGAGAAATAGAGAGGGAAAGAAAGATTGGAGAGAGAAAAAAGAGACAAAGGAAAAGTAAGGAAAAATAATTTAAATTTGACATTTTTAAAATCTCCTAAAACAATTCACAATCTGAAGGAATGAGACTCCACACTTATAATAGTTAATTTTCAGTGCCAGAGAGGTTGATTGGCAGTCATTAACATTTATCACATCGTTAACAAGATACTTCCGCTGGTAATGACAGACTTAACTTTCTGTGGCGCGTTTCGTTCATATCTACCGTGCAAATACAGCAACTTCATGACATTCAATACATGGCAAAGGTGAGGCAAACAAGAAAATGTTACTTTCGTGAAGCTAACAGTGCAACTCGGACAGCAACTTTTTGATATTGGCATTTAACCGTGCATCTGCCCCTCTCGTCTGAAGTTGCTGTACCATTTACACATAAATAACAGCGAGCGCCATTAGCCCCACCATTATTTTGACAGCAAAATCTGGCCCATTATCTAGGAACATAGGAACATAGGAACAGGAGTAGGCCGTTCAGCCCCTGGAGCCCGCTCCACCATTTGATAAGATCGTGGCTGATCTGTGATCTAACTCCATATACCTGCCTTTGGCCCATATCCCTTGATACCTTTGGTTGGCAAAAAGCTATCTATCTCAGATTTAAAATGAGCAATTAAACTAGCATCAATTGCCGTTTGCGGAAGAGAGTTCCAAACTTCTACCACCTTTTGTGCGTAGAAATGTTTTCTAATCTCACTCCTGAAAGGTCTGGCTCTAATTTTTAGACTGTGCCCCCTACTCCTAGAATCCCCAACCAGCGGAAATAGTTTCTCTCTATCCACCCTATCTGTTCCCCTTAATATCTTATAAACTTCGATCAGATCACCCCTTAACCTTCGAAACTCCAGAGAATGCAACCCCAATTTGTGTAATCTCTCCTCGTAACTTAGCCCTTGAAGTCCGGGTATCATTCTAGTAAACCTACGCTGCACTCCCTCCAAGGCCAATATGTCCTTCCAAAGGTGCGGTGCCCAGAACTGCTCACAGTATTTCAGGTGCAGTCTAACCAGGGTTTTGTATAGCTGCAGCATAACTTCTGCCCCCTTGTACTCTAGTCCTCTAGGTATAAAGGCCATCATTCCATTAGCCTTATTGATTATTTTCTGCACCTGTACATGACACTTCAATGATCTATGTACCTGAACCCCTAAGTCCCTTTGGACATCCACTGTTTTTAACTTTTTACCATTTAGAAAGTACCCTGTTCTATCCTTTTTTGGTCCAAAGTGGATGACCTCACATTTGCTTACATTGAATTCCATTTGCCACAGTTTTGCCCATTCACCTAATCTATCAATATCCCTTTGTAACTTTATGTTTTCATCTACACTGCTTACAATGGCACCAATCTTTGTGTCATCGGCAAACTTAGATATGAGACTTTCTATGCCTTCATCTAAATCGTTAATAATCTTTTGTTTCAACCAACTTTGTTCCATTTTAATCAAACAGTATTGACATTTTCATGATTCAGGACTACTGTTAAAAGCTTTAAAAAAAATCAAAAAGCCATTAGTATTAGTGTGTCTCAACTTTTTTATCTTGTCTTATGGACAGTTTGATTCAAAATATGTTTTAATCTCTACAGGGACTAAAAGGCCAGCAAGGAGTACGGGGGCCTGAAGGAAAGCCTGGTACACAGGTTCCCATTCTGTACTTTTAATACAGATTACAACCATTTTACATTCTTTGTATTTAAACATTACTTGTTATAGCATGTGTTGTTGGAGGAGAAAGATCTTTGTGTTAATTTTAACGTTTTAGTTTGGGACTTCTCGATCCAATTCCTAGTGGGCATAGGCCCATAGCACAAAAAAGTGCCTGGATGATTGTTAGGGTTAGGAACCTGAAATGATTAGTCAGTCTTCTATATCCAATAACAGATTCAAGGAGTGAAATTGGAGAAAGCGTTAGGGAGTTAATGTTCTGCAATGAGATGTCTTCAGCAAGTATTATAAATATCATATGGTACACACAGCATTTATTCTGTGGACTACTGACCTCTTGTGGCAGACTATCAATACTGGTCGTTTTGTTTATTCTATTGAGATTTTCCAATTTGGAGACCTTTGATTCTTTCCAGTATTCAATATTAATTTCCATTTCCTAGATACTTGGATGTACAGTAGAACTAACATTGGGACAGATTAATATTTGTTCATCTTAGGTGTATAAGTAATATCTTATTAATGTTGTACTTCCCAATTATTAGGTTTCAGCTCTTTTGAGTAAATCCCAACTGACTCTAATTATATCCTTTATAAATTTTTATCCCAAAGTTCAGTTTCAAGTTCTTCATCAGCCTTTGGTACGGCAGCTTCCAAATCTTTGAGCTCTTGCATCTGTGCTCAAAAATCTAAAGATGCTCTTACATCCTCATCTTACTACGTGAACCTAAATTGATCTGTTCCCCCTGAAATTGGAAATAGCTGAATACTTCTGACCTGATCCAGTTTCCATTGAAAAGCTAATGAGAGTCATAGTGATTTTTTTTATGTTAGCTGCAGATTGCACCCTGAGTAGTAAAATATGGGTACTGAATGCAGCAATCAGTCAAAAGTGCTGTAAATTAAGTAGGCCATTCACAGAGGCTAAGGCCCATATTTACCTCTGTTAGCTAATTTTGGTGAAGAAATAGAGTATGGTGGGGAACTCGTATCTACTTAATCACATATTAGCTAATGAAAAAAAATATACCCATTTATATTTGTTTTCTCTGACAGGGTGCATCTGGCATTCCAGGTGATATTGGGAAGAAAGGGCCTCGTGTAAGTATTTGTATTCAAGTAACCATTGTATAATATTTTTTGCATCAATCCTTTTTTACTCTGAAATTTCCAGGATTATGGATTTTCTTTATCACGTCCTCCTTTTCCCCCCTATTTAGATCATCGTTCCTCTGTCACTAGTATTGCAGACTATTTTGTTACTGAGTGGGTAGACTGGCTACTTGCTGCCAGGCTTCTGGCAATGCCCCTCAAAGACCAGTTGTTAGGTGATATCTGGCGTGGCCTGCATTGACTGAAGATTTTTGAACCCTTCGTTCTTGGGAATTGACTGGTCCATGCTCCCGCAGTTCACCTGGCCAAGACCAAGATCTTGTTGAGGGGTCGTGGGTGCCAATGTGCATCCTTTTTGTAGAAACAATTGTGTGTGCGTGACTACAGAGTGTCGTAGGATAAAAGAATGCACATTGAGGCACTACTGCTCTATTTGATTAAAAAAAATGCATATATAAATATTATTTGTAAGGGATCACTGGTTTATTTAGTTGTGTAAGTATGTATACCAATCTGTTAAGTTCTGCTGTTTTTATTGATATGCAGAAAAATTATTGAGGATTTAAAAGTGCATCTTGATTATTTGTTAAATAAAAATTACAAGGAACGTTATGTTAGCTGTTGAATCTCACTGGAATATTTTACTCATGTTTACAGGGCTTTAGAGGAATAAGAGGTGATCAAGGTACAGATGGGCCACCAGGACCCCCTGTAAGGAAAACCACCGCTTAAAAATGAAAGACTTGCTATGAGTTTGTTACTTAATCTTGTGCTGTGCTATATTTGACCATACCTCAAGCATTTAACATTTTACATTATTCAGATGACTGGATGGCAGAGTAATTTAAAATGTTGGGCTTTTAAATCCCCGATTTCCTTCGCTTCACCATTGGCGGCCGCGCCTTCAGCTGTCAAGGCCCTAAGCTCTGGAATTCCCTCCCTAAACCTCGCTCTTCCCCTCTCTCCTCCTTTAAGTCGCTCCTTAAAACCTACCTCTTTGACCAAGCTTTTGGTCACCTGTCCTAATATCTCTTTATGTGGCTCGGTGTCAAATTTTGTCTGAAAACGCTCCTGTGAAGCGCCTTACGTTAAAGGCGCTATGTAAATGCAAGTTGTTGTTGTTTTACCTTTTGAGTGATGAATTTAAGGGTCTCCCATTTGGCAGTTAAGTGCATAGTGAATGGTTTGGAAACTAGAAATGACACAGTGCAATAGAGGGTGTTCTTCAGAAGTTGGAGTGGCAGTAGGTATTGATAGGGCAGCTTCAGAAAGTTCTGAATTAATGCATAATCAGGGTGCATTCTTGATGTTGACATTAAATTCTTCTCTTGATAAACAGAAGAATGTTTCTTTGTTTCTGGAATTAATGGCCAGCTAATGCAATCACATTCTTAGAAATCGCACATTTCAAATTCACACATTCCTGCTATTTCAGATCATGAATTATGGAAAAGATAGGCATTCTCCCATTTTTTGTTAAAGGAAGAATTTCACCCACTAGGTGTAACTTCAACTCTCAGTGTAAGCATTACAATATAATTTTTTTTAATTGCTTTTTATTCAAAACATAAATTTTGCAAAATTTCAGTAACTGAGTACAGGAATTATATTTTCTCTATTACAACAGCATAATTTTCTGAACTAGCATCAAATCTGAAGTCCTGGATCAAATTTGAGATATTATAGTTTAGCAGGAGATCATCACTTAGTTTCAGGAAAGACAACAGAATTGAATTCAATTGGGGTAATCTTGACTTTGGGCAATATTGTAAAATGGGCGATATCCAATCAGTCGCCCGTTATACATCTCTCCCCAGTTTCATTTCCATTGTTAATGGAAATAAAAAATGGAAGAGATGTATAACAGGCAGCTGATGCAATATCGCCTATTTTAAACTATCACCCAAAGACAAAATTAACCCCAGTATTCTTTTAAAGTAAAATATTTGAAGATGAGATCCATAATAGTATTTAGCAATAGCATTATAGATATTGTGCCTCCAAAATTTCTTTTAAGACCATAAGAACATAAGAGATAGGAGCAGAAGTAGGCCATTCGGCCCCTCGAGCCTGCTCCGCCATTTAGTGAGATCATGGCTGATCTGATTTTTACCTCAACTTCACTTTCCTGCCCTTTCCCCATATCCTTTGACTCCCTTGCTGATCAAAAATTTGTGTAACTCAGCCTTGAATGTATTCAATGACTCAGCCTCCACAGCTTTTTGGGGTAAAGAATTCCAAAGATTCACGACCCTCTTGAAGAAGAAATTCCTCCTCATTTCTGTCTTAAACGGGTGACCCCTTATTCTGAGACTATGTCCCCTAGTTTTAGATTCCCCCATGAGGGGTAACATCCTCTCAGCATCTACCCTATCGAGTCCCCTCAGAATCTTGCATGTTTCAATAAGATCTCCTCTCATTCTTCGAAACTCCAATGAATATAGTCCCAACCTGTTCAATCTTTCCTCATAAGACAACCCTTCCATACCCGGAATCAAGCTAGTGAACCTTCTCTGAACTGCATCCAATACAAGTATGTCCTTCCTTAAATAAGGGGACCAGAACTGTACGCAGTGCTCCAGGCGTGGTCTCACCAGCACCCTGTACAGTTGTAGCATGACTTTCCTGCTTTTATACTCCATCCCCCTAGAAATAAAGGCCAATATTCCGTTTGCCTTCCGGATTACCTGCTGCACCTGTATGTTCACTTTTTGTGTTTCATGTACGAGGACCCCAGATCCCTCTGTACCACAGCATTTTGTAGTATTTCTCCATTCAAATAATATTTTGCTTTTTTATTTTTCCTCCCAAAGTGAATTTTCCCACACTATATTCCATCTGTCAAATTTTTGCCCATTCGCTTAACCTGTAAATATCCCTTTGCAGACACTTTGGGCTTGATTTTAGCGTCGGGTTTCCTGCGGGTTTCCAGCGGGGGGGCCCCGAAAATCCCGATATCCAGTCACGTGACCGGATCGCGCCGAGATCCCGGCCACTTCCGGGTGCCGCGCTGACGTGCGGGGCTGCGTGCGCAGGCCCCGCTGGTGGGAATCCCGCAGGCAATTAAAGCCAGCGGGGTTCCACTTGAGTGTACTTACCTTGCTTGTTGAGGTCATTAAATGAGCTGAAGCAGCTGTCAAAACAGGAAGTGTGGGATTTTAGCTTCAAGGCAGTGTGTTTCACACACTGGGGGAAACAGTCTCCCTTCAACCGGTCGTGTTCCAGCCAGCAGCCTGTGGCAGCTGCCAAGGTGCACTCCACAGCGGGTGGGAGAGCCCTCATCCACGCAGGAGGCCACCGCGTCACGTAGGGCAACCCCTGCCCTCCACCACCCCCCGCCAAGCCAGAGGACAGACCGACGTGAAACCGCAGCCCCAGTGCGAGGAACCACCTACCTACCCTGCACAACCCCTCAGACCAACACCTGCCAGATGGGTGGTGCGTTGACATCCTCAGAGGACGAACAGCATGACCAGCCCCAGCAGCCTCGCAGTCCACGCCGTCCGCCTCGGAGACGTGGAGCCCCCCAACACGGTGCTGTGGCACACCCACCTGCACAGCAGGAGGGAGGGCAACCGCAGAGAGAGATGCGTCGCAGGAGGCACTACCCTCCGCACAGGGTGTACAGACCGAGGCTCAGCTTCATGGACCTCTCCGAGGAGCAGTGC
Organism: Heptranchias perlo; assembly: GCF_035084215.1. NCBI lineage: Eukaryota > Metazoa > Chordata > Chondrichthyes > Hexanchiformes > Hexanchidae > Heptranchias > Heptranchias perlo. The sequence goes on along the minus strand of NC_090355.1, from coordinate 13,987,810 downwards.
ATACGTCGGCTCAGAGTCAATCGCCAGGTAGTCGCCGACATCTGCGGCCTCCTTAACGACGAGCTGCTCCCTGATTGACCAAGCAGCATCTTCTTACCTGTCGCCGTCAAAGTCACCACTGCCCTCAACTTCTTTGCATCCGGATCCTTCCAGGGTGCCACCGGGGACATCACCGGGGTCTGTCAGTCCTCTGCACACAAGTGCATAAGGCAGGTCACCGATGGGTTGTTCCGCAGGGCCTCGCACTACATCAACTTCGCCATGGACGAGCGCAGCCAGATGGAGAGGGCGGTTGGATTCCATGCCATGGCTGGCTTCCCACGTGTACATGGTGTAATCGACTGCACCCACATCGCAATACGGGCACCTCCGCATGAGCCAGGGCTGTTCATCAACAGGAAGGGGTATCACTCCATGAACGCCCAGCTCATCTGTGACCACCGCCAGAGATTCCTACACGTGTGCGCCAGGTACCCCGGCAGCTGCCACGATGTCTTCGTCCTCAGGGAGTCCACCGTCCCGCCCATCCTCCAGGCACCCAACGCCGGCAACGGCTGGCTCCTCGGCGACAAGGGGTATCCCCTATACACGTGGCTCATGACGCCTCTGAGGAACCCCATCACCGAGCCGGAGCGTCGGTACAATGTCAGCCACACTGCTCCCAGGTCTACAATTGAGAAGACCATAGGGCTGCTCAAGATGCGCTTCAGGTGCCTTGATCGTTCTGGGGGAGCGCTCCAATACACACCATTCAGAGTGGGACGAATCATAGTTGTCTGCTGTGCCCTGCATAACATGGCACTACAGAGAGGGGTGCCGCTGGAGGAGGCCCAATCCACACCCGCCACCCACATTGAGGACGGCGATGAGGAGGAGGAGGAGGACGCGGACGCGCCAGAGGATAGTGGACGACCCATGCGCCGAACCATGACTCACCGGGATGGTCGCCGGGCCAGGGAGGCACTCATACGTCAACGGTTCTCCTAGAGTCAGACAGTGCGAGGCGCTCGCATCTCCTCACCTGCACATGCGAGGGGCCATACCAGCCCCCTCCACTGAAGACTGTTGCCAGTACTCCTGCACCCACAGCAGTGTGCCCAATGGGCGGCAGCAGGTGTTCGCCGTCATGATGGCCTGCACGGAACGCACCTATTGCACAGGCCGCGGAAGAATGGACGAGAGGTGGCAGGAGTGGTGAGAATATAGTATTTAATATGTACAATGTGAGATAATATAAACAAAAAGTGTACAAATTAATAGACACCCTGGTGCATTCCCTTTGTGCTTATAATGCCTTTGGATTTCTTTTGCGGGTACCCCTACGTGGTGCTACCCCTGTGGCTCCAGCAGAGGTAGTGGCAGGTTGCTCCTGTTCTCGCCCTGACCGGGTAGATGCTTTGGGCGGATGGCCCCTGGGTTTCGGTGCCCGTGAGGGCACCTCCACAGACTGCTCCTCCTGCACCGGGGCAGGGGCAGACTCGGCCACCTGGAGAGGAGGCACCATTGCGGGTACTGGTTGAGAGGGGGGCAACGGGTGGGACGTGGGGGCGCCTTGAGAAGCGTCCCCGCTTCCATGTCCCCGGTCACCATCATCCCTCTCGTGGCCTCGGCCCACATCACCCCTTCCACCCTGCTGGATGGCAGTTTGGATGGCATGTGTGAGGCCTTGCAAGGCCACCCCTAGTGTATCCGTCAGCCTGTTTATGGCGGCGGAATGTTGCTCACCCTGAATCCGTATAGCCGTTGTCAGGGCCTGCACGGACTCGATGTGGAGCTGTGCGTGATGCTCGAGGGAGGCCAGCCTGTCCTCCACCGCAGACATTCCCGCACCTACCCGCGACACTGTGTCGCCGGTACCCTCCTGTACCTGCGCCACCAATGCCCTCATGCAGGAGTTGGACTCCTCCATCGCCTGCGCAATTGTGGACAATGCGCGCGGCACCTCTCCCAGTACCTCAGCAATTAGCTGGTGCCCCTCGACGACTCTCCTTTTCACTGGTGGCCCCCTGGGTTCAGCATCTGGGTCCGGCTGAGCAGAGCCTGGAGATGAGTGCTCCCACCGACGCGGACCCTCCGCGGCTGCCCCTGCCACCAGGGTCTGCTCATGCTCACTCGTGCGCGGTGAATCACCAAGTGCTACCCCAACTTGTTGGCGAGGGGGACCCACCGAGGTGCGTGTCTCTGCGCTGGTGGATGGTTGGCTCAGATGTGATGATGCACCCTCAGAGACCGCCATGTCCTCTGAGGAATCGCCCTCCTCAATCGCAGCACTCGCAGACGGCCCTGCAAGAGAACAGAGGGCACTATGAGGCATGTGCACCAACGTTACGGTGCGCCTGATGGCAGGTGATGATACGGTCACTCGCGATCATGGGTGTTGAGTGTCAGCTTTCCCTTACCGGCCGTTTCTGCAGCGACAGACTCGCCATCAGCGACCGACAGGCAATGTGGCGTGCGGGCGAGGTTGAGCGCCTCCACCTCTGCGTCGGTGAGGTCTACCACGTGCGGCGGGCCACCTCCGGTGCGGGCCCTTTCCCTGTTGTTCTTGCTCCTCTTCTCCTGTCAAGGCAAAACAGAGATGCGTGACTGGGAGCATCGGTGTGGGTGGGTTGAGCGTGGGGTAGATGGATGGGAGGATGTGTGTGCCACATGCCCATCCCATTGCATGGGGATTGGGGTGTGTGGTAGTGTTCGGGTGGGGACAGGGACGGTGGGTACTTGCGGGCACGGCGAGGATGGTGAGTGAGTGGCTGTGAGGATTGCTGCGGGAGCGCTGTGGTGGCTCTGCAGGAGGGGTTGTGATCTGTTTGGCGTGATGGTGGGGACGGGCTGTGGGAGGGTGCGTTGGTGTACTCACCTTGCCGGACCTAGTGAGGTCATTGAACCGCTTGCGGCACTGCTCCCATGTCCTTGGGGTGTTGGCCCTGCTGCTGACCTCCGCCGCCACCTCTGCCCATGCCTTCCTGGTGGCGGCGGCAGGGCACTTGCGTCCATCCGCAGGGAAGAGCGTTTCCCTCCTCCTCCTCACGCCCTCCAGCATCAGCTGCAGCGCAAGGTCTGAAAAACGTGGCGCAGCCTTTCCCCTTGGCTGAGCCATCATCTGTAGCCTACTGATTGCAGCAGGAGGGGCTTTGGGAGACTGCCCCTTTAAGTGGAGCTCCTACATTGCGTCGACGGCACTGCGCATGCGCAGCCGGCCGGCACGCAGCTGGGGAGCGGAGAACCCGGAAGCAGGGCTTAACCAGTTCAATTATCCCGCGATCGCGCGGGGGATGCACGCAATTAGCCGTCCGCGTTTTCCACGCTCCCGGAGGACCACCCGCTCGGGAACCCGCAGGCCTGCTAAAATCGAGCCCTTTGTGTCCTCATCGGAACTTGCTTTTCCACCTATCTTTGTATCATCAGCAAATTTGGCCACAAGACACCCTGTTCCTTCATCCAAGTCATTGATATATATTGTAAATAGTTGAGGCCCCAGCACTGATCTGTAACCCCACTAGTTACAGATTGCCATTTTGAAAATGACCCTTTTATCCCGACTCTTTGTTTTCTGCTAGTTAGCCAATCCTCTATCCATGCCAGTATATTACCCCCAACACCATGAGCTCTTATCTTGTGCAGCAATCTTTTATGTGGCACCTTATCGAATGCCTTTTGGAAATCCAAATATACTGCATCCATTGGTTCCCCTTTATCCACCCTGCCCGTTACTTCCTCAAAGAACTCTAATAAATTTGTCAGACATGATTTCCCCTTCATAAAACCATATTGACTCTCCTTGATTGTATTATGAGTCTCCAAATGTCCTGCTACTACTTCCTTAATAATGGATTCTAGCATTTTCCCAATGACAGATGTTAGGCTAACTGGTCTATAGTTACCTACTTTCTGTCTCATTCCCTTCATGAATAGGGGTGTTACGTTTGCGGTTTTCCAATCGGCTGGGACCTTTCCAGAATCTAGTGAATTCTGGAAGATTATGACCAATGCATCCACTATCTCTGTAGCCACTTCCTTTGAGACCCTTGGGTGCAAGCCATCAGGTCCAGGGGACTTGTCGGCCTTTAGACCCATTAGTTTACCTAGTACTTTTTCTCTAGTGATAGTGATTGTTTTTAATTCCTCCCTCCCTTTTGCCCCTTGATTTTCTACTATTATTGGTGTGTTTATTAGTGTCTTCTACTGTGAAGACAGATACAAAATATCTGTTCAATTCCTCTGCCATTTCCTTGTTTTCCATTATTATTTCCCCAGCCTCATTCTCTAAGGGACCAATGTTTACTTTAGCTACCCTCTTCCTTTTTTATACTTGTAGAAGCTTTTACTGTCAGTTTTTATATTTCTTGCTGGTTTACTCTCGTAATTTATTTTCTCCCTCTTTATTATTCTTTTAGTCATCCTTTGCTGATTTTTAAAGTTTTCCCAATCTTCGGGCTTACCAGTAATCTTTGTCATGTTGTATGCTTTTTTCTTTTAACCTGATATCATTCCTTGACTTCCTTAGTGAGCCATGGTCGGTTCACCCTTTTTGTGGAGTCATAAAGTATCTTTTTAAATGTTTGCCACTGCTTATCCACCATCATGCCATCTAATCTGTTTACCCAGTCTGCTTTAGCCAATTCCGCCCTCATTCCTTTATAATTGCCCTTATTTAAGTTTAATACAGTACTTTCAGACCCAAGATCCTCGCTCTCAAATTGGATGTGAAATTCTATCATGTTATGATCACTGCTTCCCAAGGGATCCTTTACTTTAAGATCATTAATTAATCTTGTTTCGTTACCCATTACCAGATCCAAAATGGCCTGTTCCCTGGTTGGTTCCCTGACGTATTGGCCTAAGAAACAATCCCTAATACACTCTATGAACTCCTCCTCGGGGCTATTTGATCCTTCTGTTGCAAATGTGCTGACCTAATACTCTTCCTACCCTGTGCATCCTCACTGCATTGAAATCAAGACTTATTATACCATGCCCTAATGTTGTCATTCTTTCGTGGAATTATCGAACTGTGAAAATCCTTATCTCCCTCAGTTTTCCCTTCCTCCTATTATTTACAGGTTTCTCTTCTCTTTGCAACCTTGGTAGTAGCCTGCACTATGGGCCTTTTCCTTTGTCCTCTACTCAGGTTTCCCATTTAAAAATAAGTAGCTAAATACAATTTTGCTGTTACAATTTATTCAGCTACGGTTAGCGCTATCAGTCACAATTCCATTGTAAGCTATCTCATCCACTGTTCAGTTATATATTTGTTATGTACAGTAAAGCTCTTTGAAAGCAAATATGCAAGGTGTTCATACAAATTTTATTTTAAATGTTATTCACAGGGCCCTGCAGGGCGTTCAGGACTAGATGGAATGCCTGGTCAAACAGGAGAAAGGGTAAGTTTAACAACGATTGTAGACATTAGCACTGCTTGTCATAAAAAGTGTCACACACATATTTCATTGGATTAAGAGATGCACTGTATTGTGTTTTGATTTTCTCCATCCCATAAAAGAGTAAATCACCCACTTGAGCTTGTGTCCATGAATTTTGCCTGTAATTTGAATAATGGACTGATCTGAACTGTTTGTTTGCCCTGGTGCTGTAATATGTTACTGTGTTGATATACTGCACCATAGAATTGGTCAGCTATGTGTTTTTCCCAAATATTCTCCAGAAAGTGGTCAACTGAAAGGCAATTTAATAGATATGGGCTGAATTGGATTGTGAGTGAACAAGTGTTTTCTTCAGTAGTCAGATCAAAACTTGAAAAACTCAATTGAGAAAGACTGACAACCCACTTACTGTAAATGTAGCATGCTCCTTGACTTGTTGATCATATATATGCTATGCACAACCACAAATCCTGAATGAATATTTCACATCGGTATTTACGGTTGAGAAAGGCATGGATGTTAGGGAACTTGGGGAAATAAATAGTGATGTCTTGAGGAGTGTACATATTACAGAGAGGGAGGTGCTGGAAGTCTTAACGCGCATCAAGGTAGATAAATCTCCGGGACCTGATGAAATGTATCCCAGGACGTTATGGGAGGTTAGGGAGGAAATAGCGGGTCCCCAGCAGAGATATTTGAATCATCCACCGCTACAGGTGAGGTGCCTGAAGATTGGAGGGTAGCAAATGTTGTGCCTTTGTTTAAGAAGGGCGGCAGGGAAAAGCCTGGGAACTACAGACCAGTGAGCCTGACATCTGTAGTGGGTAAGTTGTTAGAGGGTATTCTGAGGGACAGGATCTACAGACATTTGGAGAGGCAGGGACTAATTAGGAACAGTCAGCATGGTTTTGTGAGAGGAAAATCATGTCTCACGAATTTGATTGAGTTTTTTGAAGGGGTAACCAAGAAGATAGATGAGGTTCTGTGCAGTAGACGTGGTCTACATGGACTTCAGCAAAGCATTTGACAAGGTACCGCATGGTAGGTTGTTACATAAGGTTAAATCTCATGGGATCCAAGGTGAGGTAGCCAATTGGATACAAAATTGGCTTGACGACAGAAGACAGAGGGTGGTTGTAGAGGGTTGTTTTTCAAACTGGATGCCTGTGTCCAGCGGTGTGCCTCAGGGATCGGTGCTGGGTCCGCTGTTATTTGTTATTTATATTAATGATTTGGATGAGAATTTAGGAGGCATGGTTAGTAAGTTTGCAGATGACACCAAGATTGGTGGCATTGTGGACAGTGAAGAAGGTTATCTAGGATTGCAACGGGATCTTGATAAATTGGGCCAGTGGGCCGATGAATGGCAGATGGAGTTTAATTTAGATAAATGTGAGGTGATGCATTTTGGTAGATCGAATCGGGCCAGGACCTACTCCATTAATGGTAGGGCGTTGGGGAGAGTTATAGAACAAAGAGATCTGGGAGTACAGATTCATAGCTCCTTGAAAGTGGAGTCACAGGTGGATAGGGTGGTGAAGAAGGCATTCAGCATGCTTGGTTTCATTGGTCAGAACATTGAATGCAGGAGTTGGGATGTCTTGTTGAAGTTGTACAGGGCATTGGTGAGGCCACACTTGGAGTACTGTGTACAGTTCTGGTCACCCTATTATAGAAAGGATATTATTAAACTAGAAAGAGTGCAGAAAAGATTTACTAGGATGCTACCGGGACTTGATGGTTTGACTTATAGGGAGAGGTTAGACAGACTGGGACTTTTTTCCCTGGAGAGTAGGAGGTTAAGGGGTGATCTTATAGAAGTCTATAAAATAATGAGGGGCATAGATAAGGTCGATAGTCAAAATCTTTTCCCAAAGGTAGGGGAGTCTATAACGAGGGGGCACAGATTTAAGGTGAGGGGGGAGAGATACAAAAGGGTCCAGAGGGGCAATTTTTTCACTCAAAGGGTGGTGAGTGTCTGGAACGAGCTGCCAGAGGCAGTAGTAGAGGCGGGTACAATTTTGTCTTTTAAAAAGCATTTGGACAGTTACATTGGTAAGATGGGTATAGAGGGATATGGGCCAAGTGCAGGCAATTGGGACTAGCTTAGTGGTATAAACTGGGCGACATGGACATGTTGGGCCGAAGGGCCTGTTTCCATGTTGTAACTTCTATGATTCTATGATTCTATGAAAACATTAGTTGTTCATTCACCTCATTATTTTTGTGAGATCTTGCTTTGTGCAAAATGGTTGCTGCATTTATCTACAGAACAACAATGACTGGTACTTCATACTAAATCATGGGTGGAGGATTGGTTATCTGACAGGAAGCAGAGAGTTGGGATAAATGGTTCATTCTCGGACTGGCAACCAGTAGCCAGTGGTGTTCCGCAGGGGTCGGTGCTGGGTCCCCAACTCTTTACAATCTATATTAACGATTTGGAGGAGGGGACCGAGTGTAACATATCAAAGCTTGCAGATGATACAAAGATGGGAGGGAAAGTAGAGAGTGAGGAGGACATAAAAAACGTACAAGGGGATATAGACAGGCTGGGTGAGTGGGCAGAGATTTGGCAGATGCAATACAATATTGGAAAATGTGAGGTTATGCACTTTGGCAGGAAAAATCAGAGAGCAAGTTATTATCTTAAAGGCGAGAAACTGGAAAGTACTGCAGTACAAAGGGATCTGGGGGTCCTCGTGCAAGAAAATCAAAAAGTTAGTTTGCAGGTGCAGCAGGTGATCAAGAAGGCCAACGGAATGTTGGCTTTTATTGCTAGGGGGATAGAATATAAAAACAGGGAGGTATTGCTGCAGTTATATAAGGTATTGGTGAGACCGCACCTGGAATACTACATACAGTTTTGGTGTCCATACTTAAGAAAAGACATACTTGCTCTCGAGGCAGTACAAAGAAGGTTCACTCGGTTAATCCCGGGGATGAAGGGGTGGACATATGAGGAGAGGTTGAGTAGATTGGGACTCTACTCATTGGAGTTCAGAAGAATGAGAGGCGATCTTATTGAAACATATAAGATTGTGAAGGGGCTTGATCGGATGGATGCGGTGAGGATGTTCCCAAGGATGGGTGAAACTGGAACTAGGGGGCATAATCTTAGAATAAGGGGCTGCTCTTTCAAAACTGAGATGAGGAGAAACTTCTTCACTCAGAGCGTAGTAGGTCTGTGGAATTTGCTGCCCCAGGAAGCTGTGGAAGCTACATCATTAAATAAATTTAAAACAGAAATAGACAGTTTCCTAGAAGTAAAGGGAATTAGGGGTTACGGGGAGCGGGCAGGAAATTGGACATGAATTTAGATTTGAGGTTAGGATCAGATCAGCCATGATCTTATTGAATGGCGGAGCAGGCTCGAGGGGCCGATTGGCCTACTCCTGCTCCTATTTCTTATGTTCTTATGTAAGGTATCTTACAACACCAGGTTATAGTCCAACTGTTTTATTTGAAAATCACAAGCTTTCGGAGGCTTTCTCCTTCGTCAGGTGACACTCGCTCATCTGACGAAGGAGAAAGCCTCCGAAAGCTTGTGATTTTCAAATAAAACAGTTGGACTATAACCTGGTGTTGTAAGATACCTTACATTTGTCAACCCCAGTCCATCACCGGCATCTCCACATTATGTTCTATGTAAGTGCTTTGGGACATTTGACAAATACGATAATGTGCTATATAAATTCAGCTTTCTTTCTCTCTCTCTTTCATTCTCTCTTTCTTCAGTGAAGACTGGATAAGTTATTGGAAGAATTGCAATCCTCCACAAAGCTTTACCCTATTTACCATCATCAGTTGATTCAGTGTTCTACAAAGTGACGGGAATATTTAGCTGTTTTGGTAGACTAACATCTTTCATTTTGTTCCTGGACTCCGTCTAGTCCCGACCTGGGCAGACCAGGACTGGGTGAGGACGACCAGCTTGATTTCATGGTCTGTCCTCTAAAACAAGCTGCCAGCTATCCATATGATTATGACTTTAGCAACACCACATCGGAGACACTGGGGGAGCCACCGAACAGGGGCAAAGCACTTCCCCTAAAGCCACGAGGCAACCTTCAAGTGCTTCCCTTCATGGACAATTATAAAACATCATTGGTAGAGTTCACAGAATATGTTACTTGTTCATATTCTTTGGAGGAGAAAAATTGGAATGGAAATTTTTTTCCAGACTAGACTAAATCTATTAATCAAATGCGTTACATGCCAAAAATATCTAGTCAACTGAGCAATGTTATAGTCCAATGTCTCTCGAAAAGACAATCATTTACGTTTCAAAGTTTCCTTCTACAATATGCTTTAGATAAGTTTCTGATAGCATAACAACAACAACAACTTGTATTCATATAATGTCTTTAATGTAGTAAAACATCCCAAGGCGCTTTGCAGGAGCGTTATCAAACAAAATTTCACACCGAGCCGCAGAGGGAGATATTAGGACAGATGACCAAAAGCTTGGTCAAAGAGGTAGGTTTTAAGATGATGGTAAATAGGGTAAAGCTTTGTGGGGGACTGCAACTCTTTCAAGAACTTTTCCAGTGTTCATTGGAAGAAAGAGAGAATGAAAGAGAGAGAGAAAGCAAGCAGTATTTATACAGCGCGTTATCACATTTGTCAAATGTCCCAAAGCACTTCATATACAATGACAAAAGCAAAATACTGTGAATGCTGGAAATCTGAAATAAAAACAGAAAATGCTGGAAATGCTCCAGGTCAGGCAGCATCTGTGGAGAGGGAAACAGAGTTAATGTTTCAGGTTGATGACCTTTCGGCAAGACTGGAAGAAGTAAAGGTTTAACAGTTTTTAAGAAAGTACAGAGCCAGAGAAAGGGGGGAGAAGGAGAGGGGAGGAAAGAACATAAGGGAAGGTCTATGACAGGGTGGAGGGCGGGAGTGATTAAATGACAAAAGCGATGATGGTGCAAGGCAAAGGGGGTGGTAATGGGACAAGTTGAGAAACAAAAGATGGATCTAGAGGAGCTGTAAATGGCAACATCAGAACCAATACCAGCACCTGCTGTCTGAAGAAATGGGAGCAGTGGTTATGATCTGAAGTTATTGAAATCAGGGTTGAGTCCAGAAGTTGTAAAGTGCCTAAACAAAAGATGTGGTGCTGTTCCTCAAGCTTCTGTTGAGCTTCATTGGAACAGTGTAGGAGGCCGAGGACAGAGTAGTCAAAGTGGGAGTGGGACGGAGAATTAAAATGGCAAGCGACCGGAAGCTCGGAGTCATGCTTGCGGACTGAACGGAGGTGTTCAGCAAAGCGATCACCCAATCTGCATTTGGTCTCCCCAAATGTAGAGGAGACTGCATTATGAGCAGCGAATACAGTAAACTAAATCGAAAGAAGTACAAGTAAATTGCTGTTTCACCTGGAAGGAGTGTTTGGGGCCCGGGAGGCTGGGCTTCTCTAGACCCATCTTTTGTTTCTTTACTTGTCCCATTACCATCCCCTTTGTCTTGCACCATCATCAATCACTTCTGTTATTTAATCACTCCTGCATTCCACCCTATCACAGACTTTCCCTTTTGTTCTTCCCTCCCCTCCCCTCCCCTCCTCCCCCCCCCGCTTTCTGTCACTCTGTACATGCTTAAAAACTGTTCATTCTTTACTTCTTCCAGTTCTGCCGAAAGGTCATCGACCTGAAACGTTAACTCAGTTTCTCTCTCCACAGATGCTGTCTGACCTGCTGCGTATTTCTAGTATTTTTTTTATTTCACATGCAATGATTTAGTTTGAAATACCAGTCATTGTTGTTCTGTAGATAAATGCAGCAACCATTTTGCCCAAAGCACGATCTCACAAACAATAATGAAGTGAATGACCAGCTAATGTTTTGTGATATAGCACAGCATACTACAAAACATGTGCTTTCCAATGATTTAAATATCGTATATACTTTACAAAGATAGCAATACTATACATTGCACTTCACAACATCTTTTAAAATCTGATTTATAATCAAAGCACCACTGATCTAAAGGTAATTTTTAGTTCTCAGTCATGTAATGTGTAAAGATCCAAGTTCCAAAGTGTATCTCATCAACTGGTAGGATGTCATCGGACTTTCTCGGATTGAGATGAAGGCTTATCTGCTTAATTGCCATGAATTGGGATTTAGTAGATCGAAATAATAGATGGGAAAAACAGAACTGTAAGTAAAGAATAAATGAGAAGGTTGTAAAGTTTATTAGCAATGTGAATTACTGTATGCCTGCTTTATATTTCTAGGGTTCCACTGGTAAACCTGGACTCCCAGGACCGCAAGGACCTGTAGGCATGTATGTAAGTGCTAAGCAAAACTAACTGTTTCTCATATAAATTGGCAAAAAATCCATTAATCAAAACACTAATTGCATCGTTAAGTTTGGACTCCCATCAAATGCTACCAAAAATGCAAAGATTTGATGCTTCAAATGTAATACATGATTGTATGCATAAAGTAGGAGAAATCCACTAATAGCAGGTAAGCCAGATATTTATATGAAGCTATTTGGGAGCATTTGCTGTGTGCTTAATGATAGCGCCTGAAGTCTGCAGCAGGACGATCGCTGAAGCAAAGCTACTGCAGCCCTGGCAGTTTATATCAAAGCTGTTGAGATACATTCCACAGTATTGTTGCGTGCATATTAGTGTTATTTTCACAACACCTGTCACTGTTGATAAGACCAGTGAAAACACAGCGATAGCACCAGTATTGTCAAACACATTGCATGACTGACTCACTTTATGGAGCTGAGTTGCCTCCTGTGCACCGATGCCATAGAAACAGTGCAGCCCCAATCGCAAAACAGGTGCTGCATCTTATCACTGTGAGAGCTGCTAACTATGAGTCATGTATGCAGTGGTACTGGTTACCTTTTTACATTATAACTCTAACGTAATTACTAACTAGACTGTTTCATCAGTGATAAAGAAAGACAAATTGATATAGTATCTTAACCACATCTCAAAGTGCCTCACTTATAAGTGCAGTTACTGTTGTTATACAGGCAAACACAACAGCCATAAGGTGAATTTTACCACTCTGTTAAGTAATTTTCCGTCCATCAGAGGCCTCGGTGATTTTATCTGCAAGTCCTCATTTAAATGTCACCGGCTCACTTCCCGCCTGAAATGGATGGGATGGAGGCTGCAGAGCAGCGGCTGCTGACGGAGGGAGATCGGGCAGTCCTTCGCCTCCCCCATGTAAGTGGTGGGGAGGGGGTTTCAGGAGGGTTTTGAGGGAGAGAAGTCCAGGGTAGGGGAGGCCAACATTTTTTTTGTGGGGCCTAGAGGAACGCTCCAGCTCCTCCAGGCCCTACAATGGAAAGTTTTACACCTACCTCTGAGGAAACTCTTCCGTCCTGCAGACCAATTTCCACTATCACCTGAGGAAGGAGGAAGCCTCCGAAAGCTTGTGGATTTTAAAATAAAATTGTTGGACTGTAACTTGGTGTTGTAAAATTGTTTACAATTGTCAACCCCAGTCCATCACCGGCATCTCCACATCCTGCAGATCAGCTTCAGCCTGGCAGAAAACCCACGGCAGCTTCATTGCTCAGGCCCCAGTTAAAATGGAATCACGGTACAGTTGAGATCATAGGACCCGGGTTTGCATAAACTCATCAGGCCCCCGCCTGCTTTAGGCGGGCACCTTATCTGCCTGCACAACCCTGCAGTTAAAATCAGAAATGGCACAAAAGGATCGAGTTCCGAGCAGGGAGGTAACCTGCTACTTTTTAATTTGCCCCATTTTTGGCAGTGTTGATTGAGGAACAATGGCCAGGATGCCTGGAGAGCTCCTTCCTCTTCTTTGAATAGTGCTATGGATTCTTTAACATCCACCTGAACCACTGGAACAGAAAGGACAGGACCTCAATTTAACAGTCCATCTGAAGGATGGCACCTCCAAAACCATTGTTCTCTCTCAATACTGCACTGGAGTGTTAATCTAGATCACTGAGTCCTCCGGTCTATTACAGCGGAACTTTACTGGGTTATTTAAATTCTGAAAAAGACTTCATAGTTCACTTTTGAGTTATGGATCTTTAACATATAAACTAAACCAAATAATGCTCCCTCTGGTACAATATCCTCTGTTTAATACACAACTGATCCTGTTGTTTTCACAGTACATACCAGATATATTTTACTACAGGAACAATAAAAACAAAATGCAAGTGTGAAATCTTCCATGCATGTGATCCCAACCATATGTGCCAAACCTGTATCTCACATATAGTGTCATTAGAAGAGGCATCAATTGTAGAGTGGATTATGATATTTGAAACTCCTGAAAGAGCATTAAATTGATAAATATCTAGTTGCAATGTACTACTGGGTTTATTCCAGTCAGGAGAATGGTTTCACATAGCCAGACACAAGGGTATAAAATTAAGAAGCCTCAAGCAACATTAGAGGTTAGAAGATGCTTTAACACCCCCCCACACACACACAATTGAGGTTGAAATGACAAACTCCTTTAAAAGGAGCTGGATAAGTATCTGGTTAAGGTTGGGAATGGGATTAGTGGTTACACGGATAGTTAAAGATTGAGATGATGAATTATTTCATGGGATACAATCATCTATATGCTGCCAGGGGTTGAAGTGTTTATCTGGAGGACAGAATACCACAGTTCAATAGTGGAGATGTGAGAATATTCTGGATTTTGATTTCTGAAAATTGTGGAGTAATTATGCTGAAGTTTCCCTTCGAAGATTAAATGGGTGAGGTAAGAATCCATGATGGGGTAGAAATGAATATGGTCAATGGAAGGAATGGGCTTGATGGCAAAAGATCTTTTCTCATTCCATGCCATGCCATGTGAAGTAAACATCAAAATTTCAACATACCCCATTGATTATGGGATGTCTGCTAAATTTAGATGTAAGAGATAGCCATGTCTCGTTTATTTCCGGACATTATTTACATTTTACTGTTTTCACAGCCTGCAGTAAACCAGTACCATAAAATCCATTTCAGAAATAAGTGAGGTGCTTTGAGACAGATGTAATTCATCTTAGGGTATTCTCTGAATAAACAGATTTGTTTACTTTGTTGCTTCCTGTAATTGTTTGATCTTTGGGCCTTGCTTATAGGAGGTTTTATCTTTTAACCCTGACATATTACACTGGGTTTCTTTGTTTAACTAGGTTGTGATTGTAAATCAAAATTCTAATTTATTTCACTTTTATGTCTTCACTGGTCATTACAGAATGTTATCGCACCCTCCTGATATTTTAGATGGCAGAATTACATTGGAAATTTGGTGGAATTCAATGTGTTGTCTGTTACCTGCAGGGATTCCCTGGTCCTTTGGGTGAACGAGGAAAGCCAGGATCAAGAGGAGCCAAGGTATTAAAGGCACTATTCCTGCTAATAAGCAATTTTATCGCCTATTCCAATGTTTTAACAGTGACGTACAAGTCTAAGGTGCCACCTTTTGAAAGTTCATTTTGTGAAGAACAACTTTGAGGGCTGAACAAAACTTTGTTCATTCCTTTGCAGTTCTTCCTGGTTCATTTCTCCATCTTGTCTCTTCTAACTTCCATACAGCTTTCTGCTTACTCCTTACAGTCAACTGTAACCACACACAAAGCTCCAACATCACTGGCCTGTGACATACCCCAGCAGCAGCAGTATCAATCTACCACTTATCCTTCCTCTGAATAACCAAGGGCATCTTAAAAAAAAATACACCAAAAGTATAAATGCACAATCCCCAGCATGCTCATAAACAGAATACATAACATGCTGGCAGTAAATTAAGTCAGCTCAGTTACATGTGCGTTATTATCAATGGCTTATGCCTGTGATATGCTGAAGTCTTTCAACCATAACTCTTATTTTTCATAATCTACTGTTTCTTGACATCTGTCCTCTATTAATAGATGAGCTGGGCCATTTTCTTTTATATTTGACTTTTGTTTTACTCTGTTTGTGTAATGCATTGTCATCAAAGTTTTCAGTCTCTTAGAAATTGTGAAAGTTGAAACGTGATCTATTTACATCAACATTTAAACCATGCTTGTAATTAAAATGATAATTTTCAGCATCTGATGAAAAGAAATGGGTGATAGTTATTACAAACAAAACCTCGGTGTAATGTCGCAAGCAGCAAGAAGGAAGGTCAATCTGTTCATTGTATCTGAACCCTAAAATGAGATTATGGGCGAAAAATTGGGCCGTGTAGCGCCCGTTGTTTCGGCGCTACGCGGCCTCCCGAAGTGCCAAGATGGCGACTTGGCTGTGCGCGCACGTTTCCAGTGTGATGTGCGCATGTGCAAATACCGAACGCTGGCAGCATGTAAAGTAGGGAGAAAATGCGGACAATCAGTGTACCAGGCTGATTTAAAGTGATAGACACCATTTTGGACCTTAACGCTCAACTCAATGCACAGTCTTAATCACACACACCTGAACATGTCTAAGAGTGCCTGGAGGACCCCCCCACCAGTGCTATTTAAAGGGGCCATGCAGGTGTTGCAGGTTAGTTTTTTTTTTATTCGTTCACGGGATGTGGGCGTCGCTGGCAAGGCCGGCATTTATTGCCCATCCCTAATTGCCCTCGAGAAGGTGGTGGTGAGCCGCCTTCTTGAACTGCTGCAGTCCGTGTGGTGAAGGTTCTCCCACAGTGCTGTTAGGTAGGGAGTTCCAGGATTTTGACCCAGCGACAATGAAGGAACGGCGATATATTTCCAAGTCGGGATGGCGTGTGACTTGGAGGGGAACGTGCAGGTGGTGTTGTTCCCATGCGCCTGCTGCCCTTGTCCTTCTAGGTGGTAGAGGTCGCGGGTTTGGGAGGTGCTGTCGAAGAAGCCTTGGCGAGTTGCTGCAGTGCATCCTGTGGATGGTGCACACTGCAGCCACAGTGCGCCGGTGGTGAAGGGAGTGAATGTTTAGGGTGGTGGATGGGGTGCCAATCAAGCGGGCTGCTTTATCTTGGATGGTGTCGAGCTTCTTGAGTGTTGTTGGAGCTGCACTCATCCAGGCAAGTGGAGAGTATTCCATCACACTCCTGACTTGTGCCTTGTAGATGGTGGAAAGGCTTTGGGGAGTCAGGAGGTGAGTCACTCGCCGCAGAATACCCAGCCTCTGACCTGCTCTCGTAGCCACGGTATTTATATGGCTGGTCCAGTTAAGTTTCTGGTCAATGGTGAACCCCAGGATGTTGATGGTAGGGGATTCGGCGATGGTAATGCCGTTGAATGTCATGGGGAGGTGGTTAGACTCTCTCTTGTTGGAGATGGTCATTGCCTGTTAGTTGCTGGATTATTGCTTTCAGCTGCTGGTGAAATAGGAAGTGTTTTTTTTGAAGCTCCCTATTCTTACTGAGAGTTGCTACAGTACATTTGAGAGTGGTTTGGCAGGTACTGCCTTACAGTTCTGAAAGTTACAACCGTGGTTGAACAAGATTCCTGGCAACCATGGGTGGTCTGCTAGGGCTCCCGCTGGGCATTGAACACAACTGGGAGCATGCAGAGAGGCCACGCACGGCAGGTCAAGCTGCGAGGAGAGGAAGGACAAGGAGGTGCAGGGCACTGAGCAGGAGGCCGTATCCAATGAGGGCTTTATGGGACCAATTCTTTTATCTCAACGTGAGCGAGGAGCATTGCATCCGACGGCTGAGGTTCACCAAGGAGGCCGTGACGAAGATCTGTCAACTGGGGCAGCCAGAACTGCAGCCTCAGAGCAGGACAAGGACGGCATTGCCTGTGTCTGTGAAGGTAACCTTGGCACTGAACTTCTACGGCTTAGGATCATTTCAGACCTCTGCTGGTGACATATGCAACATCTCGCAGTATGCAGCACACTACCGCCTAAGGGAGGTCACAGATGCGCTGATGAGGAACTGGTTCATCACCTTCCCTCTGGACAGAGACAAGCTGAATGAGCGAGCGCAATTCGAAATTCCAATATGTTTTATGCTGATTCAGCCGGATTGCACTGAAAAAGCCAGCACAATCTAGCGGAAACTCTGGGCCCTGATGTTTAACTTACAATGCTTAGTAATTCTAGGATTGTACTTCATGTTAAATAACATTATGATGGTTTTGGAGTACCTGCAGCTACAGAATTCACTGAGTTGAGTAAATGATCAGGTCTCATTTTAGAAAGTAGAGTATATTTTTCGGAATATATTTTCCAATCAGTGTGTTTCAAGTAAAACACTTAGTGGACTCACAGTATGTTCTCCCGTGTGCTATTTTTGGTCAGACGTTAACTTATTTATTTTGTACAGCTTAACATTGGCCTAAAAATAGCACACAGAAGAATGCAATCCAAGTGCATTAGCTGTTCTTACCTGAACTTTGCTGATCAGAAAATACATACTTCCTATTATTTATCATCCTTTCAGGTAAAATGTGATTTATGACATGCAATGATGTGTTTGTATGAAGTTCTTGACTAAAGTGAATGAATAATTTTATTTCTGTTTAAATATAATTGAACAGATTCCTCGTGATGGTGCAGTTTTTTTGCATGATCTTTTTACCTTTTGGGAAGAGAAAATAGATTTACATTGAACTGTTTTGGTGGATTAATGGATAATAATAGGGACACCAGTGAATGAGGAAGCATTGTTTCTTCCACGACTGTAAAGTAACAAACTGGGTTTGCCTGCCATTATTTGGTGCTTTCAAATGAGTGTCTGTTCCATATAATTGTTTATCACGTGTGTATCTTCATTAACTATACGATAATTAATTTTAGGGAGAACCAGGTAAACGGGGGCTACCCGGACAATCTGGGAAACCAGGTCTGAAAGTAAGTAAGACTTCTTAATTAAAACTATTGAAGAAATGTTACCAATTGTGAACTTTGGTTTGAATTATTATATTGAAAAAAACAATGAAATCTGTGCCTATAATGACCAGATAACAGCTTCAAGTAGCGCACAGTGTGTTGGAACACTAGCGCACTGCATCAGAGCACATTGGAGCATGAGCTTGGTACATGACAGAGGGAGAGGTCACAGGTTCAATCTGAGATGTTGTTCTCTGCTGTGTTGCTGAGGAAATATGCAAAGACTCAGTGTATCCCAACAGGAGAGGAACAGAAGACGAATAAAATCGAGAAAGCCATGCTTTCCAATGCCTAATTCAAAGCATTGTAGGCTTAAGAGTATGCACATTGCCTGTCCTCTCTATCACATGAAATGCAGAGCCTGAGGAGAAAAAAGGAAATAAGGGAAAGAGAGCAAATCAAATTTGTATCAACTGTGATTATATGAACCGTTTCACTGTCATTAAAATGGTCTGTAAGTGATAAGGCTTTGCATTTTTTTTTTAAAAATCCAAAGCTCTTGAAACTAATTCTCCAAATGGAACTATGTTGCAGGGTCCACGCAGCAAGCCTGGTGAGAGAGGGTCTCCTGGACCACCAGTACGTATTCAATCCCCACCACTTACCAACAAGAATAGGGTCCTTTTCTTTGCATGATATAAAATGCTTTTTGTTTTCATTTTGTTGTACGGAAACACATGCATAAATATTTCTACTGTTTGTCAGATGAGTTTCTTATGATTTGTTAGCTTTCTGCTGAGGTACCCTAGCAATTTAAAGATTTGGTTGCCATGGAGATGGTTGCATGTTCAAGTCCCAGGCCCAGCTGTCATTTAAGTACTCCTGCCCTCGGTTGGATGATTTCCACCAGGTCTCATTGTCATGGAGCGAGTGCTTCACTGGACAGGATTTATCTTTCCTTGCTTAGATTTCACCTTATGCCCATTTTGAGGGTTGGGTCTCATTACCATGACGCCAGTGGGTTGCTGGCAACAAATTGGTGCCTTGCTTCAGATTGCCTGCACCGGGCTAGCACAATATATCAGGCAGCCCAGAGGCTGACCCCACTGGCAGCAAGATAGATCTGAGGGAGGTGGGGTGAATGGGGGGCAGGGGAGTTCGGGGCAGCAGTGGCCCACATTGTTCTTGTGCAGCCCAAGGAGCGGAAGGACTCCTGCTCCTCTTGGCCCGCAAAAATAATTTTAGCACTTACCTTTGCAGGCCACTTCTGCTGTACCGCCATGTTTTACTGCATGGAGCGTCTGCAGTGCTGCTCCACCCAGGCGGCAGTCAAAATGACATTGGGATCCAATATATGTCGTTGCCTAACAAACTGATGCAGATCAGTTCTGTGCTTTATTTAGTAACTACTGGGATAAATCATTTGTCATTTGTAAACTGAGAAAAGTAGTGGGATTGTTGTATCTATAAGAAAAGACTGCAGTGGCCATTATAGTACACGCATCTCTGCCCTTTCTGGTACCACTAAATATCAAATGTTAGTAGTCAGAAATGTCTGTACAATAAACGACAAGGAAGTAAATACCCATCTGCTGACATGGTTCATGTGATATCATATTGACTCTTGTTGAATGTGATTCTACTTTTATGCTGAGATCTTTAAAAATGTTCCCCCTATTTTCCTCCCCTACTTTTGTCCCCTCTAAACTATGCATCACTACTTGGTTTGGGAGGGCAGACAAGTGATCAGCTCCCAGGTCCATGCTCATATCATTCCGGAGAGACTAACGAGAGGTGCTAAAGAGTGGTTAACAGAAACCTTCTCCTTAGTTTTCTCTCCTCTTGCCCTGATGGGGACGTAGCTCACCTTTGTTCAACATTTTCCTTTTAAGAAAAAAACGTGAATAGGAATTTGCTGCAGAATAATGTCCTACCATTCTGTAACACACTCGTCAGCACCCAAACTATTGTACCCCACCCCAGCTGCAACGCTTATTTAGTAGGAAAGTAAATTGAAAGTTGAACTGAAACATGTCGTTCTTTTACTCTGATAATGTTTTTCTAACATAACTCGATGATAATGTTTTGTTTTAAAATCATTTACTTTGCATTTCCAGGGCAGAATAGGGGATCCAGGCCACAAGGGACTAAACGGATATCCTGTAAGTCTTCTCTGATATAAAAGCATTATGAACATTTTATTTCTAAATTTTGTTTGATATGTGTCCAACTTTGTAGGAAAGGGCTCTATGTCACTCTTGCTGAGGAGGCTGTGTAATTTAACACCAGTATTTTATGTTTGTCTGTGTCTTGTTTCTCTGTTAAAGTTAACATGTATCTCCTATGGACCTGCTCCACAGATATGGAGTATACATTATTTGATTTAGTTGTCTTGTACACAGTGGCAGTAAGACTTGCATTTATATGGCAATTTATTGTTCCTCTCATAATATCTCAAAGTGTTGCATATCCAATGAAATACTATTTGTTACAATGAAATGAAATACCTATCCAATGTATATTATTTAGGCAAACATGTTGGCCTTTTTGAACACAGCAGAATCCCACACACAGCAATGAGATAAATGACCAGTTGATCTGTTTTTGGTGCTGTTGGCCGATGAAGGAATGCTGGCCAAGGCACCGGTAAAGCTCTTCTTCAAACAGTGCCATGGGATCTTTAGCACACACCTGAACCAGCAGGGCAGACAAGTGAAGCCTTAGTTCAAAGGATGGTGCCTTTTAATAATCCTTCGCTCCCTCAACACTGTACTGTGTTTTTAGATCATGTGCGTAAGTCTTGAACCCAAGACTTTCTGACTCAGAGATGACAATGCTACAACTGAGCTAAGCTAACAGTAAAGTGCATTTAGTGGCATTTCTGTCACTTGTTTGTAGTTACAGCTGTCATCTGAACACTGAGCAATTTAAGTCCCTTGGTGTGCAGTCAAGAATTTATGTAAACATCTGAAAAGTTACACTAAAGAAAATGGCAAGAGGGAATTAAACCCACAAATGCAAACACTTACTCACAGTTGTAGTTGGGTATATTTATTACATGTACTTGGCTGTATTTGTTGTTGTTACCTTGTGATTACGAATTTATACATTAAAGCAGGAGCATTGAATTGCCTGCACTGGCATGTTGCTAGCATCTGAATGGGGAGACACAACACTGGATTAGTACTCCAGAGGGTTAGACTGATAATGAAATCTGGAAATAAGCTGACATCAGTAAAAGTGATCATGAAGCTGTCAGATTGTCATTAAAAACCCAACTGGTTCAATTAATGCCCTTTAGGGAAGGAAACCTGCTGTCCATACCTGGTTCTGGCTTGTATGTGATTCCAGTCCTCACCAATGTGGTTGACTCTTAACTGTCCACTGAGGAGGCCAAGCAAGCCAATCAAGTACCACCACCTTCTCAGGGTAACTCGGAATGGACAATAAATGCCAGCATAGCTAGCGACACCCACATCCCAAGAATGAATTTTTTTAAAACCCACACGCGTAGCTGGCCTTGTCCTCAATTCACGAGCAGTGTCTTGGGAGGCCAGGTATATATTCTAAACAATCATGATTATCTGTAACATGTCTCATCCTCAGGGTCTACCTGGAAGCTCTGGCACTGTTGGTGCCATTGGCAAGATGGGACCCCCAGGTGACCGAGGACCATTTGGACCAACAGGACTCCTTGGACCCCCTGGATATAAAGTATGTGTTGCAAGAAAAGAATCACTGGTTTTTACTGTTGACAGAAAAAAATAAATAATATAAATTAAATCATTCCCATAGACTTGCTTGCAACCACAAGTTATGGCAGATGGCCTCAAACCGGAATCATCATTTTTAAAAATAGCAATGATATCACTGAGCTCTGTGCCAGGGATATGTTGTTAGTTAAATGTATTTTGTATGTTTCCCAGTAATCTCCTGTATCTGTTTTCTTCTAACAGTTTCAGATTGTGCCTTAAGAATTTCACTGTTTGGGATGGGTGCATGATCAAAAGGGCATTGCCTTCATGAAAAAGTTACTTAAAAACCATTTTTATTTGCTTGTGAGGAGGGAGAAGGTCTTTCCCCATTTTATCACAATGGCATTACTCACAAGTGATGTAATGAAGTGTTTCAGTGCAGTTTATATCATCGCTTCTTGGTTTTGCAAACATATAAAAGCTTTGCAGAACAGCTTTTCATGAAACCAGTGCCCCTTTAACTTGCACAGGACAAGCACGCTCAGTAAAATACAGTCAATAAGTAAGTTCTGATGAGTTCCAGCAAAATGTTACCCATCTTTCCCTTTTGGTGTTGACTGTATTTCCAGTGTTTTCCTTTTTTTTATTTCAGTACTTTTTAGATTGTGAGTTTGCTCTTGCAATGCATATATGACCATGTTGAAAGAAAGTACAGATCCAGTTCCATGGATTATAAACATTCTGTTTGCAGCCTTTTATGAACAACCTATTCGAATATACTAGGTGGGCAGAGAATTAAGTGATTTTTTTCAACTTCAACTCAATCAGATTGGGTGTTGTAAGCTTAACTGAGTCGAACATTTATCCAGAATTTTCAGGCTGTAAAACACAAAGTTGCATTGAAAAGGTACACCAAAGCATTTAAAAAATTTCATCTTCAAAATGATGCTGTGCAATATAGGTGTAGAAACACTTAACACTTGTATGAAATGACTTTGTCCACTTTTACAAAGGTGTTAACCTGTTTATTTTAATTAGATAAACATCTCCAAAATACACTAATATTGCTCTACGTAGTTTCGGAGGTTATAACTCCAATATCTTTTGATTATGATACCGAGGGGGAACAATTGGATAGGGCCTGTTTTTGGGCGGGAGTAGCACGATCCGCTGTTACCCTGCGCCCAATGGTCCCTGCACAGGCAGGACGAGATTTTCGTCAGGCCTGAGGACTTACCTGCAATCTGCGTTGGAAATCAGCTTTGAACAAGGATTCCATGCAATTTGCACTTTCTACCAGCAGGGGGAGCTCCAATCTATTAAAGGCAGGCTGTGTGTTTGAAATCTTTAAAGGTAGCTGGTACCGGTTATTTGCTGCATAGAACAGCCTGATGTCTGCACAGAGTCTTAACGGAGAACAGATGTCGCACACGTAAAGTGCAGATGCAGGTCCCATCCCTATGTTTAGATACTGATGAGTTATGTTGAAACATTGAATAAAGGTTGCGCACCATTAAATCCCACATCCTCCAATCTGCCAATCTGAATTTGTACCAGGCCTGCGAGAGTCCGTGCACCAAGGTTCTCTGCTGATGCACCAGAGGCCTTGGTGCAAGAGGTGGACAGAAAGAGGGACATCCTATATCCGCTGGGGGGGGGGGGGGGAGGGGGGAAGCAAGAGGCCCTCCAGGCAAACACCCAAAAGGCAGTGGGAGGCAATATGGGATGAAGTCAATGCCAGGTGCACAGCATCATGAACATGGATGCAGTGCAGGAAGAAGTTCAATGCTTTGACATGAGTGGTCAAGGTAAGTGAGGTCAACTGTCAAGTGGCGTCTCCTACCAACTGCACCACACACTACACCCCCCATCCCCCACATACCAACAAACTCACTTTTTCCATCAGTACTCAACTCTTTCAACCAGATGCTTCATCTCACCCTTATACATTATCATCTTTTGAGCCACCTACCCACACACACTGGCAGCTATTCAACCATGGTAGGCATATCACTCAGACACACGTCCTTTGCAGGAGGTGGTGGTGCATATCAGGAAGCAGCAAGTGGCAGTGGCATTTAGCCCCTCGAGCCTGTTCCACCATTCAATGAGATCATGGTGAATCTGTGACCTCACTCCATATACCCGCCTTAGCCCCATATCCCTTAATACCCTTGGTTCACAGAAATCTAACAATCTCAGATTTAACTTTCACAAGTGAGCTAGTATGAATTGCCATCTGCAGAATAGCATTCCAAACATCTCCCACCCTTTACGTGTAGAAATATTTCCTAACTTCACTCCTGTATGTCCTAGCTCTAAATGTTAGGCTATGTCAACTCTAGGAGACCTCCAAAAATAGTTACAAATGTCTCTGCAGCCAGAAGCAATAATCCAGCCACTAACCTGTAAATCCTGCATGGTCCCTTTAAATAGCATTGGTGGTGGGTCCTCCAGGCACTCTAAGACACGTTCAGATGGTCGGGGTTAAGACTGTGCGTTGAGTTGAGCGTTAAGTCCCAAAATGGTGTCTCTCACTTTAAATCACTGTTGCACACTGATTGAAACCATTTTCTCCCTACTTTACATGATTTCAGCATTTGTTATCTGCACCTGCGCTAACTCCTATACCAAGATGGCGTCTGGCGCACATCACGCTGGAAACGTGCGTGCGCATCCAAGATGCCATCTTGGATGTCGGTGAGGATGCAGAGCGCCAAAACAACGGGCGCTGCACAGCCCAATTTAGCGCCCCTAGTCTTTGAAAACAAGCAGGTATTTAAATGGTATTGGCAACCCAACCATTAATGTTATTCCCAGAATAACAGTCTGTTGAAGTATTAGGTTTAAGAGCTGTGTTTTGGCCAGTGAACCAATGGTCCCAGTCCCTGTGATTGAAATAATTGGGATTGAGAATCCCTCTGTAATTAACAAAATGGAGAACTGTGTTTTTTCAGGCATTTTTAAAAAGCACAGAATATTCCTACCCTTGTTATATTTTACTCCATCACTTGTGTGACAGAGTAAATTGTCATTTTAAACCATATCTAAGGATAGAACTGGGCATACATTATCCATAAAAACACGAAGGTGGCCATAAAATGAATATGTTTTAATTTTTAAAATGGGAATAGGATGTGTTTATGCTCATCAAGCTGTAGTTCACGAGTACAATGGAGTGAAATATTGTTTTCCAATTCTGTCATCTAGGATCAACATCCAGCATTAGGTGAAGAGTAAAGTTTCCTTTCTTCTGCCCCAATAATGTGCTGTGGGGACATACAGGGAATTCAATTGAGACTATCCAAATGTGTTTTAAGTAGGACTCCTAACAACTAACTGGGAGAAGAGCCCTTCATCCCATCAGACTGAGCTGGACACAAATCCAGGTCCTAGTGATCAAATGTTTGATGCAATATGTGTTTTTCTTTTGGCCCCTCTAACTATTTATGAAAAGTCTTCAATCATTAAGTTGATTGGAAAATAGTCTTCTGTAACTCATGCTTGATACCTTTACAGGGAAGAGAAGGAGCTGTCGGACCTGATGGACCCTTTGGACAGACAGGGGAAAAGGTAAAATATTTGTATTGAAGTGCGCAAACATTTCTGGAAATATATCATTATACTTTAATCATGTGCTGTGGGATTTAACAGACCAACATTTTAGAAATTATGTACTTATTACAGAATACCAATCAAAAATAATTAAAATTGCTTTTTTTAATTGCAGTTGATTTGTAAACATTTTTCTTCCCAATGATTTTGGATTTAGGGTGAAATGGGTCCACCAGGAGACTTCGGTGTAGCAGGGCTGGATGGGGAGCAGGTAATTATAACTTTTTAATTGATCATTGTCCTATTACAAATGAAAACAGCAGAATATACATGATCAAATGACAACTTAAAGTCATGAATCAGTCATAAAGTTATTTTGTACAAGTAGAATATACTGGATATTCCAATGTTCACCTTTGTATATAGTGATTATGCCATTTATTATCATAGAATCATAGAAGTTACAACATGGAAACAGGCCCTTCGGCCCAACATGTCCATGTCGCCCAGTTTATACCACTAAGCTAGTCCCAATTGCCTGCACGTGGCCCATATCCCTCTATACCCATCTTGCCCATGTAACTGTCCAAATGCTTTTTAAAAGACAAAATTGTACCCGCCTCTACTACTGCCTCTGGCAGCTCGTTCCAGACACTCACCACCCTTTGAGTGAAAAAATTGCCCCTCTGGACCCTTTTGTATCTCTCCCCTCTCACCTTAAATCTGTGCCCCCTCGTTATAGACTCCCCTACCTTTGGGAAAAGATTTTGACTATCAACCTTATCTATGCCCCTCATTATTTTATAGACGTCTATAAGATCACCCCTTAACCTCCTACTCTCCAGGGAAAAAAGTCCCAGTCTGTCTAACCTCTCCCTATAAGTCAAACCATCAAGTCCCGGTAGCATCCTAGTAAATCTTTTCTGCACTCTTTCTAGTTTAATAATATCCTTTCTATAATAGGGTGACCAGAACTGTACACAGTACTCCAAGTGTGGCCTCACCAATGCCCTGTACAACTTCAACAAGACATCCCAACTCCTGCATTCAATGTTCTGACCAATGAAACCAAGCATGCTGAATGCCTTCTTCACCACCCTATCCACCTGTGACTCCACTTTCAAGGAGCTATGAATCTGTACTCCCAGATCTCTTTGTTCTATAACTCTCCCCAACGCACTACCATTAACGGAGTAGGTCCTGGCCCGATTCGATCTACCAAAATGCATCACCTCACATTTATCTAAATTAAACTCCATCTGCCATTCATCGGCCCACTGGCCCAATTTATCAAGATCCCGTTGCAATCCTAGATAACCTTCTTCACTGTCCACAATGCCACCAATCTTGGTGTCATCTGCAAACTTACTAACCATGCCTCCTAAATTCTCATCCAAATCATTAATATAAATAACAAATAACAGCGGACCCAGCACCGATCCCTGAGGCACACTGCTGGACACAGGCATCCAGTTTGAAAAACAACCCTCTACAACCACCCTCTGTCTTCTGTCGTCAAGCCAATTTTGTATTCAATTGGCTACCTCACCTTGGATCCCATGAGATTTAACCTTATGTAACAACCTACCATGCGGTACCTTGTCAAATGCTTTGCTGAAGTCCATGTAGACCACGTCTACTGCACAGCCCTCATCTATCTTCTTGGTTACCCCTTCAAAAAACTCAATCAAATTCGTGAGACATGATTTTCCTCTCACAAAACCATGCTGACTGTTCCTAATTAGTCCCTGCCTCTCCAAATGCCTGTAGATCCTGTCCCTCAGAATACCCTCTAACAACTTACCCACTACAGATGTCAGGCTCACTGGTCTGTAGTTCCCAGGCTTTTCCCTGCCGCCCTTCTTAAACAAAGGCACAACATTTGCTACCCTCCAATCTTCAGGCACCTCACCTGTAGCTGTCGATGATTCAAATATCTCTGCTGGGGACCCGCTATTTCCTCCCTAACCTCCCATAACGTCCTGGGATACATTTCATCAGGTCCCGGAGATTTATCTACCTTGATGCGCGTTAAGACTTCCAGCACCTCCCTCTCTGTAATATGTACACTCCTCAAGACATCACTATTTATTTCCCCAAGTTCCCTAACATCCATGCCTTTCTCAACCGTAAATACCGATGTGAAATATTCATTCAGGATCTCACCCATCTCTTGTGGTTCCGCACATAGATGACCTTGTTGATCCTTAAGAGGCCCTACTCTCTCCCTAGTTACCCTTTTGCCCTTTATGTATTTGTAGAAGCTCTTTGGATTCACCTTTGCCTGATCTGCCAAAGCAATCTCATATCCCCTTTTTGCCCTCCTGATTTTTCTCTTAACTCTACTCCGGCAATCTCTATACTCTTCAAGGGATCCACTTGATCCCAGCTGCCTATGCATGTCATATGCCTCCTTCTTCTTTTTGACTAGTGCCTCAATCTCCCGAGTCATCCAAGGTTCCCTACTTCTACCAGCCTTGCCCTTCACTTTATAAGGAATGTGCTTACCCTGAACCCTGGTTAACACACTTTTGAAAGCCTCCCACTTACCAGACGTCCCTTTGCCTGCCAACAGACTCTCCCAATCAACTTCTGAAAGTTCCTGTCTAATACCATCAAAATTGGCCTTTCCCCAATTTAGAATTTTAACTTTTGGGCCAGACCTATCCTTCTCCATAGCTATCTTAAAACTAATGGAATTATGATCACTGGTCCCAAAGTGATCCCTCACTAACACTTCTGTCACCTGCCCTTCCTTATTTCCCAAGAGGAGGTCAAGTTTTGCCCCCTCTCTAGTCGGGCCATCCACATACTGAATGAGAAATTCCTCCTGAATACACTCAACAAATTTCTCTCCATCCAAGCCCCTAATGCTATGGCTGTCCCAGTCAATGTTGGGAAAGTTAAAGTCCCCTACTATTACCACCCTATTTTTCTTGCAGCTGTCTGTAATCTCCTTACATATTTGCTCCTCAATTTCCCGTTGACTATTTGGGGGTCTGTAGTACAATCCTATCAAAGTGATCTCTCCCTTCTTATTTTTCAGTTCTACCCATATAGACTCAGTGGGCGAACCCTCGGATATATCCCCTCTCACTACTGCCGTGATGTTCTCCCTAATCAAGAACGCAACTCCCCCTCCTCTCTTCCCTCCTGCTCTATCTTTCCTATAGCATCTGTACCCTGGAACATTGAGCTGCCAGTCCTGCCCCTCCCTTAGCCATGTTTCAGTAATAGCTATAACATCCCAGTCCCATGTACCCATCCATGCCCTGAGTTCATCTGCCTTGCCCATCAGACTTCTTGCATTGAAATAAATGCAGTTTAATCTAGACTTCCCTTGGTCTTTGCCCTGCTTTCTCAGACCATCTGTCCGGTCATGTTCTGTACACTCTCCCTTACTGCCTTTTGTTTCTGTCACCACTTTATTTCCCACTGACTTCCTGCATCGGTTCCCATCCCCCTGCCACATTAGTTTAAACCCTCCCCAACAGCACTGGCAAACACTCCCCCTAGGACATTGGTTCCAGTCCTGCCCAAATGCAGACCGTCCAATTTGTACTGGTCCCACCTCCCCCAGAACCGGTTCCAATGGCCCAGGAATTTGAATCCCTCCCTCTTGCACCATCTCTCAAGCCACGTATTCATCTTAGCTATCCTGTCATTCCAACTCTGACTAACCCGTGGCACTGGTAGCAATCCTGAGATTACTACCTTTGAGGTCCTACTCTTTAGTTTAACTCCTAACTCCCTAAATTCAGCTTGTAGGACCTCATCCTGTTTTTTACCTATATCGTTGGTGCCTATATGCACCACGACAACTGGCTGTTCATCCTCCCCCTCCAGAATGTCCTGCAGCCGCTCCGAGACATCCTTGACCCTTGCACCAGGGAGGCAACATACCATCCTGGAGTCTCGGTTGCGTCCGCAGAAACGCCTGTCTATTCCCCTTACGATCGAGTCCCCTATCACTATAGCTCTGCCACTCTTTTTCCTGCCCTCCTGTGCAGCAGAGCCAGCCACGGTGCCATGAACCTGGCCACTGCCACCTTCCCCTGGTGAGCCATCTCCCCCAACAGTATCCAAAACGGTATACCTGTTTTGGAGGGAGATGACCGCAGGGGACCCCTGCACTGCCTTCCTACTCTTCCTCTGTCTGTTGGTCACCCATTCACTATCTCCCTCAGTAATTTTTATCTGCGGTGTGACCAACTCACTGAACGTGCTATCCACGACTTTCTCAGCATCGCGGATGCTCCAAAGTGAGTCCATCCGCAGCTCCAGAGCCGTCAAGCGGTCAAACAATAGCTGCAGCTGGACACACTTCCCGCAGGTGAAGGAATCAGGGATACAGGAAGGAGCCCTGAATTCCCACATCCCACAAGAGGAACATGACACGGCCCTGGGATCTCCTGCCATGACTTAACCCTTAAATTAGCTTAAGAACAACTACAATGTCAAGAGAAAAAAAAAGGAAAGAAAAACTACTTTCCACTCCCTTTAAGGAGTTTACTCCTTTAAATTGTTCTCAATTTAGAGAATGTTAACTACACTAGGGACCTTGATTCACTAAAAAATAAACGCTACTTCCTATAAGACCTGCAGACCTTCCCTTTCCTTTTACTTTAGTTACTGTAGATAAGTAGAAATACTCACCTGAACCTACTCACCAATCAGGTGCCTCCCCTGTGTCGCGTCCCGATCTGATTCCTGACGTCACTTCGAACTCGGTCGCAGCTCGGCTCGGCTCGGCTCCTCTCAGCTGTTCTCAGCGCTCTGAAATCCCGCCTTTTATCGGACCCTCCCTCCGCTCGGCTCGGCTCCTCTCAGCTGTTCTCAGCGCTCTGAAATCCCGCCTTTTATCGGACGCTCCCTCCGCTCCACTCGGCTCCTCTCAGCTGTTCTCAGCGCTCTGAAATCCCGCCTTTTATCGGACGCTCCCTCCGCTCGGCTCGGCTCCTCTCAGCCTGATGGCACATTGCAGTGTGTTAGCTTGGCACATCAAGGTGTGGTAGCAATTTACTTTAATCAATAATTCCCCACATGGTGAACTCACATTCTCAACTGGAGCGGTCTCCTAGCAGAAGCAGGATAATCCCGCAAAAGAGGCATCAGAAGGGACTGATGATTCATATCACTCATACAGGCTCCTACCATCCTTTTATGAACACAGGAATAGGAGTAGGCCATTCAGTCCCTCGAGCCTGTTCCACCGTTCAGTGAGATCATGGCTGATCTGTATCCTAACTTCATCCACCCTCCTTGGCTCCATATCCCTTAACACCCTTGGCTAGCAAAAATCTATCAAAATTAGATTTAAAATTATTAATTGAGCTACTGCTTTTTGTGGGAGAGAGTTCCATACTTCTACCACCCTTTGCATGAAGAAGTGTCTCCTAATTTCTTACCTGAATGGCCAGGCTCTGATTTTAAGGTTATGTCCCCTTGTCCTACTTTCCCCCACCAGCAGAAAAAGTTTCTCTCTATCCACCCCATGAATTCCTTTCAAAATCCTAAACACCTCAATTAAATCACCCCTTAACCTTCTTTATTACAGGGAATACAAGCCTAGTTTATGTAATCTCTCCTCATAATTTAACCCTTGGGAACCCTGGTAACATTCTGGTGAATCTGCGCAGCACTCCTTCCAAGGCCAATATATCCTTTCTAAGGTGTGGTGCCCAGAACTACACACAGTACTCCAGATATGGTCTAATCACAGCTTTGTATAGCTGGAGCAAAATTTCCTCCCTTTATATTCTAGCCCTTTCGTTATAAAGGCTAACATTCCAGTAGCCTTTTTGATTATTTTTCATACATGGCTAATTACATTCTAGTGATCTGTGTACATAGACCCTAAATCTCTTTGGACCTCCACTGTTCCTAGCTTATGGAGTAACAATGGGATATCCCTTTCATTTATGTTTTATGTTGCATAGTTTGCATATATTTGGTTGTTTTATTAATAAATAATGTATTCGGTGCAGGGGTATAAAACAAGAGCGGCTTGTGCATTAATTTGTGCATAAATGTCGTTTTTACTGTGTTTGTCCCACGAGTCGGGCAGTTGTCATTGTGTGAGTTGTTTTTCCCCTTCCTGTTAAGTTCCTGGCTTTGGTATTTGAATGGATGGGTTTCCATGATGTGCCTTACCAATTCAGTATTTGCACTTATACGGGGTCTGTTGTGTGAATGTTGTTGGAATTAGGCCAGGAATGCAGACCTGACATTGAAGAAATGCTCTGGAATCAGCCTTAATAAGTAAATAATTTTCCCTTAGACTGAGCCACCTACCATAATATCTCAACCCACCTCAGTTAGCTATATGGGGGCATGGGGTGCCATTAGCGTGCTATCATAAAACATACTTTTTTGCATTTAAATGTCAAAAGCCCGATAGCAAGAGCAAAATGTCACACTTAGCATTGGATTAAGGTTAAGAACACCCTAAGTGGGAAATGGGCAGTGATGAACCACATTGGTAAGAAGATATGTTGTGCCACCAGGCTGCCCGCAGAAAAGTTGGCATAGCTGAATGGCCAAAACATTTCTCAACTTGCATCCTAGGACTCGTGCTACCATCTGCAGCCACCCTGCTTTGAGTTTCTAACATTTAACTTATCTTTACAGAAAATTATTTTAGAATTACTCTAATTATTTCTCTTCTGACAGGGTGAATCTGGAGGTGTAGGAGATGAAGCCCTTGCTGGAAAAAAAGGGGAACAAGTCAGTATCCTGAATGGAAAATTATGGGGCTTGATTTCCCTACTTCCCTCACAATTCTGGTTGTTCTTGTTTTCGTTTCTTCGTACCCTTCCCTTGGACAATAGCGTGAAGTAGTGGAAGGTTTCATAGGCAGGTTAACAGTCTGACAGGCCGCAATGTGAATGCTCCTTCCATGGACGTAATCATAATTATACCAGTCAATAGGGTGGTGACACCCATATGGCTGGAGGGTTTAATAGGTTTCCACAACCCATACGATAAGGAGGTGGGGGTAGACACCCTTTGGACCTACTGGATGTCAGCCCAGCATTGAGCTGGAGCTCTGGTCTCCACTTACCAGGAATGTCCGGAGTGGGGTTCAAACGCCCTGCACCTTCTGACTCTGAGGCAGGAAAGCTACCACTGAGTCAATGGCTCGCTCCCAACAATTGTGGTTAACTGTGCTCATTGTAATATGGAGTTTGAAGCTATTGTTTACATTGTAGATTTTTGATACTGTGGAACTCGCTACCACATGAAGTGGTTGAGGCGAATAGCATAGATGCATTTAAGGGGAAGCTAGATAAGTACATGAGGGATAAAGAAATAGAAAGATATGTTGATAGGGGGAGGTGAAGTGAGGTGGGAGGAGGTTGATGTGGAGCTTAAACACCAGAACATACCTGCTGGGCCGAATGGCCTGTTTCTGTGCTGTAAAATTATATATAATTCTGTTCCATCTGAGAGAAAGGGAAATCAGATTCTACCTGACATTCTCTACCCGAATAGCACCCCTCATTACCTGATCACACATGACAAAG
The DNA here is from genome assembly GCF_035084215.1 of Heptranchias perlo. Lineage (NCBI taxonomy): Eukaryota > Metazoa > Chordata > Chondrichthyes > Hexanchiformes > Hexanchidae > Heptranchias > Heptranchias perlo. The sequence continues at coordinate 13,954,908 of NC_090355.1, read as the reverse complement.
GCAGTGCTCGTGAAGTGTATTACCCAGGTTCTCTGACTTCCTGGTTTATTGAGATTCTGTGGTGGTAAATAGCCAGCATTGGATGAAAGTGTTTACAAAACCCTTAGCATAGCTGAACCTAGCTGCCTATCCCAAAAAATATACCAAGTGCAAAGAAAGTCACCTAATAGAATCTATAAATTTCAGTTTCTAAACAAGTGCATTGGGTCTATTGTACTTCTATTTTCATTGCTTTTTAAATGTGTGTTTTAAACAGTATTTGGTTTGGCTTCAAAGGGTGACCCAGGAAGCCCTGGGATACTTGGTCCAGAAGGAACAAAGGGAGAACCAGGAGCTGAGGGATTACAAGGGCCTCCAGGAGAGACAGGTGAACCTGGAAAAAAGGTAATGAATATTTGGTATATAACAGTGTGTACTATCACCATACATACATAAAAATATCAGAATAGGAAAAGGCCCAACAAACCCATTCTTTTTGATAGATTAACCCACCCTCACTTGCCTCTTAACATTTCCTTTCCTCCTTTCTCCATATTGTCTTTGAACGTTGAGCATTGTCATTGAATTACCTTTTGAACTGATATTTATACTATTTGCTTAAATGGCCTTCCCTGGTATTAATATAAGTTGACAGAAACCCATTTAGAGGCATTCAGTTTTTTTAATATGTATCGCACAGCCATGACTTCAATGGAGACGAAAATCAGGTGGAGTGTAAAACGGGCTGCTGATTTGCTATCGCTCATTTTGCGTTCCTGTGCTAGAATAATTTCACCCCCATATACTTTTAACTTTATTTTCCACTTCAAGTCTACAGCCATCTTGACAGCTGAGTCCTATGCCATCAAAAGTTGTGATGATGCCAGATACTTGTACTGCAAACTGTCATATTGGTTGCTTTGATGTCCATTTATTTCCATTGTAGATTAATTGTAGTTTTTATGTCTCAAAAAAAAATTATCAGACTTGCAATGTCTCCACAAGTCAAAAGTGGATTATCTAAACACCTCGGCACTTGAGACACAGTCCCACCACAACTCCAGTAGAAGTGTGACAGAAGGGCCAGAAAATAGCTGGCACCCAGTTACTCCAAGTCGTGGCCTAATGGGATTCCTTGTGGTCTTTCAGTCGGAGAAGGCAGGATCGATGACTGGTACACCCATTGAGAGCGCAGAACCACTCCAGAGAGGTGCCCACAATCAGCATACAAAAGAGGAACCTCCCCCCTGACTTGGAAAGCCCTCTATGGTCAGAGGCGGAGGTTCCTGGTGGGTGCTAACTTGGCATAATTGCTGGGATCGCAAACCTACGGCTTTTCAGGGCCCTTACCTGCCTTTGATATTTTGAGGGTCCTCGGGCTTCCTATCAACCCAAATTGACTAACACTAACATTAATTCCAATTTAAATGGCTGAATTAGATTGTGGCACAAGTCAGGTTAATATGTCTCAGTATTTGTCAGAATTACTTAAATGATTCCTAGGGTCTCAATCGCTTTGTTTCAGATTCATTACGGACCTTAATAACTGATTTGCACACTTTAGCACCCATGCCAAACTGAAATGAAAAAACTTATGATGTTAAATACATCCTAACTGTGTTGAGAATTCTAAACATCAAATTAAAGTGTGAAGGCTTCATGTGAATAATAGGTTTCAATGTATTGGAAGACCTGCTTACTGTATTTCTTGTTTTCTATATGACAGGGAGAAATGGGGTCGGAAGGTGAGCGAGGGCATCTTGGGCCAAAAGGAGACAAGGTAAAATCTTTGTCTTTCAACTATCTAGGTGCATGTAAATTCAAAACACTTCTAAATATGAAATATTTTTAAATTTCTATTGTCATGATCTTAAAAATAAGTTGCAAGATATGAACCCTGATTTTCTACTTTCTTGGCTTGAACCTAGTTTGTTTTAGATCAAAAAATCTAGACGTATGAAGGTCCATCATGCAGGGCACCCCTAAAGTTGAAAACAGTATGAGGGAAGATACAATGAATGAAGAAATAATGGTTATGTGATGCCCAGCTTGGGTTTTTAAAAGTTTAGAAGTTAGGAGGAAAGAAAGACTGATGGAGGTAAGAGGTTCCACTGTTTTATGGGCCTGGAAAAAAATCAGTGGCGCTTACTCGAACCCTTTATTGGTGCTATGTCGTGCAGAGTTGTTTTCTACCTTCCTAGTTTGGCCTATATTTTAGAACCAGTGTGAATGAATTACAGTTGACTTCTAAGTGAATAGAGGACAGATAGTAACCACCAGCAAATGATGCCGACTGTGGTTTAAGATTTGTTGTCTGCACCAACAGGAATCAAATATAAAGGTGATAGGAACCACATGTCGTGACAAGGAACCCAAATAGTGATTTAAGGACCATAGATGGATTTTCTAATTGGTGAGGTTCTCAAGCACTAAAAATAGATGCTAGGAACACAACACGTCCAAGCAACTTAACAGAAGGTAGCCCAGGAGAGGAAATTGTTCATAAAATCAGTGATCTCTCCGGTAGTGAGGGGTAGAAAGAATGAAGAAAGCAATTTAACAAACAGGTAGACCAGGAAGATTGTGACAGCTGTCAAGTGCTGCATAATACAATGGTTGGAAGGGACATTTGTATATCAGAATGATTGACACACTGGCTGAAAAGAAGTCTATCCCTTGAGATCTTTGAAGAGGTACGATGGATTGACCTTGACCAGGAGAATCGGAGAAAGAATCTTCTCATTAATTTGTTCGGCTCTATAGATGAGAGAACTCGTCCTGCAGTCACACACTTCTACTTGACACCAAATAGGCAGTTTTCAGCTAATCAAAGGGCACTTTGTTTTGGCGTGGCTCCCAACTTTATTTTGGATGGTGCAAGAACAAGGTGACGGGGGGGTAAGAGGGTGAGAAAAACAAAAAAGTAAAAGTATTTTTAAATTGATTACATCTGAAAAGCTATAGAATATCTAGATTAGGATAGTTTCTGTCTTTTGTCCTAGGCAGCAGCTGCTCCACAAATCAAGATGTGTCTGTTGACGAAAGGAGCTTGTTCTTACATATTTAGCTTTGTTATCATTCAAGGCAGTTTAATCAAGGTCAGGTCTTAACAATGCAAAGCTGAGGCAAAATTAGCTCCTGCAACATATTAAGTGTCTTCATAATATGTTGGTGGGAGATGGGACTAATGTGGGCATAATGTATTGAGGTAAAAACCTGGAGCAGCACAAACTAAGGTGCATTTCTTCTGCAAAAAGAGTGTTACATGGGGAAAACTTGTTTGTATGCCTGTGTCAGGGTGAACACTGGGTATCTGTACATGTTTTAGACTCCTTGTACATAACCCCTATCCATTTGAAATTGGTCTACACTAGTGTGATAATCTGTACAAAATTAATTTTACAGTGGAGTGCTTCAAAAATATGAGAATTAATATGAATTATTGCAGTGTTTGTACTTTGGTGGCAGTGAGAGATTGGAAAAGCATACAATTAGCAACAAGGACGAACTGAATCCAAAATAAAAAATGATTTTCTGTAAATATGCTTTAGGGAAAGCCCCTGTGATTCTGTGTATTACTGGCATCCACTTGTGTGTTTTATATCTTTAGGGTGTCATTGGCCCACCTGGTCCCTCTGGTCCTTTTGGGCACATTGGAATAACGGGAGAAGCAGGCAAACGAGGGCAGAAGGGAGAAAAGGGAGAACCTAACTTGATGGTGAGCAACCTTTTACCATTACAGTCTCAAAGAAACATCCTGGGACTTGATCTGTACAGAGCTATCGCTAAACAATTAATAGATCTTCATGTACAGTACACTATTTCTAAACATAGAAGCTATAAGTTGGTTATCCCTATTTCCATGTCTAGCTGGTACAGAAGTCGAACCTTTTCTGTGCATCTCATTACTCTATACTTCCTGCAAAAGTTGATTTAGACTATTGCACAGTGGATTTTGTATGCCAATCAACAAATCTTAACAGTCAACTCACATTTATTCTTAGCACTTGTTGAAGTCTGACTTATGAATTACTGTCTCAGAAACACTTCAAGTTGTTAATGTTCACAAATGTGTTGCTGTTTAACAGGGCCCTGTAGGTTTGGTTGGCATTACAGGTCCAGTGGGACATCGTGGACAAGCTGTGAGTAGAGTACAGGCCTTTGTTTATATCAGCCATTCAAGCTAAGATAGAAAATGCCATGTGTATTGTAAATGTATTCATCCATTTATTACTGTACGGTGTGAGAGTCACAGTGATATAGTATCCTATTTCACACATAGACCTTCACTGCACATATTTTTTGCAGGGTGAGCCAGGACCAATTGGATCACTTGGAGAAGATGGGTCTAAAGGAGAGAAGGTATCAATAAAATATGAATTCTTCATATGATTGCACCATTTAAAATACTTTCACTTTCTTTTCAATTTAATACTCAAATGTTTCAAGTACACACACAAATAGTGTAATCATCAACAACAATGTGCATTTATTTAGTGCCTTCAACGTAGAAAAAGGTCCCAAGAGTAATGCTTGCATTTACCTCTCTGTATGTCATTTGTACTGTCTTATTTTTGAAAGCTCTCGGCAAAACAGTTATTACAAAGAAATAGTTATAGATATCCTTGTCACTGAAGATTGAAGAAAGGAGCGATTACGAGAATCTTTAGTTGTTACTGGAGGAACACACTAACAATTTGCTTTAGTGTCTACTTAGTTCTATTGGAATATATTAAATCTTTAGGACCCTAATTGATCTGTTGTGGCATTATAGTCAGGGAGTCAGGACTCAGTGCAGTCGAGGAGTGGAGGATAATTGAACCAGGGTTGAGGTAGGACTGCGAAATGGGGGGATGGGTTGAGAATAAGGTACAGCTTGAAGGTAAAATGGGGTATGGTGGGAGGGGCATAATGGGGTGATAGGGAAATGGTCCAGTGGGGTTGGGGTGGGGTAGAGGCTGGTGGGATGGAAGGGGAATGTAGAGCTGTGTTGGAGGGTGGAGGACTGCAGAGGAGGAAAGTTAGTGATCTGTGGGGTGGGAGGGTGTTGGCGGAGAAAAACATGTGTTGTCAGAGGATGTCAGAGCAGGATTCTGGGCTAAAGGAAGCAGATGCACTGGTGGAACCAAAGACAAAAGTGTATTAAGGAGGAGGGGAAGGTTCGAGGGGGAGAGGGGATGGTGAGAGATGGGGATGAGAACAGGGAGTGATGGGAAGGAGACATGGAAGAGGATGGAGCAGTCAAAAATAAAAATGCAACTGAAGAAAATGAATTAAATAAAGATGGAAGATTTAAAGCATCCATACATGGAATGGAGAGAAACAATATGAAGTAAATTAATTAAGGTAGACAATGGTGGGGAAAAAAGAATTAAATAAATTGAGGAGAAAGTTGATAAAATTGACTGCAAATATGGAGTTAATCAACTGAAAGACCCTTACAATATTTAAGACCCAGGTTTCAGTCAACAAAATTTATATAATAAAGATTGGGACTTCACTGGGGAAAATGAATTAAATATGAGCGGCTGGCCTGAAGGACCCATGGGGGAGGTGGAGAGGGACACTGGTACACAGAGCTGGTCGACCGATCATCCGGAAACTGGGTAGAGGGTGACAGGAGCATTGTTGGTCAATCGGAGGTGCCAGTGGATTAAGGACCTGCAGGGGAGACAGAAAGTGACACGGTGCGGGGGAGGGAGGGGAGAGTGGGCCGGCTGACTGGTTGGCGGTGGACGGTAACGTGCCACGGATCAAATGGAGCAGGAAGCCGCTGTCACACGACGAGAACCAGTCCATGATGAGTTGAAGGAGGGAGCAGAGGGCCAGACCAGGCTCTGACTGGGAGCTGTGACAGTCAGAATAGACAGTCTCTGGGGCTTGTGATTGTTTCCAATGGGGGGGATGAAGTGAATAATTGGCTTTGGGCAGGTGAACATGTCAGCGTGTGATCTAGTCATAGTCAAAGTAGGTCTGTGGAATTTGCTGCCCCAGGAAGCTGTGGAAGCTACATCATTAAATAAATTTAAAACAGAAATAGACAGTTTCCTAGAAGTAAAGGGAATTAGGGGTTACGGGGAGCGGGCAGGAAATTGGACATGAATTTAGATTTGAGGCTAGGATCAGATCAGCCATGATCTTATTGAATGGCGGAGCAGGCTCGAGGGGCCGATTGGCCTACTCCTGCTCCTATTTCTTATGTTCTTATGACAGCGATGGAAAGGTCCTTAAATATTAAAAACATTATTTTACAGACTTGAAATTATTACAATGGAGTGAATTGTTTTTGGGATGCTTTTTAGGACTACTGACGGTTACATAGCTCGGCAGCATTTGCTTAAGTCAGAGTACAGATGGTTGTTTGTTTTACAAATTAAAGCGAAAGGGCTTTCAGATGCATTCCAATTTGGAAATGGAGAGCACTCCATGAAAATTATTTCATCTCTTGAGCTCAGTTTTACCAATTATTGGCAGAATCAAGATTTGAAAACCGACCAGTACAATCACTTCTTCTGTGTGGGATACCTGGCTGGGTGAATGTGACGGACAATGTGTGACACCCTTGACATTGAAAACTCCTATCACAGTGCCACCTCCAAGCATAACTAGTACTACAATGTTTAACAATGGGGACAAGATGACCGTAGAGCTTTAGATGAAAATCATCTCACGTACCGATTTTAATATACCATAGATAATAGCTGCAGACTAAAAATGTATCCAATTCCATGTACTTTATCTAACCATTCATTCTTTGTTTTTATTGCCAGGGTGAATCTGGACCTGTCGGAATACCTGGACCTCAGGGTGTCATAGGACCCGAGGTTGGGAGGAACAGACACTTTTTGTAGCTAAAATCATTGTTTTAGTCCAATACGTAGTTCACAAAAAGGTTTAGTGCAACATTCTTAATCGTTGGAGGGAGTGCTTTCACTTGTTTTTTAAATGGAATGCAAAACAATTACAAATTACCGTTGAATAACTTAAATTGCCCATTTGAAGAAATCCACAGTTTTTGGGTGCTGGGCAGAAACATCTTTGGTGCACTGAGTCTTAACTTCAATAAAATAGAGATGTAGAGGGGAAGAAGATTATATTGGACAGCGTGTTTGAGATGTTATCTTCAAAGCATTTGTCACTTTGAAAGATTCCCGCAACGTTGCAGAATTCTGTACCGGTTCAAAAAGGTCAGAAGCGCATGAGCCTGAGGCAGTCTCAATACAGGCTCCCGTACACAAAAATCAATTTAGCAATGCAGCTGCTGTGACTCTCCTGTATGCTGTTCCTATATGCTCTTCTCCTTGTATCTCCAATTTGTTAAAGTTAAGACACATTGCACTAATCTTCAAATCTAAGTTGTTCCTGTCCTTAGCTCCTTCTGTCTTCCATTCCCCTTACAATCTACAGTCGATTAAAGCCCAGGATTTGCGTCATTAAACTACAACTTCTTAATTTGTTTCACCTTCTCTTCTGGTTGTTTTCAAATTTAGTCATGTACTCTACTTTGGTTCTTGAATCTTCACCTAGATTTGTCAATTCTAAAAAAGCTTTCAAAAGTGCGGGATAGAGTACGAAGGATACTTTTCCTCATCCTTGCCCCTGGGAATGCTCAGTTCCCCCAGATGCAAAGGTCAGGAAAAAGGAGCAGAGATCCCGATGGCCTGGGTCCTGCTCCTTTAAGGCTGCTCAAGGATTCCTGGGACTTTCCTGGGGTGAAATAGGGCGGAGCTAGGCCTTCACATGCAGAAGGTGCAGGCCCGAGAGAGTGATTCTCTGAGGTGGGAGTGGTGTCCCCTGCTTCCTGCCTCATTCTCTGAGGTGGGAGTGGTGTCCCCTGCTTCCTGCCTCATTCTCTGAGATGGGAGTGGTGTCCCCTGCTTCCTGCCTCATTCTCTGAGGTGGGAGTGGTGTCCCCTGTTTCCTGCCTCGTTCTCTGAGGTGGGAGTGGTGTCCCCTGCTTCCTGCCTCATTCTCTGAGGTGGGAGTGGTGTCCCCTGTTTCCTGCCTCATTCTCTGAAGTGGGAGTGGTGTCCCCTGTTTCCTGCCTCGTTCTCTGAGGTGGGAGTGGTGTCCCCTGTTTCCTGCCTCATTCTCTGAAGTGGGAGTGGTGTCCCCTGCTTCCTGCCTCATTCTCTGAGGTGGGAGTGGTGTCCCCTGTTTCCTGCCTCATTCTCTGAAGTGGGAGTGGTGTCCCCTGTTTCCTGCCTCATTCTCTGAAGTGGGAGTGGTGTCCCCTGCTTCCTGCCTCATTCTCTGAGGTGGGAGTGGTGTCCCCTGCTTCCTGCCTCATTCTCTGAGGTGGGAGTGGTGTCCCCTGCTTCCTGCCTCATTCTCTGAGGTGGGAGTGGTGTCCCCTGTTTCCTGCCTCATTCTCTGAGGTGGGAGTGGTGTCCCCTGCTTCCTGCCTCGTTCCCTGATTTGTTTGTTGGCTGGAAGATGGAGGATGTGCAGGGTCCCAGGGGAAAGCTGAAGAATGGCAGGTGAGGATTCGTAACCCATGCAGAATTTTCAGGTGCAGTCAGGATCTGCAGACCTCCTATCAGCAGCCAGAGGGTGCTGATCCCCAAGCTCTGAGAAGCCTGTTGCTGCCCCAAATTGTTCCTACCCTGCCCCCCAGGCCATTAAAATGGTTCAGCACAGAAAATCCAGGGGATCTCAGTGCTGGACAGGTGCAGCATACTACAGGTGCACTACTCCTGTCTAGCACCAGGGTCGGGTGGGTGGGTGGGGAAGGAAAATCATCTGTGAGATGTTATCATAGTAAGCCAATGGTTTTGTCTCGACTTTGAATTAGATTGTGCTGCTGTGACAGTTTGAGAAGAATAATTACTGACCTGTGGCATAACCTGTTTTACTGAAATTGAAATGTCGCTTCTTTTTGCCTAGAGGCAACACCTGCCCCAGGTGTGCTCCAAGAATAAAGTGTGGTAGAGTAGGTCTCCAAAGAGTTTTTTTCATATACAAGTGATCAGACTTCAGCTAGATAACTTGTTTAATGCTTGTTTCACAGTATATGAATGAAATTTGCTTTTACAAAAGCATAACAGCTCAAACCATGTCACGTGAGTCTAAAGTTTTTTTTAAAAACACTAGGGGTTACCCAGTGAAAAAGGAAAAGTAGGAGAGCTCGGCAGTCCTGGACCAGTTGTAAGTATTTATTGTGATTAAGAAAGTAAAAATGTATCCAAATTGGAACAGTTGCCAAAGCAGTTAATTTTTATTCATCTTATTTTGAGTTTTTGTAACTGGCGTCAGTAAAAGATGTGGGGTTAAAGATCATGTGGGCCCGTTTCTGGGTCCAGAATTAGCACTGTGCAAACAGCCGCACCCCTGTCGGGAGGCCTGAGGCCAGCCCAAAATTGGACCTCGGGACTCATTTTAATAAGTTTGGCGAACTGTCCGCACATGTCACGCCTCCACAGGCAGCTCACCCATCTCCAAAATGGCTGACAGTGGTCCTAGGGTAAGTGCCGGGAGGAAGCCGTCAGCGGAAGATGGGGAGGACAGTGAGAGGGGGGCGATTGCAGCTGACAACGGTAGTCAGGAGTGTTGTGGAGCTAAGAGAAGCATACCTGTTCCTTCTGATGCCACATGAATTTTTTTTAGAAGTGTTACTTACATTTTGGGTGGTGGCCACTTACTAGGCCACATCCATGCCTGATAAGCCTGAGCAGAGCAGGCCTGATGCCTGCTCCACTCAAGGCAGGCCGATTTCCCTGAGGGGTGCTAAAACAGGTATTAGGTCTCTCATTAACATATACCTGAAAAAATGGCCTGACCCAATTTCCAGTTGGACGCTTTTGAGGCTTGGGGCTCCAATTCCTATCCCATGATTCCTTCATGCAACAGACTTAAACTGTTGCATTCTGAAACTGGTATATTACCAATTGTAGAATCAATTATATAGTCAGCTGTTTTAAACTGAAACATTTTTAACATGGACCCCACACTTCGCAAACATGTAGACCTAGATACGTGAGTTGGTCTGGAATGGATAAATGTTTATTTGTGAATCTTATTCACTTATGTTTGAACTGCAAGTCATATATCACTTTGGGAAATGTAACATGAATGTTGTACTAATTTACTGTTAATGTTGCAAAATGACTGCTTTCCTACATATTTCCTACTAACCTGTTGAGTAAAATTATTTGACACAGGGTCCACCAGGTCCTGTGGGAACCGAAGGTTTACCAGGATCTCAAGGTGAAATTGGACTTCAGGGAATGAAGGGTGAAAGAGGCCACGAGGAAGATACAGGACCTGTGGTGAGTTACTTGCCTTTAAGTTTTCTTGCTTTACTAGGACACAGCAGGATATGACAACTTCATGGAAATTATTGAAGCAATGGTCTTTTTATTTAAAACCTTCACATGGTTTCAGTTCTTACTACTTAGGTTAAAAGAGCATACTACTGGAATGCAATTCTTATCTTTTGGTGTTTAATTAGATTCTGTGGATTCTTTATATCTTTTAAAGCTTAGACTGCTAGCAAATCCAGGGAAATACCAATGTCCCTGAGCTGACTATTTTTCACTACACATACTGTGATACTGAAATAGAACTTGATATTACAGCATTAAAGCTATTCAACTGTCAGGGTACTTTTATAACTGTAATTACATGTCTATAACTGAAATATATATATATATATATATATATATATGTATAAAATTAAATGTATTATTTCTGCTTTCCACCTATTCTCGCTTCCTCTCTATTCTGTCTTTGTCCCATTTTAATTATTTCAATTTTGCTTTATTTCTGTCTAATATGATAAACACTTAACTGGTTTCATCTGCTTCCTGGTCCCATCATCCGTTTTGGAGGTTAATGATTTATTGAAAAAAAATTGGCCTTGGGCTGAAAACGAGCTCCACTGATTCATTCAGTCGAGGCCTAGGATTCTGAAGATTGGGCAAGTCTTAAGCTTAATCTTTTATGTGATTTTTTTTCAGCATCACTTACAACAGTTACTACTGGACAATGATAGTCTGTGTAAAAAATATTCTTCTAAACGTCCCTTCATTATTTTAATGATTTTAAATGTATGCATTCTAGTTACTGACTCACCGACTAGTGGAAATAGTTTTTCTCGATTTATTTTGTCAATCCTTTTCATAATATTGAGTGCATCTATTAGTTCACCCCCTATATTTCTTTTCTTTAATGAAATGAGACCAGTTTTTCGAGTCTTTCCTCATAATGAAAGCCTCATCCTTCGTTCATCTTAGTGAATCTCTTCTACACCCTCTCCATGGCCTTGACATCCTTCCTAAGATAAACTAAATACATCAAATTTTCAGAATAAATACAATTATTTTATTTTACATCTGTACTGAACAATTTATAATCGTTTTGAGTGAAGAGTGATTACAAAATAAATTCTAGTGTGTTCACCCATTTGATCAGATATGCAATAAACTTGGTAAGTAGTTTGCAAAGTAGTGTTTAGTATTGTATTCTGTTCTTTAAGCAAAAATTGTGTTAATTTAGTTTCAGTAGTTTAACACTAAGTCATGTGCACGATCACAAACAAGTCAACAGAAAAAGAGTCAACATCTACCATGATTAAACAATGAAATGTGTATTTTTAGGGACCAGATGGACCAGTTGGAGAAGCAGGCCCACCAGGACAGCCTGGAATGGAGGTTGGTAACAACATTGGAATTCTTGGGCTAGGTCATGGCTGAAAGGAAAAAAAAGTGACATCTCATCAAGATTTAAATATGTTTACATTTTATTTTACAATATTGCTCCTCCCCTTTATTATTAATTTACATTTGGAAATGTATTGTTATTCAAATTAGGGTCCTCTTGGAGAGCAAGGGCCACAGGGTGAAGTTGGACAATCAGGCAGAATGGTAAATATTACTGCTTGTAAATTTAAAATCGAAATTACACATACCATTACTCTACAATATTTAAAATGGTTAATGTGAAATGTTTATATCTTTAGGGTCCAAGAGGTCATCCAGGTTCTGAAGGCAGATTGGGGGTCCATGGAGAAAAGGTGAAGTCAATGCAGAGAACAATTCAACTATTGAGTACATTAATTAATGCCTGAAAATGAACACCATTCATTTTAACAAGACTTCTGAGGCAATATTATCTTCTCAGCACAGTAACACACACCAGTGAGTTGGTGAAAGAATGAGCAGATTTACAATACAAGCAAGAGTTGGTGCTATATCAGTCTCACATTCATTGCAATGCATAGGTCTGCACGTGGCTCATAAAGGTCTGCACTTTACATACACTTTATAATTTATAGAACTTCCACTGGAGCTGTATCACCTGTGGGATAACCTCTGCTTGGCCCCTCCAGATGGTAGGGCACTAAATGTCCCCATTAAAATTAAAGCTATGAAAGGAATCATTCCACCTTGGGGAAGGGAAGGGCTGGAAACAGAGGCTCTGAAAATCTGCAATCCCACTCCACCACTGTAACTGTGGCAAAGCAGAATGGTCACCCACTGGCCCAAGCGCCCCCTGACCCATATGGAATTCCAATGATCAGAAAATATGAGTAAAATGGGAAGGTTTCAGTGCCAGAATTGCACAGCTGGGGCGTCCACTAGGAAGGATAGAAAAAGTTGTGTCGGCCAGCCCTTGGGCATAAGTACCGACAGGTCCTGCTCAATAAACTTTGAGTTGCAATGAATCGGTCCTTTTCCAAGAAGGCCACTTTCCTTAAGGCAGCTGATCGCTCCGCGGCTGGCTGCCGTAAGGAAATTGGCCTCTCCTAATTTGGTGGGCCACCTGGCAGGTATTGTACGCCTGCTTCGTATGCACCAGAGACGGAGCTGGCAGGAATTCCACTGTATAGTGTCATCCCATCAGTCTTGCCTCCTTCTCTTACATCAGCAGCAAAGGGAGCAGATGCAAGAATTGCCTACCACCCACTCGTCCCTCAAGAAAATACTGGCACATCTGAAACCGGGCCCTGAACTGGCAGAAACAGGTCCCACCCTAATTTCCACCGTTTTTAGCCTCCCTGCCCTGATAACAGCCCCAGTGTGCTAAACCCCTCCAGCTTGACTGTGTCACTCCACTACAGATGTGTCTCCTCTTGGCTGAACAAAAAAGGACATTTACACTGATTATGGAGAGGTCTGTGGGAGAAGAGTGTGTGATGCACACTCCATTCCACCAGTGAAAAAGACTGCCTAACCGATGAGCTATAAAGTAGGTGGAATAAATTGACTATCTTGTGTTACTGTATTGTTTTAAATACCACAAGTAAAGATGTAAATGTGTAAAACTAATACAAATGTAATTAAAATATTGGGCAACATCGTTAAAATCCTTTGTGATGTAATGAGAAAGTTGTTACGGCTTCATGAAGAAATTCATTTGAAAGAATAACGACGCCATTCAATAATATGTGTGATTATAAAGGCAGGAATCACACTTGTAAATGCAGGGTTAAAATGCAGGACATTTTCACTGGGTGGATCAGGGTCATTCAGTTGATTCCCTGCCTGCTACTATATGAAAGCCTGTGAGGCACTAGGGAAAATGTATAGAGAATTGATGGATGGTTAATTTGTGACATCAATCCAGTTGTGAATAATGTACTTCAAGCAGGTTCAGTAACATCAGGATTGCTAAGGGCTACTTAACAGTAGTACTCGAGACCCAAAAAAATAAGAATCATTATTTTGTGGGATGGTAAATATTGCCCGGGGTTATGTGGTGTGTTAACATGCAGCAGTTGTTGGAATTGCTGTGTTCTAGGATGTTGCTGAGCAGAAATTAGTCTGTAAATCCAAATGGAAAAGTTGATAACCAAAGACAGAAGCCAAGACAGTTATAAATATCCGAGACAGTTACAAATATCCAGTACAATATTAGGTCGTCCAGCAAGCTGAAGAGAAAAGTAGGTTAACCTTCAAGGTGTAGCTCGTCCTCAGAACGTAACATCTAATGTATATGAGCAACTGCAGTTAACATATAGAGTGATGCTGAATAGAAGTTTTTTTTTAATTTTAAGGGAGATAATGGGATTGATGGAAATCCAGGAGACCCAGGAAATTCAGGAAGGGTGGTATGTACCCAAAAGCCATTTGAAAATTGCTTCCACTTTGAAACAGATTGCAATTCCATTGTCAAAAATGTTATAAAATTAGAAAATTTATGGGAATATTCTCTTCTGTCTTCTAGGGGAGGAGAGGAAAAGCAGGATCAAGAGGACTAAGAGGGAAAAAAGGCTTAAAGGTAAGAATGGGGTCCATTATACCATATAACTTATTCAGCATTCGTGCCCTGTCCTACTTGCGCTGATCTTTTTTTCAGCAGATCTGGGGCAAGCAGGGACGGAAAGCTGCTCCCTGACATTTACCAGGAGCAGGTCCCATCAGGCCAGACTGCATCCACCCATATGTATTGTAGATGACGGAAACGGGGGGCATGATTTTAACCCTGAGCCGGGAAGGGGGCGGGGGCGGTCAAATTGCGGACAGGAAGCCCGAAAGTATGGGTTTCCCGGCTGTCCTTACGATTTTGACGGGGGAGCAGCCAGGGAGAGGGCCAGCCAGGGAGAGGACGTGTTCAGGTAAATCTTCATGTAAGTCTTTGATTGTACGAATGGGCGGTGGGGGGGGGGGAAATGCATGGAGCATGGGTGGGCACCAGTGGGCATGGGGGTTGCAGGGGGGGGAAAGTCAGTCATGGGGGGGAGGATCAGGGGTCAGTCACAGGGCAGGAGGGTGTCGGGATCGGGGGGTCATCGCGGGGGTCCGCAATTTTTTGGGGGGTCGGGGGTCATTGCCGGGATCCGCGATCATTGCCCGGGGTGGGGGTTCCTCAATCATTGTGGGGTCATTGCAGGTGGGCTTGCCCAACATGGAGGAAGCACTCCTGCTCCTCCGGGCCCACAAGCTGTGCCAGAAAGGCACTTCCCTGCAGTGTCGGGCCTTCTCGCCTCCTTTCACGTGGCGTGTAGGAGAAGGCCCGGGATTCCCGGCCCCCAGGGGTTGAAATTGCAAATTCTGCAAAAATGGAGGCCCGCAGCCTCCTTGAAAGGTTTTAGTCACCAACCTGCCTCCTGGGAGCGGGTTGGTCACCCATCCCTCATCCCGACCCGGTGAAAACCGGAAATGGGCTGGTTGGGGGCGGGCCTGAAATGGTTGCGATTTTGAATGCCCCCCCCCGCCCCCAACCCACCCGTTTTTCAATGTTAAAATCATGCCCGGGGTCTCTGTGTTGTGTGTTCTGCATTTTCCAAGTCGGAATCTTGGACATGGATCACCTATTAGCCTCAGGCATCCAGTGATCAGAAGCGAGTGGAGAGGGCCTCAAGGTATCAAAGGCCTGTGCGAACGCTTTCGGATTGTGGCTATGTAGAGGTCACATTACCAAAATTTTAAAGTTAAAAAAATAGTTTTCTTCCTGCGGCTTAATGGCCACAGATATAAACGACAGCAACAACGATTTGCATTTATATGTCACCTTCAAAGTAGTAAAACGTCCCAAGGTGCTTCACAGGAATGTTATCAAGCAAAATTTGACACCAAGCTACTTAAGGACATATTAGGACTTGGTCCAAGAGGTAGGTTTTAAGGAGTGCCTTCAAGGAGGTAGAGAGGCGGATAGATTTAGGGAGGAAATTCCAGAACTTAGGGCCTAGGCAGCCGAAGGCATGGCCACCAATGGTAGAGCAATAAAAATCAGGGATGCGCAAGAGGCCAGAATTGGAGGAGCGCAGAGGTTGTAGGGCTGGAGGAGGTTACAGAGATCGGAAGGGGTGAGGCCCTGAAAGGATTTGAAAACAAGGATGAAAAAATGTGTACAGAAGCTGTCTTACCAGCACCACCATTGTGATTTTAACTATGATCTCTTCTATCCACATGAATGGAAGTGAATTAGTGCATTGAAGGTTTTAACCCTTGACTAGAGTTTTATCTCATCGGAGCTGCATCAGTTAGGTCTCCACATCTTGGGCTTGCTTCACTGTATATGCAATGTGTTAACTTGTTGTGCAAATAAGCCATCACTGTCTTTGCTGATTAAAGAAAACTCTGGGCTAAAATTTCTATATTTTAGGGTCCGAGAGGTAGAACAGGACCTGCAGGGCCACCTGGATCAATTGGACCTCCTGTAAGTCGTACATTTTTAAAACTGAGTCGTTAACGGTTTTCAGACTCTCTGGGGTAGATTTTCACCTTTACCGCCTGGGCCTTGAGCATCGCCTGGGTGGATGGCAGGAAGGAAAATCTAGTGGAGATGATTGCCGTCCCTTACAGAACCTGCCAGATTTTGCGCTCTGTGCTCTGCCCAGGTGACGCTTAATAGCCAAAAATCTACCCCTATAAGAAGTTGTCAGAGTTAGATACGGAGTAATATTTCTGCACCAATACTGACACAAATATTGAAAAGATTAGGCCAGGCAGGTGGCATTGTGCAAACACTCCAGTGGTATATGTTACATTAACAGCCAAACATGACTTCAGTCTCAGCCAATATCAGTCAGCAAAATATCAATAATCAGAAAGTCATTTTAGGGTAAGCCAGCCAGTTTAAGAATACCACAGCACATTGATTTGGTCATTTACATTCTGTTCTGTGAGAGGCTGGTAATACAGGAACATAGGAATAGGAGTGGGCCATTCAGCCCCCCCGAGCCTGCTTCGTCATTCAATTAGATCATGGCTGATCTGTACCTCAACTCAATTTATCCAATTTAACTCCACATGCCTTGATACCCTTACCTAACAAAAATCTATCATTCTCAGTTTTATGATGGGATGTATTTTTGGCCAGTTTCCATGTTGTCCAAGTGACAAATATGACTCGAACACACTACACACATTTACCCTCATTTAAACAAGAAGTTGTACCATTTTAATAACAACTGAATGAATCCAAATCTTCAGTTGTTCCACTAAGTGGAGGGATGTCTCCAAAATTAACTTGCACAATCCCAGAGTTTCACTGTGTCACTAAATTGGACTATCTCGCTCGTGTGGGAATGGAGGACTAGTAACATGACTGACCAGCTGTCTACACCTCCTGCTGTGACAGAAAGATCTGCAGGAAATCCACAAGTTGTTTGCCCAGTTTTCATCTGCATGATTGGTCTCAGACATACGAATTCATATTAAGGGGAAAGAATTGAATTTTTAAAACATTGGTTGACTTGGGGGAAATGCATTCAGTTTACACTGATAAAGTATAAAGCATTTCTGAACATGATCCCACTGTAAATCTTTCAAACTGACAGTATTGCTAATCCACTTGATTTTAGCTTCTGTTGTAAACAGTAAAACAAAAGCAAAATACTGTGGATGCTGGAAGCACTCAGCAGGTCAGGCAGCATCTGTGGAGAGAGAAACAGAGTTAATGGGCCCGATTTTACCAGGGGTGCGGGTTCCCGGCGGATGGGCAAGCGGGCGCGTTGGTAACGCGCCCGGTGAAATTAGTGGGTTTCCCGCGCGATCGCAGCAGGCAACGCACTAATTGGATCCACTTACCTGCTCCTCTGGGTTCCCCGCAGCTGATCTGCGCGTCGGGCGGGCTGCGCATGCGCAGTAAGATCTGTCAGCTGGAGGCGCTCTATTTAAAGGGGCAGTCCTCCACTGACAGATGCTGCAAGAAATAGCAAAGATGACTGCATGGAGCAGCCCAGGGGGACGGCTGCTCCCAGTTTAATGATCCCTCACCCCAGGTATCAATACATGGGGTGAGGACACAGATCTTCCACCCAGCGGGCGGGAGGAAGTGGCCCGCCTCTGCCACCAGGAAGGCCTGGCTCGAGGTGGCAGAGGGGGTCACCCGCGCCACCAACATATCGCCCACCTGCACACAGTGCAGGAGGCGGTCCAATGACCTCAGTAGGTCAGCCACAATGAGTACACGTAGTCTTTCCCCTACACTCCGTCTGCTACATCACTGCCCCCACCCCACATCTCCTTCGGCACTGCCAACACTACTCTGTCACATCACCCCTCATACCCACTCAAACCCCATCCTCATCTTACCTGCACCTACTCACCTCGCCAGTACTCACCCCGCCACTACCACGCAACCCAATCCTCATACAATCTCATGGCTCTATCCCATACTCACCCTCTCGTGCATCTCTCTCACGGCCACCTGCCACCACCTGTGCTGCAGCCACAGGGCATGCATCACATATGTGCAGTATGCAGCGTAAGGCAAACGTGTCGTGAGCATGAAGGGGATGCACAAGGGTGTTTGAGGGTTTGTCATGGTTGTTACTTCTATTGAATTTCAGAACAACTCACATCACACATTATATTGGCACCACTACTGCCATGTCTTCGCGAATCCTGTCCGGTTTGTGCAATAAAGCCCACTCCTGGGTATCACTATGAGGACCCACCACTGATGCCACCCATTGTGTCACTACAGAGTGGGTGTAGGTGTATTTGCAGGGCTCTTCTGCGCAGATGACTGAGAGACATCGGCGATGTCCCCGGTGGCACCCTGGAAGGATGCGGAGGAGAAGTTCGGGAGGGCAGTGGTGACTTTGACACCGACAGGTAGGAAGATGGTGCATGGGCCAGCCAGGAGCAGCTCGGCATGAAAGAGGCTGCAGATGTCCACGGCTACATGTCGAGTGACTCTGAGCCTCCGTGTGCACTGCTGCTCAGAGAGGTCCAGGAGGCTGCGCCTCGGTCTGTGGACCCTGTGGCGAGGGTAGTGCCCTCTGCGACGCATCTCTCTCTGCGGTAGCCCTCCCTCCTGCTGTGCAGGTGGATGTGTCACAGCACTCTGTTGTGGAGCTCCACGTGTCAGAGGTGGACGGCGTGGATGGCGAGGCTGGTGATGCTGTTCGCCCTCTGAGGAGGTCATGACTGCAGCTACGGCGGCCCCCATCCGCAAGATGTACATCTGAGGGGGTCCGCAAGGTAGGTACATGTCTCCGGACCCCGGGGTAAGTGTGCAGGTTGGTGACTTTGTCTGTCAGGAGGAGGGTGGTGGAGGCCAAACTTTGTCCCAAATGACAGAGTGGCCTCCTGCAATGAGTGAGGGTCTCCCCGCCCCCCCCCCCCCACAACCTGTCAAATGGACCCTTGCAGCTGCCACAGGCTGACAGCTGCAACACGTCCATTCCAGCTGGGAGTGTTTCCCCCATTACGGGAAACAGTCCCATGTTGCTCAAAAATCACACACAGTCCCTTAATCTGGTCAGTTAATGACCTGAAATAGCAAAGTAAATAGCGTCAAATGGCATCCCGCTGGCTTTAATTGCCTGCGGGATTCTCACCAGCGGGGGCTGCGCGCATGCCCGCGCGTCAGCGGGGAACCCGGAAGTGGGCGGGATCGAGGCGCGATCCGGTCCCGCTCCTCCATTTCGCAATTTTCGAGGCCCCCCCGCCGAGAACGCACCCGAGAGCGGGTGCTAAAATCGGGCCCAATGTTTCAGTTCAATCACTGACCTGAAATGTTAACTGTGTTTCTCTCTCCACAGATGCTGCCTGACCTGCTGAGTGTTTCCAGCATTTTCTGTTTTTATTTCTGTTATAACCAGTCTCCTAATTCAGCGCTGAAATGTAATATAACAGTTCCCTGTATCTTGCAGCAAAGTAAAATGTAATATTGCCACAGTTCAAGTATGATTTGATCATGAATCAACTGTTCTTGCTCATTACAAAAGTATTCTGAGAACAAAATAAGAAAACCCTTTCCACTACCTCCATAGGGGAAGATTTCCTCTGTGCACTGTGTCGCTCAATTGGAAAATAGTTCTTTATAAACACATTTATAATTTTCCTACACAAAGTGCACAGAAAAAATCTTCCCCCCCTCCCCTTTCCTTTCCAGAATAATATAGGTTGCAGTGTGTTTCAAGGTTGTAATGCATCCTGAGTTGTTGACCGATAGATCACTTAAGCTTTGCTGACACAATTTCGAACATTGTCTCACCTCCTAAATGTGTTACAGCCTTGTAACATGCTCCAACCTCTATGTTATCCTACAGCTAGCAATATTGTAATACCCACAATAGAACAACTGAGTTTAAAAAAGAACAGAATATAAAGATTAATCTTCAGGGGAAAACATGCAAGGAAGCTGGGAATAGTCAAATAAAATACTGTATTATTCCACAGGGAATTCCAGGACTAAGAGGAGAAAAGGGGATTCGCAGGCTGAAAGGGCAAAAGGTAATTGATGTACCATTTACCTGTACAACATTCTGCTTGAACTGTCAGGCATTTTCACTTAACATTACCACAGCTAAGATTTCTCTTTGTTAAAGGGATTGATGGGAGATGCAGGACTTCCAGGACCTCCTGGAGATCAGGGGAAGAAGGTATGTGGAGGACTATTTAAATATTGCTCACAACTAAAATGAGCCTTGTGTATTTTAGTGACAGTTCTCAATTAACCAGCAAAAGTAAAACAGCAGGTTGTCTGTATCTGTAATATTCGATACAGTTTAAGTGCAATGTGCATGGCGCCCCTGATGTTCCAGTTGATAGTCGTAGCCTATACAAACTAGACTGAGTTTGATTCCCAATTTGAGTGGATGTCAGCCAGCGATTGGCATGTACAGTTGTCCTTAGGATCTCTGGATTACAGAGGGCAAAAGTTAATCCCACCTCTCGTTGCTATTCAGTGGTTCCTGCTGGAAAGTGGATGTGTACAAATGAAAGGTGAGTGGAGAATTGTGCTCACTGATGATATCCTCCATGGACAATAGCCTGACAATACTCGCTCAGGCTCTCACATGGAGAATGGCTGAGAAACTTGAGGGCTGTTGGTGCTCATGAAACTAACTATAATAAACTAACTAAAGAAAAAAGGGTGGCATTGCCAAATTTAGAGCCCCCTGGTTATCTGGAAGTATGCAGGGCAAGGTAAAGCAGAAAAAGAAAGCTTATGACTGTCACAGAAAACTAAATACTGCAGAAAGCCTGGAGGAGTATAGAAAGTACAGGGATGACGTAAATAAGAAAAGCAAAGAGAGGGCATGAAAAAAATACGAGCTAGTAAGAGTAAAGAAAACCCAAAGATGTTTGATCAGTACATTAAGAACAAGCTAAG
This sequence comes from Heptranchias perlo, assembly GCF_035084215.1. NCBI lineage: Eukaryota > Metazoa > Chordata > Chondrichthyes > Hexanchiformes > Hexanchidae > Heptranchias > Heptranchias perlo. The sequence continues at coordinate 13,933,914 of NC_090355.1, read as the reverse complement.
GAAAAGGTGGGACCTATCAGGGATGATAAAGGTAACTTGTGTGTCGAAGCAGAGGATGTGGGTAGGGTTTTAAATGAATATTTTGTCTCCGTATTCACAAAGGAAAGGGATGATCCGGACAAAGTAGTTGAAGAGGAGAGGTGTAAAATATTGGATAAGGTAAACATAACAAGAGAGGAAGTATTAGAGGGACTGGAATCATTGAAAGTTGATAAGTCACCAGGGCCGGATGGATTGTTTCCTAGGCTATTGAAGGAAGCCCGGGAGGAAATAGCGGATGCTCTGAGGATCATTTTCCAATCCTCACTCGTTACAGGGGAGGTACTGGAGGACTGGAAGACTGCAAACGTAGTACCATTGTTTAAAAAGGGTACGAGGGAAAGGCCGAACAATTATAGGCCGGTCAGTCTTACCTCGGTGGTGGGCATACTATTAGAATCAATACTGAGAGATAGGATAAACTGTCACTTGGAAAGGCATGGTTCAATCAGGGATAGTCAGCATGGATTTGTTCAGGGAAGGTCATGCCTTACAAATCTGATTGAATTCTTTGAGGAAGTGACAAGGAGGAATTATGAGGGTAGTGCAGTGGATGTTGTCTACCTGGATTTTAGTAAGGCATTTGACAAGGTCCCACATGGCAGACTGGTCAGAAAGGTAAAAGCCCGTGGGATACAGGGAGATGTGGCGAATTGGATCCAAAATTGGCTCAGTAACAGGAAATAAAGGGTAAAAGTTGATGGATGTCTTTGCGAATGGAAATCCATTTCCAGTGGTGTGCCACAGGGCTCAGTGTTGGGTCCCTTGCTGTTTGTGGTATATATTAATGATTTGGACTTGAATGTAGGGGGCATGATTGGCAAATTTGCAGTCGACACAGAAATTGGCCGTGTTGTTGATAGTGAAGAGGATAGCTGTAGACTCCAACAAGATATCAGTGGATTGGTGGAATGGGCGGAAAAGTGGCAAATGGAGTTCAACCCGGAGAAGTGTGAGTTAATGCACTTAGGGAGGGCAAACAGTAAAAAGGAATACGCAGTAAACGGGAATATATTGATAGGGGTAGAGGAAGTGAGAAACCTTGGAGTGCACGTGCACAGGTCCCTGAAAGTGGCAATACAGGTAGATAAGGTTGTGAAGAAGGCATACGAAATGTTCTCCGTTATTAGCTGAGGTATAGAATACAAAAGCAGGGATGTAATGATGGAACTGTATAAAACGCTGGTAAGGCCACAGCTGGAGTATTGTGCGCAGTTCTGGTCACCACATTACAGGAAGGACGTAATTGGTCTGGAGAGTGCGCAGAGAAGATTTACAAGAATGTTGCCAGGGCTTGAAAATTGCAGCTACGAGGAGAGATTGGATAGACTGGGGTTGTTTTCCTTGGAGCAGAGGAGGCTGAGGGGAGACTTGATTGAGTGTACAAAATTATGAGGGGCCTAGATAGAGTAGACAGGAAGTACCTGTTTCCCCTAGCGGAGAGTTCAAGAACTAGAGTTCATAGATTTAAGCTGATTGGCGGAAGGATTAGAGGGGACATGAGGAAAAACTTTTTTACCCAGAGGTTGGTGGGTGTATGGAATTTGCTGCCCGAATTGGTGGTAGAGGCAGGGACCCTCAACTCTTTTATAAAGTACCTGGACCTGCACCTAAAGTGCTGTAAGCTGCAGGGCTACGGACCGGTGCTGGAAGGTAGGATTAGAATGGGCACCTGGTTGTTCTTCAAGCCGGCGCGGACACGATGGGCCAAATGGCCGCCTTCTGTGCTATGCCTTTTCTATGGCTCTCTGGTTCTACAATGAAGGTTTTTGTTATTAGCACTTTCGAACGGCTTAGTTCAGATTTCGCTGGGACTGTATTGCTTTCAGTTGGTCCGATGCAGCAAATGGCATTAATAAAAATATAAACAGCATAATTGTTATACATAGAGTCGACAGAGCAATTTCAAAATTGGTATATATTTTGATTAAGTTCATATTAGCCAAAGCGTTTTGCTTATTCTCAAACACGGCAGGCATCCAAATTAAGTAAATACTGTTTTATTTAAATTAAGTTAAAAGCTACCCTTAAAAGCAGATAGATGCACATATATTGATTATTATCACCAGCAAAAACTTCTAGGCTCATAAATTTGTAAAAATAAAATGTCCTAAGATATTTAATCTTAATGGTGAAATTGTAAGGTGATGTGTAAAAGCAAGTACTCAAAAGGATTGCAGTCTGAATACATTTTTGTGTCTCATTGTTTAAGGGGAAACCAGGATTTCAAGGTTTACCAGGATTGCCAGGCCATAAGGGTGAGCAGGTAAATACCACAACCCTAAATACAACTGTCCTGTAAAATATAAACGACAGGGTGCATTCTGTACAAAAGAGGTCTGAGTGGCAGATTGTCGTGTTTTTGGGTTTGTCAATATAACTATATTTTTCTTAAAATGGCTTCACCAGCCACTTGCACATGTGGACCTCATATACCCTGCAATCTGGAGTGTGCCATTTCTGTCCAATATCTAGGTAAATAATAGCAAGACACCGGGATCATAACAGAGCACCCTCACTCTGTACACCACCTGCTGGAATGTATCATGTCCTGCCACCTGATAATGTTCTCATCCAACGGTGAACTGGATACACACAGAAATGAGATGCAGGCTTTAAAGCAACAAGTAATTTTATTTACACAAGTTAGATGAAAAAATAGTTAACAGTATAACTCAGTAAAATGGATATTTCTCTACGTTCATCAACACACAACAATAATAAGGACAAAACTTGCCTTTTTAAACATATAGGGTAATTTTAACCTAATCTGCCCGGTGGGAGTCTGACAGAATCGGATTGGGCACTCATTTTACACCCCGCCTTATTTTACTTTCTGTTGACTTCAATGGAAAGTAAAATCAAGGCAGAGTGTAAAGTGGGTGCCAATCCAATCCTGTCAGACTCCTGTTGGGTGGGTTAGGTTAAAATAACCTCTATTGTCTCAAAACAGAAGTTTACTTTACATGGCCACAATCTAGCCAAGCTTTCTTTTTCTAAGCTGGGATTCACTTTTGAAACACAGATAGCCCTTTGGCTGTTGGTTGTGAGATTCATTCACCGACTGCTGATTTAAAACTGACTCCCAATATAATTCTGCGAGAGGAGGGCCATGACCATGAGCTGTCAGTCTTTTGAGGATTTCAGCTCATCTTTTCTACCTACTTCAAACCGACTTCTCAAAAGAGCTCAGAAATAGCTGTCACTCAAAGTCACTATCTCAAACTGGAGCCGAGCCTTTGATCTGTGTCCAGGTGACTTGCAATCATCTTGACACAAAAGCAGCAGATAATATGCCTCCCATGATTTCATTATAGCAAATCACCATTCATCAATATTAAATGAAGCTAATCTCTGACAACGGCCCAAGATTTTAGTCATTGAAAGTGATAGCTCTGTCCAGTTGACACCTTGAATTTACTACTGCCCTTATCAATTCACATTTATTACAGATGCTGCAGCAAGCTCGTTTAGAACTGAACTAATATGTTTCCCTTGGGGAAATCTCCTAACTCTTGCTACATGGCTCACTGTACACTCCTTCTTTCTTTCTTCTCCCCTGTTTTTAAATGTCTTTCGACATCTTCTATATTGAAGACATCAAATAAATGCTGGTTGTTGTCTTCTGGAAATACTGGAGCTTGGTATGGGGAATGTGGGTTTAATCGTGGTAATTCTTATGGGTATCTATGATATACATTGATGCATTTTAATATCTGTGTTCTAAATGATGCTGATGACATATTAATTTGTTTCCTGCAAAACAAAATGTCCATAACATATGATTCAAATAGCTCAGAATCTTGAAACTAATCTTTGTTGTTAAACTGAGTTGTGTTTCTATCTATTGAATTTTTCCAATGGAAAGTATCATCAAAGGAACAGGTCCTGGAAAGAACATTGATGATTATCTTGATGAAAGTTCAAGATAAACAACAACAGCATGTGACAATTCCCTCGCATTTGACCTCCAGTATTTCAGCTGATGCTCTTTTATCGTAAATTCATATTCTGACTTTTGGCAAACTTTTGTTTTGTTTCCTGTTAGCTCACAGAACAAATTTTCGGTTGACTGAGGAATGGAGTGTTGAAAAGCTTTACACTGTAATGAAAATGTTTGCACTGCAACTGCATTATTCAGCCAGAAGAGGACAGCCTCTGGCAGTATAGAACAGAGCTGTTCTATTTTCTGTAACTGAAGGACTTGCATCACATTCCATGACTGAGTAGCAGATCACATCTGGATTGGTTTTCAGTTGTAGATAACTGCATAATCTACCATAGATTCGAGGTATTTACTGAAATTCGGCTGATGATGAATGGAAAACAGGAAGAGTATAGAACTTGGAGTCTACAAATTTAATTAGTTAATGATCTGCAGACTGAATTCTCTGGTCTGATCATCTATCATCCATTAGATTGATAAGGAGTGCAATCAATTGCTTGCATTAATTAAAGCTTCAGATTAACTAATTTATTTCACAATACTGTGTTATTAACCTTGTTGAAGCTTTCGTCAAATGCAGGAACACTGCATCAACTAATATCCTACTGTCCAGGAACTTCAGAATTTCACCACAACAGTAAATTAATGTGGTTTAAGTAGAATACTTTAGAATAAGAGGGAAAATCCTCAGTGTCTAAGTACATATCTAATGTTCCACCCCAATTACAGACAGAACAGATAGAAATGGGTCTGAAATTGTTGAGTCTCAGACACATACAAGGCAGCACTGGGGGCAAAATATTGATATGGCATGGAACAGCCTGGAATGTGTAAACATTTGTGTTCCGTTGTTCATTGTTCTCTTATCTGGAATAGAAACTCGTTAATAAGAACAGGGTCTGGATTTCAACAGCACAAGGAGCAATATAATTCCCATGTGTTTGCAATTCCCAAAAAATGCAAAAACGTTCCCCATCTGTTAGAGTTTTTTTATTTTGTATAAATGTTTCATTCAATCCTCTTTATTCTTTTATTGTATCTTCAAAGTGGGAGTAAAAATCGTGGAATTTGTAATATATTTGAAAACTAATATTACTCAACACTACTGGATAAAATGGACAACCAAGAATATAACATTAGAACAGAGATATTGTTTTTAATTTATTCACTTGCAGTCAATATCTAACTTGTGCTTGGCTGATTTTTACAGATTTGACCATGATGTCAGACCCATGCATTGCATGAGTAACACAAAGTGATTTAATTTGTTTATGATGACAGGGTGACATTGGCTGGCCTGGTGATGAAGGAATGGAAGGATTGCCAGGAGTGCCGGTAAATGGTGCTAACGTTAATTAGTATTGCCATTGTATTTCAATAAAGCTTTAAATTGTTTGTTGCATTTTAATCCTCAAGCTGAACTACCTGTCCAAACTTTAAATATTGTTAAAAACTGACTCATTTGGTGAATGTACCATCCAGAGCAAGATTGAAGCTTCAATCCATGCTTGGTGCTTGGCCAGCAGCCTTCAGCTGGGGTTGTCGTACAGGTGGTACAACGAGCCTCTGGACCTCAGGGTGGGGGAATGGAAAAAAAACAGCCAATGGTTGTGTTTATAATTGTCATCCATTGCTGCTGGAAAGTGTTCATGGGTGGTCATCATCTGAGGACAGGAACAGGCTCGATTGTGATGCCTCCACAGTTGAACAGCCTGCCAACACTGTTGTGGCCCATACGAGAAGAATGGCCAATCTGGTGAGGTACTGGAGGCTAAGTCATTGTGGAACTGTACCCCAGTAGATCAGCAACTTCAGAGAAGGAGATAATTAAGTGGGCAGACGATTTTTAACAAGGAAACTAAATGAATAGAAAATGCTTTTTATCTGGTTAATATATTATCTTAGAGGCCAGGTTCCTTTTTTAGAATAGAAAGAAGCATCTGTGAATATTATTTCTTCAAGTAACACTATTTTACTTCATGAAAATAAAACTGGTGCTGTTTTGTGCTTCATTGCAGGGTTACTTAGGACCAAAGGTAAGCAGTTTCCTACCAATTCAGTGAGTGTATAAATGTGTCTAGGTACAAGTTAGACTGTTTAAGAATTAAAAAGCACACCAAGGTTAAAAGCATTTCAAAGGTTTATCAAGATCAAGTAAACATAGCTCACAAAACTCAGACTACAGAAAAGGAATGTCAGTGGTATGTGTTGTGGAATTGCTCTGTATGATATTAGTAGTGATTACATTATTGTGTTTGTATGACATTCCTCTGCCCACTATTTTAGCCAAGGTGTTAACTCATTTAAAACAAACATGTACATGACTTTCGTAAAAAGCAAAGAAATGTCATGTAATTGTGTTATTGATCTTGCACGAAGGGATTTCTACTTAACGACATGTGCAGTAAAGGATACACAAGGAATGTCAGGATGTTCCATGAACATCTGGTTTTCAAGTAATTGATTTGCTCAAATGCAGTCGAGTTGTTGGTTGTTTTACTTTTATATAACTTGGATTGTCTTTCACTGTGTTTTTCTGTGACTATCAAAATTCAATAATTGATGCTACCAACACTTGAGCGACAGGCTTAAACAAACAAAGCATAGCACTTGTGAGCTTCCCTCGTTGTGTGACAAGATTTATTATTTATATTTTTGTTGCCTTAATTGCGGGCTTTAAAGTGGCTTTTGACAAGTCAGGAAACTCTGCGATAAAAGTTTTCAAAATAGCATTTAGGAAGAGGATGTGGCTGCAGTGTGGGAGAGGGGAGAAAATGTTTGAGGGGGCCATCGTAAGAGGTAAGATAGTAGTTTTTATGACAGGAGAAAAATACTGGGTCATTCATACATTCCATGATTCCAGAACAAACTGCCCCGTGGCCCCTTCCCTAAAGGAATTCATCCAGGTTTTCTTTTTCACCTCACCTACCAGGAAACTGTTGTACCTTCCCCCAACCAAGAACCTGCTCTACCTTCCCCCCCCAATCCACCAGAAACCCGCTCCACCTCACCCACCCGACCAGGAACCCGCTCCACCTCACCCACCCGACCAGGAACCCGCTCCACCTCACCCACCCGACCAGGAACCCGCTCCACCTCACCCACCCGACCAGGAACCCGCTCCACCTCACCCACCCGACCAGGAACCCGCTCCACCTCACCCACCCGACCAGGAACCCGCTCCACCTCACCCACCCGACCAGGAACCCGCTCCACCTCACCCACGCGACCAGGAACCCGCTCCACCTCACCCACCCGACCAGGAACCCGCTCCACCTCACCCCCCCCGCCCCCCAAAACCAGGAACCCGCTCCACCTCACCCCCCCCCCCGCCAAAGAACCCGCTCCACCTCACCCCCCCCCGCCCACCAAAACCAGGAACCCGCTCTACCTCCCCACCAGCAATGGGTTCCACCAACCCCAACGAAACCCATTTCACCACCCACACTGTTAACCTGTTGCATAATTCTATAACACTCTTACTAAAAATCATTGCCTAAGTTTACTTTGACACTTGAAACGTGAAACTGCAACTCAATCCTCAAATCCTGTGTTTAACAGAATAAATTTCCTACATCCAAATTTTCCACACCTGTGAAAATCTTAGAGTCCCCTCATACTCTTCCTCTCCAGAGAGTTGGTCCCATGGTAAACAATCTTTCCTCATGACACAGCCCTCATAGTTCAGGATTCAGCCGTGTCGCCCTCCATTGGACTGCCTCCAATAATTGTGGATCTTTTATGTAATGTGGGGACCAAAACTGAACACAACTCTCGACGTGGCCTCACTAAGGCCAAATACAATGTGAGTATGGCCCCCTTTTACTTATAAGTCACAATCCTAGCTACACATCCCGACATTTTATTTGCTTTCTTGACTGCCTACAGGACTGAACCCAGAATTTTAGCAACCCATCTACCAAAACCCCCCAATCTCTCTCCTCTAATGCCTCAAGTACTTTACTTTCGACCTAATGTGGCTTTATATTTGTTTTTAATTCCATCTGCTACTCTCTGCCCATTAACTCAGGTCCCTTTGGGTTACTGCACATGGCTTTGCATTATTAGTCACTGCACCCATCTTGGTGTTATCTGCAAACTTAGAAACCTTGGACAATATTCTTTCCTCTGTCATTTCTAAAAATTATAAAGAACAGTAGCTCCAACACTGACCCCTGTGGGTCTCCACTGGCAACTAGTTTCCATGATGATATCTAGCCACCTACCATCACTCTTGGCAACCTTTCAGCAACATTTTAATCCAGTCTAATACAACCTATCGCATCGGTATGCACCTTGTGAGCAGTCTGTTCTGGACAGTGCCAAATGCTTTCCTGAAATCCAGGTCGATAACATTCAAGTGGATTAAATATTCTGGTAATAGCATTAAGAAGTTTGTCAGTGGAATATTTCTTTCTCAGACAATATGATTTGCCTCCTGTTAGAAACTAAACAGTCTGCAGGCTCTCCTGATGGCTCAAGAAGTTAATCTAATGAGTAGTTGAGCCATATGAATCAGAAAGGTCCTCGGCTCAGTGCTCACTTACTGCTTAGTTAACTGCTCTCAGCTGAGGCAATGGTTAGGGTGCTATCGTTGGCCTTCACACTTAGGTTAGGAGGGAGAAATGAGTTTGAGTTCCTGCTTATAGTTGCTTTGCAACACCAACAACAACTTTCATTTATATAACGCCTTTAACGTCTTAAAACATCCCAAGACGCATCACCGGAGTGTTATCAAACAAAATTTTACACTGAGCCACATAAGGAGGTATTAGGACAGGTGACCAAAAGCTTGGTCAAAGAGGTAGGTTTTAAGGAGCATCTTAAAGGAGAAGAGAGAGGTAGAGAGGTGGAGAGGTATAGGGAGGGAATTCCAGAGCTTCGGGCCTAGGCAGCTGAAAGCACAGCCCCCAACAGTGGAGTGATTAAAATCAGGGATGCACAACAGGCAACCTTTGCTGGAAGAGTGCCTGTGTTTGTGTGCGCCTGTATCTATGCGAGTGTGTCTGATCAATCAATTGGGGATAGGATTGGGTTTGGTTGTGCTGTCCCGACACTGAATAGTTTGCTATTACTCACTATCAAGGCTCACTTGAGGGTGACATGCCAGTGTGGAACCGTACTCCAGTAAGGAATCAATGGGGCTGATTTTTTGTCTTCACCACTGGGCAGGAAATGGGGTGGCAGCACAGCACTTACCAACTATGTTTTCGCCCAGTGGTGAAGACCACCATTTTGGTGAGGGCCTTGAAATGGGCAACCCAGGCGTCCGCCAGAAACAAACAGATGCCTCCATAGCACCCCAATGCAATTTTGAAGTACCAACAGGTGGAGTGTACGCTGAGCATGCTCTGCCCTTTGATACTTGGCGTTGAGCGGCCTAACCTAAAGGGAAGCCACTCCAAAACCCTCACGGGTAAGTTTTAAAATTATTTTTATGGGACAAGGATGCCCATTCCTCCATGCCCTCTTTCCCCTTTTACTTACCATGACTAGCTCAACTCTGCAGAGGAGCTGCTGAATTTCGCACCCTATCAATTGATGAGCTGCCTATTAGTGCTTGTTCATTGCTGGCAGCTCGTCGATTATATTTAAGTGAGGCCCAACCCTGAAAATGGTTCAGGCCACCGACCAGTTCCATTGGGCAGGTGGTGTCCTTCTCCACCCAATGGATTTAGTCACACGAAAATCTACCCCAATGTGTTTGGGAGAGATAGAGAGGGGAGAGAATTGGCAAGAGAAATAAAAAGGGGGCAAGCATTGCACAAACTAAGCACTTATAATTTGTTAAAACTATAGCCTGATCTTTGATGGCTGCGATCTATCAAAATTTAGCTTCTCACTCTGTGCGACATTACCACAATGTACTGTTTAACTGTTCTAATAGTTATACATATAGTTATCAATAAATAGAACCCTTAGCAAGATAATTAAAATTGATTAACACTGTCACTGGTTTTCAGGGACTTAAAGGATTTTCAGGACTGCCAGGGACAAAAGGCATTCTAGGACCGCCAGTAAGTAACGAGTTTAGTATCATATAAATATCTCCATAGTCATATGTTATCTCCCACACTGCTTTTTTTTCAATGTACCATTGTGCTTTGTTCTTGTAGCACATTTCTTGTTTGAGAAAGAGGGTGGGGTGGAAAGGTGAATGGGGGGCAGTTGATGGGATGTCGACTCCGCTCACTATTTTTAGTACCGATCTGCGATTGGCCAACAGGAAGACTCTTTCTGGTTGGGCGAGGTATTTGCAATCAGTGGAGTTACACGGGAACAAATGGGACATGTTTACTTCTGTGACATCATCAGAGGCAAGGAGTTCAAGGCTGGCCAGTCTTTATTTGAGGCACATACCTGAATATGTAATAGGGGCAATACCTTGAGTAAAAAGTACTCCCCTAATACTTCACTTCCCTTTTAACATATCTTTACTGCACATGGATACAGCACACGCAGTTCACATTGACTAGGGAGTAAATGCTGCAAACAGTTGCCATGGACTGGCTGGAAATACACAGCAGGACAGTCATTATCTATAGAGAGACAAGATAGGTAAGGGGTTTCGGGTAAAACATTTAATCAAAACCGAAAGATAGGTAAGCATTTTAGCAGGTTTGGGAGAAAGGAGGCCCCTCGAGAAACAGCAGACAGTCCAAATAGAGAGAAGAAATTAATGGGTTGAATGACCTGCAATTTGCTTGAAAGAAAAAGCAGGAAATTGTTAAATGATATAAAACAGTAGAACATTGATAATTGAGTGGGAGATCTGAGAATGTGTAAACAGGGTAAAGCAGCATTGAAACGACCCAGCTGCATGTAATTAGCAGCTGCATTTCTGTCACGTGACTTTTCTGTGAATCAAAGTGTATCCTTGCAAACAGCTGTGCTGTACAGTGATAACACAATGACTTCTATATAGAGTTAACACATTCACTGCGTGGAAGTGCACTGTTTGAGATTATATGTGAATAGGACATGTGTTAGTTACACTGTGGAATGTTAATGTGAAACTCAAGCCCACGTCGCAGACTTCGGTGACATTCAAATTTGAACATCTCATAGAAAGAAATCCTCTAGTTTTCATTTAAAAAAAAGAAAAGAAAGTCTTGCATTTATATAGCACTTTTATGTCCTCAGGATGTCCCTATACACCTTCACAACCAATGAATTACTTTTTGAACTGTAGTCACTGTTGTAATGGAAGGAAGGAAGGTGATTATCGGGTGGCTTTCGACATCATTGGCCAACCTCATCTCCTGGTGAATCAAGGAGAAACCCTGATATTGGTCACGGGAATTCAACCCTCTGACCCTCCAGAATGAAGAGATAGCCACTATTCAAGTCACTAACTCTGGACTTGAGGGAAAAATCAAAAAAAGTGATTTTATGGTGTAACAAGAATGTTTCCATTTCTTTTAGGGTCGCCCTGGTCCTCCTGGTCTACCAGGGCCTTCACTGACGATTTCTGAAGAAGAATTCCAGGTGCGCAATGTAATAAGTCTGTACATGTTTCCCCACCCCAAACACAAATGTTCTCACTTGAAGGAGCTAACTTATGCTGGAGTATAATTCCATTGGCACAAACCATATCCAATACCTCTTCTTTTTGATTTGTGAGCCTAAACAATATATTTCAGTAGGCTATACTACCATGAGGTCATCACCCCTGAGACAACTGACATCAGTGCCCATGCACTTACAAAAATGAATTGCACTGGGAAGCAGGAACCGTAGCTGCTGATTTTTTTTCTCTCCTTCAACCTGATGCACTGAGGCTATTTATAACACCTCAACTGTTGCTGTCCCTGAGATGCTGACTCAGTGCAGATGGCATTGGAACCCTTCTGAACTGTGTGGCTCAGTTGGACTCTTGGCAGTGCCTCTACCAACTGATCCTAGTGGGTAACATGAAAATTGTCCACATCACAAATTATACAAAACACCACAAATCTCTCCGCTGTCCCATTTCATTCAGGATGTCCCAACTTTAAGTAGCACAGCTTTAAAATGTGGTAGCAGTCTGTCAAACTGCCAAACCAGAGAAAGCAGGTGATTGGCCAGTTCAATAGAAAACAAGCACTCATCCAAGTTCTCCCTTTCAACACACTGAAGCTTTAGAGGTTATGAGTTCGGTATTGTCACTTAATAACTCCACTCTAAAGCTACTGAAAATCAGTAACTGTTACACTCGGTGTCCAAATGTACAAGGTCCATTGTGTCAAAAGGTGCAGTGCACTCCTGTTAAATGTATAGCTGATTTTTTCACACTTCTATGCACAGTGAGAGTATAAATTGAAGAGGAGTCTACATAATAGATACTGAACAACATATTCATGTAGGGAAAATGTTTTTAAAAAATATTGGATAAGAAGACTGGGTAAAACTGCTTAAAAATATCAGAGCATGATTTTTACAGTACCATGTCTTCAGGAGTGTCGGGGTTACAGTTAGCATCCCACAGAATTGTAATGTAAGAGCCCCAGAGTTGGGCCTCTAGTACAGTCCCACTTGTCGATTGCAGCAAATTGCACATTCCAGGCAGTGTTCAGTGATTACTGTCCTCCCACTTCCTGGTGGTGCAACAAGGATGATACCAGAACTGAGAAGGTGCAACTGTCAGGAAAGACTGAACGGGCTGGGGTTCTTTTCTCTCGAAAGGAGAAGACTGAGGGATGACCTGATAGAGGTCTTTAAGATTATGAAAGGGCTTGATAGGGTAGATGTAGAGAAGACATTTCAACTTGTGGGGGAGACCAAAACTAGGGGCCATAAATATAAGATAGTCACTAATAAATCCAGTAGGGAATTCAGGAGAATCCGCAAGGAGTAATTGAGGTGAAAGCGTTGATGCATTTAAGGAGAGAGTATAAGAAAGTCTAAGATTGATTTACAGTGCACAAAGCATGTTAAATAAGGTTGGAGAGCTACAGGCGCAATTAGCCACATGGGAATATGATGTTGTGGCAATAACGGAGACCTGGCTCAAAAAAGGGCAGGATTGGGTCCTAAATATTCCTGGATACAAGGTGTTCAGGAAAGATAGGGAAGGAAAAAAAGGAGGGGGGTGGTGGCAGTATTGATTAAGGAGAATATTGCAGTGCTGGAGAGAAAGATGTCCTGGAGGGGTCAAGGACAGAATCTATTTGGTTAAGAGTTAAGAAACAATAGAGGTGCCATTACACTATTGAATGTATTCTATAGGCCACTAACTAGTGGGAAGGATATAGAGGAGCAAATTTGCAGGGAAATTACAGAGAGGTGCAAAAGCCATAGAGTAATGATAATGGGGGACTTCAACTATCCTAATGTAGACTGGAATAGTAACAATATAAGGGGCAAAGAGGGGGAGGAATTTTTGAAGTGTATTCAGGAGAACTTTCTTAACCAGTACGTTTCCGGCCCAACGAGGAAGGAGGCATTGATGGATTTGGTTCTGGGGAATGAGGCAAGCCAAGTGGAGCAAGTGTCAGTGGGGGAACATTTAGGGGACAACGATCATAGTATCATAAGGTTTAGAGTAGCAATGGAAAAGGACATGGACCACTCTAAAGTAAAAATACTCAAATGGAGGAGGGCCAATTTCATTTGGATGAGAACAGATCTGGCCCAGGTAAATTGGAACCAAAGATTGGCAGCAAAACTGTAATTGAACAATGGGCGGCCTTTAAGGAGGAGATGTTTGAGGTACGGTCCAGGTACGTTCCCACGAGGGGGAAAGGTAGGGCAATTAAAGCTAGAGCTCCCTGGATGACAAAAGAGATAGAGAGTAAGATGAAGCAGAAAAAAGGGGCGTATGACAGATGTCGGGTTGATAACACAAGTGAGAACCAGGTTGAATATAGAAAGTTCAGAGGGGAAGTGAAAAAGGAAATAAGAGGGGCAAAGAGAGAGTATGAGAATAGACTGGCGGCCAACATAAAAGGGAATCCAGAAGTCTTCTACAGGCATGTAAACGGGTAGTAAGAGGAGGGGTGGGGCCAATTAGGGACTAAAATGAAGATCTACTCATGGAGGCAGAGGGCATGGCCGAGGTACTAAATGAGTACTTTGCATCTGTCTTTACCAAGGAAGAAGATGCTGCCAGGGTCTCAGTAAAGGAAGATGTAGTTGAGATACTGGATGGGCTAAAAATTAATAGAGGAGGTACTAGAAAGGCTAGCTGTACTTAAAGTAGATAAATCATCCGGTCCGGATGGGATGCACCCTAAGTTGCTGAGGGAAGTAAGGGTGGAAATTGCGGCGGTACTGGCCATCATTGTCCAAACATTCTTAGATACGGGGTTGGTGCCAGAGGATTGAAGAATTGCAAATGTTACACCCTTGTTCAAAAAAGGGTGTAAGGATAAACCCAGCAACAACAGGCCAGTCAGTTTAACCTCGGTGGTGGGGAAACTTTTAGAAACGATAATACGGGACAGAATTAACAGTCACTTGGACAAGTATGGATTGATTGGGGAAAGCCAGCACGGATTTGTTAAAGGCAAATCGTGTTTAACTAACTTGATTGGGTTTTTTGATGAGGTAACAGAGAGGGTCGATAAGGGCAATGCAGTTGATGTGGACTTTGATAAAGTGCCGCATAATAGGTTTGTCATCAAGATTGAAGCCCATGAAATAAAAAAGGCAGTAGCAGCTTGGATTCAGAATTGGCTAAGTAACAGGAAACCTGGTGTAGTGGTGAACGGCTGTTTTTTGGACTGGAGGGAGGTGTACAGTGGTGATCCCCAGGGGTTGGTACTCGGACGACTTCTTTTTTTGATATATGTTAATGACTTGGACTTGGGTGTACAGGGCACAATTTCCAAATTTGCAGATAACACAAAACTTGGAAGTGTAGTGAACAGTGAGGAGGATAGTGATAAACTTCAAGAAGATATAGACAGGCTGGTGGCATGGGCGGACACGTGGCAGATGAAATTTAACGCAGAAAAATGCGAAGTGATACATTTCGGTAGGAAGAATGAGGCGAGGCAATATAAACTAAAGGGCACAATTCTAAAAGGGGTACAGGAACAGAGAGACCTAGGGGTATATGTACACAAATCGCTAAAGGTGTCAGGGCAGGTTGAGAAAGCGGTTAAAAAAGCCGAGGGGATCCCGGGCTTTATAAATAGAGGCATAGAGTACAAAAATATGGAAGTCATGATGAACCTTTATAAAACACTGGTTCGGCCACAACTGGAGTATTGTGTCCAGTTCTGGGCGCTGCACTTTAGGAAAGATGTGAAGGCCTTAGAGAGGATGCAGAAGAGATTTACTAGAATGATTCCAGGGATGAAAGACATTAGTTACGTGGATACACTGGAGAAGTTGGCGTTGTTCTCCTTGGAACAGAGAAGGTTGAGAGTAGATTTGATAGAACTATTCAAAATCATGAAGGGTCTAGACAGAGTAGATGGAGAGAAACTGTTTCCATTGGCGGAAGGGTCAAGAACCAGAGGACATAGATTTAAGATGATTGGCAAAAGAACCAAAGGTGACATGAGGAAAAACTTTTTCACACAGCAAGTGGTTAAGATCTGGAATGCACTGCCCAAGGGGGTCATGGAGGCAGATTCAATCATGGCTTTCAAAAGGGAACTGAATAAGTACTTGAAAGGAAAAAATTTGCAGGGCTACAGGGATAAGGCAAGGGAGTGGGACAAGCTGGATTGCTCTTGCATAGAGCCGGCATGGACGCGATGGGCCGAATGTGCTGTAACCTTTCTATGATTCTTTGATTCTATCAGGAGAAGCTTGATAAACACACGAGGGAGAAAGAATAGAAGGTTATGCTGGTGGGGTTTGGTGAAGTGGGGTGGGAGGAGGCTCGTGTGGAGCATAAACATCGGCATGCACCAGTTGGGCCGAATGGCCTGTTTCTGTGCTGTGCATTCTATGTAACTACAAATCTTGTTAACACTGGGGGTGGTGTCATAATAGTCTCAGTCTTCATTCCTGAATAAATTATGCAGATGAGAAATTTATTTGAAACTATATGCCTCCAAACTAATAATGAAGTGTGTAATAAGTGCAAACACTTGGGATACCTCTGAGGAAAAGCGAGGCTGTAACTTTTTGTTTTGTGTTTTTTCTTTTATTGACAGCTGCTTTTGAGCAAAGCACGCAGTGCAGATTCCCAAAGTATATGGAAGGCTCTGGAAACTTTAAATATGGAGATTCGATATATTGTTGCCCCACCCACTGGAACCAAGGAAAACCCTGCCACAACCTGTAAAGAACTGCAGCTGTGTCAGCAACAGCTCCGTGATGGTAAGGACCATGGTGAACAGTGTTACCACAAAGTTGGTATTCTTCAGACCATTGTACTTCTGTGTATCCTGTTTCTAGATGAAACTGAGTCACTTCACATAGTTCGCATGTACGATGTTACCAGGTTAATGAATCACCTGGTGCTTTAGCAATTTGGAGAACGTTCATAGCCCATAATTATTTTGTAGGAATAAAAACCCTTTCACACATGGAGGATAACCCTGAAGCCATTTGGAATCCTTTTCAGGAAACTGATAACACACATGGTGGCATGGGTTCATAAGGGTCATATGCTCTATTGATATTTAGTTATATTTGCCAGCACAGTGTCCTGTAGTTACAGTAAGGATTTCATTGTGCATGTGGTTTTGATGGTTCTCGGTGTGTCCTCCCTATATTGAGGCAATTAGAGTGCCTCAACGATAGTATAAAGTATCCTCAGGCATGCAAGGAGTACTACGGGCTATCTTCTTTTAGATTAGCAATTTTACCGGAGAATTGAACAGGGGCTGTTTCTGGGAATTCCAGCAGGACAGGAAACCATGGGAGAACATGGCTTTGAAATTACACTGCTTGACAATAAGTGAATGAACGCTTGACACATTTACATTGAATTCATTCGTCTGCTATTTTAGTGGAGGATTTAATCCATTTAAAATAAATGAAGGAGTTTAATACAAACACATTAAGCCTTTGTACGCTAATCTTCACACAGCATAATTTCAAGACCACAGGAGCCTATTTCAAAGTATGCCCATTTGTAGGATGATTTATAAGAGATCAGCAGTGTAATATCCACATAAAGATATGACTGCAAACTTTAGCACTTGTCACTGAAAAGAGTGCTCCAGAAGTTAAATGCAATGTATTCCAGAAGATTAAAGTTTTTATTTGTCAAAGAACAACTGGCAACATCTGCATCAATGAAGCTAATGCATGGCCTAAGTGCAGTGGCACATGATACCCTCAGTGTCTCCACAGCAATTTCAGGCTGGGCAGTAAACAAGGGCCATACTGCACTCTCCATGTTGCTGTCCACTATTGTCCATTTGCTGCCAATGTAAAGGTTTACGCCAACAGCAACTTTTAGGCTTCTAATTTTTGGTATGCTAAATGCTAATTGCGAAGTAAACTTGAGATATTCAGTGATTATTTTAATCTTCATTTATAAAGGTGGGTGATTATCAGTGACAGACAGCAAAATTGTATGATTTTATTTTATTTTTTTTTCCTTGCTAGGTTTCTATTATATTGACCCCAATCAGGGCTGCCCTTATGATGCACTTCTTGCCTACTGCAACTTTACAGCTGATGGAGCAACATGTTTGCCAACTGTGGAAAATGAGGTAATACAGTCATAGAAAATGAATGGAAAGGTTCCACGATAAAATGTGACATTATTCTATCACAGAACTGGAACTGTCTTCTATCATCAACACACCTGCCCATTAGAGATTGCACTATGCTGCTGTTTGATTACAGAGATCACTATTTAGAGGTAGATTCTCCCCTTCATCTGGATAAGCAATGGAGGAAAATTGAACGGGGAGTTGTTCCACTGAAAACGATGCCAGGCATGTACTACACATGCCCAAATTTGGGCAAGAATATTATAATACAATGCAAGTACCAAGATGACATCATTAGTGTTTCCAGTCAGTTATGTTTTTAACAACTCTGGGCACAAGGAATATCAGTGTGATGGGTATAAAAAATGGGAAAGATTTCCAGACTTCGTCTTCATTTTGAACAAAACATTTCAGAAATGAGGAAAATAATGACAGTTAATGGACGAATGTTCACCAGTTGAACATACTTCAGTTATGTCGAAAGACGAGAGAAGCTGAGATTATTATTTTATGGGGAGATTTAATAGACGTGTTCAAAATTATTATGAGCGGTTTTGATAGATTAAACAGGGAGAAACTGTTTCCGCTGCTGGTAACCAGAAGGCGCAGATTTAAGATAATTGGCAAAAGAACGAGAGGGGAGACGAAGAGAATTTTTTTTACGCAGCGAGTTGTTGTGATCTGGAATGCACTGCCTGAAAGCGTGGTGGAAGTAGATTCAGTAATAACTTACAAAAGGGAATTGCAGATATACTTGAAAAGGAAAAATTTGCAGGGCTATGGGGAAAGAGCAGAAATGTGGGACGAATTAGATAGCTCTTTCAAAAAGCCAGCACTGTCAAGATAAGCTGAATGGCCCCCTTCTGTGCTGTATGATTCTATGAGTTGAAGGATTAAGGAGTTTATGCTGACAAACTGTTTTATTCCTTCAAAATGTTTTTTTTTAACGAAGAAGAGCTTTTATTAGAAAAAGAACTCTTTGACTCACAGCCTTTTTCAAAATATTATCCAGGTACCCACAAAAGACTGGTTCAAAGAATATTCAAAGGAAAGTGCATATCAGTGGTTCAGCTCTACAGAGGAAGGATTTTTGGTGAGATAACTTTAAAATCCGAGCTTAAAACTCCAAAACACAGTGCATCATGGGGTTTAATTTCAAGATTCTTATTTTTCCACACCTTGTTTTATATTCTATTTACAGTTTGAATATCGTGGAGTGAACGTTGTACAGCTTCGTTTTTTAAAGCTTCACAGTACATATGCCACCCAAAAAGTAACCTACAAGTGTAAACCGGGTATTAATTCATTCAAGGTGAATGCAAGTGATCACAGAACAATTCAATTCCTGGGTGACAACCAAAAGAAAATATATAATGGACACAAAAGCTTCTCGGTCAATTTTGATGGATGCTCAGTAAGTTTTCAGTAATTAATAATGCTGTAGATCTTTATTATATATATATATTAGTCAAACTCCATCTCCAACAAGAGAGAGTCTAACCACCTCCCCTTGACATGCAACGGCATTATCATCGCCGAATCCCCCACCATCAACATCCTGGGGGGGTCACCATTGACCAGAAACTTAACTGGGCCCGCCATATAAATACTGTGGCTACAAGAGCAGGTCAGAGGCTGGGTATTCTGTGGCGAGTGACTCACCTCCTGACTCCCCAAAGCCTTTCCACTATCTACAAGGCACAAGTCAGGAGTGTGATGGAATACTCTCCACTTGCCTGGATGAGTGCAGCTCCAACAACACTCAAGAAACTCAACACTATCCAGGACAAAGCAGCCACTTGATTGGCACCCCATCCACCACCCTAAACATTCACTCCCTTCACCACCGGCGCACCTTGCCTGCAGTATGTACCATCCACAAGATGCACTGCACCAACTCGCCAAGGCTTCTTCGACAGCACCTCCCAAACCCGCAACCTCTACCACCTAGAAGGACAAGGGCAGCAGGCACATGGGAACAACACCACCTGCACGTTCCCCTCCAAGTCACACACCATCCCGAATTGGAAATATTTCAGCGTTCCTTCATCGTCGCTAGGTCAAAATCCTGGAACTCCCTACCTACCAGTACTGTGGGAGAACCTTCCCCACACAGACTGCAGCAGTTCAAGAAGGCGGCTCACCACCACCTTCTCAAGGGCAATTAGTGATGGGCAATAAATGCTGGCCTTGCCAGCGATGTCCACATCCCATGAACGAATTAAAAAAACACTAGCAATATGCAGAAACATTTTGTGTGACAGGACTAGGTCATGCCAAAAATTAAATTTCATTAGAAATTGATCTGTTCTTTCCAGTTCCTCACTTGGTAAATGCACTGCTCCATAAAAATTTGAGCAATAAAAATGAAGGATTTTATATTTATATGGCATCTTATTACATCCTGAGGACATCCCAAAAAGCTTTCGAACCAATAGATTACTTTGGCAGCAACAATGACTACACTTCCTATGTGCACAAGGTCCCAGAAACAGCAATTGAATGTTTTTGGTGGTAGTGGTTGAGGGGAGCAATTTTGGCCAGGACACCAGAAGAATTCTCTGCTTTTTAAATGTCTTTGAGATCTTTTACATATACTTGAGTAAACAGACATGGCCTTGGTTCATCCGAAACATGGTATTCCAACAATAAGGTTGTGAAAAGCTCTTTGCAAGTTCTTGCGAAGAGTTGAGACTTCAGAAACTTTTTCTACATTATGACCTAGTGGTCAGAGTCTGTAACAACATTGTTACAAGCAAGTGTTACATATAGGATTTCCATTTTGAACGTTAACTGTTGAAATAAAAGCGTAACCAAAAATCACGACAACAGCAAGTGTACATTATGTATAAATATAAATGAATGAAAATGTTTTCGAGCTTTTCAGCATGAGTGATATTATTGAGAATAATTTTTCTTACCTGAGTATATGATTGAAATAATACCCTTTATTTCAATTAATTAGTTATAGATCCTGTGTTCCTAATTATATATAAACAGTGAAGTGCGCCCTGACACTCCCAAGTTTTGTCCCTATTATCATAAAATCTATTAAAAAGTTGCTCATTGTTGATACACTATAACTTTGTAACATCTTATTGTCTTGTTTCAGTTGAATGATTCTGGGCCTCATGAAATTGAGTTTGAAGTCACCACTGATGAAGTTGATCTCCTACCTCTGAGAGATCTGGCTGTATTCAATAATGGTGATGGCATTCAGGAGTTTGGCTTTTCTGTTGGTCAAGTGTGTTTTTACTAATCATTCAATCCAGCCTCTGGAAGATCAATGGATCATACAAATACCTACTTTGCACCAGCCAAATAAAGGAACAGTTGAAGACAGGACAACTTGTTTTTTTCACATGACTTAGTGCAAGAAAAATACTTTTACAAAAGCTACAGCAATTTTTTCTGAAGACGTTATTTACAGAGGCTTCCATTAACCTTTGGACTAAGTTCCTACTGAAGGACTAAATATTGTTTACACTGATGGTGCAACTTCAAAACATTTGGTGCCAACTTCTGCAGCATTTGCCTATCGCCTTACATATTATTTGTTGGGTGGTTCTGATTCAGGGTCAAAGCTGGTGTATGCTGTATTTCCAAATTCAATTTAGCACCTAAAAATTAAGCTTTCAAAACCAGATTACTGAGCACTGATCTCACAGTTTACAAAATGATTACAAGTATTCTTATTAAGGAACTGTTTTAGCATATTCATGTCTAATTACAAATATTATTGTTGTCAGTCAATATTTCACTATAATATCAACACTTGGCCCAGACCTTATCCTTCCAAACATGAAATAAAACAGGCTTCTGACTGCGATGACCTGTAAGTCAGTCATTTCCATGCTACATTCTGAGGCACAGGATCTATGTTTATATACAGTAGTTGCAACACTAGCAGGAAATTCCAGTACTGATCAGCAGCAGAACCTCAAAGTCACAAATGCTGTTGGTGGATTTTGACGATTGCTTACAAAAGGTAACTCAGAACACTGTCACCATGAGTTAGTTATCCAAGGTTCGGCATAAATCACTGAAACTATTCTTCCGATCCGAAGAAAACTGGAATTACTGAACGCATTTGTATTTGTTATACATTTATAATTGATAATTCATATATCCTTTTCAATGCTGTCGAAAAGACATTCTGTTGAAAAAATACCTCATTACTGGACGACACCATACAGTTGAACTGAAGGGGGCTTTATGCAGCCAGGATAATCTGCAGGAACATAACAATTTTGTTTGTAGCCTATGGTGAAAAAACTGACAGGTCCTATTTGCCCATATCATAAATATCTTCTGCATATTAAATACCACATAATAAATTTTAAAAATCATCATTTGTCTTTTTCTTATTAAAAAAAAAAGGAAGCAGCTTCAGGGAGCAGCTAACAGGATTCATGCTCAAACACAGGGTAACATTTATATGGGAGAAAAACAACCCAGACTACAGTGTGCATAAAGCCTTTTCTGGTTTTACATTTCTTGCACATTTGCAACTTTGTCTTAAATAATTAATTTTAATCCTTTTTTGGGGCTTCAAGACCTGTAGATTTTATACTTTGGGTCAGTTTTTGTAAGAGAAATACTTTGAGCTCCCTTTGTAATACTAATTATGTACAAGGTGCAAGAGGTTTATTAGAGTTAACATCAGATGGCACATGCCTGGAATATTGTATTTATATACCTTACCTGACAGTGAGGATGCTCTTTGTGCTTTCCAACAATACTTTATCATAGCTCTTAGTTCTGTCATTCATTTTATGTAATATGCATCCTCACGGTCATAACATGATCCTGAATGAAAGTGATATGCTGGTCATTTTTACTGATTAAAATTCTTATTGTTAATAAATAAAGGTATTTTAAATTTACATACTGTACAATATCCTTGCATTTCTGTCACATTGATGTAAGTGTGCTTTCGGTAACTTTGCTTTAATCAATATTTTTGCAAAACTTCAATCATTTCAGATAAAATACCCGCTTGATAGCCTTCTGCTGTGCAAAAAAAAATTACATTAACAATAATGAACAATATACAGAGCCGAAAACACACAAGTATTAACTTCAGGATCTTTGTAATTGGGTGTGCTCAGTTTTATTGCATATAATTCTTTTTAGAGAACAATTCTGCTCTAATTAGAAACAAATCACCTTCAGTATTACGAAGGTAAAGTTAAGGTTTTAAGCATACCACAGAAGACAGAAAGAACTTTTATTTATATAGTGTCTTAGTACATCATGAAGTGCTTTACAATCAACAGATTTCTCATGAAGGTCAGTAACGTTCGTTATGCCAGCCAATTTGAATTCAGCAAAGTCCCCAAAACAGCACATGGATGACTAGAAAATCTATTTTGGTGATGTTGGTTGAGGGAAGAATATTGGCCAAGACATTGGGAGAACTCCCTGCTATTCTTTGAATAGTATCATGGGATCTGCACAGGCAGATGGGTCCTTGGTTTAATATCGCATCCAAAAGGCAGTACTTCAACAATCCAGCACTCCTTCAGTTAGAGCACAGAAGTGATGACCTAGATTATGTGCTCAAATCCGTAATAGGGCTTGAATCCATAGCCATCTGACTCAAAGGCAAGAGTGAGGAGCCAAGTTGACTTTTCCATTAGTCAGCCTGATTTTCCACTAAGTAACTCCTGCTTTGTTTGTTGGAGCAAAGAATGTTTCTGCCTGTCACCAGTGCCAAACAGTAATTACGTTCATGGGTGAATCTTGCTCCCTTCTCTCTGCTCTCCTTCCTTTTCCTCCCCTTTCATTCCTCATCTCTCCTCTCCTCAACCTCCCCTCCCCACTTCAAGTAGCAGTGTTAGCTCTGTGGCTATGCAAGAGGAGGGGGGGATTGAGATTGGAAAGGCTTTCCTTTTAGTAACATTTTCAACTCTCAGCAGTTGGGAAAATAAATTTAAAAAGCAGTATTCAATGGAAAGGAGCATCTTCCTGCCTCTGTAGAGACTAATGGTGGTTCGTTTTGAGGATGGAGAGTGAGAATGAGTGAAAAAGGTCAAATAATTCAAAGATGTGTGAAACAGGCTACTATGGACAACTGCAGCTGGAGATTGTGTGTACAAACTGGAGTGAGGGTTCTTTAGCAGTTAGCAAAAGCCCTGTGGGAAACCCTGAATAAGATCCAGGTAGGCAGCAATGCTCATATCAAAATGATTTAAAATGTTTCTGCTCATACTTTACTGAGCTCAATTCTTTCTACTGTTCTATGTATGCACAGTTTCAAAGTGCACTGAAATAGAAAGGAACCTTATTTTTCACACATTTGCATAGCATTTTCAGAGAGTAATAAGAATTTTAGTGTATTTCAGAAATCCATCTGGTTTAGAAGCTCTGATTTTATTACTCTGTTATGTCATGTCTGACTAACATGATTGAATTTTTTGAGGCGGTCACAAGAAGGGTCAATGAGGGTAGTGTGTTTGAAGTAGTTTACATAGATTTTAGCAAGGCTTTTGACAAGGTCCCACATGGCAGACTGGTCAAAAAAATACAAGCCCATGGGATCCAAGGGAGACTGGCAAGTTGGATCCAAAAATTGGCTCAGTGGCAGGAAGCAAAGGGTAATGGTCGACGGGTGTTTTTGTGACTAGAAGGCTGTTTCCAGTGGGGTTCGGCAGGGCTTGGTACGAGGTCGCTTGCTTTTTGTGGTATAAATGATTTGGACTTAAAGGTAGGGTGTATGATTAAGAAGTTTGCAGATGATACAAAAATTGGCCGTGTGGTTGATAATGAGGAGGAAAGTTATAGACTGCAGGAAGGTATCAATGGACTGGTCAGGTGGGCAGAAAAGTGGAAAATGAAATTCAATATGGCCGGGCATATTCCATTACCAACAAGCCAGGGGATCAAACCTGGTTCAATGAGGAGTGTAGAAGAGCATGCCAGGAGCAGCACCGGGCGTACCTAAAATGAGGTGGCAACCTGGTGAAGCGACAACTCAGGACTACATGCATGCTAAACAGTGGAAGCAACATGCTATAGACAGAGCTAAGCGATTCCACAACCAACAGATCAGATCGAAGCTCTGCAGTCCTGCCACATCCAGTCATGAATGGTGGTAGACAATTAAACAACTAACGGGAGAGGGAGGCTCTGCAAACATCCCCATCCTCAATGATGGCGGAGTCCAGCACGTGAGTGCAAAAGACAAGGCTGAAGCATTTGCAACCATCTTCAGCCAGAAGTGCCGAGTGGTTGATCCATCTTGGCCTCCTCCCAATATCCCTACCATCACAGAAGCCAGTCTTCAGCCAATTCGATTCACTCCACATGATATCAAGAAACGGCTGAGTGCACTGGATACAGCAAAGGCTATGGGCCCCGACAACATCCCGGCTGTAGTGCTGAAGACTTGTGCTCCAGAACTAGCTGCGCCTCTAGCCAAGCTGTTCCAGTACAGCTACAACACTGGCATCTACCCGACAATATGGAAAATTGCCCAGGTATGTCCTGTCCACAAAAAGCAGGACAAATCCAATCCGGTCAATTACCGCCCCATCAGTCTACTCTCAATCATCAGCAAAGTGATGGAAGGTGTCGTCGACAGTGCTATCAAGCGGCACTTACTCACCAATAACCTGTTTGCCGATGCTCAGTTTGGGTTCAGCCAGGACCACTCGGCTCCAGATCTCATTACAGCCTTGGTCCAAACATGGACAAAAGAGCTGAATTCCAGAGGTGAGGTGAGAGTGACTGCCCTTGACATCAAGGCAGCATTTGACCGAGTGTGGCATCAAGGAGCCCTAGTAAAATTGAAATCAATGGGAATCGGGGGAAAACTCTCCAGTGGCTGGAGTCATACCTAACACAAAGGAAGATGGTAGTGGTTGTTGGAGGCCAATCATCTCAGCACCAGGACATTGCTGCAGGAGTTCCTCAGGGCAGTGTCCTAGGCCCAACCATCTTCAGCTGCTTCATCAATGACCTTCCCTCCATCATAAGGTCAGAAAT
This sequence comes from Heptranchias perlo, assembly GCF_035084215.1. Lineage (NCBI taxonomy): Eukaryota > Metazoa > Chordata > Chondrichthyes > Hexanchiformes > Hexanchidae > Heptranchias > Heptranchias perlo. The sequence continues at coordinate 13,908,333 of NC_090355.1, read as the reverse complement.
GGGGATGTTCGCTGATGATTGCACAATGTTCAGTTCCATCCGCAACCCGTCAAATAATGAAGTAGTCCGAGCCCGTATGCAGCAAGACCTGGACACCATCCAGGCTTGGGCTGATAAGTGGCAAGTAACATTCCTGCCAGACAAGTGCCAGGCAATGACCATCTCCAACAAAAGCGAGTCTAACCACCTCCCCTTGACATTCAATGGCATTACCATCGACAAATCCCCCACTACCAACATCCTGGGGGTCACCATTGACCAGAAACTTAACTGGACCAGCCATATAAATACTGTGGTTACAAGACCAGGTCAGAGGCTGGGTATTCTGCGGCGAGTGACTCACCTCCTGACTCCCCAAAGCCTTTCCACCATCTACAAGGCACAAGTCAGGAGTGTGATGGAATACTCTCCACTTGCTTGGATGAGTGCAGCTCTTACAACACCCAAGAAGCTTGACACCATCCAGGACAAAGCAGCCCGCTTGATTGGAACCCCATCCACCACCCTAAACATTCACTTCTTTCACCACCGGCGCACAGTGGCTGCAGTGTGTACCATCCACAGGATGCACTGCACCAACTCGCCAAGGCTTCTTCGACAGCACCTCCCAAACCCGCAACCTCTATCACTTAGAAGGACAAGAGCAGCAGGTACATGGGAACAACACCACCTGCACGTTCCCCTCCAAGTCACACACCATTCCGACTTGGAAATATATCGCCGTTCCTTCATCGTTACTTGGTCAAAATCCTGGAACTCCCTTCCTAACAGCACTGTGGGAGAACCTTCACCACACGGACTGCAGCGGTTCAAGAAGGCGGCTCAACGCCACCTTCACAAGGGCAATTAGGGATGGGCAATAAATGCTGGCCTTGCCAGCGACGCCCACATCCCATGAACGAATAAAAAAAAAGTGTGAGGTAATGCATTTGGGGAGGGCAAATAAGGCACGGGAATACACAATAAATGGGAGGATACTGAGAGGTGTGGAGGAAGTGAGGGAACTTGGAGTGCATGTCCACAGATCCCTGAAGGTAGCAGGACAGCTGGATAATGTGCTTAACAAGGCATATGGAATACTTTCCCTAGCCGAGGCACAGAATACGTGAGCAGGGAGGTTATGCTAGAACTGTACAAAACACTAGTGAGGCCACAGCTTGAGTACTGCGTACCGTTCTGGTCACCACATTACAGGAAGTATGTAATTGCACTAGAGAGGGTACAGAGGAGATTTACGAGGCTGTTGCCAGGACTGGAGAATTTTAGCTATGAGGAAAGATAGGATAGGCTGGGGTTGTTTTCTTTGGAACAGAGGAGGCTGAGGGGGTGATATAATTGAGGTGTACAAAATTATGAGGGGCCTAGATAGATTGGATAGGAAGGACCTATTTCCCTTAGCAGACAGGTCAATAACCAGAGGGCATAGATTCAAAGTAATTGGTCGAAAGATTAGAGGGGAGCTGAGGAAAATGTTTTTCACCCAGAGGGTGGTAGGGGTCTGGAACTCACTGCCTGAATGGGTGGTAGAGGCAGAAACCCTCAACTCATTTAAAAAGTACCTGAATATGCACCTGAAGTGCCATAGCCTACAAGGCCAAAGACCAAGTGCTGGAAAGTGGGATTAGGCTGGGTGGCTCATTTTTGGCCGGCACGGGCACGATGGGCCAAATGGCCTCCTGTGCCGTAAATTTTCTATGATGATTGTGCCAACACTGTATGGTTGCCAACTAATACCATTTCTGGTGTCAGAATGTCGATAAAGATGCCTTGACTGCAATAATCTTCTGTAGTCAGCCTTTTAGCAGCTTCAATTAGTCTATGATAAAAAATGTTAGTTTTTTTTAAATGGATGATGGGATTTTAAATAAGCATTATCAATATTGTATCCCTGCACTCAAACAGGGAACTAGCTACACAATATTTAATGATTTGGTGGACTGACAGTTTGAGACACAAATGGAAAATGTCATACACAAAGCCTTGTTTCTTAGAAGCTTCACTTGACCAAACTATAAATAACTAAAGTTTTAGAGAATAATTAAAAGAAATACAGGAGGAAGAACTAATCCAGATTTTAAAGGAGAAAATAAATCACACTAAAAAAAAGAAAAATATTTCAGTTCAAAATTCCAAGAAAGAAATTGTACTAGGAAATGAGAGGAAACTGAGACAGAAATTGAGTTGAAGGAAAAATATTTACAATAAGTTTCTAAGACCTGGTGAAGAAAGTACAGAACCTGTAAAGAACATCATAAATGGTGGCAGAATCATCCAATAATTTCAATAAGTCACCTGACCAGATGTTTATCAGTAAATGTGCAAGTTCTCGTTTTTATACACAGGAGGTATTATTTCAAAATTTCTGCAGAAATCTCAAATACCTTTGTGCAGCAATGATTTTACATCAAATTACATCAAATCTACAGCACAGAAACAGGCCATTCGGCCCAACTGGTCTATGCCAGCGTTTATGCTCCACACGAGCCTCCTCCTTCCCCACTTCATCTAACCCTATCAGCATATCCTTCTATTCCTTTTTCCCTCATGTTCTTGAATGCATAAATGCTATTTGCCTCAACTACTCCTTGTGGTAGCGTGTTCCACGTTCTTACCACCCATTGGGTAAAGAAGTTCTCCTGAATTCCCTATTGGATTTATTAGCGACTATTTTATATTTATGACCTCTAGTTTTGGACTCCCCCCACAAGTGGAAACATTTTCCTACATCTCCCCTATCAAACCCTTTCATTATCTTAAAGACCTCAATCAGGACACCCCTCAGCCTTCTCTTTTCTAGAGAGAAGAGCCCCAGCCTATTTAGCCTTTCCTGATAAGTATATCCTCTCAGTTCTGGTATCATCCTTGTGAATCTTTTTTGCATCCTCTCCAATGCATCTATATCCTTTTTATAATATGGAGACCAAGAACTGCGCACAGTGCTCCAAGCGTGATCTAACCAAGGTTCTGTACAAGTTCAACATAACTTCTCTGCTTTTCAATTCTATCTCTCTAGAAATGAACCCCAGTGCTTGATTTGCCTTTTTTATGGCCTTAATAACCCGCATCGCTACTTTTAATTGAATCTTAATTGAAATTGTACAGCAGTACTATTAAAATGAATCTGCATTTATAAGCCTATAAATACCATATGTTGTATGCGGATAACTGCGTTTTGGAGACTGGTTTGGCAAAATCTCTGTGATATCAGTACCTTAATTCCCTGCTGCCATCTTTTGCAGTTGGAAGGTATAGTAGTGATAATTATTTTCAGCAACAGTGCTACAGCAAAAGGTTGCAATCTCAGTTAAATTCACAGTTAGCACATGGTTTATATTTCAAAATGAAGTGCATTAAAATAGGTCATAGTTTCAAACGATTGGGCTGTACTGGTTTGATTGGGCTGTACTGGTGCTGGTTTTTAAAGGGTAATATTGGTCCAAACAGCCTACATTTTGACAAAATGCCACTCCAGCTCTGCATTAAGGTATACAATATGTGTAGTACTTGCATAAAGTAACAATGTGACAATAAATCCCTTCCACCAAATAAATCTTTGTGAACAAGAAAAAAAATATAAACACTGGAAATCTGAAACTATAACAGAAAATACTGGAAGTGTAGCATCGGGAAAAGAAAGGCTAGTGAAGAAGATTCTGATGAAGGGTCCCACACAAAATGTTACCTCTCCCTTTCAGATGCTGAGCAACCTGCATTTGCAGCAATTTCTGTTTTAAAACAAATGTTTCATTCAAAGAAATGTTCATCAAAGAGTCACTTCAAATGGCAAAAAAATGACGTGAAACAGATCTTTCAAGTCTCCCTTGTGATTTAGAGTTTCACTCATTTTGATTTAAAAATGAAACTATTATGATGTATTTAACTTCTAAAAATAAACACAGCTCCATTTTTAAGTTGGTTTGTGATCTCTCATTCTTTCTGATCTGTCTCACTGTTTTGATTATGGATTTTTCTCCTTTGTCTCACTGTTCTTGATCATGAATTTTGCTCCTAACAGTTCTTAATCTTGACAGCAATGTCTGCAAAAAGAAACAAAAAGGCAAATATGTACCAATAAATATTTATCTGAATCCCTTAAATAATACATATGTTGTTTTACTGCCTCTGTTTTTATTCTTTTCAGATGATTGTCGATGGCATTCTTTACTGTAAGCCCTCTGACCATTTGATTCTTGTGTTCCTCTGAGCTTTTTCTCTCAGCCTCTTCTCTCCTTCTCTCCCCATTTGTCTACCCCAGTTCTGTCCCTTATCTCTTTCTTTGCCATGATATCTGGGCATGATCTCTTCCTGTGTTTGAAATTGTTTACTCTCTTGGTCTCTGCTCCATCTCTTTGTTTGTTCTGCTATCTCTCTACCCATCTCTCATTCTTTCTTTGTGATCTCTTTTGCCCATCTGTCTCTGCCCTGATTTTTTATCCCTAGCTCTCACACTCCCAAATATCTTCGATATTGGTCCTTCTCTGTTGCTAATATTTCTCTTTCTTCACCCTAATTCTGTCCCTCTCTGATCGACCATGTTGAAATAACTAAGTAGAAAGTTGAAAATGATATAGGAGTCTTAGTAAACTTAACACACAAAATGCCCAAACAGTACAGAGCAGCAATCAACAAAGAATGTTGAACTATTAGTACAAAATTGTAAAAATACAAGTTAGAGGAAGTCATGATCAAACAATGCAGTGCTCTAGTCAGACTGTACCTTGAATATTCTGTCTAGTTTTCATCACCAAGATAAAAGGGAGACATTCAAATATTGGCGGAAGCACAGAGGAGAGTTACAACAATGTTTTAGAGGTGTCAGATATAAGGTAAGACTGGAGAAAATTGGGCTTTTCAGCCTTGAAAGGAGGCATCTGAGAGGTTATCTTATCGAGGTATGCAAGACTGTCAGAACATAAGAATATAAGAAATAGGAGCAGGAGTAGGCCATACGCCCCCTCGAGCCTGTTCCGCCATTCAATCAGATCATGGCTGATCTTCAACCTCAACTCCACTTTCCTGCCTGATCCCTATATCCCTTGATTCCCCTAGAGTCCAAAAATCTATCTACCTCAGCCTTGAATATACTCAATGACTCAGCATCCACAGCCCTCTGGGGTACAGAATTCCAAAGATTCACAACCCTCTGAGTGAAGAAATTCCTCCTCATCCCAGTCATAAATGGCCACCCCCTTATCCTGCGACTTTGTCCTCTAGTTCTAGGCTCTCCAGCCAGGGGAAATAACTTCTCAGCCTCTACCTTGTCAAGCCCCCTCAGAATCTTATATATTCTTCCTTAGATAAGGAGACCAAAACTGTACACAGCACTCCAGGTGATGTCTCACCAAAGCCCTGTACAATTGTAGTAAGACTTCCTTACTCTTGTACCCCAACCCCCTTGCAATAAAAGCCAACATAGAATCATAGAATCATAGAAGTTATAACATGGAAACAGGCCCTTCGGCCCAACATGTCCATGTTGCCCAGTTTATACCACTAAGCTAGTCCCAATTGCCTGCACTTGGCCCATATCCCTCTATACCCATCTTACCCATGTAACTGTCCATGCCATTTGCCTTCCTAATTGTCTGCTGTACCTGTATGCTAACTTTTTGTGTTTCTTGTCCAAATCACCCAAGTCTCTCTGGACACAACACTTAATAGTTTTTCACCATTTAAAAAAATATACTGTTTTTCCTACCAAAGTGAATGACCTTACATTTCTCCACATTATACTCCATCTGCCACCTTCTTGCCCACTCATTTAAGCTGTCTATATCCCTTTGCAGACTCTTTGTGTTTTCCTTACAGGTTACTTTCCCTGGTAACTGGTATGGAAAAGATAAATCAAAAAATGGCCTTCTTCATCTGTAATTATCTTGTGATCTTCTGCATATTTGTGTCTATGGTAATCTCTTATCCTTATTTCTCCCCTTCTGTTTCTCACCCCTCATGTCTCTACACACCTCTGCTCTTCCTCTTTCTGACTGCATCTCTTGCTTTCTCACCTCTAGCCTCAGTATTCAAAATAGAAAGCTTTAATCAGGAGGTTACATTAAAATCTTACTGGGTGATAAATGTGAAGAACTTCCATTGAAATTGAAATGGCCAGCAGAGCTGAAAAAAAGAATAGGGCACGAGAGTGGGAGGCCAGGTTTGGTACAGGGCAGGCCGGGATGAACAAGGCAGCAGGCAGGTAAGGAGTGAGAGGCTAGGGTTAAATGTGCCTTGGGTCAGGCAGCAATTGGTGGAGGAAGGATGAGGACTGGGCTCGAAGTGGAGGATAACCTGCAAGGTTACCAAGTAATGTTTCGGACGGGGTAGGACAAGGTCAGCTGGGAAAGGGAGAAAAAGGTCACAACAGTGCCACCTACTGTTGGGAGGTCTGCACTGCAAAATAACATGAGTTTAAGTTTACAAATTAACGGTAGTCATCCAAGGCATTAGACCCTGGGTTTCCCTCAGGCACTACTGTCATCGGGTGTGACAAATCAGGACATAACTGTGACAACAAGAGGTGCATGCAGTCACAAGACTTTTAATATATTACTAGTTGATCTCCTGTGGCGTAGCTCCCGGGGAGTCAAGACCAAGCGCTGTCTTCCGATGAAGCAGCATTAGAGGGTGAGGGATAATTGGACAGGTCACAAAGACCTAATTCAGATAGCAATTTAAAGTCATACATTCGGTCCTTATTTTTATATAACACTTTGATTATGTTTATTTGTTATTGCTTATACTTAAATAGCTAAATGAATGGAAATTTGGGAAGCAGAGAAGTAGAGTTGGTTGGAGCACAGGAGTTTCTCTGTAGTACAGGCCGAGGAACTGGGAGATGCAAAACTGATACATTACAGTGTCACTACTGGTAGGAGGGTGTAATTACAGTGAGATTAGCTTACATGGATATTTCCATTATAAATGCATAAGAATATATAAAGAAAAAAGTTGACAAGTGCATGCAGAGTAAGATTTCTCCACCCCTTCTTATCCATGCATTTATCACCTCCAGAGATGATTATCCAATGCTCACCTTGCTGGATTTTCTTCATTCAGGATCCAAAAATGCCATCTTGTCCAAAATGCAGCTGCCAGTTTCCTGCCCTGCCTCACCTATGTACCCATCCTCCTGTATCTACACTGGCTTCCCGTCTTCGAAAACACATTGAATTTAAAATCCTCATTCTCGCCTTCAAATTCGTCCATTGCCTCGCTCCACCCTACCTATTCAACTGTCACCAGATTTACTTCCCCTCCTGTACTCTCCATTCTTCCAACTCGACACTTCTGTGCCAACAATGTCCCTTAGCCCCAACAGCAGTGGCAAAGCTTTCGGCTACCTAGCCACTGTTTTTTTCTGTAACTCCATGCCTAAACCCCTTCACCTCCTCACCTATCCTTCCTCCTTTGCAAACCTTTTCAAAACCCATTATTTCACTCAAGCATTCAACCACCCCTCCGAAACCCTTTCCTTTGGTTCAGCGTTTCCTTTACTCTTATTACTCTGTAAAGGACATTGGGACATTTTGTACATTAGAGGCACTATATAAATGCAAATCGCTTTTGTTACTATTATTGCTATTTCTGTTGCTTTTACCACTTCTGCTTCTGTTATTGCTATTTTTCATGTTACTGTTGCTATTTATATAACCGCTGCTGTTTCTGTTATTATTGCTGTTATTGAAATGGTGGTTCATTTTATTGTAATGGTTGTTACTATTGTCCTTAATGTTATTGTAAATATTTTTACTGTTGCTTTTACTATTATTGTGATGGTTATTACTGTTGCTGCTCTTACTGTTACTGCAATGGTTATCGCTGTTATTGAAATTGTTGTTAGTGTTATTGCAATGGTTGCTGTTGTTATTCAAGGTCGCAACTTTGGCACCCCATTTGATCCTGAGACGAGCTTCTGACCACATATCCGCTCCATCACCAAGACCGCCTATTTCCACCTCTGTAATATCGCCCGTCTCTGCCGCTGCCTCAGCTCATCTGCTGCTGAAACCTTCATCCATGCTTTAGTTATCTCCAGACTGGACTATTCCAATGCTCTCCTAGCTGGCCTCCCATCTTCCGCTCATCCAAAACTCTGCTGCCCGTATACTAACTCGCACCAAGTCCCATTCACACATCACCATGTGCTCGCTGACCGACATTGGCTCCCAGTCCGGCAACATCTCAATTTTAAAATTCTCATCCTTGTTTTGAAATCCCTCCATGGCCTCGCCCCTCCCTATCACTGTAACCTCCTCCAGCCCTACAACCTTCTGCGATCTCTGCACTCCTCCAATTCTGGCCTCTTGTGCATCCCCGGTTTTAATCGTTCCACCACTGGTGCCTTCAGCTGCCTAGGCCCCAAGCTCTGGAATTCCCTCCCTAAACCTCCCTGCCTTCTCCTTTAAGCTCGTTAAAACCTACCTCTTTAACCAAGCTTTTGGATACCTGTCCTAATGTCTCCTTGTGTGGCTCGGTGTCAAATTTTGTTTGATAACGCTCCTGTGAAGCACCTTTGGACATTTTACTACATTGAGGGTTGTTGTTGCAATGGTTGTTGCTGATATTGCAATGGTTATTGATAGTGCAATAGTTGTTGCTGTGATTGCGATGGTTATTGATTTTTTTTTTATTCGTTCATGGGATGTGGGCATCGCTGGCAAGACCAGCATTTATTGCCCATCCCTAATTGCCCTTGAGAAGGTGGTGGTGAGCCGCCTTCTTGAACCGCTGCAGTCCATGTGATGAAGGTTCTCCCACAGCGACGATGAAGGAACGGTGATATATTTCCAAGTCGGAATGGTGTGTGACTTGGAGGGGAACGTGCAGGTGGTGTTGTTCCCATGTGCCTGCTGCCCTTGTACTTCTAGGCGGTCGAGGTCGCGGGTTTGGGAGGTGCTGTTGAAGAAGCCTTGGCGGGTTGCTGCAGTGTATCCTGTGGATGGTACACACTGCAGCCACAGTGCGCCGGTGGTGAAGGGAGTGAATGTTTAAGGTGGTGGATGGGGTGCCAATCAAGCGGGCTGCTATGTCCTGGATGGTGTCGAGCTTCTTGAGTGTTGTTGGAGCTGCACTCATCCAGGCAAGTGGAGAGTATTCCATCACAATCCTGACTTGCGCCTTATAGATGGTGGAAAGGCTATGGGGAGTCAGGAGGTGTGTCACTCGCCGCAGAATACCCAGCCTCTGACCTGCTCTCGTAGCCACAGTATTTATATGGCTAGTCCAGTTAAGTTTCTGGTCAATGGTGACCCCCAGGGTGTTGATGGTAGGGGATTCGGCGATGGTAATGCCGTTGAATGTCAAGGGGAGGTAGTTAGACTCTCTTTTGTTGGAGATGGTCATTGCCTGGCACTTGTCCGGTGCGAATGTTACTTGCCACTTATCAGTGTAAGCCTGGACATTGTCCAGGTCTTGCTGCATGCGGGCACGGACAGCTTCATTATCTGAGGTGTTGCGAATGGAACTGAACACTGCAATCATCAGCGAACATCCCCATTTCTGACCTTATGATGGAGGGATGGTCATTGATGAAGCAGCTGAAGATGGTTGGGCTGAGGAAACTGCCCTGAGGAACTCCTGCAGCAATGTCCTGGGGCTGGGATGATTGGCCTCCAACAACCACTACCATCTTCCTTTGTGCTAGGTATGACTCCAGCCACTGGAGAGTTTTCCCCGATTCCCATTGACTTCAATTTTACTAGGGCTCCTTGGTGCCACACTCGGTCAAATGCTGCCTTGATGTCAAGGGCAGTCACTCTCACCTCACCTCTGGAATTCAGCTCTTTTGTCCATGTTTGGACCAAGGCTGTAATGAGGTCTGGAGCCGAGTGGTCCTGGCGGAACCCAAACTGAGCATCGGTGAGCAGGTTATTGGTGAGTAAGTGCCGCTCAATAGCACTGTCGACGACACCTTCCATCACTTTGCTGATGATTGAGACTGATGGGGCGGTAATTGGCCGGATTGGATTTGTCCTGCTTTTTGTGGACAGGACATACCTGGGCAATTTTCCACATTGTCGGGTAGATGCCAGTGTTGTAGCCGTACTGGAACAGCTTGGCTAAAGGCACAGCTAGTTCTGGAGCACAAGTCTTCAGCACAACAGCCGGAATGTTGTCGGGGCCCTTAGTCTTTGTTGTATCCAGTGCACTCAGCCGTTTCTTGATATCACGTGGAGTGAATCGAATTGGCTGAAGACTGGCTTCTGTGATGGTGGGGATATCGGGAGGAGGCCGAGATGGATCATCCACTCGGCACTTCTGGCTGAAGATGGTTGCAAACGCTTCAGCCTTGTCTTTTGCACTCACGTGCTGGACTCCGCCATCTTTGAGGATGGGGATGTTTACAGAGCCTCCTCGCCCCGTTAGTTGTTTAACTGTCCACCACCATTCACGACTGGATGTGGCAGGACTGCAGAGCTTTGATCTGATCCGTTGGTTGTGGAATCGCTTAGCTCTGTCTATCGCATGTTGCTTCTGCTGTTTAGCATGCATGTCGTCCTGTGTTGTAGCTTCACCAGGTTGGCAACTCATTTTTATGAACGCCTGATGCTGCTCCTGGCATGCTCTTCTACACTCTTCATTGAACCAGGGTTGATCCCCTGGCATGTTGGTAATGGTAGAGTGAGGAATATGCCGGGCCCTGAGGTTACGGATTGTGCTGGAATACAATTCTGTGATTGCAATGGTTATTGATATTGCAATAGTTGTTGCTGTGATTGCGATGGTTATTGATATTGCAATAGTTGCTGTGTTTGCCATGGTTATTGATATTGCAATAGTTGTTGCTGTGATTGCGATGGTTATTGATATTGCAATAGTTGCTGTGTTTGCAATGGTTATTGATATTGCAATAGTTGTTGCTGTGATTGTGATGGTTATTGATATTGCAATAGTTGTTGCTGTGTTTGCAATGGTTATTGATATTGCAATAGTTGCTGTGTTTGCAATGGTTATTGATATTGCAATAGTTGTTGCTGTGATTGCGATGGTTATTGATATTGCAATAGTTGCTGTGTTTGCAATGGTTATTGACATTGCAATAGTTGTTGCTGTGATTGTGATGGTTATTAGTGTTATGGAAATAATTGTCAGTGTTCTCACCATTACTGCAATCGTTGTTACCGATTGTGGTTTGGGGTCAAGATTGGTGCTCAGTGGGCGGGTCTTCATTATAGCGGTAGTGACGTTGGGGGCGGGGCGGAGCTGGAGCCGAAGCCTGGGAGAGCGACTGGAAGGTGAGGGGGAGCGGTGTCTGTGGGCCGGGTCGCGGTCGGGAGGGATGGACGGACAGGGGGACACGAGCCCTCCCAATAGGGACAGCCTGGTCCCGGGCACTATCCGTGCGGTGGGAAACTCGGGTCCCGGCCGCTGCCGTCCTGTCAGCGCTGGTTCCCGGCGGGTAGGCCGCGTCCCCGGCCGGTAGTTCCGAGGACAGACCACAGCTGTTGGCGGGACGGGGAGGGCGGTGGAGCCGGTTTAAAGCCCCATCACAGCGGGGGAGTGGACTGAGTCCCGAGACTGGACTGGGCCGCTGACCGGATGCCCCTCCCACATCTGGCAGGTCACCCGCCTGCGGTTCGACCATTCCTGGGCTTTTAACAAACTCTAACCTGCTTTTAATTTAAATTAAATTAATTACATTTTTTAATTTCCAAAACCCAACTTGTGTTTAAATGGGATTTTCATCTCGCCTTAGTCCGGCTTCAAGTCCAAACCTCACTCCTAACATTCCTCCAATGTTGATAGTTTCATGTTAGAAAAATGTTGCTTGTCATTTAACTGGATTTAGTTTTGTTCAATCGAATGGATCAAGACATATAAATTAAAAATATGTAACCTTTTTAAATCTTACTCATAAAAATAAACATTTCATTTGCTCATTTTTTTTGAGTAAGATTGTCCCCTGTGCAATTGCAATGCACAACTGATGAAAATTGAGTTAATAATTACAATACTTTATCCATGTTTCTCAGTTTGCTTCCCACATTTTTTTTTAATATGGATTATTTACTACTCTTTTTCAGTTTCTTCTCCCATTCCCACATGCAACATGCTTTGTGCCAACTGGTGCTTATGGGGAATGACTGTTGCACATTTTGATTCAAAAATTGTTGCCTGTTTTGATGATTGACACATTTTCATAGTCAGTACCACTCTTAGCTGATTTTTACTGCCGTTTACAGAATTTTCCTCATGTCAACCATTGTGCAGGTGACACATTCCCAGCCTTCTGGCTTTGCCGCTGAACTGACAGCTACAAGGGCGCACTGAATTGATTTGCCTGTGGTGTAGATGAGATTAGTGGGTGCGGAGGGGAAAAGCTGCTTCTTTTCTGCAGATCTTATTCAGACTTTCTAAAAGGTCAGACTTCATTAGAAACAAATCTTTTGTCTTTTGGGATATACGGATAAACTTGAACTTGCCATGTGTCAAGTTCAGTAATTTACCTTCGCCACCCCTCCCCCCACCCCCGAGGCTTATTTGATTAATAACTTTAAAAACTAAAGTGTTCATGAACGTGTAGCAACTCTCAACATAAGGTTTGTGTTGTAACTTTTTGCTTTTACTTTATAATTTTTGTTTCATTAACAAAAATTGTTCATGGCAGTTTAATCGCTAATGAAAGACAGTTGACAGTTTTATACACAGGGAATTATTTTAGTTTTTTATTAATAATTTTAGTGAGCTTCAGAGCCTTGATGAGAGAGAGACTGATAAAACTTACCTATGGTAATGAGTTTATTAAGAAAATCTGCCTATCTATATTTAACCAGGGGAATTGTTGCTACAAAGAGATACATTTTAGTTTAAATTGACTTTTTAAAGTAACTTTCCATTTTCTTAAAGAACAATTCTAAATTAGTTTCATCTGTATTTAATAATTTGTTAAATTAATTAAGGTAGTGCCTTGGGACATTTTTCTATGTTAAAGGCACTATATAAATGCAAGTTGTTATTGCTGCAGTTAATGAAAACCACATAGATTTTAATTTTTTTTGCGACTTACCTCATTACACATTGGATTTAGTTAAATGTTTGGCATTAATGGGAATTTTCCACTTGAGTGTGTATGATCATTAACTCAACATTGCATTTAAGGGCAAGCTAAATAAACACGAGGGAGAAAGGAATAGAAAGATATGCTGATGGGTTAGATGAAGTAGGGAGGGAGGAAGCTCGTGTGGAGCACAAACACTAGCATGGACCTGTTGGGCCGAATGGCCTGTTTCTGTGTCGTAAATTCTGTGTAATTCTTTGTAACCCATAAACATCACAGTTAATATGTTCTATACTCAAATGCTTAATACTATTGCAGAGAGCAATTTTTGAAAAACAGTGTGCATCTTATTTTGTACCTTAAAAAGGCATTCGGACCTAGTGCAGAAATGTAATCATTCTGAAAATTGAATCTAGTCTTCATTGCATCTTGACTGTTTGAAATATATGTATATCTGTAACTTCTGCCAATGTCTCTGCTTGATGGAAGAGAAATTTGTGAGTGTAACTAAAAGCATCTGAAAATAACTTCTAATTACATTCATTCTTGGGGGTACAGTAGTTAGGCATTAGGTGACTGAAGAAAAGAGATGATGTTGCATTCAGTAGCTTCATGCTCTTCCCTACTGTTGTGCGTGCTTGATTTTTTTTTTAATCCATGCTAATACTGCACTGTCTCTCTCACCACCTTAACCAGATAAACCTTCCTGCCTATGTTTAAATTGCTTATTTCCCCAACACACTCTCACAGTGTTTTGTAACCTTCCTTCCTCCTCTTTCTTGTCGGGTGGTGATGGGGAAGAAATATTTACAGCTTCGTACACCAGTCTGCAGTGAAAATCGCTGTTGATGGTGATTTACGGCAGTTTTTATTTACTATGGTAAGGTTACAAATCGTGCTTATGTTATATCCACTATATTTTAAAGAAGTATAAATTAGTTTGGGCTCTGGAATCGGAAGTACAACTTCAAAATTTGTGGATGACACCAAATTGGGGGGTACAGTTAATACTGAGGAAGACTGCAGCAAAATACAAGACATTAATAAACTTCAGAATGGGCTTGTAAATGGCAAATGAATTTCAATATAGATAAATGTGAGGTGGTGTATTTTCGGAGGAAGACTAAGGAGTCTACATACTCCTTGGAAAATAAGAGTCTAATGGGGTAGAGGAGCAAAGAGATCTCGGGGTGCAGATGCACAAATCACTAAAAGTAGCGACGCAGATTAATAAGGCCATAAAAAAGCAAATAAAGCACGGGTTCATTTCCAGAGGGTTAGAATTGAAAAGCAGAGAAGTTATGTTGAACTTGTATGGAACTATGGTTAGTCCCCACTTAGAGTACTGTGCACAGTTCTGGTCTCCATATTATAAAAATGATATAAAGGCACTGGAGAAGGTGCAGAAAAGGTTTACAAGGATGATACCCGAACTCAGGTTATACCTTTTGGGAAGGACTGAACAGGCTGGGTCTCTCTTCTCCAGAATAGGGAAGGCTGAGGAGTGAGCTGATGGAGATCTTTAAGATTATGAAAGGGTCTGATAGGGTAGGCGAAGAGAAGGTGTTTCCACTCGTGGTGGAGACCAAAACTAAGGGCCATAAATAAGATAGTCACGAATAAATCCAATAGGGAATTCCGAAGAAATTTCTTTACCCAGAAGATGGTTAGAATGTGGATCTCATTACCACAAGGAGTAGTGGAGACGAATAGCATAGATGCAGTTAAGGGGAAGCTAGATAAGTACATGAGGGAGAAAGGAATAGAAGGGTATGCTGATAGGGTCAAAGAGGGGTGGGGAAAGCTTGTATGGAGCATAAACACTGGCGTGGACCAGTTGAGCCGAATGGCCTGTTTCTGTGCAGTACATTCTATGAAGTGTTGCTCCAATAGTTCAAGAGTTAATGTTGCAGTGCCTCTTTATATATTCATTTTTGAAACAGTGCATATTGTCACTGATCATTCAGTGTTATTTTATGTGTTAACCTCTGAAGTATGTGTTCAGTGAAAATCATTTGAAATGGAAAAAGTTTCATTGAATATTTTTAATATTAGTAGTTTAGCATGATAAAGGTATGCTGATATTTCTGACCAATTCCTCTTAGAAATGTGCTTCAAACTTACTGCTCTAGTTATCAGCTATTTGACCTGTTTTGGTAATGCAGGTCACTTTAAGATATGAAACAAGTATAAACATAATGAACTATTCGGTAGGCATCTCATTGGGAAATCATTGGTGTGAGTCTGTGCTATCAATGCACCTGGTGTTTTCCAGCTTTTTAAAAATAATCGGTTAAGAGTCCTATTTTTGCAGCACTCCAGTTGTGCATATGTATTAGAAACTGATTTCCAACACCATGCAGTGGAATATAGAAATTTAGGTTATAAAAAGTTTAAATTAAACTTTCTTATCTCCCTGCAGTAACAAACTGTCATTTCCACTGGTTTGGCACGGGTGGGCAGAGATTTGACGATTGGTCCTAATAACAGTGTTCCTTGAATTGTTGCCATTGGTAAAGTTTGACAGGTTCTCTCTTTGTCAAGACACTTTGAGCTACACTCACAACAGATGAGATTTTACAAAACAAAATTCATCTATAAGCAAATCTGCTTAGAGTGTATGCCCACATTGAATGTTGGCCATCGTTTCTGTGCAAAATGTTCTTTTTACAAATGGCCCATGTGTAGAGCTCACAGCTATCTAAGTTCACCAGTGCTAGCTAATGAACAATTTACAAAGTTTTGGATCTATATTACTAGTGGAATGAATATTAATTGGTGGGACAGTACTAACGTTGAGAAATTTCTGGGATGCAAACCAGAAGTTCAAGTGTGTTAAGATAATGTCTGCCATATGCTGCCCAAGATGGTTTCCATTTTAGCTTATAAACCAGACAATCCAATAGGAGTAGGGGTGGGGAGGGGGGGTCTACCCTGTGAATTAACAAAACCATGACTTGCATGGTATTAAACTACTGTTTCTTAGAAAAGATGCAAAATATAGTTTTGATGGTCTAAGCCTGCCTAATTGCTTTGAGCTAAACAAGGAAGTTATGTTGAACCTTTATAAAACAGTGGTTCGGCCACAACTGGAGTATTGTGTCCAATTCTGGGCACAGTACTTTAGGAAGGATGTGAAGGCCTTAGAGAGGATGCAGAAAAGATTTATTAGCATGGTTCCAGGGATGAGGGACTTCAGTTACATGGGTAGACTGGAGACTCCAACTCCAAGGGGTTGTTCTCCTTGGAGCAGAGAAGGTTGAGAGGAAATTTGATAGAAGTGTTCAAAATCACGAAGGGTTTAGACAAAGTAAATAAAGAGAAACTGTTCCCATTGGCGGAAAGGTCGAAAACCAGAGGACACAGATTTAAGGTGATTGGCAAAAGAACCAAAGGCAACGTGAGGAAAAGCTTTTTTATGCAGTGAGTAGTTATGATCTGGAACGCGCTGCCTGAAAGGGTGGTGGAAGCAGATTCAATCAGGGCTTTCAAAAAGGAATTGCATAAATACTTGAAGGGAAAAAGTTTGCAGTGCTGCGGGGAACAAGCGGGGCAATGGGACTAACTGGATTGCTCTTACAAAGGGCCGGCATGGGCTCGATGGGCAAAATGGCCTCCTGTTCTGTAATCATTCTATGATTCTAAGGGACACCATGTATTGTGTCCTTTTAAGAAAAGGTTGCAACCCATGATCTTCCTTGGCTGGCCCAAAGGAACCAGACAAGACACGGACCATATCTGCATCACTTTGAGATTCACATTGGTTATTGAAGAATTGTGGAAAGGTAGTGAAGAGGTTGAAGCTTCTGCTCTTATTTCCACTGGCAGGGGGAGCCCAGAACAACGAGGCATAATCTTAAAATTAGAGCTAGGCCGTTCAAGGATGATGTCAGCAAGTACTTCTCCACACAAAGGGTAGTGGATATCTGGAACACTCCCCCCCCCCCCCCCCCCCCCAAAAAGCTGTTGAGGCTGGGGGTCAATTGAAAATTTCAAAACTGAGATTGGAAGAGTTTTGTTAGATGAGGATATTAAGGATTACAGAACCAAGTTGGGCAGATGGAGTTAAGATACAGATCAGCCATGATCTAATTGAATGGCAGAACATGCTTGAGGGAACAAGTAGCCTACTCCTGTTCCTATTCCATCTCCAACCCCTAAATACATTTTTGAAGGCTGCTACATCATGCATTATAAAAATGCTTTTTGTGTTAACAGATGTTACCTTGAGAACTATAACCTATTTTACTCTGTAGCTGGAAAGAAAAACTTAATTGCTCCCAAGGAGCTCTTGTGCATTTTGTGTTTAAAAATAAGGAAAGTATAAATGCTTTCCCATTAAATCAACTTGCAGTGTACTGGAAAGTGTCATCCTCCCAGGAGATTGAAGGATGTATTCGCCGCAGCAGAGGGACTTTATATCAGTGACGCTGGGTAATCAGGCTGGAAGGAACTATGACAACAGTAAGACCTGGAGGAGGCAATCCTGTTGGAGGGTAAGACAAATTATGCAGTATCCTCATCAATACCTGTGGAGTCTGAGGTTGAGTTGGGAGACAGTGGCTTTAGTCGGATGAAAAGGACAAAACAACCTAATTATTTTACAGATCAGAAGTAAATGCTGTTTGTTTTAAGAGCCCATTGATTGGACCCTGTGTTTAAAGGCAACACCAGTCTGTTGAATGGGGGTGAGAGAGGGGGCGGTACTTGGTATTTATGTCACATGAAGGTTTTTTTGTTCAGATGAAGGGTTAAGCTCCAAGTAATAAGTTATTTTCTAGATTTTGATGGTTTTTGTGCTTATCCGTGAGTGGGATGTCATTATTCATATTCTGCTTGGGTGTAGCATGATGTGAAAGGACAATGTGACTGAACATCTCTCTCAATTCCCTTCACGCATTGCTGGAAGGAGGGACAGAGTTTACTGATTTCAAATTGGGCGATACTCAAAATATGTATAGAAGCTGCTATTGCGTGTTACTTAGTTGGCTCTTCATAGACCGATCAGTAGGTTTTTCTTCAACTGTTTCTCATTGCGTTTAGTTCAACATGAGTTTGTATTTTCCATGCAATAGTTATCTAAGACTGGATACTCAACAGAGTATGCCACCTTGTGATTGGAAAAAGCCGGCGGAGTTTGTAGAATTACAGCATCCCACTGCCCTGTGCTTTCATAAAATTACCCTTGCCAATGTGAATGTTTATGATTGTACTAATGTGGCTCTGGGAGTGAATTCTTTTCAGGAGCTGCTGCATTGCTGTTCATGTTAAGTTGCCCCACTGACCTATTTCAGGGGTGACCAAGCTTTAGTTTTTGTGGGCTGAACGCATGCAATACGTGGTGACCATGTATAAAACTTAAATCCAAGTTCCAACTAATTTGCATCAATTGCTGATTAAATGATTTTGGGGCCCTTATTTAGGATTGATCCACCAATGAGGCCACAATGCCAAAAAAACAGCTCCTTTCCAAACCTTCAGGCCCACAATTTGAATAGGACAAACCAGCAAATAAGAAATATACACTCATAGGGCGTCGGCACTCTGGATGTCAAGGATTAGATTGTCAATGCTTCAGGGTTGCAATTTGGATACCTCGGGGTAAAGGTCTAGTATAGTGGTAAGCAGGGCTCAGGTTCAGTTTCTGATCCAGCCTGGGGCAGCAGCTGAGGCATTCCGATTGGCCACAGTACCACTGGGTAATGGAGAGGAATAGTCAGCCGAGGTTCAGTTTTAAAAAAAAAGTTTGCTTGCAAACACAGCATGAAGGTTAAAATCATATGAAATTTTCAGTCAAGATCCGAACTATTTTGTAAACACGCCCCTCGCACACGCCCCCCTACCAAATAAAGTTAGGCAAATGCAGTAACATAACAGTACATTTCAAATGTTGTGCATGTGGGTTTGTGCCATAGTCATTGTTGAGTTGCTAACCCCTGCTGTGAATTGCTGAATAGAGGGTAAGTGCTTTTGCACCAGCAAGGAGAAAAAAAATCAGAGGGGCAATTGACACATCTGTTGGTGGGTAGCTAAAGATGGACTTTGATGGACTCTCCAAACTGTTCTCTTGCTCAGGGAAGGGATGTGGTGTAAGGAAACTTATCAGTGGAAAATAGGGGGAAATAAAATAAAATTGCCTGAAGAAAATAACGTGTTTGGAAAGAATGACAATCACATTTTAAGTGAGGTATTTATAATGGTTACTGTTAAGAATTTGCCATCTCAAGTTGTTAAGTAGATACATTCGCTTCCACTGCTCTATATCTTTTTAAGTACAATTCACTTTTCAAACCAGAAATGGAAACAGCTATCAAGATTGCAGCGGAGCCTAATATCATTCCTGTTTGTCTTCATGATGTTCTGCGGTATTGCAGCATACCCTAGCCTGTCTGAACACTGGAAAGGTAGGAACCAATGCAGCCTTTTGTACTGGAATTTTTCTTGAACTGCCAACTTGAACACAATTCCACATTTCCATAGTAATCGGGCAGTTTTGCTTAAAAATGATGAGTGTTGTGGCGACTATACAATTTGAAGTTACTGTATATCACAGTTGTGATTACATATCTTTTTGTGCAAGTAATATGTTCAGGATAAATATATATAATAGAAGTTATGGTGTTGTGTGGCATGATGGTACGTTTGTATAGAAAATTTTTGTAATCTATAAATATTTGTTCTACTGGGGCCATTCATAAAGAACCTGAATTTACTTTCATTCAATAACTCTGTTACATTATAAAATATTGTATTTTTTTTAACCTGAAGCACTGTTTATGGGTATCCTGTTAAATTATTTATGCTGCATACCACTTATAGTACCCACTCTTCTCCTTGCCAGGCCTCTCACCATCTGCTATATTTGTGACCATCGCATTTCTTTTCTCCCCACTCTCTGCGTTCAGCCTCATGACCTGGTTTTAACTTTTGTAACCTGAACATTCACTGCGACTTTAGACTGCTGCTTCAGTCTTCATTAGTATCACGTTTTACTTGTAGCTAAGTTGTGAAAGGTTGGACCAGCTGACAAGAAAAGTAGCCCAGGAGGTGGCTGTATGAAGGCTCAATATTAGTAAAAGTTATATGCAGCCTACTCTTAATTTGAAGTTGCTTAATTCAAACCATCTGTTAATGTGAATTGAAATGGTGCAAAAAAGGCCTGCTGTTCCGTTTCATTAAAATTGCTTGAATCTGCTGGAATATTCTTTTGAGCAAAAAAAATCCCCTTCAAATTAACAGGAGGGGATCATAATATATTTCCCTTCATTTTTTGGAGGTACATGACGGTAAGCTAGAGTAGTTTGCCCTCATGTTGATTTTTTTTTCTAGTTTTGTTTTTGCTCCTTTGGGGAATTGCTCTGTTTGGCATCTCTTCCTAACCTGACTGAATGCAATCTTGCGTGGGGAAACTGCAGGTATCAAACCTTGCAACTGTTTGCCATAACATGCTGGGAGCATGACTGTGTTATTTCACCATCTGTACATCTCAGAGGGAAATGCTTTCCTGGATTCTATTTACAGAATGAAAAGAAAACACACAGTACGGATATGTTACGAATGCTGTGCGTCAACTTCACACATGTGATTTTAACACGTTGCAAGTTCCTGATTTCAGCAGGGCTGTTTGGAAATGCCAAAGCAGTATATTCATTTAAAGAAGGAAAATATCAAAGATCGTAGTCTCCTGAACCTCCTCAACAGCTAAGTCCGAATGGAATTGGTAGAGACCTGTGCATAGGCCTCCTGTCCAGGAGTTTAATGCATCAGTACAAGGGGAACGTCACGAGGTACAGTACAAGTAACTCACTGTGACCATGGGGACCTGATGCATGGACCTTTCTCACACTGACATTCGTTTGCACAGAGTGAATCTTTGTGATGTTAAAAAAGTTTGATGCTTACAAAGCCCACGTGCATTTTTTTTAACGCAGCTAACCTTGTATTGTTTCTTCCCTATTTTCCTCTCCTGTAGTCTCCCAGGAGACCCATTCCCAAGCCTCTGGCAAAGCACAGTAGGAACATCATCTGACAGTGAAAGGGTACCACAAAAACTTTTTCTCAAAGCATTGTGTAAACGCAGACCGTTAATGGTTGCAAATGAAGTTTGATGCACCACCACTAACAACAAATGTCAGCAAAACAAACATGTGACTCGGAAATGAATAGTGGGTGTGAAAGTGAGCTCTAAATTCTGCTCATCTAATTAAACTGCTTTCACATGATGGTAGTGAGATGGAATTTCGTATCTGCATCGTTGCTTTTTGTAGTAAAGTTTGGCAGACTCATTTACTGATATAAAAAGTACTGATTTGTAAGTACAAATGTAGAACAGTTTTCCCCAGAGCAAGCCCCAAATATACTCTTAAGAACTTATCAATGATCTAATTTACAATCCCATCTCTATGCTTCACTGCAAAAGTATGGATATAGATGAACATTGCAGCTTTATGCTGTTTACTGGGGAAACAGTCACTGGGGATAAAATTCATCTAATAGTGCATCAGCTTGGTTGACTTCAATGGAAAGAAAAATCGGGCAGAATGTATAATGGGTGATCGATCCGCTACCGGCTGTTTAGCATCTCCGCCGAGGTTGAATTTTACCCCCACTCCCTGCCTCTGGGAACAGTGTGGGCAGCACAGTCTATGAAGGAAGCTGCTCTTGGGAAAACGTGAGCTGCTGGGTGCAAGGAGAGCCAAATTGGCCATTCTACTTAATAGAAGAGAAAGCATATTAAAATAAATAAATAGGCAGGTCATCATCCAAGGGCTCCTTCAGTACTTCGTACCAGTAAGTTATTAAATTTAGATTGAAGCTTGTGTGTTATGTAGCCTTAAAGAAGAAAGGATTTTCAATTACAAAGTACTCCCCCACAGGATTAATTTTGAATATAATTGTCCTCCCTATGTCTTAGCAGCATTGCTCCTCCCATGCCATTTTAGGTCTCCTCGTTTCCAGGTGCCTCGTATGTTTCCCAGAGTGGCTTCATTCACTAACCTGAACAGCAGAAGGGGAAATTCATGGCATTTTACGGGAACAGTGAAGCCTTATGAATATCTGTCTGGATCACGTTCTGTGATTATTGTGCCTTTCCTCATTGATTCATCTCAGTTAGAATGCTGGAGAAGCTCGTCAATACTTTCCACTCCTCGGCTAAGCACGGATTTGTCAAGGCATTATGCCACCTTAAACATCTATTTCTTAAAACATTTTGTATCACCCAGTTGAAGATCTGCTGGGGTAAGGCTTCCTGCATATTATATACTGGTGGAAGATATAGTACAACACGTGTAGAGTTGTGGGTAAGGGTTTAGAATCCTTTATTTGAAGTTCATACTGATGTTGCAGTTGGCTGAATATAGGTAACTTTGTGCTGAATCAAATACCACATCAGGAAGTTGCATTTAGAGGTTATAAATTGTTTAACAGCACCTGTGATTGCAGCAACTTAAGCCTTGCAGCAGGATTCTAAAGTCTTGGAGCAGCCACCATATCTGCAGAGCGGTTGAGTGCACCACTAGCCCATGCAGTGATTTGTTTCATAATGGTAGTGTACTACAGCAACCAACCAAGACATTTTACGCTAACTTCGTTCCCACTGGTCTACAACTGAGCAGCCCTAAAAAAAAATTTGCAGTTTGACAGCAGATTCCACCCTCTTTAGGAAGATGTTTGTAGCATCATTACATGGCTATGGGCCTGCAATATTTGTTTCCATTCTACTCCTTCCTTCCTAAAGGAAAACAAAAAATCTCTCCTTCAGATGACCAGATCATTTCATTGCCTGTTTGAACATCTTCTGTTTCAGAATGCATCCAAGTATCTTTACTGCACATTAAAACACACTACATCATATATTTAACTCTGCCTTGTTGAAATGGACGAAATGCAGGGTTTGTAATACATGTACTCACTTTGATGTATTGCAGACACTTTATATTCGGTAACAGCTGGAGATGCCCAAGTCAAAGCTTTTCAAGGTACAGTTAACGCGAAGGTTTGGTTTGGCCCTCTGAACTGAGAGAATTTTCTTAACTTTTAATTTTGTTTATGTTCTAGTGTAGAATATGTGACTTGGTTCAATTTGCATAGAACTGTAATAGAGGAAATAGGAAAATCACTAGTGGTTGTGCAGCTGAAGTTGCTTTAGTTATACAAATGTACTTCTTTCTTCAGTTTTCTCCATCTGTCTGCTGAACATACTAATTCTTGCTGGTGCATTTTCACACCAGAAACTACCATAGCCAAGCCCAAATTTGTTCTCATCTGACATTAGTGTACTTTCGAGCAGAGGTCATTCGATAGTGATCAAGGGTTATCCTTGGCTCAGTGCATGCACTTGCTTCTGAGTCAGAAGGTTGTGGGTTCAAGCCTTACTCTATGAAACTTGAGCACATAATCTAGGCTGACATTTCAGTGCAGTACTAAGGAAGTGCCAGCTTTTGAATGAGATGTTAAACCGAGGCCCCTACTGCGCTTACAGGTGGGCGTAAAACATTTCATGGCACTATTTGAAGAAGAGCAGGGGAGTTTTTCTAGTGCCCTGGCCAACATTTATCCCTCAACCGACATCACCAAAAACAGATTGTGGTCGTTATCTCATTGCTGTTGGTGGACCTTGCTATGCACAAGTTGGCTGCCGCGTTTCCCTGCCTTTCAACAGTGTCTACACTTAAGAAGTACTTCATTGGCTGTGAAATGCTTTGGGATGACCTACGGTCATGAAAGACATTTGATATGGTTCCACACAAGAGGTTATTAGCAAAAATGAGAGTGCACGGAATTGGGGGTAACCTTGTGAAATAATTTGGAAATTGATTGGGAGGTAGGAGACAAAGAGTAGAGATAAAAGGAATGTACACTGGTGAGATGTGACAAGTTGCGTTCCCCAGAGATCTGTACTGGGGCCTGAACTTTTCACCGTATATCTCAATGACTTGGATGATGGAATAGAGTTGTATATTCAAGTTTCCAAATGACATTAAGTTAGGAGGTACAGTAAGTTGTGTAGATGGGAGCAGAAAGTTACAAATGGATACAGACAGATTAAGTAAGCGGGCAAAACTGTGGGAGATGGAGATCAATGTGGGGAAGTGTGAGGTCATCCACTTTGGATCCAAGAAAAACAAATTGGAATATTTTCTTAATGGCGAGAAACTAGGAACTGTGGTAGAGCAAATGGATTTAGATGTCCAGGTACACATATCACTAAGAGCTAGTGCACACGTACAAAAAGTAATCAAAAAGGCTAATGGAATGCTGGCCTTTATCTCGAGGCTGGAATACAAAGGGGAAGAAATTATGCTTCAGTTGTACAGAACCTTGGTCAGACCCCATCTGGAGTACTGAGTTCAGTTTTGAACACCCCACCTCAGGAAGGTTACGGTGCAGATTCTCCAGAATTATACTAGGGCATCAAAGGTTACTTGTGGACAGGTTGCATAAACTTGGCTTGTATTTCCTTGAGTTTAGAGGTTGAGGAGTGATTTAATTGAGGTGTTTAAAATGATAAAAGGATTCGATAGAGTTGGCACAAAGTAGCTGTTTCCACTGGTGGGGAATCCAGAACATGGGGGCACAATCTTAAAATTCGAGCTAGGGTGTTCAATCAGGAAACACTTTTTCACGTAAAGCGAAGTGGAAATGTGGAATTTTCTTCCCCAAAAGGCTTGGATACTGGGTCAATCAAAATTTCCAAAACTAAGATCGATAGATTTTTGTTGGATAAGGGTATCAAAGGATATGGATCAAAGGTGGGTAAATGGAGTTGAGGTACAGATCAGCCAAGATCCAATTGAGTGATGGAACAGGTTTGAGGGACTGAATAGCCTTCTCCTGTTCCTATGCTCCTATGAAAGGTGCTATATAAATGCAAGTTCTTTCTTTTTCTTTCTTTAAATGATTTTATGTAATTGCTTAAACTTTTGTGCAGTAACAGATCAGGGACTGCACTTTGTTAAAGGGGGTGTTCTAAATTTAATCCATTGAAAGTTTAAAGTTCAGTGTCTAGTGCAATGTTAATGAATTCTCCGGTTTAATAACAAAATTACATTTCTAAACAACAGAAATGATGCTCTGGTGCCACAGTATGTTGTGTGCTGTCCAGTGAATGAATATCATTCTTCTTTTTGTACACGTCGTCCCCAATCTTAATATGACAGGGTTAATGAAACTTGGAATAGATGGATTTTTTTTTATTGAAAGGATACTTGTATTACTTTTATAGCCCATTCAATTCATCACTCAGTAAATGGTCTATTGATGCATATATATCAATATTGATACTGCTTTCAGGATCACACCACATGATTGTCATAGAATTTAAATCTCAAGAGGATGTAGATTAGGGATGGACATGTGTTTGTATTCTGTCTTGCCAAAATGTTCCTATAATGGCCAGATTCATTTGTTGCTTCTTGATCATGCACAAGCACTTTAATTCCCTAGGAGATTTTATGGCTAATTGAAGTAAAGCTGAGTGAAATATATACAAGAGCATGTGTAGAATGGTGTGTTTGACATTCGATATGAAATATTTGTTCATAGAAACGTGGTTGTAGTCCTGACCAGACTATCACTCGTATGGTTACTGGAAGGTTTTTCATGTCAAGAAAAATATTACTGCTCTGGTATAGAAATTGCATTAGACTTTGGAATTGGTCATTTCATGGTAGCTAGTATACAGTTCCTTTTAAATTTCGTGGCAAGGGCCATTAACAGTTGCAATATTTTCTTAATGATGGACACCCCTTGGTGCTAATTTTAAGGTTTTTATTCAGGGATTACTACAATAAAGAAGCAGTTATCTTTGAAAACTAGCTGTCATAGTCCCATATTTTCTGAAATTTGCCTCTACCCCTACTTTGTTTAGTTCCGTGGCAGTTGTTAATGAGCCATATCGGAACCAGATGATTTGCTCAAGCATGATTTCAGGTGCTGTTGGTTGTAATTAATTATAGCACCATCACTGAGAGGCCTGCTTCTGTTGGCCAACTTAAGCATGCGAGCTTCACCAACAAATCTTTGTGTAAACGAATTGTCAAGTGCACATGTTGAAAATGTGAGGTTATGCCATCGTTTTACTGGGATTGTACATAATAGATTGTATTAAAGTTTGTTGAAATGTTAACATTGTGTTTCCTTGTGTCCAGTAGATGAAAGTCATCAAGATGGAGAGTTGAAGCAAGTTAAGCCAGCGATTGTACCAGCAGTAGATGTGCCATTACCCAGGGCACCGCCGAACACACAACCACAGGTAACGAAGAAATCAGTTACAACTGATCTTAATCAAATCTGTTGATGTGTTAAGTTTATTATGACTGGTTTTGTGTATCAATGAGATGATTAATGTTGGGCACAAGGGAAGGCTGTTGGTAAGGTGGTTCTGTAGCAACTTAATTTTTTTTTAAAGTTTGAACAGTAAGTGCCGATGACAGCAGAAAACTGACTTGGAGAAGATACTGAGATAGACAGTTTGAAGAACCTAAATTAGTGGTTGAATCTGCAGCACTCGAGTTGTTAATTCTATATACTACTTGGTACTTATCTTGAATCAAAACTAAAAGGTTTATTTCAAAGTATTGCTCGTCAAATAAAAACAATGTGGGAATAGCCCACATTCAGTTTGGAGAGTAGTCGGTCATTTTTTTTCCCCATTAATATTTAACGTTTCATTTTGATTCCTTGAGGTATTATTTAATGCCCCCATCAGTACAGATCCAGTTTCAGTCTGATGCCATTTTTGTTGACAGTGGCAACCTATGTAACTGTATCCTTGTATCATTGTCAATGTTCATTATATTTTTCAATCACCTCTTTGCCAATCAATTAGCCCTACCATATCTTAGCTGAGAGGATGGTGAGGCACCTTTATCTGGAGTTTCTGCCAGCAGTTGTTGAGTGTGCATTTTTTCCTCCTTCCTTTCTTCTGTTTAGTTTATTAATCTGGTTTGGTAATGATGGGTGTGAAATTATATCTTAACGTCCCTGGCACAGCACATTGAAGCAGTTATGTAAGTTACTATCTTGATGAAACCTGGGGCCCGATTTTACCAGGAGTGCGGGTTCTCGGTGGGTGGGCCGCGCCCGGTGAAATTAGTGGGTTGCCCGCGCGATCGTAGCAGGCAACACACTAATTGGATCCACTTACCTGCTCCTCCGGGTTCCCCGCTGCTGATCTGCTGATCTGCGCGTCGGGCGGGCTGCGCATGCGCAGTAGGATCTATTTAAAGGGGCAGTCTTCCACTGACAGATGCTGACACAAACAGCAAAAATTACAGCATGGAGCAGCCCAGGGGGAAGGCTGCTCCCAGTTTAATGATGCCTCACCCCAGGTATCATTAGATGGGGTGAGGAGGAGGGGGAGGACCCACCACTGATGCCACCCAGTGTGTCACTGCAGAGTGGGTGTAGGTGTATTTGCAGGGCTCTTCTGCGCAGACGACTGAGAGACATCGGGGATGTCCCCGGTTGCAGCCTGGAAGGCTGTGGAGCAGAAGTTCGGGTGGGCAGTGGTGACTTTGACAGCAATAGGTAGGAAGATGGTGCACGGGCCAGCCAGGAGCAGCTCGGCATGAAAGAGGCTGCAGATGTCCATGGCTACATGTCGACTGCTGCTCAGAGAGGTCCAGGAAGCTGAGCCTCGGTCTGTGGAACGTGTGGCGAGGGTAGTGCCCTCTGCGACGCATCTCTCTCTGCGGTAGCCCTCCCTCCTGCTGTACAGGTGGATGTGTCACAGCACTCTGTTGTGGAGCTCCACGTGTCAGAGGTGGACGGCGTGGATGGCGAGGCTGGTGATGCTGTTCGCCCTCCGAGGAGGTCATGACTGCAGCTACGGCGGCCCCCATCCGCAAGATGTACATCTGAGGGGGTCCGCAAGGTAGGTACATGTCTCCGGACCCCGGGGTAAGTGTGCAGGTTGGTGACTTCGACCATCAGGAGGAGGGTGGTGGAGGCCAAACTTTGTCCCAAGTGACAGAGCGGCCTCCTGCAATGGCTGAGGGTCTCCGCGCCCCCCCCACCTGTCAAATGGACCTTTGCAGCTGCCACAGGCTGACAGCTGCAACACGTCCATTTCAACTGGGAGTGTTTCCCCCAGTGTGTGAAACAGTCCCATGTTTATCCAAAATCACACACAGTCCCTTAATCAGGTCTGTTGATGACCTGAACAAGCAAAGTAAATACTCTCAAGTGGCATCCCGCTGGCTTTAATTGCCTGCGGGATTCCCACCAGCGGGGGCTGCGCGCGCATGCCAGCGCGTCATCGGGGAACCCGGAAGTGGGCGGGATCGAGGCGCGATCCGGTCCCGCCCCTGGATTTCGGAATTTTCGGGGCCCCCCTGCCGAGAACGCACCCGGTAGCGGGTGCTAAAATCGGGCCCCTGGTATCTTGAGCTGCTTTTGTGGCACCTTTATTGGAAAAGGGTTCTGCAGAATTTCAGACAAGTTTTGAGTTAAATCCTTTCCAGTTTATAATACAAAATATGGAGTCAAGAGAACTAACCATGTTTCCTGACAATTAATTGGTCATTTATTAAAACAGAATGTTGGAAAGGTAATTCTGATTGCACACTTTAATATGTCACAATTCGGGTGCTGCCTTCTCACGAACCATTACGCAAAATGTTGCTCAGTGTGGCTTTGATTCAGCCTACATCATTGACAGCAGGGAGAGCATCATGAACTTGCTAAGTTTTAATCCCTTTGAACAAGTGTATCATTTAAATGAGATGTTTTTCACAGTTATGGTTTGCTTTTGGCAACTTGTTAAATCTGTAACATCCTGCTGCTGAATATTCTGTAGAAGATTTGGGTAAACAACCACTGCTTTATTCATATTATTGTACATGAGAAATATAATTGTATGACAATGTGTCAGTTGTCAGTTGTAAATAACTTAGCTTTTTCTAGGTCTTTAGTAACACAACAAACATATAATTGTAATCATGAATTGTTGT
Source organism: Heptranchias perlo (assembly GCF_035084215.1). NCBI lineage: Eukaryota > Metazoa > Chordata > Chondrichthyes > Hexanchiformes > Hexanchidae > Heptranchias > Heptranchias perlo. The sequence continues at coordinate 13,879,383 of NC_090355.1, read as the reverse complement.
TTTTCTTTTGAGCAGTGAAAGGGATGCAGTGTCACGAGCTGAACAGAGCTCGTCAGATCCACCATGATGTAGAGTACTTTTCTTTTTATTACTAATAAAATGCTATATGTGCATTTTTAGTCTAGCTTTAACTAACTCTTGGCTGCGTTTCAATCCAGAAACTCAGAAGACCAAATCCGAATAAGCGAGGCCCACCATTTTTACAGAACAGATTGTCGAAGAAAGAAAATGCAGAAGAACCCAAAATCAATAAGAAAGAAAATGAGGCTGAAGCCATACCCAATGACAAGGATGAGGAGAGAAATAATATAATCAGGTACCTGATGAAAGATACCACAGGCATTGTATTTGTTTCACAGAGAAATTTGTGCGTTAGAACCTTGGTTGATTTTTCTTTTGAAAGCCTCTTTTTGTTTTGAATTTCACAGTGTGATGCCTTTTCGTCAAGTAATGTTCTGTTGTCTATTTAACAAATTGTGTACTTTGTGATTTTAGGCTCCCTCCGAAGATTTTCATTTGTAATGTGATCTGTAAAGTTGATAAAATTTAAATCCTTTTCAGCCTTGGCAGGTCAAAGCAATCTTTTGGGTTTAAAGTCCAACAATGGATTGCTTTCATACTTGAAATTCAGACCTGGACAACATATGGCCTCCCGACAAAGCTACATGCATAGCTATTTAGTTTCCTCTCAAATTGCACTGTCTGTGCTATAATTGATGGCTTATATTCTGACTTTTTCCATAGACTCATGTAGATCTTTTTTTCTCTCTTCCAGCCTGTTCTTCCTTCATATTGGTGACTTCCTCTATTTGTCATCCAATGCTTCATGGAGCAATGGAAATATTGCTTCTTGTTTCTTTCCATTCTTCAAAAATTGTTTTTTTTTATGTCTCCAGCAAACAAGCAATAGCTGCTCTCTCTCACCTTTAATAGCTCTATCTTTAGTCCTTGATCTGTCAACATTCTTGGCCTTACTTTCTCCTCTAATCTCAAATGGAACTCTCACATCCCCACTATTGCTAAAGCTGCCTTCAAGGTTATGCAAAATATTTATCTTCCATTCAATTGTGTTTATAAAGTCAAAGTTCTTCCAAGACTTGAACGTCTGAAGAGGCCTTTCTAACACTTGTCTCCTGCTCCTGGTCAGGGTACAATCAGTGGGCACACCTCATTTGGTTTTTGAAAGATCTTAAAGCTGTGGAACAATATTATATTTTATAAGCTTGCCTTCATATGCAACTTGCTCATGTAAGATATCCATCCTTGATGATAAATGACCACAAGTGCACTGTCTCTTCAATTTTCCCTCTTGCAACCCAATCCCTGTGCTTCATTTTCTCTCTACGTTCTATCATATGTTCTCCCGCCCTATCTGACTCTGTACATCTCGCACTCTCTCTTCCCCCTCCCCCTTCCTCCCCTCCTCAGTGTATCTTTGGTTCTACCTCACAGTCACGCAGTAAGCTAAATTCTGCAAGATATCTAAGCTTTAGTAACAAACGATATCCCTCTTGCTTATTACCATCATTAATATAGTACTAATTATGTCTGCTTTTCATTGGGAACAAACAAAATGGTTCAGAGCTTGGTTGCGATATTAATTGTTTGCGACAGACCCACTCAATTAATTGGGATACATATTTATGTCAGTTAGATATAGGGCCCATTTATTTCAAAAGAATTGTTATTGAATTGGTGCACATAATACCATATATGCATAGAACATAGAGATCAGTTCAGTTTGATTACTAAGTGTTGAATATTTTGGAATTTTGTATTCAGGATGATCGCACAGAGGGTAATATGTATTAAGCACCGTGTCAGCACCACTGACTCACATCTTAATTAAAGCACGGGCCAGTTGCATAATAAGTAACCAACTGTTGTACTTTTCTGGTGAGAAACCAGGAAGGTCAGACAAACATTGATAACATACTTGTTGGGCCATGAGAGTTTTTACTGTTCACTATTTTGTATTTCATTGTTCCTAATAAGCCTCAGATTTGGAAAAACATCCCTAACTGCAGCACAGTTAGTATTTTACATGCTAGCCATCCTTAAGATATCAAGTGCGCTAGCCAATTGGTGGCCATTTTAAGGCTAACTGGCCACATTTCTGGCATGTTGAAATGTGCATATTTTAAAACAGCAAATTGGCAAAAAAAAATATAAATACAAATCAAATCAATGACGGATGAACTTTGCTCTACTGATCCTTCCAACGACAGGGCACCCTCCTGGATCCCTACTGATTTGCAAAATCTCCTGCTCTAATGCATTCTTTCCTGGGACCTCAAAACTCTGGAAACCCTTATCTCCCTTCATCTTTGCCCTGTCCTGCCATCCTCAGGCTTTTAAAATCCAATCCTAGTGTCACCTAATCACTATTTTCTGATTTATTTTGTTTTTTATTTTACTTTTTTCAAACTTGCTAGTGTCCTGCACGCTGGGCCTGACCCTTCAATTTAAAAAAAAGAAACTTAATAATTGGAAATATTTTTGGATTCTGGTGGTTATGTAATCATGATTGTACCTGTTCTAGAAGCTGAAGTATTTTGTCAACTCAAGATTGTAATATGTCCAACCTCCCCATCAAACAGAACTTTATGCTTTCTTTCCTTCGACATAGATTGTCTTATGTGATTTCTCTGTGAGCTTTTAACAATGGGTGTTATTTTAATCAGTTTAAGAATTATAGGCTATATTTAACATTTTTCATCAATAGCAGTGAAAAGGACTTGAGTGTAATGTGGAAACTACATTTCATACTTGAGACTAGGTTTTTGCAATAAATTAACAAATGAAGGAAAATGCAGCTCTTTGTGTTTAAACGGTGCTTAACTCTAGTGAAGTTTTCGTGATAACCATAGTTGAATAAAGGTTTTTTATAGGAGGAAATATGCTAGTGGCATGGACAGGTGATTCCCAAATAATTTTTACTTCACTTTTAAATTTGACCTTTTCTTCCATGGCCTACATTAGTGTTGGTTAAATTTGGCTAAATTGGCTTGAAGGACATTTTGGGACATGAACATTTTGACCTCATCATTATCATTAAAGCAACCAGGTCAAACTAAGGACAAGATTTTGAGAGAGATTTTGGGAACCCTGAAGACTCGATCAGTGGCCTAGTGAGGTTTGCATTGCTAAAAACAAGTTAACTTATTGACAGCAGCATACAGATTTGCGAGCTATTATGTAAAAGTTTTTATAAAGACAATACACTCTGCTTCTGTTAATTCAAAGTTATTTATTGTGCAAAACAATTGAACTGTCCAATTTGAATTAAGCAATGTAAATAACATTGCAAAGTGGTAATTTAGTGCTTCAAAATCACAATTTAAATTAAATGACTAAATTAAGAGCAGACTGTATTCTTTACAAATGGGTTTCTCTGAAAATGACCAGTGCCTCTCACAGCAGTGAAATTTGATCAAGATATAGTTTGGTATTCTATTTCATCATTTCCTGAAACATGTTTTTCCAGCGGTTGTACTTTTTCTTCTCTACATTTGTGAACAAAGTCAAATTGTGATTGTGGAGTCAACAGTGAAAGATTCATGTTGTTGATCTGGCCTCTCTTGTAAAGCATAAAAGATGTAGAAATGGGATCCAGTCACAGAAAGAACTTTTGATTTTATGGAATCCTGCAGGTGGTTTTATAGATGGAACTGAAAGCAATATAATCTGTAAATATTAATTTTTTTACTTGCAGTTGGCGTAGAATGGAGATTGAACCTGAACGGGTTACTGCGGCTTTATCCGACACAAAAAAAGAAGAGAAGCCACTGCCTAATACAAATGCCAAAGGAACAGGTAGCCTGGCCATTTAAGGTGTACTCGGACTGGTTGTTCAAGCTTTGCACCCGAATGTGATTATATTCAGCAATTTAATAAGTAATAACAGACAACTGTCTGCACTGGGGAATTGAGGACAGGTAGGTCAGACTGATGGATAGTACTGAGTTCTAAGCTTTCGGTTAGCCATCATTGATCACTACTATTCGGCCACATTTCCTACCAAATAGATTTCAAATTAGATAGTTTCAGAGCCTCCGAGATAACTTTGGAATCCTTAGGAGTTTGGATTGGCAAAAAACTGTCTCATCACTGACGCAATACTAATACCTATTGGTTGCTTTGTATGGATTAATCTTATTGGAATCTAGCTGTAAAGACATTTGAATGCAGTATTCTGCTATGAGTCATGTATTTATATAACTGTGGTATGAGGAGAACAATTTAATTATCTATCTGCAGTGGCTAAGGAAAACACTTTTTCAGGAATAAATTTAAAAAACATAACTTTTTCTGAGCTGATCTCTTTCCAATTCCTTTCAGTGGAGAAGTTCACCACTCACATATCCTAACACCCTCCTCCTTGCAACACCATAGCCTCCGACTCACTGTAAGCAATGCCGCAGATCTGCTAGTGATATCCTCCGTTTGCCTAAATGTTAGTTTTAGTATTTTTTTTGCCCATTTTCTCATTTGATTTTGTAGAAAATCAGCGGACTTAATTTGCCTCTAGCTAATTTATATCCAGTGGACTGTAACACATGCCATCTCTGGTAGATGAGCCCTTTCCTGCCATGTCATCTGGATGTAGAACAGTACAGCGGTAGGTAGATAATTATCCCATTGCTAATTTGACTATTCGTAAAATTATTAATTTTATAAAACTATAGATTTCATGGATTGCAATGCTTAATTATCCGAGCCATCCTGGAGTACTGTGCACAGTTTTGTTCTCCTTACTTGAGGAAGAATATACTTGCCTTAGAAGGGGGTGCAATGAAGGTTCACTGGATTGATTCCTGGGATGAGAGGGTTGTTTTATGAGGAGAGAATGAGTAGAATGGGCCTATACTCTCTGGGAGTTAGAAGAATGAGAGGTGATCTCCTTGAAACGTATAAAATTGTTCAAGGGCTTGAAAGGATAGATGCTGAGAGGCTCTTTCCCCTGGCTAGAGTGTCTAGAACTAGGGGTCATAATGTCAAGATAAGGGGTTCGACATTTAGGATTGAGATGAGGAAAAATTTCTTGACTCAGAGGGTTGTGAACCTTTGGAAATCTTTACCCCAGAGGGCTGTGGATGCTCAGTGGTTGAGTATATTCAAGGCTGAGATCGATAGATTTTTGGACACTAAGGGAATCAAGGGATATGGGGATAGGGCGGGAAAGTGGAGTTGAGGTGGAAGGTCAGCCCTGATCTTATCAAATGGCGGAGCACGGTTGAGGGGCCATATGGCCTACTCCTGCTCCTATTTCCTATGTTCTTATCCAGCTGCTGATCAACTGCCGTCCCGCAGTGATACTGGCTATTTGGAAAAGCTAATTCCCCTGATAGTGACCTGCAGAGCCATTGAGCTCATTGCAAAGATGTGGCTCGATGTGCAGCTCTCTAGAGGCAGCATTAACAAATAGCAATCCAGCCATAGACTAATCAATGACCTGCACTCTTTGGCCAAGGCTTTTTTTTTTAAGTACTAATTGATCTTTTTCAGGTCAAGCAGGGTTAGAAGGCAGGGAATTAATTGAACCAAGGGAGGGGAGGGGGTGGAGAAAGAGAGCAGGGGGGAAGCAGAGATGGAGTAAGTAGGTAAGAGGGTGAGGACAGGTGAAAGGGTGACTGGGTACAGGGTGATACAGAAGGAGGGAAAGAGGGGGACAGTGGAAAAGAGTTAGAAGGTAAGAGTGGGACAGGGGGTGAGTGGTCAGGGAGAGAGGAGGGGGAGAGGAAGAGGGGAGCAAAGGGGTAGGGTGAAGGTGTGGAAGGGAGCAGAGATGAGAAGCAGAGGGAGAAAGAAAAGTAGGGTGGGGAGGGGAGAAAGAAAGCTTGGGAATGAGGGGAGGGGGAGAAGGTGAGATGGGGGTCAACATTTGCCTCATGGAGTGGGGAGGAGTGTGAATGTTGCCTCAGCATTTGGGGGGACGGGAAATCATCAGATGCCTTAATAGCATTGGGGAGGTGGAATTTGTTTAAAACAAAATCTTTTATGTTGGTCGTCTTGATGGTTCATATAGGAGTTGATGAGCTCAAAGTGCATTTTCAGGTCGCGTGGCTGATTGCGGCTGCTTTTTAGGTCATTATTTTATTAACATTTTAATTACTCTTTGGGGTCAAGCAATTTACATATTTTTTAAGATACTCTTTTTTTTAAAAGAAACCTTTTTTTTTAGCATGTTTTAATTACTTTTGCGTCTTTCCAAAGATGGGTTCCTTGTTACCTAACTTTGTCACGTAATGTTATGTTCATAGCAACACCTATATGTCCAGTACCGTTGAAATGTTGTAACCATGCACCATTTTTAATATATAATGCTTGAAGCCATGCTGGATACCACCACGGTTGAGAAGGGCTGACATAAATCAGGCTATGAAAGGGACAAAGGGCACTGTAGACATTCTGTCCATTATCTCCCCTAAGTCAGAAACAGTGGTGTTCCAATCTGTAGACTTCTGAAGTAGCATACTGCCTCTTAAAGTTCCCCATTTCAGCATCCAGTTATTTTTTAAGAAGATTTCAGTGTTTTTGCTTCCACTACTTTCCCCGCATGTCTGTTTCATAAGTTGACCATTCTGTGTGTAACAAAGAAACTCCTGACACCAGTCCTAAATTTATCTATTACCAGTTTGAATTTGTACCCCTTTATCCCACTCTCTTGTTTAAGTTGGAGTAATATTCCAGATTTCCTTTTTCCATTCTCTTAACTATCTTATATACATATCCCTCAGATGCCTCCTTCCAGATGGAAAAACCCAAGTCTGTCCTCATAGCTCAGACCTTTGACACTAGGGATCAGCATTGTTGCTCTTCTCTTCAATAGTTTAAGCACTGTATCTTTTCCCTTGTATCTTGGCAACTGGAACTGCTCAAAGTGCAGTCTGATCAGAGCACTGTACAATTTGGTAACAACTTCCTCTGACTTGTATTCTACTGTTTTCTCTATTTAAAGGGAAAGGAAAGGACTTGCATTTGTATAGCACCTTTCACGACCTCAGGACATCCCAAAGCACTTTACAACCAATGAAGTACTTTTTGAAGTGTAGTCACTGTTGTAAGGTAGGGGAACGCGGCAGCTAATTTCTTCACAGCAAGGTCCCACAAACAGCAATGAGATACGTGACCAGACAATCTGGTTTTTAATGATGTTGGTTGCTGTTTTTTGGAAGAGACGTTAAACGTAAAAGGTCTGCTCTCTCAGGTGGACTTAAAAGCTCCAATGGCACTATTTTGAAGAAGAGCAGGGTCGTTCTCCCTGGTGTCCTGGCCAAAGTCTCTGGGGTGGGACTTGAACCCACGACCTTCTGACTCAGAGAGAAGAGTTCTACCCACTGAGCCCAGGCTGACACTTTGGTCAACATTCTATTGGCTTTGTTAATTGCTGCATTGGTTGGACATATTGAGCGTTTGAATCTACTAAGACTCCCAGGTCTCTTGGCTTCATTCTTAGTTATTTCAGTACCATTCAGGGAGTACACATGTTACCTAATTTTTCTTCCTATGTGGAGTATTTTGCCTTTGTATTACATTTCAAATGTCATTTTTCTGCCCACTAAATATTCTGTCCAACGCATGTAATTTCTGAGTTGCCTCCTCCAATTCCATTGCCCTTTTAGTCTGGTATCATCTGCAGATTTGACCAGGAAAAAGGAAAAAAATCATTCGAGATTCCTACTTCTGATTACTGTTCAGATACTCCTGCTGGAAAGTGTTTGCCTGTGGCCATGAGGAGAACAACAGGATTGAGCTTGGTTGAATAGCCTGCAAACCTTTAAACCTGAGGTATTGGAAAATTGCCAGCAAAAGTAGAACCCAACCCCAACAACAATCAGGAGAGGTAGGGAGCAAAGGAGACATAATAGGTAGGGGCAGGCGAAGAGTAAACTGGCCTGTTTTGAAACTATGCCTTTTAGATTCATGAGTTATGCAAGTAGTTTTTTAAAAAAAAACTTTAATGTAGTGATCTGTAGATAAACTGTAGCACATTAACAATAGCACAATTACTGCAGCAGCCTCTTTAATGTGGTTTTCTTCTCTTACAGGAGCTTTAAACGAGCGACAGAAGGCAGTGATAGAAGCATTCCAGCATGCATGGAAGGGATACAAACAGTACGCCTGGGGTCACGATGAACTGAAGCCCATTTCTAAGACTTATAGTGAATGGTTTGGTTTAGGATTGACCCTGGTTGATGCCTTGGACACAATGTGGATTTTGGGACAAAAAGAAGGTGATTTAATTGAATTGTGTAACAGAAATGTCATGCTGTTCCTTAGACATTTGATTGTCTGTAACAGTAAGCTTCAGGAAAGTTGGAGAAATCAAGATCTTTTACTTATAAAGCACAGGTTCTTTATTATTGTACTGTACTTGTGCTTTTTACATTTAGAAAATGGGATTGACAAGGTTTGTACTGTTCTTTCACTTCAGGGAGCTCCCAGAACAGTTCAAGGGATGTCATTCTTAGTTTGAGGTTAAAGTACAGTGTTGAGGCAATGTAGAAGGAATTCATTTTGCAAGTGGCTGTGGGATACCTACAGACCTTGGAGCATTTGTCAATCTATCTGCCAAATGTTCCTTTTACTCAGCATTGTTGTGCCTCATTTCATCAGTGAGAAAAATCCAAATGAACAACCTTTTAATTGACAAGTACATTTGTGGTTTAGTTCAGAGAGAATACAATTGGCAATAAAAAAATTAGCAAGTTAAACTGAGCATTTTATACTGCAGAAGGTTACACTTGGTATCAAGTCAGGTTATTATATTTGTAAATGTCTAATCTCTCTTTAATTTTTCCTTTTTAAAAGCCAAATGTGTACATAACTAACTTATTATTTTGTAATAAATTTAGAATTTGAGGAAGCTAAGAAATGGGTGATTAATGAACTGAATCTTGGTAAAAACGTGGATGTGAATTTGTTCGAGACCACAATTCGTATTCTAGGCGGATTACTCAGCACGTACAATCTAACCAGTGACAAGGTCTTCCTGGATAAAGCAGTAAGAATTTTTATTTCCTGCAATTATTAAGCTGTTAACTTGAAGCAAGGTTATTTGAAGTTATTTGTGCCTGATGTTAAAGAAACTGCTAATATAAAATAGTAATAGAGTCATAGAGTTATACAGCACGGATAGAGGCCCTTCGGCCCATCGTGTCCGCGCCGGCCATCAAGCCCTGTCTACTCTAATCCCATATTCCAGCATTTGGTCCGTAGCCTTGTATGCTATGGCATTTCAAGTGCTCATCCAAATGCTTCTTGAATGTTGTGAGGGTTCCTGCCTCCACAACCCTTTCAGGCAGTGAGTTCCAGACTCCAACCACCCTCTGGGTGAAAAAGTTCTTTCTCAAATCCCCTCTAAACCTCCCGCCTTTTACCTTGAATCTATGCCCCCTTGTTATCGAACCCTCAACGAAGGGAAAAAGCTCCTTAGTATCCATCCTATCTGTGCCCCTCATAATTTTGTACACCTCAATCATGTCCCCCCTCAGCCTCCTCTGCTCCAAGGAAAACAAACCCAATCTTCCCAGTCTTTCTTCATAGCTGAAGCGCTCCAGCCCTGGTAACATCCTGGTGATTCTCCTCTGCACCCTCTCCAAAGCGATCACATCCTTCCTGTAGTGTGGCGACCAGAACTGCACACAGTACTCCAGCTGTGGCCTAACCAGTGTTTTATACAGCTCCATCATAACCTCCTTGCTCTTATATTCTATGCCTCGGCTAATAAAGGCAAGTATCCCATATGCCTTCTTTACCACCTTATCTACCTGTTCTGCCGCCTTCAGGGATCTGTGAACTTGCACACCAAGATCCCTCTGACCCTCTGCCTTGCCTAGGGTCCCCCCATTCATTGTGTATTCCCTTGCCTTGTTAGTCCCTCCAAAGTGCATCACCTCGCACTTTTCCGGGTTAAATTCCATTTGCCACTGTTCCGCCCATCTGACCAACCCATCTATATCGTCCTGCAGACTGAGGCTATCCTCCTCGCTATTTACCACCCTACCAATTTTTGTATCATCAGCGAACTTACTGATCATACCTTTTACATTCATATCCAAGTCGTTAATGTAGACCACAAACAGCAAGGGACCCAGCACCGATTCCTGTGGTACCCCACTGGCCACAGGCTTCCAGTCACAAAAACAACCTTCGACCATCACCTTCTGCCACTAAGCCAGTTTTGTATCCAAAGTGCCAAGGCACCCTGGATTCCATGGGCTCGTACCTTCTTGACCAGTCTCCTGTGGGGGACTTTATCGAAGGCCTTACTGAAATCCATGTATACCACATCCACTGCGTTACCCTCATCCACACGCCTAGTCACCCCCTCAAAAAATTCAATCAAATTAGTCAGACATGATCTTCCCTTGACAAAGCCATGTTGACTATCCCTGATTAATCCTTGCTTCTCCAAGTGGAGACTAATTTTGTCCTTCAGAATTTTGGCCTAGTGCAGTTGCTATCTACTCACATTTATGATGGTATGAGGTGGTCACTATGTCAAAGCTGCAGGTTTGTTATACTGAAATTTGTTATAAAACAATTCATCACAAATGTGGAGAAAATGGCCTCGAAAATCTGCCTCTCGAAGATCCTGGCAGTCACATCAAGACTGTCCTCTGACGCTGACCCTGCCAGAGTTTACGGGGCCATTCGGTGGGCACCTAATTTACATGGGAAGGAGCATCTCTGGCTCATGTAGCTAGGAAAATCTGGCTCCTGCCTGCCTTTAGGGGGTGCCTAAGATGCCCCACCATTCCGCAGACCCCACAATTCCAATCCACTGTGTGAAGGGCCGAATGTAATTTTTTTTCCCTAGAAAGAGGCAGCTTAACCTTTTCTTTGAGAGCCCAGGTAACTCTCCTTTGCTGGAACAGCCCCCGCACCCCCAGGTGAGGCCCACTTGTGCTCATCGAGCCAGTGCTACTCGGCTCGCTCAGCATACTGGTCCTGACTGAGCCAGAGAAGTGGGAACTCCTTGCATAGGGCGTCCGTGCTCCTGCAACCGCCCCCCAAAGACATTGATCATACAAGGGGCAGGTGAAGGTTCCGCCCCTTACAAGGTCAACTGGGAATTTCTGGATTTGTTTTTGACCTGGGGTAACTGGGTCCCTGCTGTTTTACGATAGGTTCTGCTGAAGTAAGGGCAGAATTCCCAAGGAAATTTGTAGCCGGTATATCAATGGAATGTTCACAGAGCATGAACTTTTAACATGAATTATTCTCCTGTGAATTAGATCCAAAGCAGCTAAATAATTTCCTTTGAAAATAATGATTCTTGCCATTAAGTCAATAAAACTGAACCTGGGAATTTCCCTGGTTTCTTAGTGGCCAAAGCACCTCCTTGACCATTCAGAACAGAAGATCCCAGAATTGATTTCCAGTTTGTGCTTAGTTAGGTGATCTTAGTTGGAGTCACAGTTGGGGTGTTCTGTTTTGATTAGCTGGGAGGAGGAAGGGTAGAATTAACCAGGATTCATTACCTAAAGAACTCCTCCTGAAAAGTGCACTTTGTGTGAACATCAGCATGGGAAACTATAGTGATGAGAATAAACTTGAGAAACTTGGTCTATTTTTATTGGTGCAGAAAAGGCTCAGATGAGATTTAATAGTGTTTTTCTTTATCTAATGAAGGGTTTTGATGGGGAAAGATTATTTTCTTTGGTTGGGAATCAGTAACAAGGGATCATCAATTTAAATTAGTAACTAAGAGGATGGGGAAGAATTTGGAAAAATATCTTTAGTCAGAGGCTTGTTGGAGCGTGGAATGTTTTGCAATAGAGAATGGTTCTTCTAAGGGAAAATTGGACAAATATTTGAAGCAGAGGAATATGGAGAGAGAGCAGGGCAGTGTGATTAATTTTGGATGCTCTCACAAAGAGCCAGCACAGACATCATGGGCCAAATAGCTTCCTTCTGTGCTGTAAGCCTCTATGGTTCCATTAGGTGAGAGGAGTATCAGGCTTAGCTAAAATGGCCTCTACACTGTATCTAGGTGAAAAATAGCCACTGGGCAAGTTGGCAAAAGGCTGCTGGTGCCCTTGGAATTGTCGTCTCAAAAGCCAGCAGAATCAATTCAGAAGAGTTCCATCTTTGTGACTGTTGCAACCAACCATCTAATATACGAACAGTAAGCCTCCTGGGTGTTTTTTTTCAATTTTAGTCAACTTTGTTTTATGCTTTGTTCTCAATAGTTGGGGCAAGCGATTTGTCATGGAGTGACATTGCATAGTTTTTGGCAATTACTTGTCACAGCATCATAACCTCAGTGAAGAATTTTCCCCAGGTGTCTTGAGAATGCCCCAATATAATATTACCATTCCTGCTGAACCTGTTCCCATCATCTATCCGCTGCTTGGTCCATGAGATCTAACCATCACAGGCTAAAGCTCTTCTGCTGAAACTGCTCTCAACGTTGCTTCTGCTGCCATCTACCTGGCCAATGATGTCGGAGCAAGTTACCTTTAAATATTGTCACTCCTATGTGATTTCCCCTATTTTTCTTTGTATCTGCCCTCTGATTTTCTGAGTGTTTTCTTTTGGCATTTACCTCCTTTTACACAAAATGCTTGGCATCTCATGACCTTGTTAGAATGAGGGAGGAGCATATTTGTTTTAACATTTAAGAAGCAAATCTTAATTTTAAAAAAAATGTGCAGTGTAGTGACATAGTTTCAACCAAGATTTTATTTCTCAGAAATCTTGATGACAAAATAAGTTCAGCCTCAACATGCGATAAGAAAGGAATTGAGTAAATGTTAATGGACTGAAAATTATCAACAGCACTTTTTAATTTTGTTTGTGTTTTATTTGCAAGTATTCTCTTGGTTTTGGTTAAAGGATAGTTAATACTATTACTCCCTAGGTTTGTCTGCTGTGTTTTTATTCATGGCCCTGATTGATTTGTCTGTTTTAATTTGTCCTTTGACCTTATTCAGAATTGTTTTGAACTTGACCATGTCAGTAGCTCAGTCATCCATTCCTTAACGTTGGGGCTAATTAATATTTTACTCGTTCATTTAAAATCCAAGATTAGTTAGATCCTCTGTGTAAGTAAAATACTTTTACTGTTCGAGTCCTTAATCAAAAGATCACAAGCTGGTTTGTTCCAAAGTATAATGGCTTTACTAAGAAGTTATAACAAGTAACAGAGGTTAAAATACAAGAGTACAATCAAAGATACTAGTAAGCTGAATGCAACCTAACAAAGTTGATTACTGTCCCAAAACTTTGAAGTGCACTTTTGAAGCTTTGATTGATTGAGCAGTCCAGACCTGCTCCAAGAATGTTCTGAAGAAGTCCCAAAAAGCACCCAACTTTATACACGTTTTGAGACAATTAGCTCTGTAAGGGCCTCCCATCAATCATCCTCTCTCTCCCATGGGGCTGCTATTAATCCTACTCCCTTATACACATAACATTTAGCTTTACCACCTCCCTCATGATTAGTGGTCTCTGAGCTGCCACTAACTCTTACCTTCAAGCGAAACATAATAAAGCTAGAGAGGACTCCCCTTTCCTAACTTATAAACAATACTATGAGGATGGCGCCAGGTGCGAATTACTAAAAAAGAGGCCTTCTCTTTTACAAGGTCATAAAAAGCTTGTTTTGGATTGACAGAGAGCCTTTGTTCACAGCAAAACTGATGTAAACCTTGTTAGGGAAAAGCATTATACTATTATTAGGAAAGTTTGTATAGTGCTTTTCTTACACTCTAAACTCTACACTCAACTCTTATTTTCGAGGTTTCGCTCACCAATGATGTAGAGGTGTTTTTTGACCAGTCAAATGTTTTTTTTTCCTGAACCAATAGAGTGAGCTGGGGAATCGTCTCCTGCCAGCTTTCAGCACTCCGTCCAAAATTCCGTATTCTGATGTAAATATTGGCCGTGGAACTGCCCATCCTCCACGCTGGACCTCTGACAGCACAGTTGCAGAAGTGACGAGCATTCAGCTGGAGTTCAGAGAGCTCAGCCGCCTCACTAAAGAAGATAAGTACCAGGTATGGTGGATTCCAAATCTCTGCTGCTTTACCCGATCTTGCATCCATGGCTTGAATTTAATCTTTAAGATTAGACACTTAATGTGATTTATCAACTGAGAAGATCTATAATTTAGTGTTAGGTTGATCTGCTTAATGACTTTTGCTCTCTCATTCTCTGTCAATGCTGACAGTTCTATGTATTCTGAGCTGTATTCAGTATATTTTAATGTCAGACTTTTTCACCTTTGCCTATAAAATAATGAGTTACAAAAATATTATGTCGCTTCCTGTAGATTTTTAAATTTAATACGTTTCGTGCTTAAATTCTGTTCTGAACAATATTTATTGTTTTTGTAGTTTTTAAAATTCTAATTGTTTATATTTTTATTAAGAAAGTTTAATTTTATCTTCACTTAAATGATAATCTAGTCTATTCTAACATATATACATATGTAAGTTCCAGATATACGCAAGGAAGAGTAAGATTATACCTAATCTCTTGGTAATGCTTTTTTAAATGAAAGTCAGCTATCTTCAGTGAACCTTAAATAGTACTCTGGATCTGATTCTGTGCTGTAAATTGAGATCTATAACAGCAAAAAAGCATACTGACCTGCTGTAGGCAGTCCATATTATCATTACATTTGCCCTTTACACATGCCCAAAATGTCGCACAAAAAATAAATCACATTTGGTTCAAACTTCATGTTAATCAAAGCCAATGAATCACAAGCAATCAAAATCTCACTTAAAGTGACCAGGTAGGAGAAAGCTACGTTTAACAAGGACCAACAACCAGAAAACCAGTGTCACAAAGTCTCCGTTTGTACCTCCAACACCCACATTTCAAACCGTTGTAACTGCCATTTGCAATGCCATTTTGCCCTGAATGTTTATGCCATTTCAAATATCTTTGCTAACTATTATTCTAGATTTGGTTTAAAGCTGTATTTTTGTATCTGTAGGCTTTTAAGATGTGCTTATATTGTCTCATCGTATATGCAAATTTGGATGTAAAGGGAGTGCCAAATTATTTCCCTATTCTTGTTACTGGATGAGAACAGTTAAGTATTAAAAATTTGGTGGTTCCAGTTTCAAGTCACTGGTCCAGATAGAAGCATGGGTGTGAATCAGTAAACATTTATTTTTTTACCTCTGCCATTTTTATCTTTTGCTTTATTTCATGCTTTTGTGTTTCTTTCACTTTTTCTATTCTTTTTATTTTGTTCCAAATCTGTGACTCCACATTTGCACAGCACCACATTGTGGCTGCAGTTGGTATTATAGGAACATGTTTTTTTCAGCCTGTTGCAAGCCAGGCTCTGTGATTTCACAGAATGTGCGCAGTTCTTCCTCCTGTCCGTCACCATCTTCCATCACAAGTATTTGAGTATCATTTGGATCTCATGCTATTCTATATCTTTGTAGGCCTGAACTTGTAGAGAGAAAGTGAGTTCCAATCGAATGGGGTTTTCTTTTATATCAATTAACTTCTCTAATTCCCAAATGAATTGATCTTTTTTTTTCTCCCCCCTCCAAAACAGACAGCAGTAGATGAAGTAATGAAACGTATTCACAAACTTGGAGGGAAAAAGGATGGATTAGTGCCAATGTTCATAAACACTAACTCTGGACAGTTTAGCCATCTTGGTGTTTATACACTCGGCGCCCGGGCTGACAGCTACTATGAGTATCTGCTTAAACAGTGGATCCAGGGAGGAAGGAAAGAGGCAGAGTAAGTAATACAGAATTTAAATTAACCCAACCAGAGTGGCTTTCAGTAGTAATGTTCTCATTTCTTTCATCTTTCTATTGAAATCTCCGAAATAAATGAATAAAAAAGATTAAACCAATTTGTTAAGTCTGGCAACTTCTTAATTTGTTTTTGTAATTGGAGCTGTAGCTAGTGCAAAGCAGAAGCAGTGTTAAGTGTCTCCTGAAGGTGCTTTCATGTGTCTTGCAAGAATTTGATCTGGTTAACTTCACTCCTGTGTTATGCTTCACAGTTTGCACCGCTATAAAGCTGAAATGACTTCACATCAATGCAAACAGTGTAATGTAACTGGTCTATAACAGAGTTTCAGTGATTTTCCTGTTAAAAACACTATTAACACTATATAACATTTGGGCTGATAAGTGGCAAGTAACATTCGTGCCACACAAGTGCCAGGCAATGGCCATCTCTAACAAGAGAGAGTCTAACCACCTCCCCTTGATATTCAACGGCATTACCATCACCGAATCTCTCACCATCAACATCCTGGAGGTCACCATTGACCAGAAACTTAACTGGACCAGCCACATAAATACTGTGGCTACAAGAGCAGGTCAGAGGCTGGGTATTCTGCGGCGAGTGACTCACCTCCTGACTCCCCAGAGCCTTTCCACCATCTACAGGGCACAAGTCAGGAGTGTGGTGGAATACTCTCCACTTGCCTGGATGAGTACAGCTCCAACAACACTCAAGATCCAGGACAAAGCAGGCTGCTTGATTAGCACCCCATCCATTTCCTTAAACATTCACTCCCTCCACCACCGATGCACCGCGGCTGCAGTGTGTACCATCTACAAGATGCACTACAGCAACTCACCAAGGCTTCTTCGACAGCACCTCCCAAACCTGCGGACCTCTACTACCTCGAAGGATACAGGCACTCGGCGCATGGGAACACCTCCACCTGCACGTTCCCCTCCAAGTCACATTCTGACTTGGAAGTATATCGCCGTTCCTTCATCGTCACTGGGTCAAAATCCTGGAACTCCCTACCTAACAGCACTGTGGGAGTACCTTCACCACACGGACTGCAGTGGTTTAAGAAGGCGGCTCACCACCTTCTCGATGGCAATTAGGGTTGGGCAATAAATGTTGGCCTTGCCAGCGATGCCCACATCCCGTGAATGAATTAAAAAAACGTTGCTGTTTTAGGTAGATAATTAACATTCAGTGATTCCTTTCATAGTATCATACCAGGTACAGCACAGGAGGAGGCCATTCGGCCCATCGTGCCTGTGCCATCTCTTTGAAAGAGCTCTCCCAAGTAGTCCCATTCCCATGCTCTTACCCCAAAGCCTTGTAAATTTTTTCCCTTCAAGTATTTAACCAATTCCCTTTTTAAAGTTACCTTGAATCTGCTGCCACCATCCTTTCAGGTAGTGTACTCCAGATCATTACAACTCGCTGTGTAAAAAAAATATTTGCTCATGTCACCTCTGGCTCTTTTGCCAATTACCTTAAATCTGAGCCCTCTGGTTACCGATCTTTCTGCCACTGGAAACAGTTTCTCCTTATTTACTCTAGCAAAACTATTTAGAGGTATTTGAATATCTCTATCAAATCTCCCCCTAACCTTCTGTCTTCTAAGGAAAACAACCCCAGCTTCTCCAGTCTTTCTACAAAACTGAAGTCCCTCATCCCTGATGCCATTCTAGTAAATCTCTTCTGCACTCTCTCTAGAGCCTTAACATCCTCCCTGAAGTGTGGCATAACTTCCTTGCTTTTGTACTCTGCTTCTATTAATAAAGCAGAGGATCCCATATGCTTTTTTAACCGCTTTCTCAACTTGTTCTGCCACCTTCAAAAATTTGTGTACATACACCCCCAGGTCTCTCTGCTCCGATAGACCCTTTAAAATTATACCATTTAGTTTATATTGCCTCTCCTCATTCTTCCTACCAAAATGTATCACTTCACACTTCTCTGCGTTAAATTTCATCTGCCATGTGTCTGCCCATTTCATCAGTCTGTCTATGTCCTCCTGAAGTCTATAACTATCCTCCACACTACTACATTCCTGAGTTTCGTTTGCACGATTTATTACCAGGTATAAAATTTTACAATTTTTTTTATGACAAGTTCTCACCCCCTCTTCCTAGTTCATCTTGTATGCTTTTATCATTTTTGAAGTTTGTGACCGTGCGGAGGAGACACTGAAAGTCTCGATCAGTAGTGCCTTCTAACCAGCTACTAGGATGATTTATGGGGAAGCAACTTCAAGTTCCAGTGCTATATATTATACCAACACTTATCGCTGTCAGGGTGTCATTTAACCGATTTTCCTATTAATAGCTTGGATGGTACATTTGAATAGACACATCTTTGACTAGCTTATGCTGATTTGCATCATTATGTTTAATTGTCAGCTTATTAGAAGACTATCTGCACGCCATAGAGGGTGTCAAGAAGAACCTTATTCGAAAGTCAGAACCAAGCAAACTGACCTTTGTCGGCGAATTGTCGCATAATCAGTTCAGTCCAAAGATGGTAAGTAGCTTTGATCAAACTGGGGTGTATTAGGCACAGTGTGATGCCCATTACTAAATCAACCAATGACTACGTAGTCAATTAAACTGGCGAGTTCTTTGCCACTTACGGTGTGTTGTAAGGATGTTTCTGATGATAAATGTCACTGAAGGACTGGATTAATGGTTACATTCAGATGAGCATATGCTGCTTTTGTAGGAATTTGTACACCTGGGATTTTTCACCAGTTATATACATATTTAATAACAGTTCCAGTACTGTGGGAGAATTTCAACAGCAAAACAGTTTATTCCAAGAATATGTAACAGCAGTTAAACTGTCTTGAACAGGCCCATAAGTTGTACATACAAGCCAAATTGATGTGGAATAACATCAAACTGAGTAGTTCTTAGTACTGTAATTTGTTTGGACACAGGTCTTTCAAATGGATTTGGTGCACCTTAATTGGCTTAATTTAATTTACCTATCATGCACCAGTTAATTCTTAAATACAGAATTGAATCCTAGAATGAAATTTATTTACCCTCTTTATTGCTTTGTTTTCAGGGAACTTGTATAGTAAAATGCTAGTGACAAAAAAAAATCCTGTGTTTTGGATTGGGTCACCATGGTGACAGAATAAAAGACTCTGTGTGGTTTTATTCCTGCAAGGTATTTGATTTTGACTTGAGAGACTTGTTTTCTGTCAACACATTTGAGTTTTGGTTACTGTATTTGTTAACCTAGGATGACAGAACAAATTTTGATTAAGTTTGCAAAGCTTTCTTAAAAAATTTTCTTTTCATTCATAAGAAAACTTGTTCTTGCATAATTAGTGTTGCAGTAAGCTATGGCTAATTTTTTTAATGGACGTGTTCTGCATATAACTGCTATCTGCTACTATGAAAAATGTATAATATATGCAGAACAGAATATTCACAGGTTTCTGAACTTCAATTAGTTGGAGTAATTACAAAAAATCATAATGGCTGGCTTCTAGCAATATTTGAATCTTGATTGGGCATTTGTGGTTTTTATTGAGGTGATTGATCCAGCATACATTACGATAGATATCACGTAAAGAAATAACACTAATAGTACAATAAAGATCACGTATGTCCATTCTTAATAGGACTCACTGAACGACAGAGATCTATGATCAGCAACTGACCAACAATATGTTGGCAGAATGTAATTATCTGTTTAAATGTGCTGGTTTGGTGAGGCACTTGCATAACCCGATACTGAAACTCAAGTATTTTTGGACAGTTAGCGATAGTTGACTTTAGCACTTAAAACATTAGCACTTACGACTAATAACCATTAGTGTTGTAGTTTTTTTTAACCTTTTTCAAGGGCACAATTTCAAAATATGCAGATGACACAAAACTTGGAAGTGTAGTGAACAGTGAGGAGGATGGTAATAGACTTCAAGAGGACATAGAAAGGCTGGTGGAATGGGCGGGCACATGGCAAGTGAAATTTAACGCAGAGAATTGCGAAGTCATACATTTTGGCAGGAAGAACGAGGAGAGGCAATATAAACTAAATGGCATCAGGGATGAGGGATTTACTAGAATGGTAACCAGGGATGAGGGACTTCAGTTACGTGGATAGACTGGAGAAGCTGGGGTTGCTCTCCTCAGAGCAGAGAAGGTTGAGAGGAGATTTGATTTTTTTTATATTCATTCATGGGATGTGGGCATCGCTGGCAAGGTCGGCATTTATTGCCCATCCCTAATTGCCCTTGAGAAGGTGGTGGTGAGCCGCCTTCTTGAACCGCTGCAGTCTGTGTGGTGAAGGTTCTCCCACAGTGCGTTAGGAAGGGAGTTCCAGGATATTGACTCAGCGACGATGAAGGAACGGCGATATATTTCCAAGTCGGGATGGTGCGTGACTTGGAGGGGAACATGCAGGTGGCAGTGTGCCCATGTGCCTGCTGCTCTTGTCCTTCTAGGTGGTAGAGGTCGTGGGTTTGGGAGGTTTGGTAGAAGTGTTCAAAATCATGAAGGGTTTAGGTAAAGTAAATAAAGAGAAACTGTTCCCATTAACAGAAGGGTCAAGAACCAGAGGACACAGATTTAAGGTGATTGGCAAAAGAACCAAAGGTGACATGAGGAAAAACCTTTTTACGCAGTGAGTAGTTATGATCTGGAATGTACTGCCTGAAAGGATGGTGGGAGAAGATTCAATTGTGGCTTTCAAAAAGGAATTGCATAAATACTTGAAAGGAAAAAATTTGCAGGGCTACGGTGAAAGAGCGGGGGAATGGGACTAATTGGAATGCTCTTACAAAGAGTCAGCATGGGCTCATTGGGCCGAATGGCCTCCTTCTGTGCTGTAACTATTCTGTAATTCTAGCTGTGTGTGCGAAATGTGTTAGCATTTATACTGGTATTAATGAAACTAACAGAGCCACAAGGGGCTTCTAACAATAAGACACATGATTTTTGTAGTATCTCCTGTGGGCATTGCACATGATCAAGTGTAGTATTCAGGTCACGCAAGGTTAGAGGGTGGCAAATAATTGAATTAGACCAAGTTAGGGGAGAAGAAGCCAGGTGGGAGGGTGAGGAGGAGGAAGGACGGGTGGAGGGAGGGAATAATTGGACAGGAGGAAGAGAGAGGGAGTTGAGGAGTATGGGGAGGCTGGCTCCAATCAACTAAATGATGCTGGTGTGTGGGCTTCAGGAGATGTGATCAAGTAATGTGTGTGGCTTCCAATCACTAAAATGGTGGACTTTGTGAGGCAGGGAGTTGCATGGCTGAGGGGGTTGGGTTCCAATCATTAATGCTCAGTGGGTGGAACATTGGAATGGTCCCCTCAGAGTTGAGGGGACCATTCCAATGTATTTCTGCTTGATGCAGGGGTGGCAAGTGTGGGCGGGGGAATCAAATCTGGAGTTGGGGTATGTTCATAATGGTTCTACTTTTTGTAAGGGAGGATTCAGTGCTTGTGGTCGGGGTGAAACCTATGGAATTGGTCTGATTCTGATTTCCATGCTCAGTGTGGGAGGGGTTTATGTTTTTCTCTTGGAATATATGTTTGAGGGGGGGGGGGGGGGCGGGGGGAGAGTTGAGGTTAGGATTGGGTTTCCTGTCCATTGCCTAATCTTTTGATATAATTGGAGGAGGAATCACACGTGGGTTTGTGTTGCTTAAGTGGTGTTGGCTCGGGGCTGCAGAAAGTACCCTGAGACATCAGCTGCTGATACACACAGGCAGGAACAACTTTTGAACTGAAGTAACCTGAGTTCAGTCGCTGTCCTTAGCTGTCTGGAACCGGTTTGAATTAGCTAAGTTTTGTGAAAGACAAAGGAAATGTGATAAGACACAAGTCCTTATTTAGAAAAGGAGTAATAAGGTAATGCTACCGAAGTCCTTGGGACAGAGCCAACGAGAAGACACAGGGTAACCGAGAAAGCCTAAACCAACGAAAGAGAGAGACAGCACGGCTTGAGATAAGATTCGGAATAAGAATGAAGGATCTGGGGCGTGGAGCGAGAGCGAAGACTCCGGAGACCAACCATCGCGGAAGTAGAAAACCCTATGTCAGGGACGTAGAGACGATGTCGAGAGAGAGAGAGAACGGAACGCCTGGCCAGCATCAGCTCTCCTTTTCGAGTATTATCCTTTATATTCTGTGACCACTCAGGGAGTGTCCGAGAAACCTAGTGGGTGTGCGTTTAGATCTTAGTTTGGGTATAAAACCGTATAACCTGGTGTAAACTGCATGTCTATATCTAACTAGACGTATAAGCTATATGTATATGATCTAACAGCGTGAATAAAGTGAGTTGAGAGTTCAGAGAGAATTGACTCTTCTCCTCTTTGTACTAAGCCGGTGACCTCCGGTCAACAGTGGAACTTCTGCTTTCTGTCAGGATTGGGTAAGGTTAGGTTGCTGTTTAAATGCTACACTTTGGGGGAGGGAGGAAAAGATTCTCTGTCTCCCCTCATGCCCTCTCCAAGCTCATCTTGTCCATGAGACTGGCCCAACTACTCTTTTGATCCTATTCCCACCAAACTGCTGTCCATCCAACTTCCCTTCCTGGTCCCCCATGCATTCCTTTCAAATCTGGCATCATCTCCTCAAAAAACCCACCCATGACCCCTCGTTTGCAAATTTACCACCTCCTCTCCAACGTCCCTTTCCTCTCCACAGTCCTTGAATGTGTTGTCCCAAATCTGTGGCCAACTCTCCCACAACTCCATGTTGAACCTCTATAATCAGGTTTCCGCCCCTGCTACAGCACTGAAACGGCCCTAATCAAAGTCATAAATGACATTCTCCGTGACTGTGACCATGGTGCACCTCCTACTTTTCAACCTCTCTGCCGCTTTTATCATGGATGACCAAACTACCCTCCTGCAATGCCTCTCCGTTGTCCAGCTGATTGGGGCTGCTCTCACCTGGTTCCACTCTTACCTATTTAGTCGTAGCTGTCTTTGTGCATTAGCAATCAGGTCCACTTGCTGAGGGAAAAACCATGCAAATATTTTTTTTTAAAGATTTAGGTGACACAACGGGGTGCATTTGTCGACAGCTGTGACAAGGGCAGATGACAAAATACATTTGTTCCTGGTAGTTGCTGGGAAAAATTGCACTTGGTATGAACAGGACAATTAGAAAATTCCCATAGCCCCCCTAACGCTGGTTTTGCAAATGATAACTACTTTTCAACTTATGCATACAAAGAGTAGAGATCCAACCACAGAGAATTTCATGCAGCAATTATACTGCATTTGTGCTGAGGTCTGGTTCCATAATCAATTCATTTTTAGGTTTTAATATTTTTTTTAAAATATAGTCTTTATTATCTAAACTAATAGGTGAAATAGAAATCAATGGGAGAAGTGCCTTGTGCGAACTGAGTGTCAAGACAGTTCATGTTGATAAAGAACACCTGCCCTGAGATGCGCTTTGTTAACCCTGCTCCTGATGTAGAATTAAAATGTTCCAGTTGTTTTATAGTGGCAAGTGGATTTTGATTTCAGGTCAGATCTGTTCTTTGTTTGCCACTGAAAGCAAGATATTAATCATGAATGCACCCAGAAGGGTTTTATATATTGCAACCAATGATTTTGTTGATCTGAGTTATTTCTTGTTTTTCAAGGATCATTTGGTGTGTTTCCTCCCTGGGACCCTGGCTTTAGGAGCTCACCATGGACTTACTGCAGATCACATGGAACTGGCTAAGGAGCTGATGGAAACCTGCTATCAAATGTATGCACAAATAGAGACTGGACTAAGCCCAGAGATTGTACACTTCAATCTGAGTCCACACAATGGCAAGGATGTCGAAGTTAAGGTAGGTGTAATAGAAGTTGGTATTATAATTTTGCTTGCAGTATCAGGCACTTAATATTAATCCACTAACGGGCATTTAATCCTTCCCAGAAATGTAAGTTTCGTAAAAGATGTATTCCACTGTAAACAATCCCAGTCAAATCATTTGTGGTGTTGCTGGCAAGTCACAGGTTATCCATTTTTAAAATCAAGTGTCACATCAATCAAATGTTACTTAAATCTAAAATTAGGCATTGTTATTTGAGAATTTTGAAAAGCTGTATATTAATAGGGAACTAAACAAGTGGCTGAATATAAAACAACTAAATCAAATCAATACGAAATTGAGAAATAACGAAGTGAGAATGTATTCAATGCTGCTGTGCTTTAGCTATGAGAGGTTTTATATTGCTGGTGAACATTGTTTTCTTAACTGGTAAATATTGTCCAGTGAGGTTGACAAATAGAATGGTCATTAATTCAGTGTTGAGTTTTATTTAGCGCTGACCCTTTCTGGTAGGATTCAATTTGAGATCATTAAGTATTGTAATTAGAAGTGCATAATACAAGCTGCAGCCTTGGAATGCTAGTGCCTTGTTTTGATCAATAGAATTACAGGCCCCCGTACATAAATGACGTACCAAAAGGCATATCAATGTGTTATAAACAATCATATTAATCAGTTAATGAAGCTAAAAACGTAGCATATGATTCGATTAGAACAAGCATGCTAGTTCAGTGTAAATAAACTTTAATCACAGCTATCAGTTCAGTGAAAGCCCTCACTTTTGACATATGAAACCTTGTGTACCCCTAGTTGTCACAGTGGTCATGTATGTAATTTTAATGGTTTTTAAAAGTACTGCTTCAGGTAATTCTCAATCTATCCGACAGCCTGCAGACAGACACAACCTTCTACGGCCTGAGACGGTAGAAAGCCTCTTCTACATGTATAGATTGACACGTGATAAAAAATACCAGAACTGGGGCTGGGAAATTCTCCAAAACTTCAACAAATATACCCGGGTAAGTAATGTGTAATGACTTTTGGTTCTTCAGGTGTAAAATTGCTTACAGGATAATCAAATAACACATTGAATCTATCGATCACGTTTTTCTGATTTGGTTCAAATAATGAACTAAACCACACTGATTCTGTGAAATATAGATCAGGAAAGCAATTTATTCTTACAGATTAGTTGCGTATGTGTATATATGTATATATAACATAAGAAACACCTAAATGAAATAGATTGTGTTAAAATCATTAAACTTACCCATAAAATTAATCATTTAATGACAAAAATCCCTTTAAGAAGTCTCCAAACATGGACCTACCCTTCGTTTTTGGGGTTTGAGTTTTGCTTCAGTCCGAGTTGTAGCTTCCACCTGAAGCTTGTGTTCTAGGGATTGCCAGCTCCTGTGGATAAGTTGTGTGTGAGAGAGACGTATGGGGATTTTAACCTTGTTCCTGTGGAGCTACAGTAGAGTGCACTGACAACCAGGCTGATTTCCAAACAAATGAAGCATGTGAAGGAGGGATAGAGACAGAACTGAAGGAGGGGGGGAGAAAGATGGAGAGAAAGGGCATGTGAACATGTTGGGAGTGGTGGGATGGGGGAGGGTGTTGGTAACTTCGCAATGCAAATGTGTGGAAGAAGAGTGCTTTTATAAACAAACTGTATTTCATTTTGCTGCAAGGATGCCACTGATTGGCTGCAATTAGTCAGACAGAACACCTTGCGCACTCTCCCAACTCCCACGTCAGGGCAATTTGATTTCTTCTGGCCTCAATTTGAATTTTGTTCAGTTTATATGGCACGCTGCTCATGCTCCCAGCAGGCTTGCCCCTTCGCACTGCCACTACTGTAAATGCCGGCTGGCCTGCTGCTAGCACATGTCTTTCTGTTCGGGAACTGGCTTTCCTCCCATCCTGCAATATTTCCACAGTGAGTGGTAAGAAATAGGGAGGAGGAATCAGTTGGAGGATGGGTGATGGGGAAGAGGTAGAGGAGGAAAAATTGGCAGGGTAGGGTGAGCCAGAAAGGAAGCAGATTTACCAGAAAGGTGGGGGGGGCGGGGAGGGTTGGAAAGTGAACCGGAAAATGTGAAGCAGAAGAAGAAAGGAATAGAGCAGAGAGAGAGAGAATCAGAAGAGGAGATTGAAGAACAGTAGAGAAGGGAAATAAGGGTAGGGAAATGAGAGGAATGGAAGGAGGGGAAGCAAAGGAACTGGTAAAAGAGAGGAGGAAGGGAAGATGGGAAGAAGGAGGACAGTGAAGGGAAGGAGGGGTTGTGTAAGAGAGAACAGATGTAGGGGAAGGAACTGGGAAGAGAAGGCGGCGAAGGGAAGGAATGAGAGAGAAGGGAGATACAGAGGAGGAAGAGAAGAGAAGGGAAGGAACGCAGATGGAGAAAAAAGTGGTGCCAAGCCGTGTAAATCTGACAGTTGTAAAAACTCTACAATGTCATAAGTCTTCTGACTTTCGGATGGGAAGTTAAACCAAGGACCCATCTGTCCTCAGGTGGACGTAAAAGATCCCATGGCACTATTTGAAGAGCAGCAGGGGAGTTCTTCCCGGTGTCCTGGCCAATATTTATCCCTCAACCAACATCGCTAAAACAGATTATCCGATCATTATCTCATTGCTGTTCTGCACTTCCTACATTACAACAGTGACAACACTTCAAAAAGTCCTTAATTGGCTGCAAAGCACTTTGGGAAGTCTTGAAATCACAAAAGGTGCTTTATAAATGCAAGTTCTTAATTTATAGTAAGAGCTTTTTACAGCCGTCTTCAGCTGGGTTGTTTGTAACTTTACACAGGTTGGCACTGGAGGTTACACTTCTATTAATAATGTGAGGAGTCCTGAGAACCCTGAACCCAGGGATAAAATGGAGAGCTTCTTCCTGGGAGAGACACTTAAGTATTTCTTCCTTCTATTTTCTGATGACTTCAACTTAATCAACCTGGATCAATATATTTTTAATACTGAAGCACATGTTCTTCCAATATGGATAACCTGATGGATGTTGGAATGATTTGAGTGTTGTCCTAATACCTGGCACATCTTGGTTGTGGGATCTATGATGTCAGCTGGAGATAACCACTGTGTGGACGTTTTGTTCTACTTTGTATCGATCACTGTGAAAGTCCGTACACACGTGTAAAAAATGTGAACGTAACAAAAACTATAAACCAGGGAACAAGTATTACATGAACTGTTGCACTCAAAATGGCCTGTTTTCTACATTACAAAACATGCTTATCACATGTTGCCTCCTATCCATCATTGATTCCTTCTTGCTTGATAAATTCAATCCAATAGATGAGTATGTTATAATTTATGTACTGCACTATGGTCGTGGTAAAGGAAAATTATATTTGTTCAGTTAATCTATTCTACAAAATTCGTGGGTCATAACATTTGTTGTCAATTGAGATTTAACATTTTAACATCGCACTTCTTTTAAAAAAAAAAGATTAGATGCTAAGTGGCCTGAATCCAGAAATAGGAGAGCACAATTTTTGTAGCCATATATAGACTGGATTGACAAGGGTGGAATTCTGATGAATGAATAAATCAGTGACCAGGACAGTTAGTATTTTCCTTGGTTAAAATATAGAGTTATCAAAATTGATTCACACATGACCATTATAGTCCAAAACATTGATGACAAGTTTATGTAAATATATGTAGTGAAATGAACTGACTATATTTGCAATGGATGTAAGTGTAAAATATCTTATTAAAGGAAAAAATGCGGGTTCCAACTATATATTTATGTAGGCTGCTGGTTTACTATGAAGGGTAGTATAATCCATTAGACTAAATTTCTTCTGTTACTTCTTCAGCCAGATTCTCAAGTCTGAGCATGATGCAGGCTGAGTTTTATTTCATTTCCCAGCATATCTTTTAACCAAACAGCAATGTTTGCAGGGTTTGTTTTCTGTAAATAAAATGCTTAATGTATTTCTTTCTTTAGTGCTTCAGGCTGGTGCAAGAGCTGTATTTGAAATACATGAAGTGAATATTTGGCAATATAATTTTAATTGTTTGCATTCCCAATAGGTTTTGCATAGGACTAGTTGCCTAAAAGGATTTATTTTTTCATTGGTAGAATGAGATTATTCAACCCCTTGTATTGTACACAACAAATAAAAGGATGTTTTAGCTGTATGGTATAAATTAAAGATTCAAGCAGCTTTTATTACTTTGATGTTGATCAAAAGTTGGTCTATTGGTAGAGGGAGAAGAGTTCAAATAGTGAGATGCAATATGACAATTTTTTAATATACCAGTGTAAACATAGGAACTGAGCCATAATATTTCACTTGTGCAATTCATCTGATGATCAGTGCCCCAACCCAAACTTTGAACTAGTTGTAAAAACTCGATTTGATGGCCTTTGAACCTACTGAGATCAGAAGCATTTTAGGAATGCACTAATATCTGATTTCGATCTCTAGATTTTATGCAACCTGCAGCAAATAATGTCGATCTGATCTGGTTTGTTAAAAATGCATGATGATTTTATGTACAGAAATCTTTTACTTATTCTTAATGATTCATGTAATGTATTTAAAAAATGTTGTGATTTCAGATTAATTTGGGCCACTGGCAGTGCCCACTTCTGATTTCTGTGCCATTTGCCAGTAAATACTTATGAATGGCTACCTTAGAGGAAAATGTGTGGAACTTCTCAGTACTTACCTGGGGGTGTTATGATACGAGGGGTCATTACAGAGTGAATTGCCACACTTCAATGAAAGTACTATGCATAAAAGGGAAATGAAGCTCAAGGAAAAAGACTAAGTTTATCAAAATTGTGCATTTGAAATGCAGATAAATGTCTAATTCTTCAATGAACTAAAAAGTTGTTCTGAGTAAAACTGCAAAAGAGCAGAGCTTTTGGGACATTAGCTGAGTGCACAATGGCTGATGCAGATCAGTATGTCCCTTCCTTGCAAATTCCATGTCAAAGGCTGAAACGTGTACCAGAAAAACTGTTTGCCTGTATGTATATATGGTGAATAATGTTTAAGCAAATATTGGAAAAGTTGTGTGAAAAGTATGAAATAGCCAAATTCAGATTCCATACACAGCACTTAATTATTTCAAGACAACAGCCTTACAATTTTGTTCTGTAAATATTTCTAGCTTTTTTAAAAAAAAAAACTTTTCAATCCATTTTCTTTAGCTGGTTTCTGAATCATTAAATTCTCCAGAATGTCAATATAATTTAAAACCAATGTACAGCTTTTTGGGGGGGGGGGTCCTTTGTTTTGTAATTTCTTTTAAGATCCGTATGTATCATTCTGTTAAATGTTGGACACGGTAGTTTTTTTAAAAAGGTATGCAATTTTGAAATGTTAGATGAACTTTGGCTAAAGAAATGGATTATTTAATTTTTTTCCCTTCTAGAAAACATTAAAAAGTTAATTGTTCTGTAAATTGTTCTCAATTTTATTTCATTTAATACATGACAACGGTATAAAATTTTCTCCAGTACCAATGCAAATACAAAATTATTTGTCTCCAATCATATTAGTTTGTTTCATACATTTCCAAGTCTCATAATTTTTCAAACATTAACACACATAGCCAACAAAAAAGTCCTTTGCTTGTACACATGCAGTTTTTGGTTCAACATTTCAGATGTTACATCTGACTTTTGTTAAACATTACGAAGTTGATGCTTTTTCACCCATTCACTGATGATATTTGATTCCATTTTACGAATTGCAGTAACTGATGGTGGATCAGCAGGATTAGATGCTCTGAAAGAGGACAATTAAAAATTTGAACCCGTCACATTAAATCTTGCTCTCTTTGTGGCCTAAGCAATGCTTGCTGAAGATCAGCCCATTGCAAAAGCTATTGCGCAGGGATGTCAGCAGCCAATGCAGGGCTACTGCCTAGGGCAAATTTATAAAAATGTCTTATGCCAGCTTCTCCTTCCTGATACAGGTCGGATGAGCTTGCTGAACAACTTGCTGTATATGTCATACTAGTTGATCCATACAGATATATATGCCAAATGTTTAATTCTTTAGAAAACACCTTTTCCTATTCACATCACCCACCTCAGATCTAGATGATGTGCTCCTCCTTCTATAACAAAAGCAACCACTGAAGGATTCACATTTTTGAGTATCTGTTTCACAGGAGAGAAAAAATTACTTGTTTTGCACTATATATATATCTGCATTTCAGTCACGTAGTGCAGAAGATACTTACACCACCATTTGCCCATGGATCCAAGTCACCATTGGAAAATATTATATTGCTTGCGGCTTCGAAATCTACAATATTAACAAACTTGTGGTTATATTAAAACTCGTTTCACCCAAAATAACATAAAAGAGGAGTAAAATATGCTATTACCATTTCCCCAGTATTGGATTTTTAACCATTCTGGATTTGGGTATACACCCCATTTACTGTGACAATAATTCCTCCTCATTGGTCCAGTAAAGGGAATGGCGGGGAACATATCTGTGTCGTTGTTGCTTTCGTACAGCAAGTTGATCTCTGTACAAGTCTAAAAAAATTCAGAAATAGGTTTACTCATGATCTCAACAGCTCCGATCTGCTTTAAATGCAACTTCAAACCTTTTTCTCCCCTCCCCCTCTCATCCCAAAATGTAGGGTGGTGAACAGGCCTGATCAGCAAAGAAACAAAATTAAGGTGAAAATCAAAAAAGATAGAGAACAGGAGGGAAGGAATGAGCAGGATAAAATAAGATTCAACCCTTCATAGATATCTATAATCAAAGCATGATGGTAACATTGATTAGTGCCTGTGACCATATACTATATAATGGACTGTTCCAACATATTTATATCACCAACCTGCACTTTTGTGTCTCTTTCAAACATTTGGCAACATAATTGCTGTAACTGCTCCCATTATGTTTGAATGCCATGGCATTCAAACAGAATGGGAGCAGTTACAGCAAACCGTCAGAACAATTAATTTTCACAACAGAAAATACACCATCCTTAACAATGACTAAAGCTGGGTTTAGTCATGTGTTCATGTTGCCAGCTACATTGCGTGTGGATCTCTCACAGCCAGTGGCAGCCTCAAACTTGCTGGATTCACTAAACTCAGGAAACCAAGCATTCTTCCAACTGCAAGTTTAATCTGTTCAAAGAATGAAAGAGGCCATGTGGTTCTTAATGGTCAAAGAAAAATGCTACTGCCTAGGCTGGCAATGCACTAGCAGCTTGGACTGATTGACACGAGCTACTCCGAGTCTTCAACTCTAAGTGGAGCAGTAAGGGAGGGGCATAGCTAGGGGAGGATCGTGTCACTCACCAAATACAGAGTTGCCTTTTCAAGGTATATTTATGCTATGTAAATCTCCCCTTTGTGCCCTCTAAATATTTAACTGTTTATTTAACCCAGCACTCGCTCCTGGGCAGGAGTAAGTGGTTCTTGTTGCTAGTCTTCCAACATTTTTTTAATGTTTAGACACTCTGAATATTCAACTTAAGGTCAGGTGTGTTTAGAAAATGGCCAGATGGTCCTGTGGATCCAGTGTTAAATCCAAGGGTGTGAGACTCCATGCTCCAGGGTGGATACGGACATCAGATTTACAGTACAAAGTTCTCTACAAACCAACCTAAACTCGTAGTGTTTAAGTTCCTGCTTCCAGAAGATATCCAAAACTTGGAAATGGTTTGTGAAAATATATCAGCAATTTGCACTTTCAACACAAATTTTCAACAAAAATATGATTGGAGACATCCCAATCAATGCGCCAACTCATGTCAAGTCTAAAATGAATACACAATGAATGGGAGGACCCTAGGCAAGACAGAGGGTCAGAGGGATCTTGGTGTGCAAGTTCACAGATCCCTGAAGGCGGCGGAAGAGGTAGATA
The DNA here is from genome assembly GCF_035084215.1 of Heptranchias perlo. NCBI lineage: Eukaryota > Metazoa > Chordata > Chondrichthyes > Hexanchiformes > Hexanchidae > Heptranchias > Heptranchias perlo. Next base: position 13,847,968 of record NC_090355.1, on the reverse strand, counting down.
AGGTGGTAAAGAAGGCATATGGGATACTTGCCTTTATTAGCCGAGGCATAGAATATAAGAAGCAAGGAGGTTATGATGGAGCTGTATAAAACACTGGTTAGGCCACAGCTGGAGTACTGTGTGCAGTTCTGGTCGCCACACTACAGGAAGGATGTGATCGCTTTGGAGAGGGTGCAGAGGAGATTCACCAGGATGTTACCAGGGCTGGAGCGCTTCAGCTATGAAGAGAGACTGGGAAGATTGGGTTTGTTTTCCTTGGAGCAGAGGAGGCTGAGGGGGGACATGATTGAGGTGTACAAAATTATGAGGGGCACAGATAGGATGGATACTAAGGAGCTTTTTCCCTTCGTTGAGGGTTCTATAACAAGGGGACATAGATTCAAGGTAAAAGGCGGGAGGTTTAGAGGGGATTTGAGAAAGAACTTTTTCACCCAGAGGGTGGTTGGAGTCTGGAACTCACTGCCTGAAAGGGTTGTGGAGGCAGGAACCCTCACAACATTCAAGAAGCATTTGGATGAGCACTTGAAATGCCATAGCATACAAGGCTACGGACCAAATGCTGGAATATGGGATTAGAGTAGACAGGGCTGATGGCCGGCGCGGACACGATGGGCCGAAGGGCCTCTATCCGTGCTGTATAACTCTATGACTCTATGACTAAAATGGTAGTAGTGGAGCTAAAATCGAGGTGGTCTATTTACAAGTCTGTTCCCACTCTGCACCCACTTTAACTTTAGCCTTCCACTGGTTGGCTCAGGCGCCATGTTAATCTGTAATTTGGGGTCCGATGACATACATGAGACCCCAATGCAATTTCGAGGGTCTACTGGGCCAAGCTTGCGCTGTGGATGCTCCACTCAATGAAACCTGATGGTTTAAAGGATGGGGCTCTAAAAAGGGAAATATAAAATTATTTTTGTGGGGCTGGGAGGAGCAGGAGTAGTCCTCCGAGCTCCTCAAGAATAATATTGGCGGCTGCCAGCCCAGGCTCTCTTGACCGTGATCACCTCAGCCCCCATCGGGAGCTACCTCTTTCCTGGTCGTTGAGGCATTGGAGCCATACGATATTGCACTGGCCCAAAGCCAGTGAGCTGCAGTGGGACATCGGTTTGCTGTGTAAAGCTCACCGATGGCATGCTAGTGAGGCCCAGCCCTCCGGCTGGAGGGAGTGGGTAGACAGCCCAGACACTCCCTCGGTCGGCCACCCTAAAGTTAAAATCTACCCCCTGAAATCACTCGTCGTGACATCATCATGAAAAGTGCCACTTGTACAATCTCTGTATGGTTAATATTTCAATGTAAGTTTCACTTTCATATGCCACATTAAATTGGGAAGAACTATCTCAGATTGGTTAACAGAAGATACATAGTAAGCTTCATAAATACATGGCATGGTACTGGTACCTGAAAATCCCATGCTTGACTTGCAGAGCCCATGCCACATCCTGTCGGATCGGCACAATGTACATACTCAGTATAGATATCAAAGCATTTTTTTGTCCCAGTTGAATTATAAAAAATACCTATTAAAGAAAGAGTATTAAAATATTGAAAAACTGTATTAATCAGTGACATTTACTTCATCTCAACTTGCCATTTTATTTATAATTGACAGGTCTGCCGATTTGCAAATCATCACCTCAAATGATCGTGACAGTTGACAACTCATCTGGGTTTCGGGCATCCAACCACTTATAAACAATGCTGATTGAAGCTTCTCGTGTACAGTATAATCATTAGTTCAACTAATGTCTTCTGTTTTCAATTTCTAACCAATCCATCAGAAGTTGGCTTTGGTGATGAGAAATGTGGCTAATCACATTACAAGATGGGTGACTGTGTTTAAGGGTACGATCCGCAAAACCAATAAACTCTCAGAATTTCACTTAATAAAAACAGTAAAAAAATCCAAGAATCCCATGTAATTTGACTGGTTCAGTCACCACAAGTGTAGTTGAAGAAAGCATAAACAATGAACAGTGCATGTTATATCAGCTTTATCCTATTCAGTAGGATGTTTATGGTATTGCAATTACAAGGTTGTATTGCTAAAATGCTGCTGCATTGTTGAAACTCCAGGTAGCCAAGTTCTGAACTGCATAGTTCTCAACATGGATTATACAATGCATTTCAAATATTTTCCAGCTTTTGCCAAGTCTAAAACCAGAGGATAGGAATGGGGTAGAGCCAGGGAAAAACTTTGCATTAAGGCTCTTATTGAACTTTATTGCTAAACTTCACTTTTCACCGGAATGATTTTGCAGCCACTGGAATCAGTTCAAATGATCTGGTTTTGGTATTTTACTGCAAAACCCCATGACACCGAACAAAAAAAATTGTCAAAAGCTGGAAAAACATGGGACAAAAACTGATTTTTGCTGCCCGTTTTACATTAACAATAGATGGATAGTCTGCTCAAAAAACAGAAATTTGCAAATTAATGATCAAAATGAGTATGTAAATCCAAACGTTATACACACAAGCAAAAGGTTGCAAAAATCCCCATAGATCTGTAAACGGGAATAGTTTTGCATTCAGCCTGAAGATTAAATGAAACCTGATTTACTCCAGTCCATTTCTGGCAGCACTTCAATTAACAAACACTACCCTTTAACAAGTAACAAGAATTTGTTTCACATGATCCAAACTTCTTTTATTTACAAAAACATTAAACAAATATTTTTGACACCCATAAAATAACCTTTGGAATGTTGAATATAAATTGTGTTGATCATAATATGACATTGTATACCTGAACGCTGATGGCATTTGGTTTGGGGAGTTAAACATTTGGACATGTCCAGACAAGTACTGCTGACATTTTATTACTTGACGGAGATAAAACACTGGAGGAACAAGGTGGAACTAAGCAGCAAGTTAGAAAATATCCCACTTTGACCACTACACTAAAAAGATCAGTTTGATTATGTTGTCGCACAGATAACCTAAGGACAATTAGTGTTATAATGCGACAACTGGCCGTTGATAATCATCAGGGACAAAGAGAACTTAGTGCTCGTATAATGGTGCATTTTCATTACCTTCACTAGCCAAACATCTCCATAACTACAGATTAATGAAGCAGAAAGGATACACAATATAAGCAACAAAGGATTCTTTTAAGGATTGCCGAGCTTCAAGAGCCAGCAGCAGAGCCAGTAAGTTAAGCACTGTTAATTGTAGTTTAGCATATATAAAAATGATTTAACATATTGAAGTGTAAAATGTAAATTGAAAATAGTCAAACATTTATACTTTGAAAGATATCGAATGAACATTGCTTGCAACTGGCAGCCTCATGACTGATAATCAATCTTTGCAGACGTATGCAAGTCTGATCAGACCTCCATCGTTATGACTGAAGTTGGTGGTCACTACAGATGTCTCGTCTTTAGAACAATGGAACTTTTAAACAATCAGTACACTATGGCATGATGATATAGTGTTTGTTTTCTACCAAGTAGGAGCTTCTTGTAACAAAAGAAACAATTGGAAGCAAACTTAGAAACCAGAACTCTACAGAAGAGATCTTTTTTCCAGCGTAGAAAAATGTCAAGCAGTTTCCAAAACAGTGTGGAGCGCCAGCCACTTGTTTCAAACAACTATCCTTGCAGGTTACTCGAGGGGCTTCTCAATTTGCGGATAAAGAACATCCTGTGCGACATCATGCTGGAGGCTGAAGGAGTCACCTTTCCTGCACACAAAGTCATTCTCGCGTCTGCAAGTAGTTATTGCAAATTACTATTAGAAAGCCAACATGACAAATCTATTAAGTTAAATAATGTCAGTGCAAGAGGGCTCAAGCATCTGTTGGATTTTATTTACTCAAACAGACTAGATCTTACTTTAGATACTTTTGAAGATGTATTAAAAGCAGCAGAAATTTTGTTGGTCCGGGATGCAATCAAACTGTGCTTTAGATTCCTTGAAGAACATCTCAGTCAGAGAAATTGTTTGGACATCTTCAAAATAACTCAAAAATTTGGACCCGAGGAGTTAAAACAAAAAGCATTTCTGTATCTGGGGCAGCACTACAAATATATACTAGAAAATCATCGCTATCTGGTAGAACTGGATAAAGCAGCTCTGTGCAAAATTCTAGAGAATGATGATATACAAGAGTATAGTGAACTGGAATTATTCAATTGTGCAACAATGTGGCTGCATCACGATAAGAACAGGCTGAAAGACGCTGTTCATGTTCTGAAAAGAATTCGATTCTGCCTCATTTCAGCTACAGATTTACAGAAGTATGTTCAAGAAATTTCAATCATGAAAACTGATTCTCAGTGCTACAAATACCTCCAGGAAGCACTTAGTTACCATTCTCGGTTATATGCTCAGCCCATGCTGCAGTCTGAACACACACGGATTCGGTCAAACTCTGAAAATATGTTGATCCTTGGAGGCCGCACAACAAATAACAATGTTTGCAGTGATATTTGGGTTGCAGATGAGACTGGCAGCTGTTGGAGAAAACTGGGAGAAATGCGTATTCCTTTGTACAATCACGGGGTAGTGGTTGTGAATAATTTTGTATTTGTCATAGGTGGGCAAAACAGATTCGATACCATTGGAAACCAGCCATCAAATGAGGTGCGTCCTTACAGCTTGTATTAACACAGTACGGTGACACTTTTAAAAAAAAATAATCACACTTTCAGAAAGCTTTCCATAAGATGCCACACAAGAGGCTCATGACAAAGGTCAGGTCATATGGAGTCAGGGGCTAGGTAGCAGAATGGATTGAAAGATGACTACAAAACGAGAGTAGGAGTTAAGAAAAGTTTTTGCAGTCTGGCAGAAAGTGGGAAGTGGTGTCCCGCAGTGATCAGTACTGTGTCGATTCTTTGTAACTTAATACTGGTTTGATGTCTCACATCAGTTGCAACTAATTTTCTTGAGTTAAAAATGCTGTAAACTTGACAAATTTAATTTATTACTTTTGATGGAAGAAAAATTATTCTAAGCTGACTATCAAGACCAAAGGAGAGATTTCAACATTTGCAATGATTACAACTATTTTGCGACTTCTAGGGACTTAAGAGATCAGCTTGCATATGCATGCCGGGCGCCACCTCACTGCAACCATACTTGACTCAAAGCCAGCTTGTTTTCCTCCAGCCAGAAGCTGTATCCTAGCTCCAATTCCATCCACTCCTTGGCTACTCTCTCAAGCTGAACTGGGCAGTGCACAACCTGTATACTGTCAGTTAAGCTTATCTTCAAACCCTGTGTCTCATACATGAACAAACCTGCTTATTTCTAACTCCTCCATATTGCCCATCTCTGCTCTTGCCTCACGCCCATCACCTCTAAACCCCTCATCCACAGCTTTGTCTAAGCTCCACCCTACATAAAACCCAAGCTTGTCCAAAACTCCACACTTGAATCCTATCCTGCTCTCTTATCACCTGTATTCAAAATTCATCCTCATTTTCAAAGCCTTCCGTGGTCTTGCCTTTCTCTACCTCTATGACCTCCTCCAGCACCTCAATCTCCACTCTTCCAGTTTTGGCCTCCTCTGCGTCCTTCCATCCCACCTTCAGTGACAAAACTTTCAGCTGTCTTAGCCCTACAGTCTGGAATTCTTTTTCTAACCTTTCCATCTTTCGACCTCCCACCTTCAAAATCAGCCTCAAATCCTGCCTCTTTGACCATACATTCAGTCACCTCTTCTGCTCAATATCAGCTTCTGCCCCTGGACATTTTACTACATTAAAGACACTATATAAATCTAAGTGGTTTTCTGGTTTAGCCTTGCTTGTGAAGTCACTTACTGAAGCACCTATTGCTGACCTCCATTTGCTTCCGGATCCAGAACTTAGAATAAACAGATATCACTGCCAGAGCACACAAACTACACAGTTCTTTGGTTTGCTTCCATTATGACAATAAATATTTTCAAAGTGATGCTACAAGAAATATTTATAAACAGCTTGACACTTTTAGTTCCTCCCTGCAGCTTTTATTTAAAAGTACTAAATTCTGTTAAAGCTATGGCCTACTGCAAGTTAAAATACGATGACAACTAGCCAGCATAGCTGGGCATTTCTTTAAAAATTGATTTTTTAAAAATCCTAATTTTATTAATTTTCCTAACTTACTTCTCCCTACTTCCATAACCGACACATTTCTCCCTTCCCTCTCCTAAGAGTGCTGATCCTCTTTGGTGGTTACCCTCAGGTTCTCACCCAAACTGCTTTGCTTCCTGTGGGAATACAGACAGTGTGTGACAGCAAGCTTTAGCCATAGGGCGTACGATAGCTAAATAGGATCCTGTGCTCACCATAAGTGCCATTTTCGAGCAGGGGTCATGAGGTTGCGATCAAGAACAGCTGACTTTTCCTTTGCCAATCCCCTTAATACCTTGAACACTACCTCAGTCGAGATCAGCCAACTCAGCACAGAATGAGTGAACCCAAGTTTAGTCCATGCTGAGCCACTTTTGTGGTAAAATAAAACTTTGCCATAGAGTCATAGAATCATAGAAAGGTTACAGCACGGAAAGTCATTCGGCTCATTGAGTCCGCGCCAGCTCAATGCAAGAGCAATCCAGCGAGTCCCACTCCCCCGCCCTATCCCCATAGCCCTGCAAATCTTTTCCTTTCAAGTACTTATCCAGTTCCTTTTTGAAGGCCATGATTGAATCTGCCTCCACCACCTCCTCGGGCAATGCATTCCAGATCCTAACCACTCGCTGTGTAAAAAAGTTTTTCCTCATGTCATCTTTGGTTCTTTTGCCAATCACCTTAAATCTATGCCCTCTGGTTCTTGACCCTTCCGCCAATGGGAACAGTTTCTCTCTATCTCCTCTGTCTAGACCCTTCATGATTTTGAATACCTCCATCAAATCTCCTCGCAACCTTCTCTATTCCAAGGAGAACAACCCCAGCTTCTCCAGTCTATCCACGTAACTAAAGTCCCTCATCCCTGGAATCATTCTAGTAAATCTCTTCCACCCTCTCTAAGGCCTCTTACCTAAAGTGCAGTGCCCAGAACTGGACAACAATATTCCAGTTGTGGCCAACCACTTCTAAAAATTAGGGCCAACAAATCTAGTTATCTCAAATTGTAGAACATCAACTTCTGCAGCCAGCGTGTAATCAGCTTCCCCGCAGAATTATAGGAAGATATCATGAGTTCTGTGCATTGCCAATTTTTGACAAGCATAGCTCTGGCAGTAAAATACTACTAAAAGACAAAATTCATTGCAGTCCAAAGACAGCAATATTTCTATACTGGTAATGCTGAGAAAGAAAATAAAATCAATGAGATATTAGATTTATGTACAAGAGTCAACTTTGTGATGTCAAATCAGTTTACTGATGTAAAAATATTCCAAATTACAGTACTTTTCACAGGAAATTGTATTCAAGTTGATATTTAGGTTTTGCTATGACAGAGTCTGTATAAATATAAACTAGTTACACATGCATGCACCCATATCCTCATTTCAATTATGTTTTTGCTTCATATGTGGATTGCTACTTTATTACTGAAGGTTTAAGATTAAATGAAGAAATATTGCTTCAGTGCTAGAGACAACTTAGTTGGACAAATTTATTTGAAAATCACAAGCTTTCGGAGGCTTTCTCCTTCGTCAGGTGAATGTTTTCCACATTCACCTGACGAAGGAGAAAGCCTCCGAAAGCTTGTGATTTTCAAATAAATTTGTTGGACTATAACCTGGTGTTGTAAGATTCTTTACATTTGCCAACCCCAGTCCATCACCGGCATCTCCACATCACAACTTAGTTGGAGATTTTTATTTGCTGGTGAATGTAATGCAGAGAGAGAATCTAACTTTACATTTTCCAGGCAAAATGAATGCTTGATTAATTTTCACAATAAGAGAGAACATTTAAATGTTTCTAGAATACTATATGAAGTATTTATAAAATTTTGCAAGAATTATCTTAATGCCTTTAAAGTTGGTCCTTTATGATCGATTAAAAAGGAAACCTCAGGTACTGTCAAGGTACTTTATTGCCATACTAATCTACTATACCAAAGAGCATGAGGATATGGAATCTCCTTGACACGTCCCTGAAAGAGAGATTTGTTGGTGTCAGCTGAGCCATCTACAGGTGGTAATGATGAGAGGCGATGTAAAAATTGGAAACCTCACCATACTGCTACTTAGTAGCTGCTTCAAAATGTGATTCAGACATATGCTAGGGAACAGGTTATCTGTCAGCCCTCTCTCAAGTTTGTTAAATGATTTACGACAGAAGGGTAGTGTTGTGAAGAGATGGAGGAATGGAGAAACTAAAAAGATGTAATTTCCTCCGATAGCTCAGCAGGTTTACACAGTTAGAAGCAGCGCCATACAGACCAGGAAAATCCCAGGTTTCGTTCCTGGTCTCTTGAATCAGCTGATCTCAGCTAGGGCAGCAGTTCTGAGACTACAACTGATCGCAACAGCCCTGGTTAGGGAGAAGAAAAATCAGTCAGGGTTCACATTCCTGATTGCTATCCAGCAATCCCCACTGCAAAATGCACGTGTGGGCACCTGGTGAGGTTACGATTAAGCTCAGCTGTGATGCCCATCTGTGTGTCGATAACCTACCAATGCTTTAAATAAATATATATAGAGAGACCACCTGGGCAAGGAATCGGAGGGTGCCCACTAATTCGTTCTGGGGAACGGATCAATGTTTGCAGAAGAGAAAGCAAGAAAATTAGTGAGGAAAAAAAAAGAAAAAAGAAAAACACTCTAAACTTGTAAGTAACATGCAAACCAGATCAAAGGGTGTTAACAAAAAGCTGTGTAATTGAATCAAAAGTATCAGAAAGACATACAAAGACATTCAAAGTATTATAATAAATTGCACACTACTTTGATAGTGTCATATCATTTTCATAATAATTAACAATATAGGTTAATTTTCTGTATATCTGCTCCTATTGGGTGAGGCTCTGCACCAGAGTGTGCATTTAGAAAAATCAACTAAAATAGTTCAGCCAGTAGTTTGGTCACATTTAGTTTTTTTTCCTTACCCAGGTTTTTCGGTTTGATCCAAGGAATAGCTCATGGCTTCAGGTTGCTGGCATGCTGGAAAGGCGCACACGGTTTCACGTGGATGCAGTTTTAGACCATATTATTTCTGTGGCAGGGGGGACACATTTAGGGAACCTCACAAATACAGTGGAAGAATACAAGTCCGAAGAGAACAAGTGGGAGTTTGTAACAGCTTTCCCTGTGGCGGTGGCGGACCACACTGGGGCTGTACACAAAGGCATTCTTTACATTTCAGGTGAGGATAAAGGGAACTAACAACTATATGTAATACGTGGAAGAGTGGTATTTCAATATTATTCATCTCAAAGTGTACAGGTCCTGTGCAGACTTGTACCAGAGAAAATACTTTGTCTCACTCCCACACCCTACTAATAAAATAAACTGTCTAGTAAAAGAAGCATTGTGGGGAGGAGATTTAGGGATACTCATCATAGGACCACTTTTGCAAACCTCCTAGCACAACAGCAGCACATCCGTAGGTACTGAGCTGGCCAGCCTATAGTTGGTGCACTGCCTGAGAAGTGAAATAGAGAGGGGAAAAAAGATAGTAGGGTATAATCTGCAGAAAGTTAACTTTTAGCAGCAGTGTTATTAGCAGTAGTATTTGTTAATTAATTTGCAGATGATACAAAACTTGGAAGTGCAGTGAACAGTGAGGAAGATAGTGATAGACTTCAAGAGGATATAGACAGGCTGGTGGCATGGGCGGGCAGGTGGCAGATGGAATTTAATGTTCATTCTGGCAGTAAGAATGAGGAGAGGCAATATAAACTAAAGGGAACAATTCTAAAAGGGGTACAGGAACAGAGAAATCTGGGGGTATATGTACACAAATGATTAAAGGTGGCAGAGCAGGTTGAAAAAACAGTTAAAAAAGCATATAGGATCCTGGGCTTTATAAATAGAGGCATAGACTACAAGAGCAAGGAAGTCACGATAAACCTTTATAAAACACTGGTTTGGCCACAACTGGAGCACTGCATCCAGTTCTGGGCACCGCACTTTAGGAAAGATGTGAAGGCCTTAAGAGAGGGTTCAGAAGAGATTTACTAGAATGATTCCAGGGATGAGGGACTTTAGTTACATGGATAGACTGGAGAAGCTGGGGTTGTTCATCCTTGGGACAGGGAAGGTTGAGAGGAAATTTGATAGAAGTATTCAAAATCACGAAGGGTCTAGACAGAGTAGATAGAGAGAAACTATTCCCATTGGCAGAAGGGCCGAGAACCAGAGGACGTAGATTTAAGGTGATTGGCAAAAGAACGAAAGGTGACATGAGGAAAAAATGTTTTACACAGCGAGTGGTTGTGATCTGGAATGCACTACCCGGGGGTGGCGGGGGGGCGGTGGAGGCAAATTCAAGCATGGCTTTCAAAAGGGAACTAGATAAGTAATTGAAAGGAAAAACTTTGCAGGGCTATGGGGATAGGGAGGGTGAGTGGGACTAGCTGGACTGCTCTTGTATAGAGCCGGCACGGACTCGATGGGCCGAATGGCCTCCTTCCGTGCTGTAACCTTTCTATGATTCTATGAACTAGCCAAAAAATGCAATTGAGTGCACCAGAAGAGGAATGCCTATGCTTAAAAAAACTCACTTCTATGGGAATCTGAACACACACATCAGTTATTGCAGTAATATGAGCTCAAGTCTTCCAACTCCAAAAACAGAAGCTTCAGTACAGCTACCCGACCCTCATAACTTTGATTAACTTTTAACAAACTAGTTACTCCAGTTACCCTCCTGACAGTATGGAGCTACTGTTTATATAGCACCGAGTAAGGGTTTTGTATTGTTACCTACATTGGCTCCCGGTCCAGCTTCGCCTCAAATTTAAAATTCTCATTCTTGAGTTCAAATCCCTCCTTAGCCTCACCCCTCCCTATCTCTGTAACCTCCTATAGCCCTTGGAGAACTCTGCGTTCCTCCATTTCTGGCCTCTTGTGCATCCCTGATATCCTTCACCCCTCCATTGGCAGCTGTGTCTTCAGCTGTCTTGGCCCTAAAATCTGGAATTCCCTCCCTAAACCTCTCTCTCCTCTTAAGATGCTCCTGAAAACTTACCTCTTTGACCAAATTTTTGGTCACCTGTCCTAATATCTCATTGTGTGACTCGGTGCCAAATTTTATCTGATAATGCTCCTGTGAAATGCCTTGGGATGTTTTATTACATTAAAAGGTGCTATATAAATGCAAGTTGTTATTAGTCAATTTCTCTTGGCGTTGTACGCAGCAAGTTGAAAAATATTGCCCTTATCTACCTCTGATATCTTTGTGCTGCTGTTTCTCTTTGTATCAACTCTTCTGCTTCTGTCTCTTCTTTACTGCTGTGCTCAGGCATCACCTGCTCCTCTCCTTGCCTTGTCTTGTCTTGTCTTTCCGGTAGGAATTGATGGGTGATATGGTGTGGTGGGGCAGAAAAATAAGATAGCAGTGGCTGCAGGGTGCATTTGAGTGGGGATTGGGGGGAAAAATATACCTTTCCCACCCTCTCCCCCAATTACTAGTGCAAGAAAATGGGAGCTCAACATAAGCTTCAAGAACAATATTTCCTAGGCACCCTTCAACCCTCCGATCTCAACATTGACTTTAGCTATATCCACATTTTCAAACCTGCTTTAATTCTATAACTGACCCCCAGGTTTTCCATATCTCCATTTCCACAGGCCTCCCATGCCATAGCTATTTACACACCCTTTGTCTCCCTCTGAGATTTCCGCGCTCCTCCAATTCTGGCCTCTTGCGCATCCCCAATTTTAATCGCTCCGCCATTGGCGGCCGAGCCTTCAGCTCCCTAGGCCCTAAGTTCGGGAATTCCCTCCCTAAACCTCTCCGCCTTTAAGATGCTCCTTAAAACCTATCTCTTAGTCACCTGTTCTAATATCTCCTTATGTGGCTCAGTGTCAAATTTTGTTCGATAACGCTCCTGTGATGCATCTTGGGACGTTTTACTACATTAAAAGGCACTATATAAATGCAAGTTGTTATTCTTTAATGCCTTAATGTTTCTGTCTATTACTGGACTGAGGTAATCTGTTCCATCATTCAACTCATGATTCCCCTCTGGGTTTGTCATATTTTTAAATTTTATACATACATTTTCCCCCTCCCTTTTTCTGACTGTATTAATAAGCTTGTCCACTCTTCCTTTTGAGATTTGAAGAAGGGCCCACAACGTTAACATCGGTAATCTGCACAGATGCTGACTGATCTGCTGTATGTTTCCAGCATTTTCTGTTTTTGTTTCAGATTTCCAGCAGATGCAGTATTTTGCTTTTTGCTATCAGTTCTTTCACACTTAGATGATTTCTTTTAAAAACACTCAATTTAAATTTTACTTCGATAATCTTTTGAAATTTGTGCTCATGTTTTCCAAAATTATTTGAAGAAAAACTACTGACTAGAACTTGCTAGGAGTTATAAAAAATGTCCATTGGTAGAGCTGAATACCGATGTGTCCTGGGAAATTAGATACACTGAATATGTTCAAACTACACAATCCAAATTCAGCACACAAAGTCACAGCTCTGGACAACAATAGAAAGTCCAAGCCCAGGCTTTTCGAAGAGGTCACATCGAGTCTACAGCACAGAAACAGGCCATTCGGCTCAGCTGGTCTATGCTGACGTTTTTGCTCCACACGAGCTTCCTCCCTCCCTACTTCATCTCACCCTATCAGCATACCCTTCTATTCCTTTCTGCCTTGTGTGCTTATCTAGCTTCCCCTTAATGCATCAATACGATTTGCCACAGCTACTCCATGTGGTTGCACATTCCACATTCTCACCATTCTTTGGGTAAATAAGTTTCTCCAGAATTCCTTATTGGATTTCTTTGTGACTATCTTATATGTATGACCTCTGGTTATGGACTCCCCCACAAAGTGGAAACATTTTCTCCATGTTGACCCTATCAAACCCTTTTATTATCTCAAGGACTTCTATCAGGTCTCCCCTCAGCCTTCACTTTTCTAAAGGAAAGAGCCCTGAGAAAAGAGGTCAGAAAAGTTCTGATGAACGGTCATCGACCTGAAACGTTAACTCTGTTGCTCTCTCCACAGATGCTGCCTGACCTGCTGAGTGTTTCCAGCATGTTGTGTTTTTATTTCACTAAAACAAATTATTTGGTCATTTATCTAATTGTTGCTTGTGGGAACTTGCTGTACGCATTGGCTGTGGCCGCACTTCAAAAGTAGGTTATGAAAGGTACTATTTAAATGCAAGTTTGTTCTTTCTTTAACATTAGAAATTTCAAGTTACTGAGGGAAAGATGGATGAAAAAAAGTTTCAGAAAGCATTTTGAATAATTATGGGAACCCGGTGGCCAGATTGCACAATCACAAGGTTGCATACTTGCAGTACAAAATAGCAGCTATTGTCACTAAGGGTCACCTTTAACATTGAAAATACCTAACACAGTGCCACCCAGAGGAGAAACAGGTACTTGCAATAATTTTTCAATGAAACGCATGCCGCATAAACAGAATTTAATGTATAATAATAGATAAATGATATTTTCTTATTTTCCTGCATTTATTTTTCCACCCGTTATTCATTTTAGGACCTCCTCCTAGGCCTCTTCTGTGCTGGTCATCAGTTCATTGCTAAAAGAGTTACCCCTAGTAACTGACTTTTCATGTACACGCATAAGTACTTGGCATCTGCTTGCTACTGTCCACCGAGAGAATTCATAATGGAAGTAATGCAGAGCTTCAGCAGTTCCCATAAGACTTTCATGCAGTGAAAGAATCTGAATGAAGTACTGAATTATGATGTTTGAATCCAGGGGCCCGATATTAGGGAGGCGGGTTGCCAGCGGGGGAATCGACTGGACGTGTGGGTAACCCCGCCCAGTAAAATCGATGGGTTCCCCACGCGATCGTAAGTAAATTGACGCCACTTACCTTGGCTTCCGGGTTTCACGCTGGAAAGCTGCGCACCCGCATCATAGGCTGTCAGCTGGAGGAGTCCTATTTAAAGGGGCAGTCCTCTGCTGACTGATGCTGCAGAAAGGAGCCAAAATTACAGCATGGAGCAGCCCGGGGGAAGGCTGCTCCCAGGTTTCATGATGCCTCACTCCAGGTCCTACTGGATGGGGTGAGGAGGAGGGAGAGGACAGAGATCTTCTCCCCGGCGGACGGGAGGAAGTGGCCTGCCTCCGCCACCACGAAGGCCTGGCTCGAGGTGGCAGAGGAGGTCACTCGCACCACCAACATATCATGCACCTGCATACAGTGCAGGAGGCGCTGCAATGACCTAACTAGGTCAGCCGAAGTGAGTGCACTTACTCATTCCCCTACACTCCATCTGCCACATCACCGCCCCCACCCCACATCTCCTCTGCACTGCCAAAACTACTCTAGCACATCACTCCTCACACCCACTCAAAGCTCATCCTCATCTTATCTGCACTTACTCACCTCGCCAGTACTCATCCCACCACTACCACTCAACCCAATCCTCATACAATCTCATGGCTCTGTCTCATTCTCACCCTCTCATGCATCTCTTTCATGGTCAGCCTCACCCCACCTGCCACTCCCTGTGCTGCAGCCACAGGGCATGCATCGCATATGTGTAGTAGGAAGCGTAAGGCAAATGTGTCGTGGCATGAAGGGGATGCACAAGGGTGTTTGAGGGTTTGCCATGGTTTTTACTTAGATTTGATTTCTGATCAACTCACCTTACATATTGCATTGTCACCACTACTGCCACGTCTTGGCTATTCTTGACTGGCTTGTGCAATAATGTCCTTTCATGAGGTTCTCCATGAACACCCTTGATGCCACCCATTGGGTCACCCTACAGTCGGTGTATGTGTAGTTGCACGACTACTTTGTGCAGGTGCCTGTTGCGCAGTACTGTGTTGTGTAGCTCCACGTGGCCGAGCTGGACGACATGCCTGGCGAGGCTGGTGATGTTGCTCGTCCTCCAATGGAGTGATGAATGCAGCAATGGATCCCCCTCCATCCTGACGGTGTGAGTGTGAGGGGGTCTACAAAGTTGGTAAATGTGTTTGGACAGCAGAGTTAACGGTATGATTTAATAATTTTGAGTGTGGAGACAACGGTGTGGCAGGCAAAACTTTGTCTGAGGTGACAGAGTGCCCTGCTGCAATGAATGAGGGTTCACCCCGCACCTGTTAAATGGGCCTCTGCAGCTGCCACAGGCTGCTAGCTGCAACACATCTGTTTTAGCAGGGAGTGTTTTCCCCAGCATGGGAAACACACTCTGGGTAGTCCAAAATCCGAATCCTCCTAAAATCTCCAACAAATGAGGTCTGAAAACGACCTCAAGTACCCAGATAATGATCTTAAGTGGGATCCCGCTGGCTTTGATTGCCGGTGGGAGTCCTGCATGCGGGGGCTGCGTGCGCACCGATTCGCATCATTGGGGAACCCGGAAGTGGGTGGGTTGGAGCCGGGCTCCGGACCCACTCCGGGAATCCTCAATTTTAGGAGCCCCCCCCCCCGCCACGAACGCACCCGCTTGGCCATCCGAAAATTGACCCCCAGATGTTCAGACAAGTGTATTCTACAAGAACTAAATGCATTCTTGTATTTCAAAACTGAGTTATGTGCACTTTACAGCAGTGTATATAATATTTAGCTACTTTATCACGTCCATCAGGTGGATTCTCAGCAGGAAAAGCTCTAAAAGACATGTACAGCTACCTCCCAAGACTGCAACGATGGATCATTAACCAATCCATGACATTTGCCCGGTGTGACCATGGAATGGCTACTATTGGAGACAAAATATTCTGTGTAGGAGGAAGAACTTTGAACTCAGTAAGAGAAATTTCAAATCTTCATGTTATTACTTTAAATTGAAACCTTTTGCTTTTTATGATAGAAAGAAGTCAATTGGTCAATAGTACTGTTATAAATTTGATTACAACATTTAATTAGTGATGCCAAAAAACTTTTCTAAGAGCTTTTGCCAACATATCAAGCGGCACCAACTTGATGAGAAGAAATTGGCAAGGAAATAAGCACTGCCCATGGTTTACATAGCAATGGTTACATTTTGAAACTAATTCAAACAGATAGAATCATCGAAATTTTACAGCAGAGGGAGGCCATTCGGCTCATCCTGTCCGCGCTGGCCGAAAATGAGCCATCCAGTCTAATCCCACTTTCTAGCACTTGGTCCACAAGCTTGTAGGTCACGGCACTTCAGGTGCACATCCAGGTACTTTTTAAATGAATTGAGGGTTTCTGCCTCTATCACCCTCCCAGGCATTGAGTTCCAGACCCCCACCACCCTCTGGGTGAAAAAGAATTTCCTCAGCTCCTGATCTCCCTTGGATCTCATGGGCTTGTACTTTTTTGACCAGTCTGCCATGTTGGACCTCGTCAAAAGCCTTGCTAAAAACCGCATAGACTACATCAAATGCACTACCCTCATCGATCTCCTTGTTACCTTCTCAAAAATTTCAATCAAGTTAGTCAGACACAACCTTCCTTTAACAAATCCATGCTGACTGTCCTTGATTACTCCATGCCTTTCTAAGTGACTGGAATCAATTCTGGAGGGACAGGATAAACAATAATTTGCCCACCACTGAGGTTAGACTGACTGGCCTGTAATTACTCGGTCTATCCTGCACTCCCTTTTTAAACAATGGTACAACGTTAGCAATCCTCCAATCTGATGAAAATAGAGAATACATAATCAAGACCTGTGAGATTGAAATCACATCCCACAGGCCTGTTTATATTAAATATTAACTATTTACAAATAATAAGACAGAAACGCTCATTACAAGCTATGTTGTTGTGTTTCTGGTGACATCTTAATGACACTTAGTAGCTCAGTGTCATCTGGTCTCAGTTATATCACATCCATAAACATACAAAATTATTATACGAGATACTGTCATTAGAAGTGGTGTAAAAAGGGCTTTTCACTATTCACCCACTGAGATTACTAGACTTAGATTCCTTTTATTTTAGTAAATCAGATAGACAATATTCTCAACAATAGCACAATTGTTTGGTAATATAAATTTCATGTCTTACATTACACCATGACAGAAGGAAACCCACTCATTCGCTTTATGTTTTCCAATCCAGGCAACACATGCTAAAAGTGCTAATGGTTAAGCACATGACCAGTATATTCTCCATTTGTTTTCACAATATTACTTTACGTAGACCAGCATCTAAATGACATCAGAGTGTTTAGATGGAGATTAGTTGGCAACTTGGGAGAGTGGTACAAAACTAGCACATTCAAGATTGATCCACAATATAGCTGAGAAGAGCAGAGAGTGAGTTAAATATCTATATAATTAAAACATTTGCATCTGTAGCAGCACACCTCTGAAGTATGACACCTCAAAGGCATTGTCCTCAAAGCCGTCAAGCACCAAAAAGGCAAAAAAGTTGTCAGCTCAAATAACCACTCTCTGTTAAGCTCACCATGCAAATTGACTCAAATATCCCAATGACTAAATGTGAACCAATCAAGAAACAGTTCCATTCACTGATGACGCATGCTATGGTTCTGACAGGCTTCTCTGAAAAGGATGAAAATGAAGGTGACTTTGAAAAGTGGAGAGTGGAAAATTCATGGGGAGAGGAAAGTGGGAACGAAGGTTACCTGGTTTTATCAGACGATTGGTCCAATCAACCAATCAACAACCAGCAGTCAGTCTGTTCCTGCCTAGGGATGTGTTCTGATATTTCTTTACATCAAACCTCCATTACATGTCTCTCTCTCTCCCCGACGGGTTGCTCATTTAAAGTACAACTAAACCAAGGTGGTTATGTTATTTTTTATTATATTACTATCCCTTGTCATTTTTTTGTCTTTATTATTTCTCTGTCCTTGCCTCCCTTCCTCAATTGCTGTCAGCCCCAAGACCCTCCCCACCAATGCGAACAATAACTTGCGTTTATATAACATTTTGGGTACAAACTCTCAAACGATTGCTTTAGCATGTCGCTTAGTATCTGAAAGAGGGATTTACTGAGAACACACAGTTTTACCTTAATTACGACACTTCTGTATAAATTATAATGCAGTTAACCAACATAATTCCAAACAGATCTCATCAGGATCCTTAGACTACAATTTGTAAATACCAAGTTTTCCCAACATCCTTAAATATCAAATCTACAGAACTTCTGTTCTCTACAGTCAACCCTTAGTAATTGAGCTATCAAACTGGCAGATAACTAGGTGTGCCCAACTCATTAAATGTTGGACATGATAATTTTCTACAATGTTAGTTCGTTGCCTCAGCTAAGCCAACTGGGGAGGTTACATGCAGAAATGGGGACAGAATACAACTTAATTAATAAAATTACTAAATTGGTAACAAATTCTGGTGATGTGAACAGAAGCAAAGGTAGTTTTGCTCTGTGGACTACAGAAAAGACTTAAAATTCAGAAGTAAATTTTAATTCAAAGCAGAGAAAGAATTCTCTGAGCTGACTCAAGAGGTACCAAGAAGAAAACACATAAAACAACTATTCTATGAACTAATGCAACCCAGCCCAAGAATGTACATAAAAAATTGATGATCTACTCATTTTCAACCCACGGGCTTCTAAAGTACGTTGGCATACCACTATTTCCTAATACAAAATTCCATAGGAATAGGTGTCTCAACAAACTACCACTTTACACTGTGAAAGGAAGGTGTAGGGAGGGGAAGTGTTAATTACAAAATAAACAAATGTTGTGATGTTACTTTTTTTAAAACTGAAATTCATTCATTTCTTCCACAGTCAGGTGAGTGGTTTCACGTAAATGAAACCGAGTATTACGTCCCTGCAGCTGACCAGTGGACGACACTTAAGGTATCGCCCTTCGACTGCTGTCAATTTAGCACCTCTGTGCACAATTCCAAACTATACATCACTGGTGGGGGTTCTCTCCGTCAAATGACCAAAAAAGATAGTGTTTTCATCTATGATCCAGATGCCCGAAGGTGGGAGAGAGCAGGAGCCCTACCTCTGCCACTGATGGATCATGCTGCCTGCACAGTTAAACTTTCTGGAAAGGTTTTACACAAATTAAAAAGTGAAGAGAGTGCACATCCACTTCTTGGTACAAAAAGGAGTTCCACCCTCAATCTATTTGTAACTGATTAGTAATGGGATATACCAACAATATGTGCAAATGTGGATAAAAATCAAAAATTAAACTACATGTGGTAAGGATTACAAGATTTACATAGTTACAACCATGTAAGAAAAAGCTTTTGTCAACGAATGTTTGTGCTCATGAAAAGTTGAACATATGCACAAGTTACTTTATCAACAAACATTTCCTGAAAATCATGTAATAATCAAAACATT
Source organism: Heptranchias perlo (assembly GCF_035084215.1). NCBI lineage: Eukaryota > Metazoa > Chordata > Chondrichthyes > Hexanchiformes > Hexanchidae > Heptranchias > Heptranchias perlo. The sequence continues at coordinate 13,828,633 of NC_090355.1, read as the reverse complement.
TTTCTTGTTTAAAAAAAATTTCATTAACATAACTACTACGGTCCTCACAGCTGATCATTTTTCACCATGAGGCAAGCAAAAAAACCACACACTACTATACATATTTACATAAAGCAAGAGTGGCTGGGAAAGGTATATATGCAGTTCCTGAATAATTTGGAATTCTATAATCAATATGTCTGGCAATGGATCACATGACAGTATAGCACCATAATTTTTTTCATAAGTAACTGGACTAAATGGCAAATGACAAACAATTACATTACAAAATCTGCCATCTGTAACATCTTTTGTGCTAGATCAGCACATCATTAAACCCATATAGAGAGTGCGAACTCTCTTTAAAGTCTAAATAATACAAGTTTATTTTTCATTGGTTTAATGCTTCCAATAACATGTGTACACTGTTTGTTGAGTACCTTGCTGAGTTCATCCCAGGAAATAAAGATTTGCGTCAATTCTGGCAGGGAAAGAATCGACAATGGAAAGGATTGGGATACAGTGTTTTTGTCATTTTGGCCTAGTCAATGTCAAGTGCCAATGATAAAATGTAATTCTCCCAGGTAAAAATCTTTATAGGTTGGAAAAAGCGAGCAAGAATGTTCAAAAAAACACTGAAATCTGATGATTTATTACAAGAAGTTTGATTTATAAACAATGACTTATTTTAAATGAGTTATATATAATTCTGCTCTTTATTGTTTTACTTTTACCATTAAATGAGTTCATAAGCCCTACGTCCACATGTGAACATTTTTTTATAAAGGAAAACCACCAAATCTTGAAGAGTTGTAGGTCTGGAGGAGGTTACAAAGATAGGGAGGGGCGAAGCCATTGAGGGATCATCACGAGGATGAGAATTTTAAAATTGAGACGTTGGTGGACCAGGAGCTAATATAGGTCAGTGAGCACAGGGGTAATGGGTGAGCAGCAGAGTTTTGGATGAGCTTAAGTTTATAGAAGGAGGAACATTGGAGGCCAACCAGGAGAGCATTGGAATAGTCAAGTTTGGAGGCAACAAAAGCATGGATGAGGGTTTCAACAGTAGATAAGTGGAGACAGCAGTGGAGACGGGCAATGTTACGGAGGTGGAAGTGGGCGATCTTTGTGATGGAGAGGATATGGAGAGGAAGCTCAGCTCGTGGTCACCGAGGTTGTGAGGTTCAGCCTGAGACGGTGGCCAGGGAGGAGGAAGCAATTGGAGGCGGAGGAATGGATTTCGTGACGAAGGCCGAATACAATGGTTTCATCTTCCTAATGTTTAATTGGAGGAAATTGCCACTCATCCAGGACTGATGTCAGACAAGTAGTCTGGCAACACAGAACCGGGGCACATGTACAGAACCTTTTACCTGGGAGCAAGTAAGATTACTAAAAATGTTATTGTATGATTACTATGGTAATCTGGATATTTTGACTTCTTTTTCTCCCAATCCATGCACTAACTCTGTCATAACGTACACTTATAATTGAGTCAATGGGAATATCTATATGCCTATACTTCTTCCACTTTATTCTCTGTCCCGATCTCAATTTCTGTATATATTTTAAAGTATCACACTTACCTAATATATCTAGTAAGCCATCAATATGATCACTGTTCTTCAGAATATAACCACAGGCAACCTTAGGAAATTAATACATTAATACGTGTACACATCTATAAATGATTTTCTTTTAAAAATAGATAAATCTGGGAATTTAAGTTTTTTCACATTGAAAATGTTTTAATTAGAAAGTTAACCTCAGTGAAAATATATTGCAGTGCTTAAATATAAATCAATCATAAAAATGACAAAACTCATCTCATAAGCGGCAACAAGCTGATAAACAACACATATCTAAACCATTTTACAACACCAAGTTATAGTCCAACAAATTTATTTTTAATTCCACAAGCTTTCGGAGGCTTCCTCCTTCACCTGACGAAGGAGGAAGCCTCCGAAAGCTTGTGGAATTAAAAATAAATTTGTTGGACTATAACTTGGTGTTGTAAAATTGTTTACAATTGTCAACCCCAGTCCATCACCGGCATCTCCACATCATATCTAAACCAATTCACTTAGTGTAATTTTTTTTAAAATGTTGAGTGAGATACATTTTTCATTGTCCAGGAAAACTAGAATACTTACATCCACTGGGTTTGCAGGGAAATTTAATGCTGCTTCAGTCTTGTATGGGTAGTTGAACATTGCTAAATAAATAAATGCATTTCGTGCCCATCCATAGAGGTGATCAACTTCTTTCCTGGATTTCACTGACTTACACAGAGACAATTTATTGCTGATCTTGCTCCAAGCTGTAAAATACAGATTTATAGGGACGGAAATTAAATTCTATGGTTGATTTCTTTATAGCTTATCCTACTACCTCAACGATATGCTGAGCAGGGCCTAGCATCTTGATCCCATACAGGAGAATTAAGTGTCAGACAAGCCTATGGCTCAGATTTTCAAGTAAGAGATGGGCAGCGAGTGCTATACAAGAAACTACTCATAAACATCAATGTAGAAACATAACGGTGGCACAGTAAATTTCTTGCACTCATTGATGGCATGGAATAGAATCGCTGACAGGTTAAGAGCAACTTTATTTAATTTCCTAGTCTAATGCAAATTCAAAGTTTGTTCACTCTTTCTCTTCTCCCCCTCACCCCAAAAAAAAGTCAAGTTAGTTCTAAAACAAACTTAATTGTAATATTAATCTGCTACTGCAGAGATTAGCCCAGACTTTCCCCTTAGAGGAATTGGGTGCATCTCGAGCATAGCTATAGACAGAGCTAAGCGATCTCACAACCAACGAATCAGATCAAAGCTCTGCAGTCCTGCCACATCCAGTCGTGAATGGTGGTGGACAATTAAACAACTAACGGGAGGAGGAGGCTCTGTAAACGTCCCCATCCTCAACGATGGCAGAGCCCAGCATGAGTGCAAAAGACAAGGCTGAAGTGTTTGCAACCATCTTCAGCCAGAAGTGCCGAGTAGATGATCCATCTCGGCCTCCTCCCGAGATCCCCACCATCAGAGAGGCCAGTCTTCAGCCAATTTGATTCATTCCACGTGATATCAAGAAACGGCTGAATGCACTGGATACAGCAAAGGCTCTGGGCCCCGACAACATCCCGGCTGTAGTGCTGAAGACTTGTGCTCCAGAACTAGCTACGCCTCTCGCCAAGCTGTTCCAGTACAGCTGCAACACTGGCATCTACCCGACAAAGTGGAAAATTGCCCAGGTATGTCCTGTTCACAAAAAGCAGGACAAATCCAATCCAACCAATTACCACCCCCCCCTCCCCATCAGTCTACTCTCACTCATCAGCAAAGAATCATAGAAACGTTACAGCATGGAAGAAGGCCATTCGGCCCATCGAGTCTGCGCCAGCTCTATGCAAGAGCAATCCAGCTAGTCCCCTCCATTTAACTAAAGTCCTTCATCCCTGGAATCATTCTAGTAAATCTCTACTGCACCCTCTCTAAGGCCTTTACATCTTTCTTAAAGTATGGTGCCCAGAACTGGACACAATACTCTAGTTGTTGCCGAACCAGTGTTTTATAAAGGTTCATCATAACTTCCATACTTTTGTACTCTATGCCTCTATTTATAAAGCCCAGGATCCCTTATGCTTTTTTAACCGCTTTCTCAACCTGCCCTGCCACCTTCAACCATTTGTGCACATATCCCCCCAGATCTCTCTGTTCCTGTATCCCTTTTAGGGTTGTGCCCTCTAGTTTATATTGCCGCTCCTCGTTCTTCCTACCAAAATGTATCACTTCGCATTTTTCTGCATTAAATTTCATCTGCCACGTGTCCGCCCATGCCACCAGCCTGTCTATATCCTTTTGAAGTCTAAAGTGATGGAAGGTGTCATTGACAGTGCTATCAAGCGGCACTTACTCATCAATAACCTGCTCACTGATGCTCAGTTTGAGTTCTGCCAGGACCACTTGGCTCCTGACCTCATTAGAGCCTTAGTCCAAACATGGACAAGAAGAGCTGAATTCCAGAGGTGAGGTGAAAGTGATTGCGCTTGATATCAAGGCAGCATTTGACTGAATGTGGCATCAAGGAGACCTAGTAAAATTGAAGTCAATGGGGATCGGTGGAAATTCTCCAGTGGCTGGAGTCATACCTAGCACAAAGGAAGATGGTAGTGGTTGTTGGATGCCAATCATCTCAGCCCCGGGATATTGCTGCAGGAGTTCCTCAGGGCATTGTCCAAGGCCCAACCATCTTCAGCTGCTTCATCAATGTCCTTCCCTCCATCATAAGGTCAGAAGTGGGGATGTTTGCTGATGATTGCATAATGTTCAGTTCCATTCGCAACTACTCAGATAATGAAGCAGTCCGTGTCCACATGTAGCAACATCCACTTGATGAGATATTTTCCTTATTTGTAAATGCTCCAATAATTATAACAATGATTGTTCATTTCTTGTGATATTCAGTAATAAAAGTTGAATAAAAATAAAATGCTTGAAATTATGTACATGTCTTGTAACACAGAAGTGTATGAAATTCTTCTGGACAACACCCAGGCTTGGGCTGATAAGTGTCAAGTAACATTCGCGCCACACAAGTGCCAGGCAATGACCATCTCCAATAAGAGAGAGTCTAACCACCTGCCCTTGACATTCAACGGCATTACCATTTTCGAATCCCCCACCATCGCCGAATCCCCCACCATCCACATCCTGGGGGTCACCACTGACCAGAAACTAAACTGGACCAGCCACATAAATACTGTGGCTACAAGATCAGATCAGAAGCTGGGTATTTTGCAGCGAGTGACTCACCTCCTAACTCTCCAAAGTTTTTCTACCATCTACAAGGCACAAGTCAGGGGTATGATGGAATACTCTCCACTTGCCTGGATGAGGGCAGCTCCAACAACACTCAAGATGCTCGACAACATCCAGGGCAAAGCAGCCTGCTTGATTGGCACCACATCCACCACCTTAAACATTCACTCCGTCCACCAACGTGCATCGTGGCTGCAGTGTGTACTATCTACAAGATGCAATGCATCAATTCACCAAGGCTTCTTCGACAGCACCTCGCAAACCCGCGATCTCTACCACCTGGAAGGACAGAGGCAGCAGGCGCATGGGAACACCACCACCTGCACATTCCCCTCCAATTCACACATCATCCTGACTTGGAAATATATCGCCGTTCCTTCATCGTCCCTGGGTCAAAATCCTGGAACTCCCTATCTAATAGCACTGTGGAAGAACCTACACCACACGGACGGCAGCGGTTCAAGAAGGCACCATCTTCTCAAGGGCAATTAGCGATGGGTAATGGCCTTGCCAGCGACACCCACATCCCATGAATGAATAAAAACAAAATCTACCTGCGATAAAGATGCACCCCTGACCCAGGCCAATTTTCTAGTCTGGGGTCATTTGCATAATCTTGGTGAGCTCCCCCTTCTGCCAAAAGGTCTGCCTGACTTCTGCAGGCCTCAGAGGTTAGCATTGCTGGCAGCCTCCAAACTGCTGTAAAACTTAGAACATTATTTTCAAAAGTTTGAATTTGGCACTAAAGTTACTGATCAATCTTGCATAGACTTTCTGGATTTAAACAAATTAAATCCTTCCTTCTGCCACTATAGCACCAGGGACAAAGGTATCCCTTGCATCCAGCATTTTATGGCACAAATCACACGAAATCTACTTGATGAGATATTTTCCTTATTTGTAAATGCTCCAATAATTACAACAATGATTGCGCATTTCTTGTGATATTCAGTAATAAAAGCTGAATAAAAATAAAATGCTTGAAATTATGTACATGTCTTGTAACACAGAAGCATATGAAATTCTTCTGAATATGACAGGAACCGCCTACCTTGCTGCTGTGCCAAAGATTCAAGCTCCCGAAAAGCATTCTGGATTGTCGAAACACAGTGAGGTGAATTACGTTCAAAATCCTGATCAAAGATAATTTTTTTAAAATTATAATACATGCCAGTGAATTACAGCGATTCAAAAATTCAGTCAGCCATACAGTTAAAGTAAAATATTGCATTTGTAAAGCACCTTTCACATCCCAAAGCAATTCACAGCCAATGGATTCATTTTGAAGTGTAGTTACAGTTATTTTGTAGGCAAACGCAGCAACCAATTTGCACACAATAAGATCCCAAGAACCATAATTAGATAATTGACTAGTTAATCTGTCTGATGGTGATGGTTGAGGGATGAACGTTGGCCAGGACACCGGGGGAACTCCCCACTCTTATTCAAGTAGTGTCATTGGATCTTTTGCTTTCCGCAGGAGGCAGATGGGACATCAGTTTAATGTCTCATCCAAAAGAGTCAGCCTGGGTTAGGTGCTGAAGTTCTGGAGTGCGACTTGAACTCGCAGCATTCTTACTCAGAGGCAAGAGTACTACGACTGAATCAAACGGACACTATACTGAAAAGAATATACACTCCATTGAAATATTCAAGTAGAATCTTTCTAGTACTAAAAATTCTGGAAAAAAAATTTATGCTATTATACTAAATGTACTTCTTTTAGATTATAATACAAAGCACAAGGAATCAATCTTAAAATCCTAAGAAAATAAGGATCATCTAATGAGATCAGCAATTCCATTCGTATATTACAGTGGACGTTCCTTGGAAGGCTGTGTTTGGGAGCTAACCAAATACACTAAATATTGGGCTACAATTCACAAATTGGCAATATAATAAAGACTGATAGAATGGAAGGTTGGAGTTGTACATTATTTAAACCCACAGATGCCTTATAATAAAGATTAACCTCTCGATTCACCAAAAACTGAAATGTGATATTTCATAAATTTAGTGGATTGTGGAATCAAAATGGATGAAAGTTAAAAATTAAAAAAGAAAAATATGTTATGTACTGAAATTTAAATAGTGATTTTTTTTCTTATTATCCCTTTACTTTGGGTCTGTCTGGGCCTTGTACTATTCTCTGCGCTCTACATCTTAACTTGTCACTAGGAGTTCTTTTTTTGAGCAACGAATTACCAAAAACTGATTTCCTCTCAAATTTGAGAAAACCGCCCACCAAATTCCCATTGCTTTCTTATCAAAAATTAAGTCCAGATATGCATGTAAATTGGATCCATAATGTCAGGATGGACGTTAAAGACCCTTGACAGTGACTACAGCAAGATTAACAACAAACTGATTCACTGCATACAATGATCGCAACATGCTGTGCTTTGCACCTACTGCAAAATTAAACTTTTTCAACTATCGCATATCTTAGTCAGACTACAAAACTATCTGTACTTTATCACTAAAGAGCACAGAAACGGGACAACTAGTCTATGCTGGTGTTTATACTCCACACGAGTCTCCTCCCATTCTAATAACCTCTTCTCACCCTGCCCCCATAGCCTGCTATTCCCTCTCCTGTATAGAATCATAAAATCATAGAAAGGTTACAGCACGGACTGAGGCCATTCGGTCCATCGAGTCCACCCCGCTCTATGCACGAGCGATCCAGCTAGTCCCAGTGCTCTGCCCTACCCCCGTAGCCCTGCACATTTTTTTGTTTCAAGTACTTATCCAGTTCTCTTTTGAAGGCCATGATTGAATCTCCCTCCACCACTCCCTCGGGCAGTGCATTCCAGATCCCAACTAGATCCCCACTCGCTGTGTAAAAGTTTTTCCTCATGTCACCTTTGGTTCTTTTGCCAACCACCTTAAATCTATGCCCTCTGGTTCTTGACCCTTCTGCCAATGGGAACAGTTTCTCTCTGTCTAGACCCTTCATGATTTTGAATACCTCTATCAAATCTCCTCTCAACCTTCTCTGTTCCAAGGAGAACAATCCCAGCTTCTCCAGTCTATCCACAAAATTTAAGTCCCTCATCCCTGGAATAATTCTTGTAAATCTCCTTTGCACCCTCTCTAAGGTCTTCACATCTTTCCTAAAGTGCAGTGCCCAGAACTGAACACAATACTCCAGTTGTAGCCGAAGCAGTGTTTTACAAAGGTTCATCAAGACATCCTTGCTTTTGTACACTATGCCTCTATTTATAAAGCCCAGGACGACGTATGCTTTTCTAACCGCTTTCTCAACCTGCCCTGCCACCTTCAATGATTTGTGCACATATATCCCCAGAACCCTCTGTATCTCTACCCCATTTAGAATTGTGCCCTCTAATTTATATTGCCTCTCCTCATTTTTCCTACCGAAATGCATCACCTCGCATTTTTCCACGTTAAACTTCATCTGCCATGTGTCCGCCCATGCCACCATGTCTATATCCTCTTGAAGTCTATCACTATCCTCCTCAGTGTTCATTACCCTTCCAAGTTTTGTGTCGTCTGCAAATTTTGAAATTGTGCTCTGTACTCCCAAGTCAAAGTCATTAAACATATCAAGAAAAGCAGTGGTCCCAGCACCGACCCCTATGCATCAAGCCTCCCCTTAAATTGGTCGATGCTATCTGCTTCAACCACTCCATGTGGTAGTGAGTTTCACATTCTCACCACTCTCCGTGTAAAGAAATTGCTCATGATACTATGGTGTGATGTGCTACTTTAAGCATACATTTTAGAAGTCAACGGACTGTAGAACACATTCTATTCACAAATACTATCAATTTATTTTACTGCTAAAATAGCTCGACAGTATTGTGATCATGGAAACTCAGGTTACTTTTGGAACTGCCATTGAGGGCCATGAACGTGGAAGCTGTGAACTGTGTAAATAATTGTACACTGTCATTTAGCTTAACTGTGTCTTGTTAGTTCCTTGCTTGTTATCTTGAGATTTAGTGATGCACGAAATAAAAACTGATTTTTACTAATTTACTCCAACTTTGTTCTGTTTTTGGGCTCTACTTTTCCCTTGATTTTCTCAATTAAAAAAATACTAAGAAATACCCCAAAAATCCCGGGTTTTTAAATCAGCAATAAAAACTCACTTTGAAAGGTCCTTAAAAATCATGAACTCTGAAAAAGGCAATCTGGTGTAAACTTGTTTCTTGCTACTCTGAACTGATAAACAGAGTGCCCAGCAGAGGGCTCTGCTGAGCTGCAATGCTACCAATTCTTTAATAGCCCTGTTCTTTATCATATCTGTGAAAAACCTAAAAAATGTCACAACAAAAACTAGTTCTATCGTTGATATGAAATTTTTTTTAAAATGCAGGGATCGACAGTCCTCAACAGGGTATTGAGACACAATGGGGTTTTCAGACCGGCTAATTTTCTGGAGCAACTAGGAATAGCCTCTCAAAAAGAAAACTGCTCAATGATTGCCATGATAGAGCAAAAAGAAATGGATGCCATACATACACACGCACACACACACACACATACTCACTTTAGTTACATCATGAAAGAACTGCCGACCATCTCCAATATTAGCTGTGGAAATCACGGGTGCACTTGATGCTAGAGCACCCTCCACAATATTAGGATACTTTATTCTCATGTAGGCACTTAACATTCCTCCATAACTGGGAAAGAGAATAATTAGAACACAGAATATCAGAACTGCATTTTTTTGAATACTGCTGACTTTTTTGTTTTCATTGAGGTGGAAGATATCAATGCTGCAGAGTAAAACAGTTCAATTTTTTGCACTTAGTAAGCAACAGATAAAACTTCCAAGTCAGCTTTACCACAGACCAGATGCTTAATCTCCAACTCAGAACAACGTCACCTTCTGCACAAGTGTGAATTTTCACATTTCTCATAACTTATCCTCGCTACCTTTCTGGACGACAGTAATGCCAAAGACTTGTTCCTTCAGTAACAGGTCATTGGTGGTGTTACTGCAGGAAATGCAATTAAGAAGGGTTATCTGGTTTGCTGCTGAAGAGCACCCATTGAAGTGAATGCAGCATCACAGGTCTGCTGTACCCAGCAGCTAATAAGGAAGACGTTTTCTGGCCAGGAATCTGTTGATGGCAAGTCTGGAGATATGGTGCCACCACCCAGAAAATACCTTCCATTTATTATGATCCTTCATATACTGACTCGCGTCCTAAATCATCATGATGTAGAGATGCCGGTGATGGACTGGGGTTGACAAATGAAAGGAATCTTACAACACCAGGTTATACAAATACATAAAGGGCAAAAGAGTAACTAGGGAGAGAGTAGGGCCTCTTAAGGATCAACAAGGTCATCTATGTGCGGAACCACAAGAGATGGGTGAGATCCTGAATGAATATTTCACATCGGTATTTACGGTTGAGAAAGGCATGGATGTTAGGGAACTTGGGGAAATAAATAGTGATGTCTTGAGGAGTGTACATATTACAGAGAGGGAGGTGCTGGAAGTCTTAACGCGCATCAAGGTAGATAAATCTCCGGGACCTGATGAAATGTATCCCAGGACGTTATGGGAGGTTAGGGAGGAAATTGCGGGTCCCCTAGCAGAGATATTTGAATCGACAGCTACAGGTGAGGTGCCTGAAGATTGGAGGGTAGCAAATGTTGTGCCTTTGTTTAAGAAGGGCGGCAGGGAAAAGCCTGGGAACTACAGACCGGTGAGCCTGACATCTGTAGAGGGTAAGTTGTTAGAGGGTATTCTGAGAGACAGGATCTACAGGCATTTGGAGAGGCTGATTAGGAACAGTCAGCATGGTTTTGTGAGAGGAAAATCTTGTCTCACGAATTTGATTGAGTTTTTTGAAGGGGTAACCAAGAAGATAGATGAGGGCTGTGCAGTAGATGTGGGCTACATGGACTTCAGCAAAGCCTTTGACAAGGTACCTCATGGTAGGTTGTTACATAAGGTTAAATCTCACGGGATCCAAGGTGAGGTAGCCAATTGGATACAAAATTGGCTTGACGACAGAAGACAGAGGGTGGTTGTAGAGGGTTGTTTTTCAAACTGGAGGCCTGTGACCAGCGGTGTGCCTCAGGGATCGGTGCTGGGTCCGCTGTTATTTGTTATTTATATTAATGATTTGGATGAGAATTTAGGAGGCATGGTTAGTAAGTTTGCAGATGACACCAAGATTGGTGGCATTGTGGACAGTGAAGAAGGTTATCTTGGATTGCAACGGGATCTTGATAAATTGGGCCAGTGGGCCGATGAATGGCAGATGGAGTTTAATTTAGATAAATGTGAGGTGATGCATTTTGGTAGATCGAATCCGTTAATGGTAGGGCGTTGGGGAGAGTTATAGAACAAAGAGATCTAGGAGTACAGGTTCATAGCTCCTTGAAAGTGGAGTCACAGGTGGATAGGGTGGTGAAGAAGGCATTCGGCATGCTTGGTTTCATTGGTCAGAACAATGAATACAGGAGTTGGGATGTCTTGTTGAAGTTGTACAAGACATTAGTAAGGCCACACTTGGAATACTGTGTACAGTTCTGGTCACCCTATTATAGAAAGGATATTATTAAACTAGAAAGAGTGCAGAGAAGATTTACTAGGATGCTACCGGGACTTGATGGTTTGACTTATAGGGAGAGGTTAGATAGACTGGGACTTTTTTCCCTGGAGAGTAGGAGGTTAAGGGGTGATCTTATAGAAGTCTATAAAATAATGAGGGGCATAGATAAGGTAGATAGTCAAAATCTTTTCCCAAAGGTAGGGGAGTCTATAACGAGGGGGCATAGATTTAAGGTGAGAGGGGAGAGATACAAAAGGGTCCAGAGGGGCAATTTTTTCACTCAAAGGGTGGTGAGTGTCTGGAACGAGCTGCCAGAGGCAGTAGTAGAGGCGGGTACAATTTTGTCTTTTAAAAAGCATTTGGACAGTTACATGGGTAAGATGGGTATAGAGGGATATGGGCCAAGTGCAGGCAATTGGGACTAGCTTAGTGGTATAAACTGGGCGACATGGACATGTTGGGCCGAAGGGCCTGTTTCCATGTTGTAACTTCTATGATTCTATAGTCCAACTGTTTTATTTGAAAATCACAAGCTAAATCATCATAGCAGAGGGTACATCTGCAAAGCAGCTGCATGATCCACAAAATGTCCTATGATCTTACCTCTAGTTGAAGCCACTGTGTGGGGAACACATTGTAAATATTACTCCTTTTCTCTTCTAAGATAAGGAGGCCAGAGAAAGTGTCACCATGGACCCACGCACTTTACAACAGGTTACATCAGCACTTGACCTGCCCTTAGCACCAGCACAGATACAAACACTCCGGAGAATGTTATGAATGATTCACAACTCACAAATAAGAAGGGACAAATGATAGGAGTGGAAAAGAAAAGATGTGGCCAGGCCATGAGTCCACAACATATATGTGCTCTATAGGTAGGGATTGGTATCTTACTCAGCCTGTCCACAGACAGTTGATGCAGGAGCAGAAGGCATTTTCTACATCCTTTCAATCCATCACGAGCAGCCTGCTGAAGCCGAAGTGTGTGCAGCAGTGCACCTTTCACATTAATGCAGACCTGTGTGAAGGATTTATGGAAAGACAGAGTACCATGGAGCAAGTGACTTCACAGAAATCTGCAAGGTAGCCGCAAGATCAGGCGAACAAGAGGAACAGCAGCCTTTTCTTCTGAATACTATGACTTAAGCCAATTGAAACCTTAGCCACCCAATTACTGGATTTGAAACATTGGATGAATATTTGGATAGAGTAGTGACAGCAGGCTTTACCTGCAGCACAGACACCCTATAGGCTGCTCTTATGTTGAGTGCTGGGCAGTCACATGGCAGATAGGTCTGACGAGGCAGCTTCCTCTCAAGAGTGCCTGCATATCCTCTCACTCCAGCCAAAACCCTTAAAAGATTGATGATGTACCAGGGAACAGGCAGACACTCGCAAAAATTTATGTCCCTGATCCCAGAGGATCAAGAACGTAACAACCCCAACAAGGCCGCAGCATATAAAAGAAACCTGCTACTACAGCTGTTCCTCCCATCAACAAGTACTCACACAGCTTAGAGTTAACCTAGTAAGACAAGCGTATCCTACAAGGTCACCAAGGGGAGCCATGGGTTTAGGCATAAAGATCATGATCATTTTAATTAGAAGAAAATAAATACTGATCCTTTTATTTCTCCTTTGTATGGACAGTGTTTGTTGGGTTAGGCCATAGAAAGATAATGGACCCGATATTACCATGGCGGCGGGGGGTAGATTGGGCGCGTGGGTAGCGCGCCCGGTGAAATCAGTCTGCTTCGCGCACAATCGCAGGCTGATTGGATCCACTTACCTGTTCTTCCGGGTTCCCGGCTACTAAGTTGAGTGGCAGGCGCACTGCGCATGCGTAGTAAGGTCTGTCAGCCGGAGGAGCTCTATTTAAAGGGGCAGTCCTCCACTGACTGATGCTGTAAGAAATAGGAAAAATTACAGCCCAGGGGGAAGGCTGCTCGCAGGTTTAATGATGCCTCACTCCAGCTCTTATTGGATGGGGTGAGGAGGAGGGGGAAGACAGAGATCTTCACCCCGGCGGGCGGGAGGAAGCGGCCTGCCTCTGCCACCAAGAAGGCCTGGCTCGAGGTGGCAGAGGTCACCTGCACCACCAACATATAGTGCAGGAGGCGCTGCAATGACCTAAGTAGGTCAGCCATAGTGAGTACACTTACTCATTCCCCTTCACTCCGTCTGCCACATCACCGCCCCCACCCCACATCTCCTCTGCACTGCCAACACTACTCTGTCACATCACCCTCACACCCACTCAAACCTCATCCTCATCTTACCTGCACTTACTCACCTCGCCAGTACTCATCCCACCACTACCACTCAACCCAATCCTCATACAATCTCATGGCTCTATCTCATACTCACCCTCTCATGCATCTCTTTCACAGTCAGCCTCACTCAACCTGCCACTACCTGTGCTGCAGCCACAGGGCATGCATCACATATGTGCAGTAGGAAGTGTAAGGCAAACGTGTCGTGAGCATGAAGGGGATGCACAAGGGTGTTTGAGGGTTTGTCATGGTTTTTACTTATATTTAATTTCTGATCAACTTACATTACATATTATAATGGCACCACTACTGCCACGTCTTTGCGAATCTTGTCTGGTTTGTGCAATAATGCCCTTTCGTGAGGATCACAATGAAGACCCACAACTGATGCCAACCATTGTGTCACTGCAAAGTGGGTGTAGGTGTATTTGCAGGGCTCTTTTGTGCAGATGACTGAGAGACGTCGGCGATGTCCCCGGTGGCACCCTGGAAGGATGCGGAGGAGAAGTTGTTGAGGGCAGTGGTGACTTTGACAGCGACAGGTCAGAACATGGTGCTCGGGCCAGCCGGGAGCAGCTCGGCATGAAGGAGGCTGCAGATGCCCACGACTACATGTCGAGTGACTCTGAGCCTCCGTGTGCACTGCTGCTCAGAGAGGTCCAGGAAGCTGAGCCTCGGTCTGTGGACCCTGTGGCGAGGGTTGTGCCCTCTGTGACGCATCTCTCTCTGCGGTTGCCCTCCCTCCTGCTGTGCAGGTGGATGTGTCACAGCACTGTGTTGTGGAGCTCCACGTGTCAGATGTGGGCGGCGTGGCTGGTGATGCTGTTCGCCCTCTGAGGGGGTCATGACTGCAGCTACGGCGGCCCCCATCCAGAAGATGTACATCTGAGGGGGTCCGCAAGGTAGGTACATGTGTCTGGACACCGGGGTAAGTGTGCAAGTTGGTGAATTTTGTTGTTAGGAGGAGGGTGGTGGAGGCCAAACTTTGTCCAAAGTGACAGAGTGGCCTTCTGCAATGAGTGAGGGTCTCCCCCCACACCTGTCAAATGAACCTTTGCAGCTGCCACAGGCTGATGGCTGCAACACGTCCATTTGAACTGGGAGTGTTTCCCCCATTACGGGAAACAGCCCCAGTCGGATGCAAAATCCCATCCCTGCTAAAATAACAGGTCAATCAAGTCTGTAAACGACCCAAAGTACCTGTTCAATTACTTTAAGTGGCACCCCGCCGGCTTTAATTGCCGGCGGGAGTCCCACATGCGGGGGCTGCGTGCGCATGTCAGCGCGTCAGTAGGGAACCCGAAAATGGAGCGGGTTGGAGCCGGGCTCCCGCCCCACACCGGGAATCCCCGATTTTCGCAGCCCCCCCGCCACCAACGCACCCGATTGCGGGTGCGAAAATCGAGCCCAATGTGTTGGGAAGCGCTGCAAGATAGGAGTCCAGCTTGATTAGAGGGAATGCACAATATGTTCAGGGAAAACAATATGACAAGCACAGTTGATCAGTGGCATGGTGTGCCCAATACTGGAAGGAATTTTCAATCACATAGTTCTGCCTCAATCTCCCTACTTGTTTATCAACCCCCTCCATGTAACTCTCCCTTTCTTTGTGTAACCCATGGGACTGTTCATCGTCCTGCTGTATGCCCATTCTGAAATTGTGCAGCATGCAACAGTAATGATTTTGGAAAATCTGGCTGGAATGTAGAGCAGCACTCAGCCTGAACAGTCCAAAATGGTTGCTTCAGCATCTCTTTGAAGTGCTGCACAGGAATATTTCAAATATAGATAACAGTCCACGAAGTCACCTTAATTTCAATTTGTTTTAAAAAGTCAAGGTGAGTGTCACACAGGTAGCAAGTATAATGTCAAAATATGAGGCAACCTCTTGAAAATGCCACTGGTGTCAAAGGAGCAGTAAAAATGTAGCATTAGAAACCAGTGGCTACAGTTTTAAAACAGAACATTGTCAGTTGCACTGTGGAAATCCTACAACACATGCAAGATCCTCAGATATTGCTATACATTTTACATTGCAAATTTTATCGGCATTAAAGTACGGCTAGTCTTTTATGGTATATCAAAGTACCACAAGTGCTTTTTTATATAATGAATCAGTTTATCAATGTGGATGTGTGGGTGCTGGGTCACATTAAAAATAAAAGTCAAAAGCACCACAGCAAATTAATAGGAATTTTGAAAATGTAACCACAATAACCTAAAGAGAAATTAACATTTTGCTTATTCTAAGAGCAGCTAAACTTTTAATTTCAATTAAATATATTCTCCTTATATATATTTACCTGCCACCAAATGCAACCACTGGACACTTTTCAGCTTCAAGATCAGTTTTCAGTTTTGTAACAAGAACCGCATAATCTGCTACGGCTTGTTCCACTGTCAAATACCCAATGTTTGATTTATCATACGATTTCTTGCCAAAAGGAAGGGATTTGCCATAGTATCGCTGCAGAATTAAGATAGAAAGTGTTGCTGAAATTTTCTTGTATTGCATTTATAAGAGAATAAGACCAAACCATAGATTAAAAGTAAGCACTGAATCACAAATCCTTAATTGATATGAAACAACTATAAATTATAATGCACTAATATAGAAAACTACCAAGGGCTCACAGGCTTAAAAAAAGAAATCATCATCCATTATTAATTATACAAAATGTAATCATATATGCCACTATTTATTATACAAGCATACTGTATAATGACTAGTAAGGACTAAAGTGCATGAGTTTCAGAATTAATTGAGTAGATGTTAAGAAGTTTTGGGTAATACTGCAATTAAGAAACTATAGGTTAGTCTACCATACATACTCGCATATAAGACAACCCTTTACCACTCTAGAATCAGACTCTTCCTTTTCCCCCTCCAAAGCTATAACCCATATATATGAGGAAGGTCAACAGTACCAGTCAACATTAATACGCAAGCAATACAGGGTTAAACGTTGAAAACTTTATAGGTCTTGATTGTTGAAGCTGTCATATAACTGCCATTTTTCATGCAGGCATTATCATCTTTGCTGTCTGTTTCGTATCATCTTGGTACACAATATCATCCTATAAGCAGTCAATGGCATTATCAGTGCCACATTTTAAGAACGAGCATTGAGTCATATCAGCAGAGAACGAGTCCCACTTTTCTTTCTTCTACGGAAGTAGCTGGTGTTCAGCTTCATTATGTTGACACTCTTGGTTAAGGTACTGATAGCACATCCAATCTATTCATGGTTATATGTTTGGGTTTTGCTCAAATATTTTTTTTATGTTCAGTATCAAACAACACTCCCTTAAGCAACCCCTCGCACCCTACAAACTAAAAAGTGTGACCTTACATACACAATATCTAGTAATATACCAAATTCTGAGGTCTTGGTATATTTACAGAAAACCCTGTACTATATTTAGCTTACTAGTATGTAAGCTAAATGTAACTTACCCTCTAAGAACCTTCTAGAAAATGGTAGAATAAATACATGGTTAGCCTATGAACCATGGAACAGATTTCTTAAAAACAGGTGCGCAGTATCCAGATAATATAGCAGTTTACTGAATTTTGTCTGCATTTCTTCAATACAGAAAAAAAATGCAATCCTTCACTCTTTCATACTAGACCTGTATCTTTACCATAATGTATTTATGGAGTTTTGTTGGACCCACAAAATTTCCATCCCATCCTGATGGCCTCAGAAGAACTGAAGAACTGGGAGCATGCTCATAAATATATCCCAGGACCCTTTGTAGTTCAGATCTGGAATGCAGGACACCAACAAGGCATCGTACTCAAGTCATACTTACCAGAGGTTTGAAGAAAATAGGGGTGCACCTCTCAAAGTTATCTCCAACATGACAATCCAGTGACCAAATCAACAGATTAAAATAGTTATGCATGAAACTAGCAGGAAATATTTCCAAAAGGACCTATTCAAAAACCCACAATAGGCATACCCCACCTAATAGCCACTAGTTATAAAGCCAATAGTAAAACTTCCCAAGGCGCTTCACAGGAGCGTTATCAAACAAAATTTGACACTGAGCCACATAAGGAGATATTAGGACAGGTAACGGAGGGTTTTAATGAGCGTCTTAAAAGGAGGAGAGAGCGGTAGAGGGATTTAGGGAGAGAATTCCAGTTGGAAAATGACTTTGGATTCAATTTATTCTTCAGAGAATAAAGCAAACTAATAAATAAGGTTACAATTATAACATTAGCCTATTAAGCAAAATGTAAAAGGGCCCATAGCTCTCAGAAGTAGTTGTGACCTGAAAAGCAATTAGATTCCCTATTCATCTCACAATCTGTCAACATCTTCTTGATGTAATTTTTGAATGGTCTATCCAAGCAAGCATGCAGTTATGTGAAACCACCTAACAGGCACACATCTTTGACCAATCACTTCACATTATCATTGATGTGCACTCAAAACATATCCCCACACTAACTTATGTCGGAATGTTGCTGGTTGCATATTCCTCACCTGCAACCAGTCTTTACCGTCTTCTTCATTCTTCCAGCCTCTTTGCTGTGGTGAACTCCAAATTACTTATAGAATTACATAGAAGTTTACAGCATAATTACTTCATAATTTTAAAGACCTCTATCAGGTCACCTCTCAGTCTAATCTTTTCTAGAGAAAAGAGCCCCAGCCTGTTCAGTCATTCCTGATAGTTCTACCCTCTTAGTTCTGGTATCATCCTTGTAAATCTTTTTTGCACTTTCTGTAATACGGAAACCAGAACTGTGCACAATACCTAGTATTCTTCAATAGTGTCTTGCGCTTAAAAATATCAGTCAGCTTTAGCTACATGTTATTCACTGTGTCTGACAGTACCATGAGGTGTATATTTTCGTGTCTTGCCTTCTTTTACCACCAGTGTGTTGGTACCATTAGATTCACTGTGCAGCTGTTTGGGAGTCATTGCAGTTTTATCTGTATTCCCGATTTACAACTATTTGTATTGATGGTCCCTGTACAGCTTTATGAAGAACTTGTAGAAGCTGTCCAATTTCATCTTCAGGACTTTCAGCCCTTTCTGATCTATTTTAGCTCGTCCCACTGCCAAGTGTCAGTCCTTAATAGAGTACACCAGCTTGCAGAAACAATGGAAGTAGCACTTCTGTACTTAAATTTCACCTTCCTTGCCAGTCAACATGCCCCGTTTAATAGCAGTCTGTTTTGTAGCTATTTTGTAGCTGTGTTGTGCCTATATTGGACTACTCACTCAATTAGAGTGGCCTCCAGCATGGGAAATGACAGTTCATGATAAGCATGTTTCACCCTCAGAATCTTCTTTGATGTCATTTATCTTGTGTCAATCAGAAGCCATCTTCTCTGTGATGCCAAATTCATGGTTGACTGTTATTTTTCTCTCTGTATTCCACAACTCGCAACTAATATTCCACATCTTACAAGGAAGCTCTCTTCTCTGCTCGCTCGTGTTCACAATGGAGACATCACTGACAAACACATATAATTCCCTATTTCAATAGCTGTTGCATCCTATCCTCAGATGACAGAAGTACCCTCAAAACTGCAGGAGATTCATATTTTCCACACTCAGGGGAGGCTCCCCTATTGGATCCCACACTCCCTCTAACGTGGAAACGTTGCAAAAATAGTAAAAAGACAGCACTAAAGGCTATGTATCCGAATACATGTAGCATTCGTAACAAAATGGATGAATTGACAGCTCAAATAGAAATAAACATGTACGATCTGATAGCCATTACAGAGACATGGCTGCAAGATGACAAAGGCTGGAACCTAAATATTCAAGGTACTTGACATTTCAGAAGGATAGGAAGCTAGGAAAAGGTGGAGGGGTAGCTCTGTTAATTAAGGGTGACATGAGTATAATAGAGCGAAATGACCTTAGTTCTAAAGACCAAGATGTAGAATCAGTTTGGGTAGAGATAGGGAATAGTAAAGGCAAGAAGTCACTTGTGGGAGTAGTTTATAGGCCCCCTAACAGTAACCATATTGTGGAACAGGGTATACAGGAAGAAAGAATGGGGGCTTGTGAGAAAGGAACAGCGCTAATCATGGGTGATTTTAATCTACATATAGATCGGAAGAATCTGATTGGCAAAGGTAGCCTGGAAGCTGAGTTCATAGAGTGCTTTCGGGACAGTTTCTTAGAGCAGCACGTTCTAGAGCCAACCAGAAAGCAGGCTATTCTAGATCTGGAAATGTGTACTGAGGCAGGATTAATTAATGACCTCATTGTAAAGAAGCCTCTAGGTAGCAGAGATCACAATATGATTGAATTTCACATTCAGTTTGAGGGAGAGAAGAGATAAGGGCATTAATGAGGGCATGAAGACAGAGCTGGCTAAAGTGAACTGGGAAATTAGGTTAAGGGATGGGTCAGTAGAGATGGAGATGCAGTACATACATTTAATGAGATATTTCATAACACTCAGCAAAGATACATTCCAGTGAGAAAGAAAGACTCTAGGGGAAGGATGTACCATCCGTGGCTAACTAAGGAAGTTAAAGATAGTATCAAATTGAAAAAAAAAGCATAGAATTCCACGAAGATTAGGTGGCAGGTCAGAAGATTGGACAGAATATAAAAAACCAGCAAAAATGACTAAAAGAATAATAAGGAGGAAGAATTTAGAGTACAAGAGAAAGCTAGCTAGAAATATAAAAATAGATAGTGAGAGTTTCTACAGGTATTTAAAAAGGAAAGGAGTAAGTAAAGTGAGCGTTGGTCCTCTAGAGAGTGAGTCTGGGGAATTAATAATGGAGAACAAGGAAATGGTGGATGAATTGAACAGATATTTTGCATCCGTCTTCACTGTAGAGGATACAAATAACATGCCAGAAATAATTGTGAATCAAGAGGTGAAAGGGAGGGAGGAACTTAAAACATTTACAATCACCAGGGAACGGATTCTGAAGAAATTATTAGAACTAAAAGCTGACAAGTCCCCAGGTCCTGACGGAATTCATCCTAGGGTCTTAAAAGAAGTGGCTGCAGAGATAGTAGATGCATTGGTATTAATTTTCCAAAATTCCCTAGATTCTGGAAGGGCCCCATCAGTTTGGAAAATAGTGACTGTAACTCTCTATTCAACAAAGGAGGGAGACAAAAAGCAGGAAACTACAGGCCAGTTAGCTTAACATCTATCATAGGGAAAATGCTAGAACCCATTATTAAAGAGGTTATAGCAGGGCATTTAGAAAATCTCAATGTAATCAGGCAGAACCAACACGTCTTTGTGAAAGGGAAATCGTGTTTGACTAATTTATTAGAGTTCTTTAAGGAAGTAACAAGCAACGTGGATAAAGGGGATCCTGTGGATGTGGTGTACTCGGATTTCCAGAAGGCATTTGACAAGTTGCCACATCAAAGGCTACTACACAAAATAAGAGCTCAAGGTGTAGGAGGTAACATATTAGCTAACCAATCCTTTATCCATGCTAACAGGAAACAGAGAGTAGGCATAAATGGGTCATTTTCAGGTTGGCAAGATGTAACGAATGGAGTGCCACAGGGATCAGTGCTGGGGCCTCAACTATTTACAATCTATATCAATGACTTGGATGAAGGGACCGAATGTATGGTTGCTAAATTTGCTGTTGACACAAAGATAGGTAGGAAAGTAAGTTGTGAAGAGTACATAAGGAACCCGCAAAGGGATATAAATAGGCTAAGTGAATGAGCAAAAATTTGGCAGATGGAGCATAATTTGGGAAATTGTGAACTTGTCCACTTGTCCAATTTGGCAGAAGGAACAGAAAAGCAGTATATTATTTAAACGGAGAGAGGTTGCAGAACTCTGAGGTACAGAGGGATCTGGGGGTCATAGTGCATGAATCACAAAAGGTTAGTATGCAGGTACAGCAAGTGATTAGGAAGGCAAATGGAATGTTGTCATTTATTACAAGGGAAATGGAATATAAAAGTAGAGATGTTTTGCTACAGTTGTACTGGGCATTGGTGAGACCACATCGAGAACATTGTGTGCAGTTTTGGTCTCCTTATTTAAGAAAGGACATAATTGCTTTAGAAGTGGTTCAGAGAAGGTTCACTCGACTGATTCCTGGGATGAGGGGGTTATCTTATGAGGAAAGGTTGGACAAGTTGGGCCTGTATACATTGGAGTTTAGAAGAATGAGAGGTGGTCTTATTGAAACATATAAGATCCTGAGGGGATTTGAAGGGGTAGATGCTGAGAGGATGTTTCCCCTTGTGAGAGAGACTAGAACTAGGGGACACAGTTTAAAAATAAGGGGTCTCCCATTTAAGACAGAGATGAGGAGAATTTTTTTCTCTCAGAGGGTCGTGAGTCTGTGGAACTCCCTTCCCCAGAGAGCAATGGAGGCAGGAAACAGTGGAGACGGGAAAATAGGGTTGAAGTCACAAGCAGATCAGCCATGATCTTATCAAATGGCAGAGCAGGCTTGAGGGGCCGAATGGCCTATGCCTGTTCTTAATTTGCATGTTCGTATGAAAATTTGATTCAATGTACTGTAGTGGAGAAGGATACTGGCATTATGGAAAGTGGAAGAAGAGACCAACATTGCAAAGAGTCCACTTTCAGGTGGACAAGTACTTTGCATAATGATCATATGCTTGCTTTAAAACAAAAGGAAACTTGCTAAGGAGGAAGATTAGAAACAATCCTTTTAGCACTACACATTTCAATGTAATAACAAATACATTTTTGTCCACAGTTTCTCTTGTTTTCACTTGATTTTAAACATGCATCTCAAAATAGAGGTTACACTGCCATTATAAGTCAGTAGAGGTTACTTTGTGACTGTGCGCTTGGTAGGGAGCCTCTCCCGGTGGCAGCACTTATCGGACGTTCAGGCACTACTTGCAATGCATGGTTTTACAATCACATAACTTAATGGTTGGAAAATTATGTACACTATTAGCGAGAGCACAAAGTCAGCAAATTACCCCTAGCAGTTGTTACTTGGAAACATGGGGGGAGAATCTCCTTGGGGTTCTTCCAATTTCCTACCATAACTTCAGTGGAAACCTATGTTTAGTCGTTGCATTAGAAGTATAATTTAGGAGCACAGTCATCAACCTGCACCCAGAGTATAATGGAGCAAGTCCCACCACATCATTGCAAGCATAGACAGCAAGTACAGTGCTAAAAGGCGATATAAAGGTTACCTGGAAGAGTACTTTTTGCATTAAACTATTCACTATCCTTAAAATCCTTAAATTTTATATTTGCTCACTAACTCCTAAACATTGGCATATATTTCTCACCTGATAAGTATATATGGTGTACTCAAACCACTGTCAATATTTACTAATTTTTCTAAGCTGGTAGAGAGTAGGGACCAACAAGAACAGAAACCAAAAGGACCTCTAATTCTATACATCATGATTCCATTTTTTGGGGGGTGGGAGGTGGAATGAATTTCAAATGCCATCTTCGAAGCACAATGTCTCATACTAACTGCACAGTGATGAACTCTTGTTCATGTTCTATTGTTCATTTATGTCAACTGGTAGAAAATACTGAGTGGATGAGATGTTGCAATGGTTTAATACACTGTTCTTTCAAATCCCACAAAAACAAATGAATGAAAATCTACTGGCTATTCAGGGAGTTAAATGCAAGGACGTTCAAAGACTCAGTCCAAGCCAGTTCCCAACATAAAATAGTCATTCTACCTAAAGATCTTTTTAGACAAGTGTGAAAAATACTTGGGCAGGGGCATGGAAGATTAATTTATGAGGGTGACTATTTTGCCTCTGGGGGTAGAGAGAGAAACCATCAAGCAGTCATTTAAAGGGCAATTCTTCATGTAGAAACAATGAACTTTAATTTATATAGCGTCTTTCATGACTTCAAGATGTCCCAAAGTGCTTTGCATCCAATTAAGTATTTTGAAGTATAGTAATGCAAGGCAGTGTGGCAGCCAACTTGCACATAGGAAGGTCCCACAAACATCAATGAGATAATGATCAGATAATCTGTTTTAGTGATGTTGGCTGAGGGAAATGTTGGCCAGGACATCTGGAGACCTCCCCTGCTCTTCTTCAAATAGTACCATTGGATCTTTTAAATCCACCTGAAGGAGCAGATGGGACCTCAGTTTAACATCTCATCCAAATGATGGCACCTCCAGCAACACTGAACTCCTTCAGTCCTGTACTTAAGTGTCAGTCTAGATTATGTGCTCAAGTCTCTGCAGTGGAGCTTCAACTCACGACCTTCTGACTCAGAGATAAGTGTGCTACCACTGAGCCAAGGCTGACATGCATGTGAGCCTAGACAACTACCACTGGCAGGCTACTTATCTATTATGGGCATCACAGCCAAATCCAATACTGTCAACATCAGTTACCCAGACACATATTTTCTAGCAGGAGATACTGGATTGTGAGCAAGAACTGAAACCCAGGCTGATTTTTTTCCCCTTTATATCCTACTACTTATTCCAGGCATTGGATGCAAAGGAAAAAAAATCCATTTGCACATAGTAATCATTTAATAAATAAATCAAAATATTTGCCAGGAAATAGAAAACTGTAAAGTTTGCAAGGCTCCATGCAAGAGGCTGACAACACTGCCTCACAAAATTCACAGTATTCCTTTTCTGGTTAACTTTGTTATTTATTAAAAGATGACTTACTTGACTGAAGTGTGGTAATTTAAGACTATGGGCTCGAATTTAGCAGGCCTGCGGGTTCCCAGCGGGTGGTCCTCCGGGAGCGTGGTCAACACGCTCGGCGAAATTAGTGGGTTGCCCGCGCGATCGTAGCAGGCAACACACTAATAGGAATCAATTACCTGCTTCTCCGGGGTCCACGCTGCTGGTCTGCGCGTCGGGCAGGCTGCGCATGCGCAGTACGATCTGTCAGCTGGAGGCTCTCTAGTTAAAGGGGCAGTCCTCCACTGACAGATGCTGCAAGAAAATGGAACAAATTGCAGCATGGAGCAGCCCAGGGGGAAGGCTGCTCCCAGTTTAATGATGCCTCACCCCAGGTATCATCAGATGGGGTGGGGAGGAGGGGGAGGACACAGATCTTCCACCCGGCGGGCGGGAGGAAGCGGCCTGCCTCTGCCACCAAGAAGGCCTGGCTCGAGGTGGCAGAGGGGGTCACCTGCGCCACCAACATATCGCCCACCTGCATACAGTGCAGGAGGCGCTGCAATGACCGCAGTAGGTCAGCCACAGTGAGAACACAAAGTCTTTCCCCTACACTCCGTCTGCCACAACACTGCCCCCACCCCACATCTCCTTCGGCACCGCCAACACTACTCTGTCACATCACCCTTCATACCCACTCAAACCCCATCCTCATCTTACCTCCACCTACTCACCTCGCCAGTACTCATCCTGCCACTAACACGCAACCCAATCCTCATACAATCTCATTGCTCCATCCCATACTCACCCTCTCGTGCATCTCCCTCACGGCCAGCCTCACTCAACCTGCCACCACCTGTGCTGCAGCCACAGGGCATGCATCACATATGTGCAGTAGGCAGCGTAAGGCAAACGTGTCGTGAGCATGAAGGGGGTGCACAAGGGTGTCTGAGGTTTTGTCCTGGGTGTTACCTATATTGAATTTCAGAGCAACAAACAGCACACATTATATTGACACCACCACTGCCATGTCTCCGCGAATCCTGTCCGTTGTGTCCAATAATGCCCGCTCCTGGGTATCACTATGAGGACCCACCACTGATGCCACCCATCGTGTTACTGCAGAGTAGGTGCAGGTGTATTTGCAGGGCTCTTCCGCGCAGACGACTGAGAGACATCGGCGGTGTAGCCGGCTGCACCCTGGAAGGATGCGGAGGAGAAGTTGTGGAGGGCAGTGGTGACTTTGACAGCGACAGGTAAGCAGTTGGTGCTGGGGCCAGCCAGGAGCAGCTCGGCATGAAAGAGCCTGCAGATCTCCACGACTACATGTTGAGCGAATCTGCGCCTCCCTGTGCACTGCTGCTCGGAGAGGTCCGGGGAGCTGCGCCTCGGTCTGTGGACCCTGCGGCGAGGGTAGTGCCCTCTGCGATGCGTCTCTCCGTGCGGTAGCCCTCCCTCCTGCTGTGCAGGTGGGCGTGCAACAACACCGTGTTGGGGGGCTCCACGTCTCTGCGGCGGACGGCGTGGACTGCGAGGCTGCTGGGGCTGGTCATGCTGTTCGTCCTCCGAGGGTGTCCACGCACCACCCATCTGGCAGGTGTTGGTCTGAGGGGTTGTGCAGGGTAGGTGGGTGGTTCCTCGCACTAGAGCTGCGGTTTAGTGTCGGTCTGTCCTCTGGCTTGGCGGGGGGTGGTGGAGGGCAGGGGTTGCCCTATGTGACGCGGTGGCCTCCTGCGTGGGTGAGGGCTCTCCCCCGTGGAGTGCACCTTGGCACCTGCCACAGGCTGCTGGCTGCAACACGCCTGGTTGGAGAGAGACTGTTTCCCCCAGTGTGGGAAACTCACTGCCTTGAACCTGAAATCCCACACTTCCTCTTTTGACAGCTGCTTCAGCTCATTAACTGACTTCAACAAGCAAGGTAAGTACTCTCAAGTGGAACCCCGCTGGCTTTAATTGCCTGCGGGTTTCCCACCAGCGGGGCTTGCGCGCGCAGCCCCGCACGTTCGCGCGGTACCCGGAAGTGGGCGGGATTTCGGCGCGATCCGGTCACGTGACCGGATATCGGGATTTTCGGGGCCCCCCCGCTGGAAACCCGCAGGTAACCCCACGCGAAAATCGAGCCCTATATGTCTTGTACTGCGAATCACGCTTCTGTTGTGTAAGGCTACATGCTGGGAGCGTAGCCTTGTAAAATTCACCCCAATAAATAATTCTAGGTTAAGTAGTATGCAACACAGCAAGCCTGTACAGCAATATAAAAAGGAACTGAAGCAATGAATGTACTGAAGCATTTCCAAAGCAGAAATGCCCCTGCTGTTTTGTATTTACTATTCAAACAGTTCCCTTACACTACTAGATACAGGATGGAGAACTTAACTCTAGCCATTAGAGCATGAACATGACTGCTCAGCATTTGGACTTCTTAATACAGTTGTTATTGTTAATCTCACCAGGTGAAAAACATAAAAATAGCTCAAGGCTACATTCTGAAACAGTAACTAAAATTTACTTCTAATGAACAAGGCTGGGATGAAACTTACATGCTCAGCAAAAATTACCAAAGCCTGCTTCTCTGATGCTAGTTCAATGATGAACTTGGAGCTATTGGCAAAGTCCCATACATCACCTTCATTTCCAGTATACAGGAATATTGGTCCAACACTCTTGCCCCAGAATTGATCTGCAATATTAAAAAAAAATTTGGTATGCAATGTACAATTTTCTTTGCAAGGATTTTTTAAAAAAACATTATGGAACAGCATGTAATTAAAAACGGAGAAGCAGAAGAGCCTAAAAACCGCTCATGTGAAATAAAATGTGTATGTGTTCAATTAGGTAGCTCCTGCTTTATACAGTTGACCTGATAAGAGCTGGAAAACAAAGTTATATTAAGTATAATTTTTCACTGCTACAAAATATCAGTTTCAACTTCATTGTGGCTTAATATCCACCACCAGCGCACTGTGTTTACTATCCACAGGTACACTGCAACAACTCTCCAAGGCTTCTTCAACATCACCTCCCAGACCTCAACCATCTAGAAAGACAAGGGCACCAGGCACATGGAAACACCATTACCTCCAAGTCACACACCAACCTGACTTGGACATATATCACCATTCCTTCATCATTGTTGGGTCAAAATTCTGGAACTCGCTACTCAACAGCACTAAGGGAATACCTTCACCACACAGACTGCAGCAGTTCAAAAGTTGGCTCCCCACCATCTTCTCAAGGGCAACTAGGGAGGGGCAATAAATGCTGGTCTTGCTAACAACGCCCATATCCCAAGAAAGGTTTTTTTTAAAAAGAGTATCCTGTTTTATTAAATGTTCCACAATCTTTTCAGTTATGCTGTGCATTTATACAAAGCTAACAATACTTTATTAAATTCTAAGCTATTTGTTTCTAGTTCTGAATATATTATAAGTTGAATAGATTATGGTGAGTAATAAGCTTTAAGTGTAGAAATTTTCAGCTTAAAGGAGCTATCATGTACAAAAATATCTACTGTTCCAACAAAAAAATTGGTCTACCTTTCATCATGTCAAAAAAGTTGACTTACATCACTAAGCTCCAAGATATAACGGTTGATTGAGAAAAGTCTATTTTTCTATATGGCTGTCAAAGTTTTGATTGAAAAACAAAATAAAATTCTTCACCACTGCAGTATTTACGAATGAAATTAATGCACTTGCTTATTAAAACAAAATAATCAGATTTCAATAAGTAAGCACCAATTGCCATTTGAAGTAGAAAGTAACCTATTGCCAAAATGTAGTTCCCAATTCTGATTATATTTTGCTTTTTCCAGTTGTGCAGCAGTTTCTACTGCACAGCAGACCTAACAAAACATAAGAATGAAGATATCTGACTGCTATAAATTACAAATGTTGACTTTATGTAATTTGGGTCTGCCGTAGATATTAACTCAGGTTCAGCAGCAGCAGTCACTCCAAAAAGCAGACCCCGTGTCTCTTGCGTTCAAGATTTTGCCTGTACGGTGAAATATCTAATTATATGATAGCATAACCTGGGTGCGTAACAATACTTGTGTTCTGAACTGGATATCATCACCTTCTTACATGCCCTCATGTGCACTACTCCAATCTTTCAGAAAGCAGACTGATTAACATTTTTTTGAAACAAGACCAGATATATAAACTCTTATGCCACTTAGTGTTAAAGGCAGCAACAGTCAGAACAAAATCTCACTTACTCCAGCTAACTTCAGTTCCCTCCTCAAAAATAAGGAAAATAATCAATTATGCTGCTCTGTCCTAGTTAGTGGGCTAAATACACTAGCTTTTAGTTGGTCTTAGCATTGAATCAGATCAAAACATACACCGACCTGGTCAGCTCTCTTCTTATGGTAACCTGCCTAGCCTTATTTGCCTCTCTCTCAGCAGACCTCGCCACCTGACTTCCAACATGTGGGTTTTTGGTCTCTTTTCTCCATTTCAAAAGAAGTTTGGGGCTCGATTCTTGATCCCTCTCCTGTCTGGGGTTTGACCAGAAGAGCTGCCTATCAGTCCTGCCACTGCACCCTCTGCCCCCCACACCCTTTGAAACTAGCTTCATGCAAAGCACAACAGGAAGAGACATTCCAACCCCTTAAAGGTATAACTATTTGCTGGGAGTGTCTCAGGTGTGATAACAGCCCAGAAATACAATGGCACTGTGCCCGTTTTGTGGATGCTAAACCCGAAACCTCCAATATGGTGGACAGGAAGCACAAGTTCATTACAAGCTGGAAGTGTGCTGCCTGCTATATGGGTTTAGGCAAAAAAAAGGAGTGCTCCTCCCGGCTTCACATTCAGACCGCTGCCAGACACCATTTTGCCTACCCCCTCTAATTACGACCTCGACCCTCCCTGATCCCGGCCACTGCTGCCCCCCCACTCCCGGTCCCTTTTAAGGACTTTAACAGAGGGACGCTGTCGGCGACGTAGCTACTCGATCTTCAAGGCTTCTTCTCTGGTGAGCTGCCTGCGGACACCCATTAAGGTCCGCAGCTCGTCGGCTCTATGATAATGAGGCCAGAGGCCCAATATTACGTGAGCCTCAGGCCAATTCATTCAGGTAGAGAGATCGTTCCCAGAAACCCCCCCACCCCACCTTTTTCAATGCAAACAAATTCCATCCCCCCTGCCAACAACTCCCCTATTGTGAAGAGTTTCAATAGTTGCTCATTAACATCCCAATTCTTTGTACCAGTCTGTGGCTGTAAGGTGGCTTTTAACCTTTCGTAAATTCACTTTAATTTAAAAGAAACACTTAACATAAATCATATCAAAATCCTTTCTATGCAAAAATGATCAAAAATCTCAAAATACAACAGCTGGAGATCTGAAGTAAAACTGAAAAACTAGTTCCATCAGCATTTAAAAAGATAGATTAATGCTTCAGAGCAGAACAAACCTTTGGTCAGAATTTATCCATTATCTGTAAGAGTTCCATACAGTACTGATTCTTCATGCTATGGAACCAGATTTGAAATGGTTTTATCAATTTAAATTTAGCAATCCCCAATAGGTGACTTTCTCTCAGTCCCTCAAACTCATTCCTAGCACTGGAGCAAAACTTCACAATATCACTAAACAGGACATTTTACACAGAAAGCTTATTCTCAAATTTTAACAGACCAGCACTTTGAACTTGTAAGCACTCAGTGTTTATGCATGCCAGTGCGGTTAGGCTTGGGGCAGGACAGGAGAAGGGTTGAAATACCAAATCAGTCAGCATAAGCATTTATGGGTTTGTATAAGTGTTTAACATGTTAAAGATACAACCAAGTCATTCTTCAGAATTTGGTCTTTTGATTGGCTAGAAAACCAGCTACTGATGTCAACTTGCAACCATGGAAATCCCTTCAAAAAAAATCTTTCTTTCCACTTCTAAAATAGGGGCATCAGGCAGGCAACAATATGTATTTTATATTGCACCATTAATATAGAAAACATCCCATGGCACTTGTCACGTTTCAAGATTTCTTGAGCATTTTTTCCAGAGAAACAATTTGGAAAAAGTGTTACTTTCAATGCTGGGTTTGACAAAGGGTGGTTCATATGCTAAACTGAAGGTTTTCCTTGTCAGAGACTAAACAGTAAGCAGTTTATTAACTTCTCACCCGTTATGTTGGACAACTCCAAGATCCCTCCCTGTCTGCCCCAGAAGCGGGGGTTAAGAGACATCAAAAAAAGGTAGTATTGGCTTTTGGAGCCTGGATAATTTTTTTTATATTCGTTCATGGGATGTGAGCGTCGCTGGCAAGGCCAGCATTTATTGCCCATCCCTAATTGCCCTTGAGAAGGTGGTGGTGAGTCACCTTCTTAAACAGCTGCAATCCCTGTGGTGAAGGTTCTCCCACTGTGCTGTTAGGAAGGGAGTTCCAGGATTTTGACCCAGCGACGATGAAGGAACGGTGATATATTTCCAAGTCAGGCAATTGTAATGCTCAGGCAATTAAGCAGCAAAAGACAGGGAGAGAAGGTTCTACCCTGGGCTGCAGGACAGAATGCAGAGAAGATAATCTACTTAAGTCAAGCAAGACAACATACTGAAGTAGGACAGTGTAACATAGCATTTCATTATTTTTATGTTATTATGAGGAGAAACTTTGTTGCCCAATTCCTAACCCGCACCGTCCCGCTCACCGACTTACATTGGCTCTTGATCCATCAGCACGTTCAAATCCCTCCATGGCCTCACCCCTCCCTATCTCTGTAACCTCCTTTTGTCCTACAGCCCTCCAAGAACTCTGGGCTTCTGGGGGTTTCATCACATTATCTCCCGCTTCCAAGCTCTGCTTCCACCCTCCTGACTCTTTATTACCTGATTAACTGACAGTCAAGAATCATCCAAACAGCCTTTTTTCACATTTCATGATTTTCTAACAAGTAAAAGTTTTCAAAGAAAATAAAAAATGTTCTTGAACTGGCAGGGAAACATGTAACTACAGCAAATCTGGTAAGTAATGCCATGGAACTCGGGACTCACCATTTTATTAAATGTAATCTTATTCCAAATTTTAAAGAGGGGGATGACATTGGTAATTTTATCCAGGCATTTGAATTGTTAGCCAGTCACCACAAGTGGGTCAAAAATGAATGGGTCAATGACTTGCGACATCACCAAACGGAAAAGCATGCAGTGTTTTCTCATTTCAATCCTGCTGATAGGGTGGGCTATAATATTATAAATGATGCCATTCTTAGGGCTCATGATTTAACAACTGAAGCATACAGGCAGAAATTAAAAAGAGATATGAAAGTATCCAGATAGCAATTATAGGAAAGTGGTTATCCAGCTTAAAGAAGCGTGCAGATGTGGCTGGAAAGCAAAAGGCATAACAGACTACGAAGCAACACAGCCAATAACTAATGTAAAAGGTGCCAAATGGATTGTGTGTACACTAAGGTGCTTGTATAATTGAGTGGGATGTGGACCCTACCTCTGAATCCTGCTTCCAGCAAGGAGTCCAGGACCGGACTGCGTCTGATAAACTGTGAGGAAATTGTAACTAGTTTACAGACCACTTTTTAAAAAGGAAGTTTTAAAAAAAAAATAATCATATTGAAATGTCATTCTTTCATTTTCTTGTGGGAGTTCTGGATCCTCTTCTGCCTTTTCTGAACTTGTTTTAACTTCTGCATCTGCTCCTCCCTGGAGCCCCGTCCATTCAGCCTAACTTTATCACTTCAGGGTGGGTTCGGCACTCCGCACTACTCCAACCGACACTGCAACTGGAACCGGAACCGGGAGACAGCAAGGTGGGTGGGCTCCAGGCAAGGTATCAGAGCATCTTGAATATAAAAGGGTAATCACAAATAGGAAACGGTGCCTGTTTTACTCGCTAAGCAATGTTTTCAAGCTGCAGATCCAACGCTTCCAGCCCAACTGCTGTTGCTAAAGCCGATTATAAATTTGCTGCGGGCACTGGAAATATGTTTAAAGGAACCAATCTAGGATCAATAAACCACGCCGCGGCCAGGCCACCTTTGGCATTATTTGAGTCTAACTGGCAGCAGCATGGAAACTGGTGTTAATCCAAGAACATTCAATTGCATTGATTTTAATGGGGAATGGAACTATAATAATTAACTTCTCACTGTTTTCAGCACATAAGTCCCATGAGAATGTAGCATGGCATATATCATTTACTCCATAATTTCCTGTTTTGTACTGTTCATGACATAGATGCGCCATTATGATGGTGCAAGTCCCCAGAAAAATCTGGTCCATTAAAAACAGCAAGAGGATGAGACTCCAATTGAATGCAGTTACTGTCTTTTATAATATTCAGGACTCATGGCCTGATAAATCAGATAAATTAGGTTTCCGGGATATAGAACATTTAACAAACAACTTGATCCAAGCTATGATCACCACATTGGACAAATGAACCTGATCATACCAATTTGCTATACCAATTAGGAATATGCTAACCCTCCAAAAAAAAATGGGTCATCATAGATAGTGGATGCACGTTTGATTCCTAGTCCAGTCAATTGCTAATCTCAGCTATTCTACTGCGAGGGGGCGATAACTAAGCAAATGCTCAGTACTTCGTCACAAAGGGTGGAATAAAATTATTAAAAAGGTGATCTTACAATCCTCCTCTGACTAACTCAAAAGGCACTGAAGTGGAGGTCTACGTGTAGGTCACGTGCTCAACTCTAAGAAGATGCACAGCAAGACCAAAGAGAAAAAGAAAAAAAAAATCAGTGATATACTTTCATTAAACTCTATGCAATTGTGAATGGTTGTGCACTGAAAGTAAGACAGGTTATTACGGACAGGTGGATTTTATTTTCAGCTCTGACAAAGGGTTTGAAATGTTACCCATCTATGCTCTTTTCAGATGTAGACGGACCTGCCAAATAATTCAAGGATTTTCTGTTTTTATTTTTCATTCCTTAGATTTAGCAGATTGTGGAGATACAAGTTTTCAGTTGCATATGTATTGATTTCAATTAGAGCTAACATTCCAGGTTGCAGCTATGATCTGGAGCTGTCTGACCTACAGCACTACCAGTTGAATATATAAGATTACCCAAGGGGTCAACTGGAATAATATTCACAAAGACGTTTATGCTTTCAAGGGCAATAACCACTCTTTAACGACTGCACAGACTTACCATCAAATACACTCACACACACACAATCCACCAGTCAGTCTGACCGAATTTCTGTGTAATGGATTCGAGCTCCATGAGTAACCTGTTAGTTCTAGTTTCTCTATTTAACTTTTAAATAGTCAGATCAGAGCAGTTTGTTACCCCGAGCTTAAATTACTCCGTCTGGAGAAATTGACTCTTAAATGGAGTACTAAGGAGTAGATTGTCTGCAACCTGCAGTTCAAGGGCTATAAATATATAATGACCAGGGACTAGCGGCACAATGCTATTACAGGTTTTTGGAACCATTTCTTGCTTAATGATCCCGCCTCCTTTTAAGTTTAATTAAAATAAAGTTCCTCAATGATCAGTGTGAAAAAGGAAGATAACAAATCATTAAATTGT
Source organism: Heptranchias perlo (assembly GCF_035084215.1). Taxonomy (NCBI): domain Eukaryota; kingdom Metazoa; phylum Chordata; class Chondrichthyes; order Hexanchiformes; family Hexanchidae; genus Heptranchias; species Heptranchias perlo. Next base: position 13,794,894 of record NC_090355.1, on the reverse strand, counting down.
CAGAGACCCATAATAGAGTTGTTTCTGCCCAAAATGAACGGAGCATTTAAGACTCTATAATCGCCCACTTTGAAACTGACATAAATGCAAATGTATATTGGTTATTGCTTTTTGAACAATATAAGCGACTTCCCGTTATAAATGTGGACATTTTAAGTGATGGGACTGTATTGATGTTTGGGCACTGGTGTACACAGACTGTGGGCTTTTATCTCTAAGTGTTGCATCCCAAAGCTTTGCCTGCCTCAATGGATCGTCATCATAGTTGCCAAAGACTATACAGAATAAAAAACATGGTGTGTTAGATCCTGGAACTGTAATGTAGCAATAAATATTTTGTCTCAGCTTTGCAGCTTAACATGTGGATAACAACCACGCCAAAGATAACGGCTGTTGTACAGCAGATGTTGTTGGAAAAATCAACATTACCGTCAACATTTCCTAATTCTGCCACAAAGGCACTTTTCTTTTATACAATAATTCATCTAGATAGGCCAAGGACAACAGTACTAGCAAGAGCTAAATAAAAATCGTTTGCAGTTCTACAACTCGAAGTCCAAAAAGTTTGCCTTGATAAATGCTGTAGAATAAATGCAGTTTGATTCCATTAGATTTTCAATGTTTTTTGCATTTGTGTAAATGCACTTCTATTGGGTATAAGGATCAACAAACGGATAAAATATCAATATTTTGATGGCATCTTTCCCAAGGCTAAAGGATCTGAAAAGGAAATCTGCTACTTGAGTGACAACATCAGTGATGAAGTGGCAACACCAGCAGCAAAGTTAGATGAAGATTCTTTATATTGTTCATCCGACGAACTAAAAGGGTTTTCTAGCCAGTGGTTAACTTTTCAGCATCATCCTCGTCTCTTGTTTTCTTTCAGGTGCTGCCTCTTTGTCCCTCGTGCTCCAACATAGTCATTCATGCCACACACTTCCTTAATAGTTGTTGAAAGTTCTGCTCTGATATGACTTGTAAGGAACCACACTTTGTTGCATTGAGCAGCCAATAATTCCTCCACTGGTTTCACAATATGCTCCAAGGCTGATTCAGTCCAAGCCTGTTTGAAAGAATTGTTGCGTCTTATAGTTGAATAATTTCCAACCGGAAACTACTAGTGGATTTCAGATCCACATCAGATAAATTTTGTATGTCAGTAAACAGAGAGAGCAAGCATGGTAATTTGGCAGAAAGCATTAATTTTGAATTCCTCTTTCGCCTCAGCCACCAGTTTGTGGGCTCTCAGTCCCGCTGTAAGATTTTACTTGCAGTGGGGAGACTGCAGCATTGCTGATGTTGACAAAATATTCAATTAGATCGTTTGAGCCGTCATCTGCACTCTTCCAGCCGCCCCCCACCCACCCACTCACTCCCGTAAAGCCAAAATATTCAGAGTGTGAATGCCACCAAGCTGAAGTACACCATCCTTGAATCCTCTGGCTGCTACCACTCTATCGCCTTGGTTTTTGAATGGTGTCAACTTGGCTCAGTGGATCCACTCTTGCCTCTTAGTCAGAAGGTTATGGGTTCAAGTCCCACTCCAAGACTTAAGCAGATAGTCAAGGCCAACACTTCAGTGCAATACTGAGGGGCTGATACATTGCTGAAGATGCCATCTTTTAGATGGCACATTAAACTAAGACTATCTGCCTGTTCAGGTGAAAACAGATCCCTCAACCAACACCACCAAAAGCAGATTAACTGGTCATTTATCTCATTGTTGTTTGTGAGACTTCACTTTGTGAAAACTGGCTGCTGAGTTTGCTTTCATCACAACAGTGACTGCACTTCAAAAGTAATATACAAGCTATAAAGCAGGCTGGACATGAAAGGCAGCATATTATTGCAAGTTCTTTCTTTATCAATGGCTTGATCAAATGTGATTGATAAATGTCTTTGGCCAAATGCCCCCATCATATCCTGTACACTTTTTACCATTGTGTATAAAGGAATATATTTTTCATGAATGTTTTAACTGAAAAATTAGGGGGGAAAAAAAAAGAGAAAAAATCGGCTTTGTTTCATCAATCCGACTTGGCTTGAATACATTGTCAAAAAGGTTCATTAGCAGGAGAAAAAAGTCAAGATCCAGCAGGTGAACGTTCGTTTTGGCCCAGATGAATGAGTGCGGAAAACCACATAACAAGAGATTGATTAAGAGGGGAAAAATAGAGTATGAGTGTAAACTTGCAAGGAACATAAAAGTGGACTGTAAAAGCATCTACAAGTATGTAAAAAGAAAAAGACAAACGTAGGTCCCTTACAGTCAGAAACGGGAGAATTTATAATGGGGAACAGGGAAACGGCAGAGCAATTTAACAAATACTTTGGTTCTGTCTTCACGGTAGAGGACACAAATAACTTCCCAGAAATGCTAGGGAACCAAGGGACTAGTGAGAAGGAGGAAATAAAGGAAATTAGTATTAGTAAAAAAATAGTGGTGGAGAAATTAATGGGACTGAAAGCCGATAAATCCCCAGGGCCTGATAATCTGCATCCCAGAGTACTAAAAGAGGTAGCCATGGAAATAGTGAATGAATTAGTTGTCATCTTCCAAAATTCTATAGATTATTGAACAGTTCCTGCAGATTGGAGGGTGGCAAATGTAACCCCACTATTTAAAAAATGAGGGAGAAAGAGAACAGGGAACTACAGACTGGTTAGCCTAACATCAGTAGTAGGGAAAATGCTAGAGTCTATTATAAAGGCTGTGATAACAGGACACTTAGAAAATATCAAAGGGATTAGACAAAGTCAACATGGATTTATGAAAGGGAAATCATGTTTGACAAACCTAATGGAGTTTTTTGAGGATGTAACTGGTAGAATAGATAAGGAGTGCACAACCAGTGGATGTGGTTTATTTGGATTTTCAGAAGGCCTTTGATAAAGTCCCACATAAGAGCTTAGTGTGCAAAATTAAAGAACACAGGATTGGTGGTAATATACTGGCATGGATTGAAAATTGGCTAACAGACAGGAAACAGAGAGTAGGAATAAATGGGTCTTTTTCGGGGTGGCAGACAGTGACTAGTGGGGTACCGCAGGGATCAGTGCTTGGGCCCCAGCTATTCACAATATATATCAATGATTTGGATGAGGGAATCAAATGTAATATTTCCAGGTTTGTTGATGACACAAAACTAGGTGGGATCGTGAGTTGTGAGGAGGATGCGAAGAGGTTTCAAGGCGATTTAAACAAGTTGAGTGAGTGGGCAAATACATGGCAGATGTAGTATAACGTGGATAAATGTGAAGTTATCCACTTCGGAAGGAAAAACAGAAAGGTAGAGAATTATTTAAACGGTGATAGATTGGGAAATGTTGATGTACAAAGGGACCTGGGTGTCCTTGTACATCAGTCACTGAAAGCAAACATGCAGGTGCAGCAAGCAGTTAGGAAGGCAAATGGTACGTTGGCCTTCATTGCAAGAGAATTTGAATATAGGAGCAGAATGTCTTACTGCAGTTATACAGGGCATTGGTGAGACTACACCTGGAGTACTGTATGCAGTTTTGGTCTCCTTACCTAAGAAAGGATATACTTGCCATAGAGGGACTGCAGCGAAGCTTCACCAGACTGATCCCTTGGATGGCAGGACTGTCATATGAGGAGAGATTGGGTCGACTCAGCCCGTATTCACTCGAGTTTAGAAGAATGAGAGGAGATCTCATTGAAACATATAAAATTCTGACAGGGCTAGACAGACTGGATGTAGGGAGGATGTTCCCCCTGGGTAGGGGGTCCAGAACGAGGGGTCACAGTCTCAGGATACGGGGTAGGACATTTAGGACTGAGATGAGGAGAAATTTCTTCACTCAGAGGGTGGCGAATCTGTGGAATTCTCTACCACAGAAGGCTGTGGAAGCCAAATCACTGTATATATTTAAGAAGGAGCTAGATAGATTTCTAGACACAAAAGGCATCAAGGGGTATGGGGAGAGAGCAGGAATATGGAATTGAGATAGAGGATCAGCCATGATCATAATGAATGGCGGAGCAGGCTCGAAGGGCCGACTGGCCTACTCCTGCTCCTATTTTCTATGTTTCTATATTTTCTATGTTTCTATTCCCATCTGATGGCTTCATTTGAAAATAAGCATCTGATCTATTTTGTTGCCACTTCATACTGACTCCACTTTCTAGCAGTACAAGAGGTTGACTGTTATTTATCCATACTACCCATTAGATCTTTTTGTGTTAAGGGAATGTACTACAATTTCATTTATTGAGCTACTTTTCATGTTGACTTCTGGACTTTTATGGCTATCTTGGGTCTATCTGTGCCATGGGCATGAAGGCAAACAGGCACAAGACCAATAGTGGTTCCTGTTACAACCATTATCCAATATCCTGATAAAACACACACACAGCAGGGCTGGACACGTGGGCAGGACCAGCATGTAGCATGTTCCTGTGGCCACAACTCCAACATTCCACTGAGAAACACAGGTAGAATTTGAAAGATCTGTGCTTGTGCAGTATATTCAAAACATCCTCACAGAATCTGTTGCATATGGAGGATAAGAGTGCCTGCTTCCCTACTGTCATTCCCATTCCTTGATGGCGAGGGGCAACACTGATGACATGGAAGAGGAAACAGCAAGGAAAGTTGAGATGTGTCTGCACAGAGTTTTAGGGCTTGGAAACAGTTCCAGTGTGGCAGGTTTCCACCAGATCTTGTGGTGTGTCCCAGAAGTAATGGCAGCACTGATATTAATAAGTAACTTTGCGGGGAGCTGGTGTTTGCAGGTCTGAATGCCAATTAAAGTAGGTGGTCTAGTACTGTAACACTTTTCTGATGATTAAATTCTTCCATTGTGTTCTAGATACAGGAACATTACTTTTTTACTGTTTCAGGCAGCCAAACACATTCATATACAAAAGATAAGCAAGCACTCCATCTTTTGCAAGTCATGACTATAAAATATTAGCAAAAATCCTGACCGAGCAACACCACTCAGTAGTCCCAACGCACTACTACAGCCACGCAAGATCTTGTGCTCTTTCTGGATGCAGAGAAACCTTCCACCTGCTGGAGTGGAACATCCAACTCCTATTCTTAAGATATATTTAGGAAATAGACCAAAGTCTTCTGCACCCATCTCATGTTCTCAATATGCACTAATGGTTCCCCTATGTCACCCCTACACCCTTCATCAGGCAGCCATAGAAACTATTAACCTTGAGATCTTTATCTAGTTGGCCTGGAAGGAGTTTTGGTTTAATTTGTATTAGAATGCTGCTATTAAGTTAGTTTCAGTTCACAAGCAGCTAATTCCCAGAGAAACACAACTCCGAGATGTTGTTTAGGACAAATTCATGAGAATACCAGCCATCTCAAAACTGTGTATTTCTTAAACCAGATTAGCTTGAGACAATGGGAGTCATCCAACCTCTCCTAGAGATAGTCTTACCTTAAATGTTGGATTCATTTCTATTCAGACACTAAGCAGGGGGCCTAGCTAAACGAGCAATGTAGTTGCCTTGACACCTACATCAAGCCGGGGGGGGGGGGGGGGGGGGGGTGCAGTTTTGGATTCAAGTTAGTAACTTTGATTGACAGCTCAGCAAGCCAATCCTGGATAGATAGCTGAGGGATCTGGAAGGGGAGTCTGCAGCAAGATTGAGACTGGAAAAGTCAGACTGAGATAGCCCAGCTCTGCCTTTTCAAGATAAATGAAGGTCATTTCTTGAAATCCTGACTTGTAAAATGAGTTCTATAACTGACTATAACAATGATGAAACTTGCATGATGTGTTATTTTGATGTTATGCAATTGATAAATGAATAAATCTTGCTGTGAAAACAGTACATATATAACTTGTAAAATAAACCAGTTTATTGTCTTACTGGGTGCTTTTCAGTCCAGATCTTGTCTTACTGGATGCTTTTCAGTCCAAATTCCGAAAGATAGGAAAAACGCTCAAGAAATCGAAGTAGCCAGTATGCACAATGAGAGATCTTATTGTTATGCACCCAAGGCACATATCATCTAACTAGATATCAAGCAATAAAAGTACATTTCAGATCGCAGCAGATGCAGGGTCCAATTACAGGAGCGACCGGTGAAGCCGAACCAGAGCAAATACCTAGTGCAAACCTAAAATTTGTAACAGGAGTCAAGCCAGGTTTCCATAGCAAAAGTCTGGAGCATTGAAATTGCTCTGTATTTCATTGATTTATTTATGTAAATAAATCCCACTATCTATCTCCCTGACAACTACTGAACAATCTGAGAATTAATTGCCTCTTGGAATACAAATTCAGCTACTCCAAAGTCAGGTCCATCACAAAGGAAACCTCTAAATATTCAGTAATCCTACGATATCATGCAGATTTCAACAGCACCTCCCAGCCCCAAGACCTCTACGATCAAGGAAGAAACTTTCACCATGTTCTCCTCCAAGTCACACAAAATCTTCATTTGGACATATAACACCATTCCTTTTTTTTTATTCGTTCACGGGATGTGGGCGTCACCGGCAAGGCCAGCATTTATTGCCCATCCCTAATTGCCCTCGAGAAGGTGGTGGTGAGCCGCCTTCTTGAACCGCTGCAGTCGGTGTGGTGACGGTTCTCCCACAGTGCTGTTAGGAAGGGAGTTCCAGGATTTTGACCCAGCGACAATGAAGGAACGGCGATATATTTCCAAGTCGGGATGGTGTGTGACTTGGAGGGGAACGTGCAGGTGGTGTTGTTCCCATGTACCTGCTGCTCTTGTCCTTCTAGGTGGTAGAGGTCGCTGGTTTGGGAGGTGCTGTCGAAGAAGCCTTGGCGAGTTGCTGCAGTGCATCCTGTGCCACAGTGCGCCGGTGGTGGATGGGGTGCCAATCAAGCGGGCTGCTTTATCTTGGATGGTGTCGAGCTTCTTGAGTGTTGTTGGAGCTGCACTCATCCAAGCAAGCGGAGAATATTCTATCACACTCCTGACTTGTGCCTTGTAGATGGTGGAAAGGCTTTGGGGAGTCAAGAGGTGAGTCACTCGCCGCAGAATACCCAGCCTCTGACCTGCTCTCGTAGCCACAGTATTTATATGGCTAGTCCAGTTAAGTTTCTGGTCAATGGTGACCCCCAGGATGTTGATGGTGGGGGATTCGGCGATGGTAATGCCGTTGAATGTCAAGGGGAGGTGGTTAGACTCTCTCTTGTTGGAGATGGTCATTGCCTGGCACTTATCTGGCGCGTGAATGTTACTTGCCACTTATGTGCCCAAGCCTGGATGTTGTCCAGATCTTGCTGCATGTGGGCTCGGACTGCTTCATTATTTAAGGGGTTGCGAATGGAACTGAACACTGTGCAGTCATCAGCGAACATCCCCATTTCTGACCTTATGATGGAGGGAAGGTCATTGATGAAGCAGCTGAAGATGGTTGGGCCGAGGACACTGCCCTGAGGAACTCCTGCAGCAATGTCCTGGGGCTGAGATGATTGGCCTCCAACAACCACTACCATCTTCCTTTGTCCTAGGTATGACTCCAGCCACTGGAGAGTTTTCCCCCTGATTCCCATTGACTTCAATTTTACTAGGGCTCCTTGGTGCCACACTCGGTCAAATGCTGCCTTGATGTCAAGGGCAGTCACTCTCACCTCACCTCTGGAATTCAGCTCTTTTGTCCATGTTTGAACCAAGGCCGTAATGAGGTCTGGAGCCGAGTGGTCCTGGCGGAACCCAAACTGAGCATCGGTGAGCAGGTTATTGATGAGTAAGTGCCACTTGATAGCACTGTCGACGACGCCTTCCATCACTTTGCTGATGATTGAGAGTAGACTGATGGGGTGGTAATTGGCCGGATTGGATTTGTCCTGCTTTTTGTGGACAGGACATACCTGGGCAATTTTCCACATTGTCGGGTAGATGCCAGTGTTGTAGCTGTACTGGAACTGCTTGGCTAGAGGCGCAGCTAGTTCTGGAGCACAAGTCTTCAGCACTACAGCTGGGATATTGTCGGGGCCCATAGCCTTTGCTGTATCCAGTGCACTCAGCCGTTTCTTGATATCATGTGGAGTGAGTCGAATTGGCCGAAGACTGGCTTCCGTGATGGTGGGGATATCGGGAGGAGGCCGAGATGGATCATCCACTTGGCACTTCTGGCTGAAGATGGTTGCAAACGCTTCAGCCTTGTCTTTTGCACTCACGTGCTGGACTCCGACATCATTGAGGATGGGGATGTTTGCAGAGCCTCCTCCTCCCGTTAGTTGTTTAATTGTCCACCACCATTCACGACTGGATGTGGCAGGACTGCAGAGCTTTGATCTGATCCGTTGGTTGTGGAATCGCTTAGCTCTGTCTATAGCATGTTGCTTCCGCTGTTTAGCATGCATGTAGTCCTGAATTGTAGCTTCACCAGGTTGGCACCTCATTTTTAGGTACGCCTGGTGCTGCTCCTGGCATGCTCTTCTACACTCCTCATTGAACCAGGGTTGATCCCCTGGCTTCTTGGTAATGGTAGAGTGAGGAATATGCCGGGCCATGAGGTTACAGATTGTGCTGGAATACAATTCTGCTGCTGCTGATGGCCCACAGCGCCTCATGGATGCCCAGTTTTGAGCTGCTAGATCTGTTTTGAATCTATCCCATTTAGCACGGTGGTAGTGCCACACAACACGTTGGATGGTGTCCTCAGTGCGAAGACGGGACTTCATCTCCACGAGGACTGTGCGGTGGTCACTCCTACCAATACTGTCATGGACAGATGCATTTGCGACAGGTAGATTGGTGAGGACGAGGTCAAGTAAGTTTTTCCCTCGTGTTGGTTTGCTCACCACCTGCCGCAGGCCCAGTCTAGCAGCTATGTCCTTCAGGACTCGGCCAGCTCGGTCAGTAGTGGTGCTACCGAGCCACTCTTGGTGATGGACATTGAAGTCCCCCACCCAGAGTACATTTTGTGCCCTTGCTACCCTCAGTGCTTCCTCCAAGTGGTGCTCAACATGGAGGAGGACTGATTCATCAGCTGAGGGAGGACGGTAGGTGGTAATCAGCAGGAGGTTTCCTTGCCCATGTTTGACCTGATGCCATGAGATTTCATGGGGTCCAGAGTCAATGTTGAGGACTCCCAGGGCCACTCCCTCCTGACTGTATATCACTGTACCGCCACCTCTGGTGGGTCTGTCCTGCCGGTGGGACAGGACATACCCAGGGATGGTGATGGAAGAGTCTGGGACGTTGGCTTCATTGTTGCTGGGTCAAATTCTGGAATTCCTTACCTAACAATGTAAGCGATTTAGGGCACAGAGCAAAAGAAACGTTTAAGAATAGTTCAGATAGGTAGTTGAAGGAGGGGAAGCTGAATTGATAGGGGAACAGCCCAGCCAGAGGGAATTGTGTGGAGGATAAACAGCAACACGGACTGGTTGGGCTGAATAACCTGCTTCCATTTTGTAATTTCTATATAACATACTGTGGTCATCACTGGGTCAATAAGAATGTCCATCATCATCTTCCAAAGGCAACTAAGAACAAACAATAAATGCAGACTTGTCAGGGTCACCCACATGCCATGAGCAAATATTTTTAAAAAGTGATCTGCAACCAGTTTCAAATACCTAGAAGTATCACTAACCAAGCTCACAACTTTGTCTAAAAACACATTTCTCCTTGGCATCCATGCCTATCTCACTGCTATGAATGGCTAGGCAGTACTTTGGTAAACAGTTGTTTCATTCAGCTATTCATTTTTAATCTCCTTTACTTTCTATTTTCCTATCCTTGCTAGGGCATGAGGCCACAGGTGCTAGTTGCCCACTGGTACCTCACCCCAGTTGGCTATTTTCCTTTGGAAAGCCTAGATAGTGTGCCAGTTGGCTAGTCAACCATTGGAAACAGCACAGCCAAGCAGACTTTGTTTTCACCCAATATACCCACACACACCAATAAGTCACCAGATAATGGCAGGAGCATGAACATTGCCTGAATGTTTATTCTTCTTGGTACTGGAGTGCTAAGGCCAATTCTGGTCTCCATATTACAAAAAGGATATAGAGGCACTGGAGAAGGTGCAAAAAAGATTTACAAGGATAACACCAGATCTGAGAGGTTACATCCATCAGGAAAGACATAACAGGATTGGGCTGACCTGATAGAGGTCTTTAAAATTATGACGAGGTTTGATAGGGTAGATGTAGAGAAGATGTTTCCACTTGTAGGGGACTCCAAAACTAGGGGTCATAAATATAAGATGGTCACTAATAAATCCAATAAGAAATTCAGGAGAAACTTCTTTACTCAGAGAGTGGTGAGAATGTGGAACTTGCTACCACATAGAGTAGTTGCGGCGAATAGCACAGATGCATTTTAGGGGAAGCTAGATAAATACATGAGTAAGAAAGGAATAGAAGGATATGTTGATAGGGTGAGATGAAGTAAGATCGGAGGTTAGTCTGCAGCATTAACACCAGCATAGACCTGTTGGGCCGAATGGCCCTTTTCTGTACTGTAAATACTATGTAATATAATTGAAGCCTCTCCCCCCCCCCCCCCCCCCGCAATCACCAACTTGGATGAGATCAGCTAATTCAGTATCGGGAACCAAACTTAAGACCTTCGTGGTCTGTATGGTGCTTTATCACACTGGCTGATGCATTTGCCCAGTAAATTCTTCAGGAAGTCACATGATTCAATGCCATTAGACTATCAATACCAGAATGAAAACTCAGAAGACCCTCACCTGTCATAAGATATCGCTGACGGTAGATCTTTTGATGGTTGGTGAAACTGAAGTGATCTACAAGCTGATTAAAATACATTTCCTTGAATTTTGGTTCTGAGATCGCTTCCTTGAATTTTAGTTCTGAGATCGATTCTTTACCAGTTATCTCCTCGATATTTATGCTTGTGCCATTGATGCTAATGATTGTGTCCTCGACATCAGTGTCGGCATTCTTGGTTCCAGTGTCGGCGTTCTTGGTTCCAGTGTCGGCGTTCTTGGTTCCAGTGACCGCGTTTTTGGTTCCAGTGACGGCGTTCTTGGTTCCAGTGACGGCGTTCTTGGTTCCAGTGACCGCGTTCTTGGTTCCAGAGACGGAGTTCTTGGTTCCAGAGACGGCGTTCTTGGTTCCAGAGACGGCGTTCTTGGTGTGAGTGACGGAGTTCTTGGTTCCAGAGACGGCGTTCTTGGTTCCAGTGACGGCGTTCTTGGTTCCAGTGTCAGCGATCTTGGTTCCAGTGACGGCGTTCTTGGTTCCAGTGTCGGTGTTCTTGATGCGAGTGTTGATGTACTCGGTGCGAATGTCGGTATCCTTGATCCGAGTGTCGGTATCCTTGGTACTGGTGCCAATAATTTGGAGAGCCACTGGAAGCTCACTTTGCTTCTGAGGTGCTGTAACGTTAGGCTCAATTTCCGTAATCACAAGGTATACTTGGGGGCGTTCACTGGACGCTTCGATAACAGAAGGCGGAAAGCCACTAATGTTGGTGCCATTCAGGATCTCGGGTGCTCTGGATTTCTGCTTCTTCGTCGGTGCAATGGGTCTCTGTTTTCTCGCAGGGACTTTGAATTTCGGCTTGTTGGCTTCCCCTTCGCTCTTGGTTTCTTTAGCATCGGGCTGCTTCTTCCTCTTGGGCGCGTTCTCGCCTTTCGCTTCGGTCGCATCTCCGCGCTCCCTCTTGTTGGGAACAAACTGTTGACCCAGGTCCTGCTGCGGCGTGGTGGTCTCCAGCACCTCGACCAGCAGCAAGGGCTCGACCATTTCCGACCCATTACTGATGGGTCTGGTTGTCGTCTCTTTAGTAGGCGGTTCTGTGATGAGCGTCAGTTCCTCGACGATCAGCTGAGGTGTTGTCGTCGTCGTTGTTGTTGTTGTTGTTGTTGCTGTCGTCGTCGTTGTTGTTGCTGTCGTCGTCGTCGTCGTCTCCTCTTCGGTAGGCTCGGGCAGTTCCACTATTATCAGTTCATCCTCCACGGTTGACATCTGCGTTGACTCTGATAATAACGGTGGCGAAGTGGTCTCCGCAGCGACATCGGGCATCCCTGTTCCCGACGTTATCTTTATGAGATACGGGTGCCACGCCGGTTCGGTGGCGCCCCCCGCTTGCGGAGGGAAGTCGGTACTGTTGACGGCCAGCTCTTCCATATCTATCTCGATTTTCAGCGGCTGCGTCGCCGTTGTCGTGGCTGACGTGGTCGTCGTTGTCGTGGCGAAGGGGGTCGTGCTGTTAAGGGACGACTCTTCCATCTCGATGTCGAGTATTACCGGCTGCGAGATGGTGGTGATGGTGGTGGTTGCCTGGATCAGTTCTAGGGTATCGGACGCGGTGCTGTCAGCGGGCTTCTCCCCTCCCTGATTCGGAGAAATACCGGGAGGTACAAACAGTTGGCCAGACAGCACGTTAAACGAGAATACAAGGAACAAACTAAGCGACCCGCTGCACTTCATGGCTTGAGCTGGCACCCCGGCCAGGCGCGTGTCACACACACACAAACCAGACATACACAACGGGTCATATGACCCATCCGGCGCGTGACCAACTGTCAACCCATTGTTGTCATATTTTTGAACGCAGGCTCGCGCGCTTCTCCCCCCCCCCCCCCCCCGCCGCAGCGGTGACGGTGACGGTGAAGACTCGGCTCATTCCGGAACTATCCCGGACGGTGGCGCGGTAGTAGGACTGGCTGAGGTTGGAGGTCGGTGTCGGGTCGAAGGAATTTGCAGGCCGCAAGAAGACCCAAGTTATGGGCTGGAGCGGAGCAGGGTGCAGACAGTGAGGGTAAGTAAGGGGTGCAGACAGTGAGGGTAAGTAAGGGCATGGGTTTAGGGTTGTCAATCCTCCGAGAATTAAAGATTAATCTCAAGGACACTGCTGGGAGTAAGCCCGGAGAAAAATGCACAGGGGCATTAAAAAAATACTAATTTTCTTTCAACACTTTTGTTTATTATTTCTATAAGACGTTGGAGTTGGAAAAGAAGGCAGTTTGACTGACAGTTGGGAAGGCGTTGCGCCATGAGGATGACCAGTGGGAGAGTTAGAGGGAGGAGTTCATGTGATGAAGCCTCCCGGAATACATCCAGCCAGAGTTGGCAACCCTACATGGGTTCAGATCTGGTGTCTGGGGGGAACGGGACCATATATGTCGGAGGCACCGGTGTGAGGGAGGTGGTTGAGATGGAAGTTGGTGTGGAGGGGCAGGTAGAGGTGTGGCTCAAGATATGAGTGGAGGTAGAAAGTAGTCTATAAAATGTAACTTTCAATTTGATTGATCACAGGGCTGAATCCTGTTGGGGCAAGAGCTGATCCTGTGATCAGTGTAGTTAAATTTTCCAGACATCAAAACCTTGACATGAATGACATTCTTGGGTGAAGGAAAGCACACCAGCTATTTACCTGAAAGAGGACTTCATTCACTTTCTCAAAGGTCTGCTCTACTTGTTTATAGTTATGTACCTCTCCTGAATGAGCCCACTGTCTCCGTTAACATCCACCGTCATTCTCACCATGGTACCCGTTGCTATCTCTCCTGGAGCATCAATCTTCAATACCAGCAATCAACTTGCTTTTCGGGGGTTAATCTTTCTAATCTCCCACCATGTAATATTCAGCCTTTTGATTTAATGTTTTAAACCACTTATCCAGTATACATATTTTTAAATCCTAAAAACAATTTCTAGGAACCAATCTCTTAATATTAAATCACTCAACTCATTGAAGGACTGTACTGGTTCCAGTTGTCTTGCACTTCTAGCACCAATTCTTTATATGTACCATTGCATTCATAACATTTCAAGTTTATGCCAATAAGTGAAGTTGAAATAATTTAGAATTGCATGCTTTACAACATCATAGTCATCATCATAGACCCAGTGGGGAAAAGCCATCAATGCTTTCCCACTGTGGAATGGTGGTAACTTCCCCATTCATATTAGTCAGTCTCATTTGTTCTGGTCCACTAATAATTCTAAAGCTCTTAGAAAATGATCAATATTATCCTTGTCTTTAATTTTTGTATTAGACTATTCATCAGATTTATTGATTTCCAAGATACGAGCTGAAAAATGCTTTATAGCGTTTAACTCCAGCAATAGCTTCTCTTCCTGCCCCCAAACCATTACCTCTGAAGTCCCTCAACGATCTATCCTTGGCCCCCTCTTCTTCATCCACAGGCATGGGGTCAGCTTCCACATGTACATTGACGACGCCCATCTCTACTTCTCCACAACCTCTCTCGATCCCTCCTTTGCCTCTGTGTTGTCAGACTGCTTGTCCGACATCCAGTCTTGTATGAACACAATTTACTCCATGTTAAAACATTGGGAAGACAAAAGCCATCATTTTTGGCCCTTGTCACAAACTCTGTACCCTTGCCACCGATTCCAGCTACTTGCCTGGCCATTTTCTTTGGCTGAACCAGACTGTTTGCAACCTCAGCGTCCTATTGAATGCCACGTTGAGCTTCCATATATTTTGCCACTGAAACCCTCATCCATGCCTTTGTCATCTCCAGACCCAGCTATTCCAATGCTCTCCTTGCAGCCTCTCACCCTCCACCCTCTGAAAACTTCAGCTCATCCAAACTCTGCTTGCTGTATCCTATCCTGCACTAAGTCCTGCTCATCCATCACCCCTGTTCTTGCTCACCTACATTGGCTCCCTGTCCCTCAACACCTTAAATTTAAAATTCTCATTCTCTTGTTTAAATCCATCTGGCCTCTCCCCTCCTATATCTGTAATCTCTTCCAGCCCGACAACCCTCCACCCGAAATCTTCGTTCTCCTGACTCTGGCCTTTTGTATATCCCACCTCCCTTCACCCCACCATGGTGGATGTGCCTTTAGACATCTGGGCCCCATGCTCTGGAATTCCCTCCTTAGACCCTTGCACCTTGCCCCCTCCCCCTCTTCCTTTAAGGCCCTCCTTAAAATCCATTTTTTTGACCAAGTTGTTGGTCACCCCTCCTTATATCTCCTTCTTTGTCTCAGCATCCATTTTTGTCTGATTACCCTTCTGTGAAATGCCTTTGGACGTTTTTTTATGTTAAAAGCGCAATGTAAATGCAAGTTGTGTTGCTGTTAACTTTACTGAGCAGTCAGCACATTTTATTTCATAAGTTAGATTATCCTTAAAATACATATTTTCAGTATTATTTTGTAACCCCAACTCGTCTCCACTTTGTATTTAAATGAAACTCTTATAAATTTCAGTTCTGCACTGGATATAAGTGTATGAACTGGACACTGCAAATTCGCACTTGCATCCAAGTATGCTATTCCAATCTTCCGAAAATACCTGGTTAGTTTTATCCCAAGGAACCCTTGGCCCTTGTCTGTTTCTTTTAGCAGACCTTCTAGAATTAGCCATACAGGTCATGTGCTTTTGTCATTTATTTTCCTAGCTAGACAGAAGGCCAGCAGCTTGACCGTTGTCTCTCTCCCTGTCCGGGTGTTGGCTAGCAGGGCTGCCAATCCCCTCCTCATCTTCCTCCTCCAGGAGAAGGAGGGGATCCCTTGAATGAATTGGACTATCTCAACATGATGAGTCTGGATGGCTCACAGAAAAGAAGCCACATCAGCATAATTGCTCAATCTCCGGTCTGAGATGAGTTAATGACTCTTATTGTCTCAAGTCAAAGTAGTATGTGAGAAGCAACATTCAACAAACTGATCCAGTACTCAGCCTCTATATCCAGCTTTTGGCTGCTGTAAGAATATAATCCCTTGACAACTAAATGTGAATTTATCTGGTATCATCATTTTAATATAAATTATACAAAGCTCCTTCCACGGCCAAAAATCCCAAATGTGATAGCAACTATGGTACAAAATGCACTGTTCATTCATGAAAACAAATCTTTATCCCAGATTCAGACTGGCTTTAATGGAAAAATACCCTTAATGGACATTCTTTAGAAGTGCAATAGAATGGAGTGGTTCGTACGGTCGCAGTGACTATCCAACAAAAACTAAATGGTTTTAGTTGGATATCCATGAAATAAACATTTGAAACTTCATGTGGACCTTGATTCCTCCACACCTACTCCTTGAATAGTAATTTTTTGTGTTACTCAGCACACTGCATTTTGTTTCATTACTCCCTATAAAATAACAAACCTTTTGTTTGGTACTGCCTTGCATTTCAGTTTAATTGACTGGTAAATATCTGTCAGTAGCACTGATGGAAATCTCCTAATCTTTGAGCTATAATCAACAAAGAAGCACAAAATTACATTGTATCCATGGAATCAAAGATAATTTTGCAGCAGTAATCTCTCCAGTACAATACTTGGAATGTACCAGTTTATTTTTATTCCCACCACCTTCTTGGAAAAGAAATAAGACAAAATATTAAATAATGTTGATACTAAATAAGTTTTTGTATCATTTAAAAGCAGATTGCTTACTTTAGCTCTGCCATTTCTTCCTCTCTGGAGGAGTACCAGGATAGTCATAGTTAATGCCTCAAGTTTTCTCAGCCAGAGATACCTCTCAGCAACTTAAATATAGTCTAAAGAATGTCAGAGAAATTATCCTAAGTGTGTCCTCAAAATGGAGTCATACAGGATGCTAGGAAAGGAAAGGGTTAATACTAATTAAACCATGAAGGCTTATACAAACAAAATATTCCTTACCAGAGATAGAAGACATGCCATCAAGACCATGGGCCCTGATACAGTTTCTTAATGGGGGAAGATATGTTCTGCCTTATCTGTGTCTGGGTGCGACCCCTTTGTTATCAAAGATCTGACAGAAGCTAGGCAGATAAAAAGTGACCTTGCATATCTACGTACCAGTGCTTCATTGACTTGGAAGTCATCAGGAGTACAAACAGTGCTGTGTAAGGTGATTGACACCAGAAGAGCTGAACTCTTCTAATACACGTCACTCAGATTGGTCAATGGAATTGAAGAGGTTTCTTTGGAAATTAAGGATATATAAGGTGGTGTTTTTCACACTAAAGTGCTCCGTTTTCAGTCCCCAGTCCTTTGATTCTTAGTTTAGTTCTAGTTCTTTAGTAATTCTTGTAGCAGTCTTGGTAGTAAAAAGGGTAGAAGTTTTTATCTAGAATATGTAGAAAGGTGTCTCTGTAAAATCAGAAAGTGCATCTCTGACATAGAGAGAAAGGTTACAGAACTTAAAAATTGTATGACTACACCAGCCAAATATGGCCAGATATAAATGTGTCACTTAGATGTACAAGTTTCTCTGAGATCAATGGAGGTGATATTTAAGCCAGCCAGTCCAGATACAGCTGCCAATGCAGAAGGTAAATGTACCCAGGAGCAGAGAATCCAGGAGGAATTGATAGCATCTCTACAGACAGAGGTTAATCACTATGCTATCTCAGAAGGTTAATATCATCCTTTCCGAGGAAGACAAAGGAAGTGTTCATCACCAGCTCGTAAGAACAAAGTCGTACAAGTTCTGGAAACATTGCTAACTACAAGCATCTAGACGTTGAGCTATTCAATAGAATGACTATCTAATGCTGTTAACTTGTCAGCTATCTAAGGAGTTCAATCCTGAATCAATTTATATCAAACTCAGACACTGATCTCAACTTTAAATTTAGAATCAGCAGTTAATGCTGATTTATTGTGACATAACTGTAACCGCTTACATATTTTGTTAATTAACCCCATCTACTAATTATCTGTATACTTAATGTTTAAATGCTGTTAACTGTGATTCTAAGGTTAATAAACAAGTGACTTTGTTGTCTGACTTCTTTGATAATTGGCAAGAAAGGATTAATTCATTCATCAGTAGTCTGTGTGGATCCAGATGGGAGGTTAGAAATGTAAATGGTAACATAATCTGAACTGATGTAAAACAAATTTAGAGGCAAATTTAGGCATCATTAGCTCCTAGGCACAAACTGGGTGGTAAACCCAGTTGCTTGACAAGGAGTTAAAACTGAGTGACTAAGGGTTCATCTGGTGCCCATGATGAATATTCTTGTCAGAATATGGATCACAGTGTTCTTACAAGAATGAATCACTCATGCATAAATTCTATATTTTCAATTAATATAGATTTCCAGATTTTGCCGAAAGTTTAATTTAAATGTTGATCATTACACAACACAATTATTTTTTTATTTTCTGTCAGTTATTTTATTAAGCACATCGACAGTCAACGTATTAAGTTTATATGTGGCTGAATAAAAACAAAAATTGCAAATGCCTACCTCAGAACCTTAATAACAAGAAAACAAAACCCTCACAACATAATACAATTATGTTAAAAATGACGCAGCTACATTATTTGACTTAATTGCACAATCCCCGATGCATAATCTAAAGTGCAAAATAGATCCATTTTTGATCCATTAATAAATATGCAAACATGACCTACCTGATTCAATACATTTATTTACATAAACTACAATTTGCATTGTAGTTGGCCTTCAAGTTTATTCCGCCTGCTTATTTGCAAATGTTATCTATTCTAACCAGCAAAATTTAAAATACCCTCTGATCTGATAGGAAAACATGCTGTAAGTCTGGAAATAATTTTTAAATCACGACACTGCTCCATTGTTTCAGTAATTAGTGCTGCATTCCTTAAAATCTTAAAATTGAACCGAATACGGAAATGTTGGAGTATTTCTTTCCCTTTCATATCAAAATAATAAATGTATTATACATGCATTTACAATTTCGCTATCGAACAGCGGAAATCTTCTCTCGATCATTTTTCTTTTCTAATAGATTAAATTAATTTCAGTGGAAGTAGAATATTGCGTAACTGCTTACGTCGCTAGTTGGAAGATTGCGCAATTAAAGAGAGGTGTCGTATCTGGCATTCAAACCAAACCCTGAGAATTACCAAGTGTGACACATATCGTGAGTTTTTATGAGTGTCTTCCACGTGAAAGATGTGGTGGCAATCTAGGGATCCTTCCGAATGAAGTGGTGTTTGAAAACAGAAGAGCTGAAATATGTTTGCTCAGTAGCTAGTCTGGTGGAATGATCCAGATGTGCAGAAAAATATCTCAAATCACTGCCATATGCTAAAAGGTGACAACTCAAAACGATCCCACTTCATTCTCCTACTGAAAAAACTACGTTTTTCTTAGACGTGCAGAAAGATAGAAGAGGCCATGCATCAAGAATAGATCTCCAGATTTTGCCCAAAGTTTTGGAAGTTTCCACCCCTTTCTAACCTGTTATTCGCCCAAATATTTTTAAAGATCTTAACATCCTGTCAAGTAACATCTTTAAAGTAGAGCTGGGTGAAGATCTGGTCAGAAATGGGATGGTTGCTTTTAAAGGTCACATGTAAGAGAGCTCCACAATGGTTCAGTGGGTAGCGCATATGTGGTGTAGCACAGACCAAGAAGGTTCTATTTCTTGCTTGTGCTGATCTCAGTCAAGGAGTCATATGGAATGAATACCCTGCTAGGCCTGTATAGAATCAGATGCCATTGACAGATACTCCACTTACACCACCGTAGAACTGGACGGAACTGATGCACTCAAAGAACAAAATGTCAACATAGTAAAAAAGATCCTACCCATCTCCAGTCCAACCATGGAAATGGGCAAATATTAAGCAGCACAAGTTTCCATTACTGAGTGTCAAACTGGGAGCAAACATGCATAGCAACAATAGAAGTGAACAAATTGCCACACTGTGGTGTAGCTTTCTTAAAGGGCCATTCATTTTAAATGCAAATAACCCAGATTGATTCACAATGAATTTGATGAATAGTTGAAGTATGTTCTAATTTGGTTGATTTAAATTCAGAAAACATTTTAACACTGATTCCCATGAACTATTTGAATATTACAAAAGAGCTTGTATTAGATTTTCAGCATACGGTTTAACTATAACACAAACTCAAATTCAAGAATGTAATAAAACCTATTTTGTTTCTTTTCAAAGCTGTATCTAAATGTACTTCCTCCATAGGAGCAGTGTCAGGAAACAAAGAGCACATATTGTATGGTCAGGCATTGTGCACTATGTTCATGGCTGTCTTGTATCCTTTCAAATCACTCAATTGATGGCTTACATATCCTCTGATCCTTTTTCAATAACTCAAATGTTTCAGGGCTTTGTCCAATTGCTCACTCTGTACATTAGATCAATAACCTTCTTCACTTATCATCCAACCCTGTCTATTATCTTGCTGATTATTCTACTCTATATTCATCAACTTCCTTCAGGGTGCACACCCTCAATGTTCACAACCTCCAACCAACTTACAGTAGAATCGATGAATCACTACATCTTGATCTCTGCCATGCCTCCTTTGACAGCTGCCTTTTAGCTCCACTGAGCTCTCTTCCTTTCCCTTCACTTCAAGCCTCTGCCCATTCCCCAACACCTCCACGTCTCTCTCCTCCATCCCAGCATCACTCAATTCCCCACCCTGTGTTACTCCTCAGCTGATCTTCTACTGCTGTCCTCGGCAAGTGTGCCTCCTGGATGCAACCACAGATTTCCTCCACTCCATCTTAGGTATCTGCCGCAGCACTGGTCACTGGCTCTTCCAGAATGGTAACCCCAACTGCCTCATATCCCATTCCCAGCAAACATTCTACTCAAATCACTTCCAGGGAGTTCACCTCTATTCTCTTCCCCATCCCTATTTTCTCCCCCACTATGTGTGATGGTCTTCTAGCATTGTTCCTCTAGTATTGCCTTGCACAAACTTCTCTTTGTGGTGAAGGCCTTTGTCATCCACAACCTCATCGCAGATAAGTGTTTTGACCTCCTATGCTTGACAAGAGCCTGGATTACAGATGATAAGCCAAAGCTACCCCAGGGCTGTACATTCTGCCACATCCCTCACCCAAATTGGTGCAGCAGCACTGTGTCTCTCATTGCCAAGTCAATTTTGGCATCTCTCCCTACTCCTTATGCACCTTTTCCCTTTTCAAGCACCTTACTTTCTTCCATTACTCCTGCCTTAAGATTTTTTATCATCTACGACACTCGCAAGCCTCACAGAGATTTCCCTGCCTAGATCTCTTTCCTTCTTTCTTCCCTCAGCAACTAAGCAACTCCTCATCCTACCTTGATTCCACTTGTTCCCTCTCCTTTAATTTCTCTGTGTTCCTTCAACATAAATTCCCCCACTCTTCATATAAACTCCCCCACTCATATCCATGTTGACTCCATCAACATGTCTTGTGGCCTCACTACCTCTGAGGTCTTGATCACTGACAAGAAAGAAAGAATTTGCACTTATATAACATTTGGATGTTCCAAAGCACTTCACAGTCAATGAATTACTTTTATAGTCACAGCAGCCAACTTGTGCACAGCATGGTCCCACATACAGCAAATGAGTTAATCTTTTGGTAGTGTTCATTTGTTATCTCCAATTTCCACCCCATCTCCCTCACCATTCACTTCTCCAATCTCAACAACCTCACCCTCCTCCCTTGGGAAAAAACATTTTCCTTACTCCCTCATGTCTCTATTGTCTGACTCCCAATTCCCCTTCTGTGGTGCTCTACCCATCACAACACCACCCCACTGTTGACCTGCTCAAAGCTCCCTTAGTTCTGCCTTCAACAACCAGGCTAAGATGGAGGGTCTGAATTTTTTTGGAGGGCTGGTCAGTGTATTTGGGGATTACTGTAACTCCTAAGTATTTGAAGTCAGATTGTGATTATGCAAAAGGTTAGGTCCCCTGAATATATTGGAGGATATCCTGCATGAGGGATATTGTCTCCATTTTGGAGAGGTTAAGAATGGATCCAAAAAATCTAAAGGAGGACATCATCAGAAAACAATATTTTATGTTCAGCTTCTCCAATGGATGCCCAAGCTTGTTCTGATGCTTACAACAGGGCTCTTTGGCCAATACAGAGAAGGAGGTATAAGGGACATGCATGTCTCGTCCTTCAGTGGAGGATAACTGCAGGAGTTTTGGAGAACACAATGGATGTGGGATTGGAGCACAGGATTTGAATCCTCTTCCAGAACATGCCACCAAAACCCATTCGCCTTAATGCTGCAAGAAATATACTCCCATTCCCCTCAGTCAAATGTCTTCTCTGTATCCAGGAAGTGTATTAGGTCAGGTGTGTTGGTGCCATTAGAATGGTGCACAATGGTAAATAGATATCTGGTGTTGTCCTCTGAGTATCTCTCCATAAAACCTCTTACATCAGTGTGGACTTGAGCAGGATGACTGCAACCAGTCTGGTGGCTAGGATCTTGGCCAGTACTTTATAGTTGGTGTTGAGTATGGATATAGGATTTTGGATGAACAGAGGATGGGATCATAGCCTTTTTTTGTCTTGTTGTACCACTGAGGCATGAGTCCCCTCTCCAATTTTCCCTGTACCCTTGCTGGGGGCTTGACAGGATAGATGCTGAGAGATTGTTTCCCCTGGCTAGAGAGTCGAGAACTAGGGGGCATAGCCTCAGGATAAGGGGTCGGCCATTCAAGACTGAGATGAGGAGGAATTTCTTCACGCAGAGGGTTGTGAATCTTTGGAATTCTCTACCCCAGAGGGCTGTGGATGCTGAGTCATTGAATATATTCAAGGCTGAGATGGATAGATTTTTGGACTCTAGGGGAATCAAGGGATATGGGGATCTGGCGGGCAAGTGGAGTTGAGGTCGAAGATCAGCCATTATCTGATTGAATGGCTGAGTAGGCTCGAAGAGTCATATGGCCTACTCCTGCTCCTATTATGTTCTTATGTAACTCCCTCCCAATGTTCCTCAGATGAGGAATTGAGTTGAAGGGAGTCAAACCTAAATCTCTGCCCATTCCATACAGAGTGTTAGTGGGCTCGGTGATGCCACACTGCTCAAGATACTTCCCATTAAAAGTAATACCCTGTACCTTACCTTACCTATCCAACCTGTGAACACCCCCCCCCCCCCCACCACACACACACACACACACACATATATAAACACAATCTGCTACTTAAAGCCCAGGCATTTCAATCCTCATTGATAGATAAATCAACCAAGATCTGTTAATATCAGCGATATATTAATGAGAACCTGAATTGAAACGTTTTTGTGGATGCAAGCTCCATGGTACAGCACCTACGCTACCTGAATCAACAACAACTTGCACTTATATAATGCCCTTAACTTAGTAAAACGTCCCAAGATGCTTCATAAGGGCAATGAGACAAAAACTGACACTGAGCCAAAGAAGGAGATTTTAGGACAGATATCCAAATGCTTGGTCAAAGAGGTAGGTTTTAAGCAGAGCCTTAAAGGAGGAGAGTGAGGTGGAGAGGCAAAGAGATTTGGGGAGGGAATTCCAGAGCTTAGATCCTAGATGGCTGAAGGCACGGCCGCTAATGGTGGGGCGAAGGATGTCGGGGGTACACAAGAGGCCAGAGTTGGAGGAACGCCGTGCTCTCGGAGGGTTGTAGGGCTGGAGGAGGGTGTAGAGATAAGAAGGGGCGAGGCCATGGAGGGATTTGAACACTAGGATGAGAATTTTAAAATCTAGGCGTTGGTGGAGCTGGAGCCAATGTAGGTCAGCTAGTACAGGGGCGATGGTGAACGGGACTTGGTGCGAGTTGGGATACTGTCAGCAGATTTTTGAGATGAGCTCAAGTTTATGGAGGGTGGAAGACAAAAGCTTGTACACAATTGTCTTACAGGTGCATCTATTTTGGGTGTAGTCTTATCGGTTATATTTTATTTGTAAATTTTTTCAAAGAGACTCACATCAAGCACACATCAACAAATAAATACACAGGTGTATTTGGTTTGAGGGCGATTTGCTGCTGGATCTCGTAGTGAATGGCTCTGGAAGTACAGCCTCTCTCTCTGTGTGACATGCGCTGATTACACCGATCCTGTAATCTGACCCTGTTCTTGTGAACGGCCACAGCTCACCCAGAGTTTCTAGGACAACCTCCGAGAGCAGCCGGGGAAATGCAGTGCATGCATCACAACTAGCAGACCCCGGAGGACAGGGCTAGTCAGCGTCTGGGAATAACGGGGTGAGCACATCGTAAATGGGATCACAATCGTCCGCCGCAATGCATCGAGTCCAAGAAACCTTTG
This sequence comes from Heptranchias perlo, assembly GCF_035084215.1. NCBI lineage: Eukaryota > Metazoa > Chordata > Chondrichthyes > Hexanchiformes > Hexanchidae > Heptranchias > Heptranchias perlo. Next base: position 13,770,953 of record NC_090355.1, on the reverse strand, counting down.
GAAAGTGGAACTGAATCGGGAGGTGATCGGGAAGGGTTTTCCATCAAGGACATTTGAAACCGAGCCTTAAATCAACTTGAGACAGGAACAAGAGTCGCCTCCCAGCCGCTGGCCACAGTGAGTGGATCATCTGTGTCTTGTACCTTGCCATCTAGGGTACGTTAAGAATCCAGCTTTCAGCTTGGGTGCAGTGCTCCCAAACTTAGTGTGATTGCCAAGTCTTGTGCCTCCCACCCCCCAACCAGGGTTTCATTTCTTAGCCTCCAGTCTTGTAAGATGAATGGGGTAATGGGGGGGAGGGGGAGGGGGAGGGGGAAGTTTTCCTATCATCAGAACAGTATACAACGTATATATGTAATTTTACGTAGAATTTTCACGGTTATAACAAAGTCTTTTTCTATGATAATGATCAGGCGTGGTAGTTTTATATCAGTGTAACTGATATAAAACTACCCTGTAACTTTAGGAATGTAGAAACAGAGGTAACGAAACATTTTGGAGTCAGGTCTAAATCAGGTCAATACAATTAGTATCTGCACGGTTCAATCAATAAATTGGACACGATTGCTGTGGGTTGATTAGAAACACAATTGCGAATTTTTTCTATACCGATTTGCAGATAACATTTTGCCACATTAGTGATTTTATAATCTGCCACTTTTCAGGGCAGCAACTGAAGAGAAACAGCATCGACGCATCAGGGTAGCTGGGCGGGGTGAGCAAGGTGAAGGTGCCAGTTGTAAATGTACCGGCGGCCTCTTTAATATTTAATTTCACAACGGTAGCGATCGCCAGCATGCATTATGTAGATCCATGTATGTATATGATATAGAGTTGCCACCTTTTTCCCGGTCCAATATGGGAATTTGGCAAATCCGCTGACTCCACCATTTAAATGTGGCAAATCATATTTCAAATCTGTGAAAACCAATTACAGGATGTTGGGCGAACAGGAGATTCATTATCTCCCAATGATAGCTTGATGACGACAGAAATTACAATTCCATAACTACAACCGATCAGCATTTTAAAAACTGGACTTTTGTCAGTTTACATTTTAGAAATTTTCCAAACACCCAACTCCAAAACTGGATTGACGGCAACCCTGATTTCATAAAGTATGAACATGTACTCAGAAAATAAACCCAACAGTCATTCCAAATTCATAATTGGCATGGGTCAGATGCCAATAGGGTATGCACCAATCCCAACTATCCCTCTCATTATCCTGACAATGTAACCCCAGCACAATTTATGCAGAGTTTCTTCTACTGTACTGTGCCATTTCTGTTACCCACACACTGTTCTTGTGGCCTCTTGGGGAGTTGGTTGAATTGCTGTAGTTCTAATTAGTGTTTAACTAACTCAAAGGCACTTTTGTTCTCTTAGCTTCTCTACTCTGAACTGAATATGCTTCAGTGTTGGCTTCACTTTGGATCTTTAATAGTTGTCAGAGTGGAGACCAAAACCCTGCAAGTCCAGATGATGATTCAAATGCAGATCACAAAGGCGAAATCAAAGCCACCCAGTCCCACAAATATCATGTATTGGTATCTGTGGCAGATGTAGGGATTACCCAGACTAATGGCAAGCTTATATTGCACAGAGCTGCTTCAAATGCAGAGCCTCCCAGTAGTGTGGAATCTGTCCTGTTCACATTGTCGGGTAGATTTCAGAGCACCAGCGGCAGTACAAAATTCCACGTGTGCGTTTGTTGAAAGTTGCAGTCGTGACTCTAATTTTCTGGTCGCAGACCTTTTCTGCTGTCAGGAGATGGATCTGTACAACAACACGAAAACCACACTTCTGCCCTCAATGGGTAGACTAAGCACTCAGCCCACCCATGGCCAAAAAAAATGTGCGAAATGCAGAGTCCAGCAGCACTACTGACACCCATTTAGGCATGCTGCCAATGGCACAGTGCCTTGAGTGTTTAAAAATGACCTCTTGAGGTGGTAATCAGTGTCGCAGTGGCACTAGTACCACATCATTTATATTACAATGCTGTTGCCAAAGTCAGCACAGTCCCTAGTGTCAGTACTGTGGTAAAATGTAGCTTTATATTAACATTAGATCAGCAGAACAGGCCCATTACTAAGTTACTTGGTCTTTATTATTTATGATATAACAATCAATTGAGCTGTTTGGGTATTTTAAGAATTGTAAATAATTGGCTGCATATTGTATGTTCAATATGCAGCCAATTATTTACTTTCTCCACAAAAATTTAGTATATCTAAATAGTTCAGTTCTTTAAATGTTAAAGTTAGTAAACAGATTATTTTTTTTAAAATGGAAATGCTTGTAAAACTGAATATATGGATGGACTCACAGACACCAAATGTTGCCTGATATGTGCTCAACAATTCTATGTGAAATATTGATCCTGCTGTATCTGATGTAAAGCTGTAGGTGGAGCTGAAATTACTTTTTAATGGGCACATATTACAATCATCACACATTTAGTCTTGCCAATATAGAAGTTGACAGGATAGAGGGTTGGGAATTGAAGGACATCGTTGATTTAGAAAAAAGTATTTATTGTAACATCAAAGGAAGGGTGCAATAAGAAACCTAGTATGTTCTATATAGTAACTAAGGGGGAAAAAACCTCAAAGCTCTGGACCAGCATCAATACAAAGCAATTCCTCCTTGTCAGTTAAAGTTTGAGGAGGATGTTGGTGGTGAATGGGAACATGCACTCTTAGGTAATGTCAGCAGTATAGAATGCTAACTCCATTACAAAGACAACACTGTGTTCTGAGTAACAGGCCTTGCATTCAGCAAAACCAAACAAAAGGGATGTGAAGCAAAAGGGGGCAAAGAAACTGCTGCAGATGAGCTCACTGGTGATGTCAATGAACAGTTTCAAGGCAGGAATCTTGAGTTGATACAGGACCATGATTAAATAAAAACTTACGGCTATAATGAATAACGTAGCAGGTTTTCTGCTGAGTAGAGGACAGAAAACTAATTAAAAACTGGGCAAGAGAATAGCGCTTTAATTTATTTCATGTTCCCATTCCACCACAACATCTGCTGGATCATTCACTTTAACCTTTAATACATAGTTCGGGAGAAGACCCCTTAAGGATTTTTAAAGTCAGTTGTGCTGGAGGAAACAAGCATTCTAGTCACTTCCAGTGTGTATTTCTTTTACATTAGCTGTCACAGTGGAGGGAATTAAACAAGCCAACCTCACATGTTTTTTTTAAGTATTAAAGTAGGTGGCCAACCAAATGGAGATAGCTTCTCCGATGGTTCAATGAGTGAACAGTCTGTGGAGTATTACTGAGCCATAGAAACGAGGAACCAGGTCAAAACCCTGATCTGTACTGAGTTAACTGATCTCTAAGAAGTAGCAGTGGAAGTGCTATAATTGGATTTAGTGTCCCAGGCTGCAGAGGGGAGAAAAAAGAACAGCCAGGGTTCTCATCTCTACTGGAAAGTGTGTGAATGAGCGTGTGTCTTCAGGATTGAGTTCAAAAGATCAAAAAGGATGTCAAAACTCACAATAAGGATCATGCTCAAAGACTTGATTGAGGTAATGGAGAGTGATCTGTCCTTGTAGAATTGTACCTCATCAAGAGTCACAGGGGGAAAAATTGGATAGGGGCCATTTTTGGGTGTAGGTAGTGTGATGTGCTATTACCCCATGCCCAATGGTCCCTGCGCAGGCAGGACTCAAGTTTCGGCCCACCCGAGGACTTACCTGCAATCAGCGTTCCATTCCAGGCCTTGCACGTGGAATCAATGCAATTTGCATTTTCCACCACCAGGGGAGTTCAATCTCTTAAAGAGAGGATGTTTCTTAGAAATCTCTTAAAGGTAGCTGGTACCTGTTATTTGCTGAAAATAACAGTCTACTCTCTGCACGGAGTCTGAACAGAGATCAGACATCGCACACATAAAACACAGATGCAGGTCCCATCCCTATGTTTACACACTGATGAGTTTTGTTAAAACATTGAATAAAGGTTGCGCACTACTAAATCCCACATCCTCCAATCTGCACGCCAGACCTCACCAATCTGCCGATCTGAGTTGGTACCAGGCTTGTGAGAGTGCATGCACCAAGGTTCTTTGCTGATGCACTAGAGACCTTAGTGCAAGAGGTGGACAGAAGGAGGGACATCCTATATCTGCAGGGGGTGGGGGGGGGTGCAAGAGGCCCTCCAGACATATACCCAAAAGGCAGTGGGAGGCAGCAGGGGACAAAGATAATGCCAGGCGCACAGCATCATGAACATGGATGCAGTGCAGGAAGAAGTTCAAAGCTTTGACATGAGTGGTCAAGGTGAGTGAGGTCAACTGTCAAGCCACCCACCCACAACTCACAGGCCACACACACTAGCAGCTATTCAACCATGACAGGCATATCATCCAGACACCCCCCCCCCATTTTCTTGCAGGAGAAGGTGGCGCATGTCAGGAGGCAGCAAGTGGCATTTAGCCCCTCGAGCCTGTTCCGCCATTCAATGAGATCATGGTGGACCTGTGACCTAACTCCATATATCCGCCTTAGCCCCATATCCCCTAATACCCTTGGTTCCCAGAAATCTATCAATCTCAGATTTAACATTCACAAGTGAGCTAGCATCAACTGCTGTCTGCAGAAGAGCATTCCAAATGTCTCCCACCCTTTGCGTGTAGAAGCATTTCCTAACTTCACTCCTGCACGTCCTGGCTCTAAATGTTAGGCCATGTCCCTGCTTCCTAGTATTGAAGTCTAGGAGACCTCAAAAAAGAGTTACAAATGTCTCGGCAGCCAGAAGCAATAATCCAGCCACTAACCTGTAAATCCTGCATGGTCCCTTTAAATAGCTCTGGTGGAGGGGTCCTCCAGGCACTCTAAGACACGTTCAGATGGTCAGGGTTAAGACTGTGCATTGAGTTGATCGTTAAGTACCAAAATGGTGTCTATCACTTTAAATCAGTGGCACACTGATTGAAGCCATTTTCTCCCAACTTTGCATGATTCCAGCATTCGTTATCTGCGCCTGCGCTAACTCCATACCAAGATGGTGTCTGGCGCACATCTCGCTAGAAACATGCATGCGAATTCAAGACGCCATCATGGATGTCGGAGAGGCTGTATAGCGCTGAAACAACGGGTGCTACATGGCCCAATTTAACGCCCACAGTCTTTAAGAGAGGAGGGGAGAAAACTGGGAGTGATAATGGCACCAGAAATGTGTTATTTTGCAGTAAATGTGTGGTCCAAGGTCCATTGTACATGATGTCACTGTAACAGACTTCATGGGGCATTTTTTCATCTACTGATGTAAGTCAGATCTAAATGGTTAAGAATTGGTGATAATCCTGCCGGAATGGTAAATGCTAATAGAACTCAAATTTCCTGAGTCAGCCTATTTGCACAATTGTTAACATATCCAGGTGCAAATTTTGGGATGGTTGTCGGGAGCACGCTGATAGCTACTGGAGAAAATTGTGTGTAAGTGAAATTTAAAGTTACAGACAATTAAAAGGAATCACAAGAGGGTGACAATTTCAGAAAGGGTGAAAAGATATCTCAACCAATTAGTAGCTTTTGTCAAGGCTGAAGGAACAGAGGATTAAGAAGTAACAGACAAGGTGAAGGAAAAGCAAACCTCGTGTGCCAGCATTGAGTGTGTAGGCAAGTAATGGAGCAGCCCAGGACCCGACCCTGTATTTGATGGCTGTTAAATGGAAGGGAATGCTGCTTAACATGGTTTATGAATGGGTTGCCATCTGTCCCACTGCATGGCATCATCACTATAAGTCCGCATTGCAGCCTTTCTGGAAGGAGGTGGCAGCAGGCCTGACTGGTGGTAGCAGCTGACTGGTATTATCACTGACCGTTGCAGCTCTATGGTGCATTTTAGCAGCAGAAATCTTTAAGACACTCCTTAAAACCCACATCTTTGCCCAAGCTTTTGGTCACCTTTCTGATATCTTTGGCTTGGTGTCCATTTATTTCCCCTTACACTTCTGTGAAGCGCCTCAGGACGCTTTTCTACATTAAAGGTGCTGTATAAATGCAAGTTATTATAGTTCTGCATACTGCTCAATGCCCGGAACCCTGGATGCCCATTTATATGTGTGGTAACTACATCACTTGTGCATCATTACCTACCATATGATTTGCAAGCTCTCGCCAGTTTCAGGCAAGAATTTCCCAATGCCTATTCATCCACCAGAAATACACATCATGTGCAAAATGAGTGGAAACTGTAAATCGGTCTTCGCCCCTTTTGCCATGCCATTACGCCCCATGAACCGGTGAGCACAGGGTGATAACAACAGGCAGATCAGCCCCTATGTCTGTTGAGTATTACTGAACAACAGTTTGAAAAGAAAATCATTTTCATCATGATTGATCAAGTAGATGGAGCTCAATCTCACATAAAGGGCTGGAGCTTGCTGGAAAAATAACGGCATGTTAATGATGCACGCCGTTATTGATGTGCAAATCAGCCAGCAAGTTCAGGGGCTTAAGAGCGAGCCTTGAGTTGCAAATTTCCAGAACTTGCTGATTGATTTACATCACTCTGCCGTTTGCTTTGCACAAACTGCATCTCACCCTTAGCCTCCCCGTTATTTTTAAGAACTTGCTGGATTTGTACACTAGTTGCCCATTAAAGGCGCCGCAGAAAGTTAAGTCTGGTAATTAATAGCGTAAGTACTCTTTTAATGATATGATCATTGTTAATTCCAATCAACCTCTCTGGCCCAGAAAGGGAACAATTTAAAGTGTTCAATCTCATTCCTGCATGTAATAAATTGTTGTTGAAGATTTAAAAAAATGTTAATTTTAAATTTTAAAATGTTTTTCCTACTTTTCCTTTCTGACCCTTTTTTTCTGTCTCTCTTAATCCAATCTTTCTTTGATGTGGAGATGCCGGTGATGGACTGGGGTGGACAAATGTAAGGAATCTTACAACACCAGGTTATAGTCCAACAATTTTATTTTTAAAAAATTTATTTTTAATTTTATTTTTTTAAATAAAATTGTTGGACTATAACCTGGTGTTGTAAGATTCCTTACAATCTTTCTTTCCCTCTCTTTATTTCTCTTTCTGTACCTAATTTGACTCTCACTCACCCAGTCTAATTCACCCTCCTTCTCCGTCTTTCCTGTTTCTTTCTCAATCTTAAATCTCATTGGTTGAGGAGATAGACTGTTGGTCCCAACGTTCACTGAGGTCCCAGATGCCCTTGTTGCCCTCGCCATGCCATTATAAGCTCACATTTCCAGCAAAAAAAATTCGAGCTGAAGGGTGCAGAAAAAAGTTTAACTAACGGCGTACACCATGAGATGCCCTGCTCCAGCAAGATCCAGCCCAATATATTGTTCATGATTTGAGCATAATATACCAGGAGCAATTTCAAAAAAATCATACGAGTTGCAATTTTTCCAGCTGTTCTTTTTTACTGCATAGATACTAATGAAATATGTCATATTATTATTGAAAAATGAGCGCCGTGAGGCAAAGTGGAAAATGCAATGACCAGCAGTTCGAAAAATAAAATCAGAAATTGAATCAGAATCACAGTGATGGAATTGTGCTCGACCTTTCAGCTTTAACTCAAATGCAATTGTTTTTTTCTGTGAAACAATTGCACTGCATCCCGTCTATGAGCTCCACCCACTCAGAGATAGTGCAGTACTCTCAAGGATGATTAACTGAAGCACCATGACTAGGGTGAATCTCTATATATACCTTGTAACGCCTCTATTTACTGGTAGATACAGGAAGCGACTACTTTTGGATTGCAATTCTAACTGTATGGGAGCAATATTTTGAGTTTGTGTTGCTAGCAGGGAGCGTCGCACGTATCAGGTTTTTTTTGATCTCCAGGCTGACTACGTTACCTAGATATTGGGCAGGTAAAGATACATTCCGGTTCAAAGGAAATGTGGGCTTACTTATAGGAGCAGTGTTTGGTACTAAATCCGAGGAAAATATCCAAGGTAAAAAGTCCCAAAAATGTAAGACTGCCATCATCAGAGATAAGTAAGGATTGGTTTGATTTCAGGTGTTAATAATAACACTAAAGTGGTGAACAATTGCCTGGAAAACACGTTGAATTTCACATGGAAGAACATTAGCACTAATAAACCTGCAAAATTTGATTCTAAGAATCAAAAGCAGAAAACGTTCTTGTGTGGCAGAGCATTTCAATTTTCTGAACACAAATAGCTGCTTGGAGATTTGACCCTTGGTGTTAGAATGCTACATAGGAAGCTCAAAACTCGTTAATTTGATTCACATAGAGACAGTTTATAGGGTAAAGTGACTGCAACTCAGATTCCATTATTCCAAGTTGTTCATGTTAGTTGTGCAGGATAGGAGAATATGCTCAGCAGTCAATCAATTGGTGATAATGATTTTCTTTTAATGATGTTGTTCAATAGTACTTAATGAATATGGAACTCAAGGTGAAAACATTTGAAATGGTGGCCCATTTGGCACTAAATTATACTCCATTAAATGGTTATTATTACAGAATAAACAAAATTAACATAGAGGCTATTTTAGTAGCCACTGCCTGTTCCCTGTACTGTTTCTCACTCAGCACTTTGTAGTGGGAAAATGAAAACTATGCCACTTATACGTGGGGCTGATTATTATAATCACACTTACATCCTGCAATGTTTGCAGCAAAAATGGACATCAACCAAAAATAGTAATTTGACAATGTAAAGAAACTGGTAGTTTAACTGTGCTAAGAGTGGGAAGAACTGATTCATAATTTACAACAAAGCCCTCCCAAATGGCTCAGCTGATAACTGTACTGCTTGGTTTGAAACTGAGCTAAAGAGTTACATTTTCTGGCAGTGCTTGGCATGCAGCAGGCATTACATCTGAAAATTATAGGTGTGTTTTCTGTGACTTTCTATCCATTAAGTTAATTGTTCGCTGTATATGAGGCCCAACCAGTGGCATGAGGTCTTGGAAATGTTTTCCCAGGTTCAATCGCTGCAATGTGCTGAGTTACCTAATCTAAGCGAAGATGTACTGGGCTAGTATGGGGCAAACATCAGCCATGGTTCCTGATCACTGTCCAGTGACACCTGCTAGAAGGTGCATATGTGTAGTCATTAGAATCATAGAAATGTTACAGCATGGAAGGAGGACATTCGGCCCATCGAGTCCACACCGGCTCTATGCAAGAACAATCCAGCAAGTCCTCACCCTATCCCCTTAGCCCTGCAATTTTTTTCCTTTCAAGTACTTATCCAGTTCCTTTTTGAAGGCCAAGATTGAATCTGCCTCCACCACCCCCTCGGGCAATACATTCCAGATCCTAACCACTCGCTGTGTAAAAAAGTTTTTCCTCATGTCACCTTTGGTTCTTTTGCCAATCACCTTAAACCTATGTCCTCTGATTCTTGATGAAGAAATGGTCAAAATTGGCAGTGATAACATCAACAACAACAACAGCTTGCATTATATAGTGCCTTTAACCTAGTAAAACGTCCCAAGGCACTTCACAGGAGCGACAATCAAACAAAATCTGATGCCGAGCTACATAAGGAGATATTAGGACAGGTGACCAAATGCTTGGTCAAAGAGGTAGATTTTAAGGAGCTTCTTAAAGGAGGAGAGAGAGGTAGAGAGGCGGAGAGGTTTAGGGAAGGAGTTCCAGAGCTTAAGGCCTAGGTAGCTGAAGGCACGGCCGCCAATGGTGGAGCAATTAAAATCGGGGATGTGTAAGAGGCAAGAACTGATGGAGCGCAGAGATCTCGGTTGTAGGGCTGGAGGAGGTTACAGAGGTAGGGGCCATGGAGGGATTTGAAAACAAGGATCAGAATTTTAAAATCGAGGCATTTCTGGACCAGGAGCCAATGTAGGTCAGTGAGCACAGGGGTGATGGGTGAACGGGGCTTGGTGCATGTTAGGATACGGGCAGCAGAGTTTTGGATGAGCTCAAGTTCATGGAGGGTGAAAGATGTGAGGCCGGCCAGGAGAGCATTGGAATAGTCAAGTCTAGAGGTAACAAAGGCATGGATGAGGGTTTCAGCAGCAGATGAGCTGAGGCAGGGATGGATACGGGCAATGTTATGGACCCCAAGGTTGAATCATCCAACCACAATCACTGTCTAGATTCACACATGAAGAATGGGCAAAGTGGCAGTGGGTGACCAGTGGCTGAGAAACCATATCCCAGCAGTGCCTTCAGAAGAGGAGAGAGAATTGGAAGAGGAAGAAAAAAGGAACCCCATAAATTACTTCATGTACTGTGAAATCCAGATTATAAATGATTATTGTTCTTAAATCACAACCATATTTTCATGTTGCTGTTCTGACTTCTTAAATATACCCACACACAACACCTCAGAATATAAGTTGCTCCTTGATTTTTCAAGGGCACAAAAACATACGAAAATGCAACTGATACACAGGGCTTTACTCTAGATAGATTGGCATGGAGACAACAATGAAATATTATCTTCATTTGATAAGATGGAATGAATGGAAATGCAAAACCTGCTTACTTGCCAGCTGGGCTGTCCAAGAACAATTAATTTGCCCCTAATCTGAATGCATTCAAAATAAAGAACTTGGATCTCCAGGTGATTTGATGCCAAAAATGTGAAATGTTGGATGAGTGATGCATTTTTAATCTTTTTTTCAAAAATCTGTGTTTGACAATGTCAAGGGGAGTGAGATTCCCAATGAAGGGAAAAGTAAGTCATGTTTTTGTAGGAGAACGCTCAACACAGCCTTTGAAAAATATTCTGAAGATAAGTGCCACAAGATTTAATTTGTTATCCGTGCAAATAAAACACAGCTTCGCACAGAAACTGATGGATTGGGAATTGCCTTAACTGTCAAAGCCCTGCAGAGAAAGCAGCTGCTGCCTAGAATCAATGAAGAGAACATGAATGACAATATAGGCTCTCTGAAGTCTTTCTGATTAAAGGAGGCACTTCCAATGGCTGAAAGAGCTTCAGGCAGCATTAACAATATTCCCCACTGAAACATAAAAGGCTCAAGGATCCTGTTAAGAGGCGGCTTTTGCATTGGCACTTATTTAGTTCAGATTGCAGGAGAAAGGCGTCTGTGTGTTGGTTCCCTGTATTCATCTTGCTAAAACTGCCTCCCTTATCCTGGTGGTAAAATCATAGACTCACAGCAAGCCTGAATTGGGTCTGGTCCTGGAGTACAGGAGTGCGGGCGTGTTGCTGTCTCCTAGCAGGGGAGGGCGAACTTGGGCTCAAGGCTGTAGGAAGGAAACATCAGACAAGTGGAACGTGGGAAGCTTATGGGTAAGTTTGTGTTTTTCTTTTGTGAATTATTGAATTTTTTTGTGTCACTTTTTTTATTTATGGGAGTTATATTGTAATCTTCACGGTCTCCCATTCCTGTTGTTCTCCTGGGTAATCGCCCCAATTTCACACCCTCAAATCCAAGGGCAACAAACTTGAGTATACCTGGTTCAGAATTGGCATTCCCATCTATCACCAGCTCTTTCAACCCCACTTCCTTCAGTATCCACCCATAGAAAAACTCTCCCCTAAGAGTTACAACTGCACTTTGAAACTCCCAACTGCCCTCTATTGCCACAATTTCGGGGAAGTCCAAAACTAGGGGCCATAAATATAAGATAGTCACTAATATATCCAACAGGGAATTCAAGAGAAACTTCTTTACCCAGAGAGTGATTAGAATGTGGAACTTGCTACCACATGGAGTAGTTGAGGCGGATAAAATAGATGCCTTCAAGGAGAAGCTAGATAAGTACATGAGGGAGAAAGGAATAGAAGGATATGCAGATAGGGTTAGATGAAGTAGGGTGCGAGGAGGCTCATGTGGAGCATAAACCTCGGCACAGATCAGTTGGGCCAAATGGCCTGTTTCTGCGCTGAAAATTCTATGAAACACTTTGTAATAGCTCTGTAGCTGTAGATTCGCTCAACCACTCCTTCACCTTTACTTTTGATGCCCTCAGCCCGAGCAACAGCTTCATTGTCACTCATCCATCATTTCCCCTGGTATGGCCCCCATCTTCTCTCCCTCAAGTCTGAAGGGTGCAAGCGTAAGTGTACCTGGTGCACGCAAAATGAAAGTATTTGTTGTTTTTATTGTTGCACAACTGGTTTAGTTATCCATCACCAGCTCCAGCTTGACCACATCAAGCTGTACAGGGCCTTGTTCTCCTCTGCCAAAACCACCCACTACTTAGAATCATCCTGGAGGACCAAAGGTATACCTCAGGTTCCTTTTCTCTACTAACAATCACCCCCTTAAACCTCTGTCCCCTCCACCCTCACCTCTAACAATGAGTGCAATGAGCGCATGGATTTCTTTGTCACTAGGTTAGAGACCATCTATTCAGCTCCCCCATCTGTTTTGCCCTTCCCCTTGACCCTAAGCCAATCCCCCCAGTTCCACTTCCACTCTGGCCCTGAAACCATATTTCTTTCTAGTTTCACCCCTTTCTCCCTACTGTCCTCTCCAAGCACATCTTGTGCATGAGACCTACCTCCTATTCCCTCAACCACATTCCTAGTAAACTCCTGATCATCCAATTTCTTTGAACATAGGGGCCATCACAGCCTAGCTCGATCCTATTCTCACCCAATGGCCTCACAATCGCCTACTTTGTGCACTAAACTATAAGGACATTCCCCAAAAAGGTTATACACAAAAATAAAATTAAATCATCAATAGTAAATACAAGAGCTAACAGATATCTCAGACATTGTAGGAGCAAGAGAAAACAAAGGCAATAATTTCACACATCAGAATGGATTGCATGGCAGTTGTGGGGGGGTGGTGAGGCTGTAGTGTAGCACCTAAATAGAATATGATTGAAAGGCAAACTTGTTGAAGGAAGGAATGGAGATGAGACTCCAACAGGGAAAGGGCATTGTTTGTATCTGCGTAACTAGAGGATAGAGAATCAAAGGTCATCTTTGTTATACATGTGAAGCTAGGATTGGTGCTGTCTGCCACCAACTTGTGAATGAGAGGATAAGGACTCCAAGCTCTTGTCAGTCCTAAGGGATAGTGTGCCACCTGGTTTTGATCCCATCAGCTGCTTCATTACAGGCATCCAGTCAGAAATGATGCTCATTTGAAGGCTCAGCATTCGTTTGATTTGAATAACTTTATTTTGATTTCTAAAAACACTACTTCACAATAATGTAAGGAACTTTATTCCTCTTTATTTTCTGAAAATTAGATTCCTTGCACACTACATTATCAGGTCATAATACGCATGTTATATTCTTGTAATTTTAAACCTCTAACATCAAACATCTATTGTAATGTTGCCTCTTTGACGTTAGATACCATTAATTCTTAGTTATCTGTAGATCCACCTCTGTAGTCTGTTTGTCTTGATATGACACTGGCCATTTTCACAAATGAAAATGGGGATGGGGAAGAAATATATACATGCACTAATAAAGTAACATATAATCAGGAAATTTGTTTGGCTAGACACTCTGTGTACAGACTATATATATGTATCTATATATTATTAAAAGTCTTTTGCATGCACGTGTTTCCTGTCCAACTTCCTGTTGTCGTGATTTTTGGCTTTTATGTCAAAATTTATAATTGAAAGTGCTTATGTAAACATTTATAATGGAAATTTCCAATGTGAACATTTATCCGTCACAATGTAGTTGCAGACCTTCCAGCACTGGTGATGCTGTGGCACCTCACCATTTGCATCTACCAGCTCCCCCACAATTTGGCCTTCTCCGGCTTTGTTCGTTAGCCTGATTGTTTTGGTCATTTCTCTGATGCTAGCACATAAGTGATCAGATTTGCCCTTTAATTTGCAGTTGTAAGGCTTTCTGTAAAGAACCATGGTAAAAGTGTAACTTCATTTCATTTTTAAATCCCCATTTAAAAAAAAGTTTTGTTTCTCTCTTTCCCCCAATTCTTCCATCACTTAGTTCCCCATGTGAGGATAAAATATGGCCCACATTGACTAACTTTAAAATGTTCTTTCTTGCCCTTCCCCTCCCCCTCAACAGCTGATCTTAGGCGGAGGTAATCACTTGGTTTCTTGAATATCGACATTATTAAAGCTGTGCTGTTTGTGTACATTTTCAAAACTTTACATTTCTTTAAATTATATCCTTTCAATGTGCTTTTGACACTTAAATTACTAACATTAACAATGCTCCCACTTTCTTTGTGCAGTATTGAAAATGGTGTAGGTATACATCTTTAAGGTAAGGGTATTAAGCGATATGGAACCATGGCGGGTAAATGGAGTTAAGGTATAGAACAGCCATGATCTAATTGAATAGCGGAATAGGCTCGAAGGGCTGAATGGCCTACTCCTGTTCTGATATTTAACATTTATACATCTGTGGAAGGGCAGACACAATAGTGCTGTGAATGCTTGAATGGGGAAGGCTACAAGAGATAAATTATGATAGTGATGTGATAAAATTAAAGCAGAGAAAATGGGGCACCTGTAATGAATTCATATTAATTTGTGTAAAGGGAGTTTTACACTGTGCAGGACATTTTTGATTTTATTATATTAAGGAATGTACATACAGAAATGAATCAGAGTGAAACTGATTAAATTAGTTCTAAAAAAAGAATAGAATTACTGTCAAGCTTCTGTTATGTAGCTGATTCCTTCCTCTTTGAGATAAAAATGTTGAGGATAGTAGGAAATGACCTAGATGTGTAACTAACCAAATGCAGGTATCTGTTAATGGATGGAAATTATTCATTTTACAAACACCATCAATAAAAAGACAAATGGGGAGTACAGGCTGGAACATTGGGTTTCTAACCAGAAGACCCATGTTCAAATCTCCTTATCAACGGATATTTATACTGGTGATTCTCCTAGGAGGTGAGTCTGACAATTTTAGTCAATTTGTCCAGGGAAGGGAAAATTGGCTGGAGGAAAATCAGTTCCTGCATTTTCCAAGGAGCAACACAAATGATGTTTCTGGAGATGTCCGTGGACTACTAGACCCTCCCAACAATAGAGAATATAACTTTCAAAAGGGAATTTGATAAATACTTGAAGGGAAAACATTTACAGGGCTATGGGGGAAGATCAGAGGAATGGGACTACTTGGTCAGCTCTTTCACAGAGCCAGCTCAGGCACGATGGGCCGAATGACCTCCTCCTGTGCTGTACCTGGTATGGTATTCAAATTAGGGAAGAAAATTAGAAAAAATTATTAGAAAAGGGAGATGCCAATGTAATTTTTTTTGATTAGCTTTTCACTATAGGAAAAATGACGAAGGACAACTCTCAAAAAGAGCAATCTGGGCTCTGTATTTAAGTTTTTATCGAGCATGGGGAGTTCATAGGGGCCTGAATATTATAATTGTTGGGAATACTGGAGCATCCTATCACAGTCTGTGGTATATGACAATGAAGGAAATAAGCAGCAGGCAATATAGTTCTACACTAGAAGAGATACAGTAGTTCAGTAAAAGGATGGGCTCAGCAGCCCAGATCTATAGAACGTTAATTAGTTTCAGTAGGTTTGCTCATCACCATTCTTTAAGATGTAATGAACCTGAAAACCCAGCACTGATGTAGGCAAATGAGCAGAAAAAATAATTTCAATGTATAAAATTAGAATTTTAAAATGGCATATTTTTCAATTGTTTAAGACTTATTCAAAATCTAATTTTTTTTTTTAGAAAATGTAATGCATACATCTATTAGGATATAAGCATGTGTGTAAATATTTACAAGCATTAGTTAAAAATATCTTTATCAGACAGGATTGTAACCAGGATTTTAAGGGCCTGCCTGTAGACATTTTGTTTGAGCTGCCAATTTCAATTCACAGTATTGAGTTAAAAACTTCCAAACATATCTAACCCATTTTCTTGAATTGTTCAGATTGATGACCAACTATTAGCTATTTTTTTCTGGAGGGTGGGGGCGAATGAGAGAAACCAATATTTTTGTACTCCCCTATTATAGAAATTAGACTAAACCACCAACTTTTACAACCATAGTCCTACAACCATACTTTGAAAAGGATATGCCATGTTCAATAGTGGGATCAATATCTCCACTAATGAGGTTGACCGATCTAGTTGTTCTCGTAAGTACTAAACTGCCCCTCTTCCTCCTCCATATGTACCATTCTACAGCCAAGAAGGCCAGGAAACAACCGTAAACTTTTCCGATATGCTCATCCCCATTTCAAAATGGGAGTGGGGGTGAGGGGAGGGCCACTAAATGGATTGTGGAAATAAATTTGACTCTTCCATTCCTCTCTGAGGAGAATCTTCTGCTCACTGCTTCCTAAAATAACAGTACTGAAGCCCAGAATTCACTAGTGTGTATGTGTATGGGACACGGAATAAAATGACAAGCTCTAGATGGCTGAAGACCCGGCAGCCATTGGTGGGGCAAAGCAAGTGGGGGATGCACAAGAGGCCAGAATTGGAGGAAAGCGGAGTTCTCGGGGGTTGTAGGGCTGGAGGAGGTTACAGAGATAGGGATAGGCGAGGCCATGGAGGGATTTGATCATGAGGATGAGAATTTTAAAATCGAGGCATTGGTGGACCGGGAGCCAATGTAGGTCAGCCAGCACAGGATCTACAAGAGCAATTCAGGGTAACTAGTACACTAAGTTTCCCATCTCGTTGCAGGGTGGGCGGGTTACTTTGCCTCTCTCACTTCTCAACAATCCAATTAACCCAACAACTTGTTGGGTGTTACATGAGAGAAACAAAAAATTTGAATAGTTTTTGTAAACTTTATTTAATTTAAGGGAGCACAGGGTAAATACATATCAAAGGTACCAGGTGATTTCCAAGGGACTTTATGGTGAAGTGGAAATTAATTTCCACTGTTAGGTTTTTAGCCAAGTGTTACTAAAATAAAATGCTGAACAGATGCTCATAATATAGTGTACTCTTTTGGAGTGCTAATGATGCGAATAAAAATCGTATGCTACACAAACATCCATTTAATAATCCTGATTGTAGATACATGAATGATGAATGCTAAAGCACTAAGCCACTATAAAGCTTTCTAATATAGTGAGCTTAAGAGGGTACAGTGGTTTTAGTCTTCCATTGCTACAGAAATAGCAATGTAACAATTCCCCCGTAATGCGAGGAATTACTCAATGCTTGCTACGGATTTCATACCCCTCCGTTCTTTACAACTTCTGTTCCATAGCTAATCCCACTTTGCTCTCCAAGAATCTTGATCAGGTTCTCGCCACCTAACTACATGCTCACCTCTCCCAAATGTTTCCTTTGAATCCCTACAATTTGGTTTCTGCCCTGCCCACAGCATTAAGATCACCTTAGTCAAAGTTACTAATCATATTCTCTGTGACTACAACCATGGCACATTATCCCTTTTTCTCTTTGTTGACTCCTTTGTGGCATTCAATATAGTTGATCACTTCATCTTCCTCTACCGTCTCTCTGCTGTGGTCCAGCTTCAGGGGACCACCCACACTTGGTTACATACTTGTTTGAACCAACACTTCTCCAGAAATGGTATCTCCTGTCACCCCTGCATGGTCATCTTCGCAGTACCAAAAAGTTCCATCCTTGTTTCCCTCCTTCTTCTCGTTTACAGTTTGCCAATGGAGATGTTATCTACAGACATGAAGTCAGTTTCCATATGCATCCTGACGACACTCAACTCTCTCCACCTCCCTCAATTCTACAACCACAAGGGATGGAACAGAGTAGGTAGTAGCAGACTTTTTCAGTGGTTGAGGGGTCTGGAACAAGGGGATATGGATTATAAGATTAAATGCAAAAGATTTAGGACAGAGTAGGACAAACTTTTTTTTTTACATAGAGGGTTCTGAGGCTGTGGAGTGCCCTACCAGAGTTAAAGATTGAAGCAGAGACCTTTTCAATGTTTAAGAATAGGTTAGAAGGGGCGCTGAAGGAAAGGGGAATGAAGAGATATGGGAACGAAGCAGGCATTTGAAATTAAGACTACTGCTCATATGGAGGATAAACACCAACACGGACTGATTGGGCCAATGGCCTGTTCCTGTGTTGTAATTTCTATGTGATTCTAAGATGCTTGTTGTCGATACCTCTGACCACTGTTTTTGGGACCCACAAAAAATTGGGTCTTGGGTCCCCCTGTCAACATGGAATTCATCTCCTGTAAATAGTGTGGTGTTGGCAATGGGTGTACTTAGCACATAATCCAGATCAACCCTCTGTCAAATCTCATAACCTTACGAGTCCCTGAATTAAATTGCACCTGCCATTTCTCTGTCCACTGATTGAGCTTGAATTTGTTCGGTTTGATATTCATCATTTGCCGCTGCTCCTAATTTGGTATTGACTGCAAATTTGAACATTTTGCACGTAATTCCTTCCTCTAAATCATTTATAAAAATTATAAACAACAGCAGCCCCAAAACTGAACCTTGTAGCGCTCCATTGGTAACTGGCTGCCAACCAGATCTGTACCCATCCAGTACTACTCATTGTTGTCTTCCAACCAACCATTTGGCAATCCATTTTAATACATTCCCTTCTATCCCATGGTCCTTGGACCTTGTGTAGTAGCCCATTATGTTGGACAGTGTCAAGTGTATTCCTGAAATTCAGGTAGATAACATCCACTGTCTCCCCTTTCTCTGAGGTCTGTCATCTCCTCAAAGAAATCCAATAAATTAGTCAAGTATGACCTGCAACTCCAAAAACTATGCTGACCGTCTCAGGTTAGCTCATGCCCCTCAAGATGCTTTCTTATATTATCCCTTATAATACTTTGAAACACTTTCCCATTGGTGGAAGCAAGGCTTGCAGGTCTATTATAATGATTTTTGAAGATGAGAGCGGTGTTAGACATGGGGGAAGTATTCAAGTGTTTGGACTAATTTAGGCTTTATGGAGAGTTAAGAATTGAATGCAGTAGTAGGTAAACATGTCCTGCTTGTTGCCAAGAGAACCATCTGCTCTCCAGCTGTTTAATATTAGTGAGAGACATTGCAAACTGTAGGTAGTTTAACATCTTGGTTATTATTGTTAGGATGGATTGACCTATTCCTGCCCTTTTATTAAAGCTATGAGTGGGTTTGCATGTGTTTTCATGAATAGATAGTGACCTGTTCACACCAAAAGTGCAACTGTGTTATTCTACAGGATTGGGCTATCAATTTGCTAAAAACTTGGCCATTAAAGCTGGTTTTCAGCCAATGAAACATTGGTGAGAAGTGTTAGGCTAGATAGATTATAGTATGTTAGTTAAAAAAAAAAGAGTTAAAGTTAAATTTTTTAAAAAGAATGCTGAAAGAATAGAAAAAGAGAGAATAGCATGAAGGATGACAAGACAAGAGCATTAGCATGGTTTACATTTTTGTAATTTTGATGCATTTAAGGGGAAGCTAGATAACTACACGAGGGAGAAAGGAACAGAAGGATATGTTGATATGGTTAGATGAAGTAGGGTGGGAGAAGACGTGTGTGGACCATAAGCATCAGCATTGACCAGTTGGGCCGAATGGCCTGTTTCTGTGCTGTAAATTCTATGTAAAACATTTTATATGAAATTGTGTTTTAAAGATTTGAGTAATTTACGATTAATGTTATGGTAACCCAAAGCTCTATCTGATGTTTTTATGCCCTGTAATATTAAATGTTTATTCCAGCATAACAGAGCATGAATTGAAAACAAAGAAAA
The DNA here is from genome assembly GCF_035084215.1 of Heptranchias perlo. Classification (NCBI taxonomy): domain Eukaryota; kingdom Metazoa; phylum Chordata; class Chondrichthyes; order Hexanchiformes; family Hexanchidae; genus Heptranchias; species Heptranchias perlo. Next base: position 13,751,330 of record NC_090355.1, on the reverse strand, counting down.
CTAGATGACCTAGGGAGACAGGAGTTTCCCTGAGTGTGTTGCCAGTCTTAAGGGGCAAGTGAGTAGAAAGACATGTCCCAAAAGAGCAGCAGATAAATTATAATGCATATCCCATTGTTTCTGTGATTATTCCCAGTACTTTTGTATCAGAGAGGAAGATTCGCTCACTTCCATTACAAAGCCAGCACTTGTTTAAGTGCATCATCTTCACTTTTTAAGGAAGTATACTCTGTGCAGAATGTTTTACATAAGACCGGATCTTGCTGGAGTGGGGCATCTCACGGTGTACACCGTTAGTTAGATTGAGAAGGAAGGTGAATTAGAGTGGGTGAATTAGAGTCAAATCAGTTACAGAAAGAGAAAAAAAGTGAGGGAAAGAAAGATTGGATGACGAGAGAGAAAAAAAGAGACAAAGGAAAAGTAAGAAGCAATTAAAAAAATTGAAATTTGACATTTTAAAAATCTCTAAGAACAATTTACCATCTGAAGGAATGAGACTTTACAGTTTAAATTGTTCAATTTCTAGGCCAGAGAGGTTAATTGGCAGTCAGTAACAATTATCACATTGTTAAAAAGGTACTTAATGTTGTTAATTACCAGACTTAACTTCCTGTGGCGTGTTTAATAGGCAATTAATGTACAAATCCAGCAAGTTCTTAAAATTATCAGGGAAGCTAAGGGCAAGATGTTGTTTGTGCGAAGTAAATGGCGGAGCGGCGTAAATCGACCAGCAAATTCTGGAGATTCGCGACTCACGCCGTATCTCTTAATCCCCTGAACTTACAGGCCGATTTGCACATTAATAACGGCGCGTGTCATTAACACGCCGTTATTTTTTGAGCAAGATCTGGTCCATTATTTTATATTTAAATAGGAGAAGGAAAATAGACAACAAGCAACATACAAGAATATTAGTCATGTGCATTTTATGGTTTCGTCTTTACAAATTGGAGACTGTATGTGCCATGCTTCATTATAAAATGGAGGGAAAGAACAGTACATTCTGGAATCAGCACTGATAAAATCATTACTGGCAAGAACTGTGCTGCAGGCAAACTCTTGGAACTGTGAGGTATCTACTTTTAATATTTCCACACTTCTAAGTATGAACAAAAATTGATGACGTTAGCCCTGATCTTGCTCGAATGGGGCATCTCGCGGCGTGTCTTGTTAGTTAGACATACAATTGCACGTTTAGGTTTTAAAATCTTTTGCTCACAAAGTTGTTGGAAGTGCGAGAGCAACAGGACGTCTGGGACCTTGGTGAACAATGGGACAAACATTGTATCTCCTTAACCAATGAGATTAAAGGATTGAGAAATAAACAGAGGAAGGACTGAGAAGGAGGGTGAATTAGAGTGGGTGAATTCAATGTCAATCAAGTACAGAAACAGAAATAAAGAGAGGGAAAGAAAGATTGGATTAAGAGAGAGAGAAGAAAAAGAGGCAGAAAGGAAAAGTAAGAAAAAAAAATTAAAATTAAAAATTGTGACATTTTTAAAATCTCCTAAAACAATTCATAACCTGAAGGAATGAGACTCCACATTTATAATTGTTTACTTTCTGGCAAGAGAGGTTGACTGGCAGTTATTAACAATTATCACATTGTTAAAAAGGTACTTACGCTATAATTATTAGACTTAACTTTCTGTGGCGAGTTAAATGGGCAATTAATGTGCAAATGCAGCAACTTCATGAAAGTCACGTGGAGGTTAAGCACGAGATGTCGTTTTTACAAAGCTAACGGCGGAGCAATGCAAATCGGCCAGCAACTTGTGCCGATTCGCATTTCAGGGGTATCTCTTCCACTCCACAAGTTGCTGACCAATTTGTGCATTAATAACAGCATGCGTCGTTCAGACGCTGTTATTTTTTTAGCAAAATCCAGCCCACTTTATTTTACCAGTTAGTATAAGTGCTAGCAGCTAGCAGTTTGTGTCACCAAATGCGATTAAATTGAAACTTTTCTTCCTTCACCTTTTTGCATTTTCTGTTCCCCTTTTTTGCCCCTCCCCGCTCCACTACCTCCACACTATGTACACTGTTAGTCTGTACAATTAGAAAACTTCCCAAAAAAAAGGAAATAATTGATTGAGTTATAGTTTATGCTCAAAACTTATGATTCTTGATGTCAAGTCATTAACGTTCCCTTAAAAAAATGATCAATTAGTACATATGGTAAGGAATCTAGTAGCTTAATGCTGGAGGAGGAGTGAAATACCTGACGTTGAACATTGATCTCTAATACATTTCCCTGTGTTGTAGTTTACTGAATAACACTCACAGCAGGACAGTGGTTGTTCCTTTAGTACAGATTCATTTTCTACGAATGCAGTCATTTGCTTTAAAATTCTTTTTTTTTCTCTGTATACAAGTACAACAGTGACTACACTTTGAAAGTACTTCATTGGCTGTAAAGCGCTTTGGGATGTCCTCAGGTTATAAAAAAGCACCATATAAATGCAAATCATTTTTTCTTTAGTAAAAAGGAAAGTTTAACTGGGGAAAGGTGCAGGTTTAAACTTGAAACAATTTTGTTATTGGCCATGCCACAAAGAAGTGGGAGGAAATGCAGTATGTAAATCTCTCAGCATCAGCAATGGAAAAAGTCATTGTGCTTCACTATGTATAAATCCCTTTTTGGGGGAGGACGAAAATTAATATTGTAAGTACTCATTTCTTATTTGTGTTTTCTCAATAATTTATAAAGTTACTTGATGTAATTTTAAACAGGTTTCACAGAGAATTCCTGCATTTCTAGCTGCAATGCCATTTCCCAAATTTTTGCAGCGCACAGACCTGTATCGTAAACATCCACTGTGGTGTTAGTTGCTTCAAATAGTGATTTACTAAATATGAAGACTGCTTTCTTTCTGAAACACAGAGGTAGGACTGTGTTATATCCTGTGATGATGGGTTGCTATAATACATAAGCCACAGGATGTACTTTTAGCACATATTTGTATTTTGTCTCACAGAATGACTCAAATATGTGTCAGATTGTAATTATTATAAAAAAGATAATATGGTATTGTTATTCATTATGGATTTGATATTTACATAATGCATCAAGATATCCCATTATAAGGTTAAAAAACCCTCATCCCACATCTAATCTTGAAATTAGATCTTGCTCACATCTTCTGCACATTAGGCAATAAGTAACATTTCAAAAACCAACAGATGAAACCTGCTCAACCTTAGCTGCTAACTGTTGTGGTTTCTTGACGTGAATGTCAATACTATAGGACATTAGTAGATTTTAACTGATGGTAGTAGTGGAATAATTTGCTGCTTTGACTATAAGTAGATAATAAGTAAATAAACATTTAAAGAAATCAGTTTTTTTAAGCTGGAAACAATCACAATTGTCCCTAGTCATTGTGAAAGTACACAATACATCAAAATGTGGGCACCTCACTGTACTTCCTCTTGCTTAGGAACAAGGATGAATTTTAACGCCTCAATTTCAAAATTCTCATCCTCGGCCTCGCCCCTCCCTATTTCTGTAACCTCTTCCAGCCCTAAAATCCTCTGAGAGCTCTGCGTTCTCTAACTCTGGCCTCTTGTGCATCACCCACATCCTTCACCCCACCATTGGCAGCCGTGACTTCAGCCGTCGAGGCCCTAAGCTCTGGAATTCCCTCCCCACTCCACTTCACTTCTCCATATCTCTCTCCTCCTTTAAGATGCTGCTTAAAAACTACCTCTTTGACCAATCATTTGGTTACCTGTCCTAATGTCACCTTCTTTGGCTTGGTGTCAATTTTTGTCTGATTACCACACCTGTGAAGCACCTTGGGAGATTTTACAACGTTAAAGGCACCATATAAATGCAAGTTGTTGTTGCTGTAGTTGATCTTATTTAGGGCCAGACCAGTTTTAGTTCAATACAATCCTGTAGGTCCTTTTATATTTGAACAAAATTGATTTGCTGCCTGCAATCGAGTCCAATTGCTTGAGCTGCATTTGAACTGAGAGATGCAAGATTTCCTGAATAAGAAAGTATACTGTATTTCTAAATTGTTAGAGGGAAAAGTAGAAGCCACTTTACTGCTCTCCCACCCACCCACCCACACAAGGAATATTTTATTTCTCCCTATTACAATATTTGAATGTTTTTCACACAATCTGCTTTGACTTGGTTTGCTGCCATTTGTTTTCTTTAATAGGTTTCAGAGACTCCAATGCTCCTTGAATTTCCAGTATTATCCCTAATTTTCTCTTATTGTTTCGTAATTTAGAACTAGTTCAGATTTGGAAGAACAGATAACACAGATATACACACAGATTGATCCCAAAAAAGAAATGTAGGTTAACATTTTGGGTGCAACTCTTTGTCAAAGTATCTAAAATATTGAAATATTTTTTCTTTCAGATGCTGTTTACCAGGCTGTCCATTTCCAGCATTTTTTGTTTTTATTTGAAATTTCCAGCATTCATGGTTTTTCTATTTACCTCTGGTTCAGAATTCATTTTGGATATGTATCAGTCTATTGAAGGGTACACACCAAAATGTCATAACCTGTCTTTTCTCTCTACAGATGATGATTGACATGCCTAGTTACCCCAAGGTGAAATCAGCCTTCTTTTTTGAGAAACAATTGTTTTTTTTACAACTGAGTGGCTTGCTGGGCTACTTCAGAGGGCTTTAAGAGTCAATCACGTAGTGTGGGACTGGAGCCGTGAGTAGGCCAGATCAGGAGGGAGTAGCAACTTTCCTTCCCTGAAGGACATTAATGAAGCCTTTGCATTTTTATGACAATTCCACTTGTTTTCATGGTCATTTTTATCTTGGGTCAGGCCACAAATGACCAGATTTATTCAATTCAGTTTCACAACTTGCAATGGTGGGATTTTGAACTAATGATCTCTGATTACTAATCCTGTACCATAACCACCATAATAGTGTACTTGTATGCATTGCAAAAATTAACTATAGTTACAGGTCAGCACCTACGAGCACTGCAGCAAGTTGCTGTGGTGTCAACAGAGCAAGGTTAATAAGTTCCCCTCATCTGTGCATCAGCTGCTCATATTATGATAAGCTGGGGCTGCAAATACTCAGGAGGTGCAATTGTACTTGCTAGCTGACTGGAAATTTTAGCCTTTGTCTCCTTGAGTGTGAACTTTAAGTATGGGATGTGTTTGGGAATAATTTGACAGAATGCTAAAACCCTATTACTCATAACAACATACTGTAAAATCCAACGTGTAAATCATTTGCCTGTTTTATAGTTTTATTTTGTTTAAAACCTTCTAAGTTACACCTTGATACATTTAAAGGGCATTAAAAATGCACATTAAAATACATGCTGAATTTAATGGACATTAAACAGATTCATTAAGATGCAGTTAATACTTTGGATTTCACATGAAATTGGCAGTAGTTGAGTGAAAATCTAATCATCTGCTTGGACCCAATCAAGCAAGCAGAATCAAAACTACTATTAGTATCAAACAAAAATTGTAGGATGTTCCATTCTTTGTGTATCATTCAAAAGCAAAATATTGCGAATGCTGGAAATCTGAAATAAAAACAGAAAATGTTGGAAATACTCAGCAAGTCAGGCAGCATCTGTGGAGAAAGAAACAGAGTTCAGGGGCCTGATTTTACCAGGCCTGCGGGTTTCCGGCGGGTTGGGTTTCGGGAGCGTGGTCAACACGCTCGGAGAAATTAGTGGGTTGCCCGCGCGATCGTAGCAGGCAACACACTAATGGGATCCAATTACCTGCTCCTCCGGGGTCCGCGGCGCTGGCCTGTGCGTCGGGCGGGCTGCGCATGCGCAGTACGATCTGTCAGCTGGAGGCTCTCTAGTTAAAGGAGCAGCCCAGGGGGAAGGCTGCTCCCAGTTTAATGATGCCTCACCCCAGGTATCATCAGATGGGGTGAGGAGGAGGGGGAGGACACAGATCTTCCACCCGGCGGTCGGGAGGAAGCGGCCTGCCTCTGCCACCAAGAAGGCCTGGCTCGAGGTGGCAGAGGGGGTCACCTGCGCCACCAACATATGGCCCACCTGCATACAGTGCAGGAGGCGCTGCAATGACCGCAGTAGGTCAGCCACAGTGAGAACACGAAGTCTTTCCCCTACACTCCGTCTGCCACAACACTGCCCCCACCCCACATCTCCTTCGGCACCGCCAACACTACTCTGTCACATCACCCTTCATACCCACTCAAACCCCATCCTCATCTTACCTCCACCTACTCACCTCGCCAGTACTCATCCTGCCACTAACACGCAACCCAATCCTCATACAATCTCATTGCTCCATCCCATACTCACCCTCTCGTGCATCTCCCTCACGGCCAGCCTCACTCAACCTGCCACCACCTGTGCTGCAGCCACAGGGCATGCATCACATATGTGCAGTAGGCAGCGTAAGGCAAACGTGTCGTGAGCATGAAGGGGGTGCACAAGGGTGTCTGAGGGTTTGTCATGGGTGTCACCTATATTGAATTTCAGAGCAACAAACAGCACACATTATATTGACACCACCACTGCCACGTCTCCGCGAATCCTGTCCGCTGTGTCCAATAATGCCCGCTCCTGGGTATCACTATGAGGACCCACCACTGATGCCACCCATCGTGTTACTGCAGAGTAGGTGCAGGTGTATTTGCAGGGCTCGTCCGCGCAGACGACTGAGAGACATCGGCGGTGTAGCCGGCTGCACCCTGGAAGGATGCGGAGGAGAAGTTGTGGAGGGCAGTGGTGACTTTGACAGCGACAGGTAAGCAGTTGGTGCTGGGGCCAGCCAGGAGCAGCTCGGCATGAAAGAGGCTGCAGATCTCCACGACTACATGTCGAGCGAATCTGCGCCTCCCTGTGCACTGCTGCTCGGAGAGGTCCGGGGAGCTGCGCCTCGGTCTGTGGACCCTGCGGCGAGGGTAGTGCCCTCTGCGATGCGTCTCTCTCTGCGGTAGCCCTCCCTCCTGCTGTGCAGGTGGGCGTGCAACAACACCGTGTTGGGGGGCTCCACGTCTCTGCGGCGGATGGCGTGGACTGCGAGGCTGCTGGGGCTGGTCATGCTGTTCGTCCTCCGAGGGTGTCCACACACCACCCATCTGGCAGGTGTTGGTCTGAGGGGTTGTGCAGGGTAGGTGGGTGGTTCCTCGGACTGGGGCTGCGGTTTCGTGTCGGTCTGTCCTCTGGCTTGGCAGGGGGTGGTGGGGGGCAGGGGTTGCCCTATGTGACGCGGTGGCCTCCTGCGTGGGTGAGGGCTCTCCCCCGTGGAGTGCACCTTGGCACCTGCCACAGGCTGCTGGCTGCAACACGCCTGGTTGGAGAGAGACTGTTTCACCCAGTGTGGGAAACTCACTGCCTTGAACCTAAAATCCCACACTTCCTCTTTTGACAGCTGATTCAGCTCATTAACTGACCTCAACAAGCAAGGTAAGTACACTCAAGTGGAACCCCGCTGGCTTTAATTGCCTGCGGGATTCCCACCAGCGGGGCTTGCGCGCGCAGCCCCGCACGTCAGCGCGGTACCCGGAAGTGGCCGGGATTTCGTCGCGATCCGGTCACGTGACCGAATATCGGGATTTTCGGGGCCCCCCCGCTGGAAACCCGCCGCCAAAATCGAGCCCCATGTTTCAGGTCGATGACCCTTGTGTATCAGTGATGGTTAATGGAAAATTATTTTTTAATCAAATGTTATTCAGGGGCAAAATTCCAAATATTGAAATTGTTGTTTACCATGAACATGGACCATTTGCAAATTAGCAATCACAGAGGAATGAGAGGGAGAAAAAGGGATGTGAAGAAAGTGGGAATGAGAGAGGAATTGGGAAGGATTATGAAAGAGAGACAGAGAGAGGGGAAAGATAGCTAAGGGGAATGAGTCAAGGAGAAGGGAAGAATAACAGAAAGAGCCAGAGAAAGGGACTGAGAAAATTCAATTATGATTTCAAGTATGCAGTTCGAAACAACAACAGCTCACATTTACATAGTGCCTTTAATATAAAAAGGGTTAATGTTGCTGCACAGAATTGGCATAATGAAAACAGATGCCGAGCCAGGATGGAAGAGAATTGTGAATAGTGGCCGAAGGCTAAATCGAAGAAATAGACTTTGAGGGAAGTTTTTAAAGATGGAGAGAGAGATGCAGAGTTGAAGAGATCTAGGGAGGGAGTAGGACTGAGGTAGCTGAAGATGTTTCCACCAATGGAGGGATGAAGGTATGTGGGTTGGGGAGGGTGGGGTGGGGCTTGGGTAGAAGGTCAGAGTATTTGAGAGGGCAAGAAAACCTGGAGGAGATGGGGTGAGGCAAGGTCATGAAAGGATTTATAGACGAGAAAGGCCAGGAACAATAGGTGAGTGGGATTTAGTATAGGACAGCATACGTGCGGCAGAACATGCCAAAAGTCACACTGGTGGCCTAGGTTTCAAGACTCCTTGCGTGGTACATATCTGTGAGCACACTGGTATACAATATTTAAAACTCATGGTTCTTTGTCGGTTACACCTTCTCTTCCCAGCCCTTGAGCTTTGAAAGGCTAGCCACTCCTGTCGCGGAGTACAGAGCAATGGGATTCTAGGAACATAGAAACAGGAGTAGGCCATTCAGCCCCTTGTGCCTGCTCCACCATTTGTTAAGATCATGGCTGATCTGTGATCTAACTCCATGTACCTGCCTTTGGCCCATATCCCTTAATACCTTTGGTTGCCAAAAAGCTATCTATCTCAGATTTAAATTTAGCAATTGAGCTAGTATCAATTGCCGTTTGCGGAAGAGAGTTCCAAACTTCTACAACCCTTTGTGTGTAGAAATGTTTTCTAATCTCGCTCCTGAAAGGTCTGGCTCTAATTTTTAGACTGTGCTCCCTACTCCAATCCCCAACCGGCGGAAATAGTTTCTCTCTATCCACCCTATATGTTCCCCTTAATATCTTATAAACTTCAATCAGATCACCCCTTAACCTTCGAAACTAGAGAATACAACCCCAATTTGTGTAATCTCTCCTCGTAACTTAACCCTTGAAGTCTGGGTATCATTCTAGTAAACCTACGCTGCACTCCCTCCAAGGCCAATATGTCCTTCCGAAGGTGCGGTGCCCAGAACTGCTCACAGTACACCAGGTGCGGTCTAACCAGGGTTTTGTATAGCTGCAGCATAACTTCTGCCCCCTTGTACTCTAGTCCTCTAGATATTAAGGCCAGCATTCCATTTTCCTTCTTGATTATTTTCTGCACCTGTTCATGACACTTCAATGATCTATGTACCTGAACCCCTAAGTCCCTTTGGACATCCACTGTTTTTAACTTTTTACCATTTAGAAAGTACCCTGTTCTATCCTTTTTTGGTCCAAAGTGGATGACCTCACATTTGTCTACATTGAATTCCATTTGCCACAGTTTGCCCATTCACCTAATCTATCAATATCGCTTTGTAATTTTATGTTTTCATCTACAATTTCTAATCTCAATCCGCAAATTTTGGGGAGCATATTTACTCAACTAATTAAGTTTGACTTTGTGGGCACAGCTGCCTAGGTTACAGCTCAAATCTTTCAGCTTTTGAAGAGTTCCCAATTTGTTATGCAGAGAACAAGAGCTAGTTATGGAATTTTATCACCGCAGTATGCCTGGCTTCCTGATTCACTATGGTGCGACAGTTGTTCGTATCTCAAAGGTCAGTTGTAGAGTGAAACTGCACGTTTTCTTTGTCTGCTTTCTCTTGCTCAGATGCTTGTTGTGGTTTGACTAATTCCTTCCTGTCAGAAACAGACTGCCGTTCCAGTTGTTTGCAATGCTGTGCTTGAAACGGCAGCAACAGCAAAGTTAACAGGTTTAAACGTACATGGCGGAGGTCCTCTTTGTCTGAATCTTAAAGGTGATGCCTGGCTGTTACATTCTTTGCTTCAATTTGAGCTCATTTAACATCTGCTAAGATCTCTTGCTTGTCTTGATCATCATCTGTGGTGTATCCGTGTAGCTAGGATGGAGCAGGTAAACTTTTCAGTTTAGGAATTCACACGCAGTTTAGAACAAGCTTCTATCTACCAACTATTAAGTCGGATAATTATTTTGGCTAACTGTAGTGTGTACTCCAGCAAAGGTTTGTAATGAAAAATGTTCTTTCTTAATTAGCATTAATGGTTTGGACCTCCATTCTGTTTTCGCTATTTTAAGTTTCTAGTTTGTTTCCTGTTAACAAGCACCTTGATTATTTTCTTTTGCATAGTCATTGTGATTATTTTTCAGTTCTTGTTTGTTATAGCAAAGTTGATGTCTACGTTCATTCTGACATGCAGCTTTGAAATGTACAGATAATCAGTTTTGAAAGGTTGAAGTTTGCCTGTTTTTGGAGATGCAGTATTCTTGGGGGTGAAATTCTTCCCGTCTGTAAATTTAGCAAAAGAAAGTAGATATCGATACACAATGGCTCATCCTGTTTTTTTTACTCATTATAGTAAAATTATGGACAGGAGAACTTTCATTCCCAAAGTTGGGGGAATTCCCGTAAGAGTTATGGGGACATTGCCACCCTGATAAAGTGACTTGTATGCCATTTTAGGAAGTTTATGAAATGTGCATTAATGTAATTGCGATATGGATTGGGCCTACTACTGTCAAGATTTTCTAAGTTAAGACAAATGCTTGAGAGCTGCATTGCAATGGTACTGCTATTATACTGCACCTTCTAGTCTCATTTCGAGCAATGCAAGCTGGAAGCACCTAACTATGCTGCCAGCTTCTAGCCACTCTCAAATTGGGGGAAAAACTGAACACTGCACAACGTGCGGCTACCAGACTGGGCTCAGCTAACCATCGTCCAAATAATGGTGACATTTTAAAAAAGTTAATGATGGGCTTATGGTCCTGTTGACTCTTTACTAATATTAGAAATGTAAAAGGAAGTTTGTTGGAATTCTAAACTGTAAAAAAGTTTCAAAAATTTGCTATGGTGAACTGCAGCCAACGTGATCCCAAGCATCAAGATGGCCTCTCCCTGGAGGTGATCTCAGAATCAGTGCCTAAACCCAAATTCAGATCAATTTTGCTTCAGTTATGCTGTCCATTTTATATCGATGGAAAGCTAAAACTGCTTCACAGTGATGAAGCTGTACAGTGGAACTGGACTCTTAGAAACTGCATAGGTTGCATGAACTTTCTCAGCAGCTAGCACATCTTCCGTGACACCTTTTTGGATATGATGTGGAGATGCCGGTGATGGACTGGGGTGGACAAATGTAAGGAATCTTACAACACCAGGTTATAGTTCAACAGTTTTATTTGAAAATCACAAGCTTTTGGAGCTTACCTCCTTTGTCAGGTGAGTGAGTGAAGGGTTTTAAAATCGCATAGCATATATAAGGCTGGGAGACAATCACAGCAATCAAGGGTGTCGTTGGTGTTCAGACAGGTTAGCCACAGAAAATCTTACATCCCAGTATACTGAATACACAATGGGTCAGATTACATAGACAGAGAGAGAAAGAGACCCGAAAGGCAGAGAGAGAGAGAGAGAGAATGTCCAGTTGAATTAAAAACAGATAACTTTTTTTTCCCGCTGGTGGGGTTACGTGTAGCGTGACATGAACCCAAGATCCCGGTTGAGGCCGTCCTCATGGGTGCGGAACTTGGCTATCAATTTCTGCTCGACGATTTTGCGTTGTCGTGTGTCTCGAAGGCCGCCTTGGAGAACGCTTACCCGAAGATCAGTGGCTGAATGTCCTTGACTGCTGAAGTGTTCCCCGACTGGGAGGGAACCCTCCTGTCTGGCGATTGTTGCACGGTGTCCGTTCATCCGTTGTCGCAGTGTCTGCATGGTCTCGTCAATGTACCATGCTCAATGTACCGGCCTCAACCGGGATCTGGTTGTTTCAGAAAATGAGCTTGGGCCAAAAATTCTCAGAAACTGTAACAGTAGCTCCTTTTCATTACTGTTCGTGGGATCTTGCTATGTGCAAATGGCTGCCATGTTTGTATACACTCTGGTCACTACAGGTAATGGTGAGCCTATCTAAAACCTCAGACCTCAACTTAATATGATCTCAGTTAGAATACTGTGTGCAGTATTGGGCGGCACACTTTCAGAACGATTTTGAGGCCCTAAGAGAGAGTACAACACAGATTCACTAGGAAGCTGCCTAGTATGAGGAAATACAAATATGAAGACAGACTTGAAAAATTGGGCCTTTTTTCATTAGAACAATGCATACTCTGGGGTAATATATGAGATGTGTTTAAAATTATGAAAGTATGGGACATGGTAGATAGAAGCAGACTGTTTCCAGTTGTCGAGTGGTCAAGAATGAAGCACCATAGATACAAGATTAAATGTAAGAGATTTAGAACAGAGGGCAGGAGAAACTTTTTCCACACAGTGCGTTATGAGGCTGTAGAATTCATTTTCTAGGCAGAATCTTTGTAAACATTCAAAATTAGGTTGGGTAACTGAATGAAAGAAAAAGGGTTAAAGGGTCATTGGAATAGGATGGGTAAATGTGAATAGGACTATTTGCTTGCATGTAGGGTAAACACTGATATGGACTGGTTGGGCCGAATAGCCTGATTCTGTGTTGTAACTTCTATATGTCAAAACAATTGGTTCACCAATCCCGTGTTTCTACTGGGGAGTTGCACTCAAAGGAAGCACGAGTCCAACAGCCATTGCTGCAATGCTGTAGACCTATCTCTGACCCATGCTCCTTTTAAGTGCGACTCCCTGCTGAGATAGTTGAATCGGTGAAGCTTTTTGAAATATTTTTGAGAAACATGCTTAGGTGCTATGTTAATGCAAGTTGTTTTGTATAAGATTTCTTTTACTTGGAGTTTATGGTTTTGACATCTATATAAAGATCAGCAATTTTAAAGAGGCACAACCTCCGTGAAAAATTTGTGGGATACCATTTTTGTTGCACCACTTTTTGCACAACATTATCATGAAAAATAATGTGTGGATATTATAACTCTTCATACTCCCCAAACTAAAAAAAAGGATTTATTCAAATATTTTGTTATGAAAACAATTAACCCAGAATTTCCTGGAACTTTTCGGCATAACTACAGTGCAAGAGCGGCGCTGCACTACTTTTTCTGAGGAAATTTGTGCATAACTGATTTACACCGGTTTTACGTCAAAACAATGCAAATTTTTTTGATCATTTGCGCCGCTTCTGAGATACGTCCACCGAAACCCTCCGCCGCTCGTTTACATAGTTCCATCCCCATGCAAGAGAATCCTGCATTTATGCCAGTAATGCGCTGACGTAAAGTCCATGGTGATTAAATGGCTTGATGTTCATTGCTGAGGCTTATACACGAAGAATGGCACTTAGACTAAATACCATGAGCTCGTGAAACTATATCCCAACAAGGAGTCAACATCTTCAGGAAGACATTGGGAGGAATAAAACTGGCAATAAAAGGGAAGATGATTTTTTTCTAGGTAAACTTATCCCTTATTTCCATTGACAACAATTTAAAGAGCTTTATATGAAGATGTTATACAGAGGAACTTTCCTGTTTATGTGGGTCTTTATACCATTGCTCATTTTTTTACAATCTGTCATATGGAGTAGGGCTATGTGATATTTGTAACAATGACACATAATGGTATTCACAAATAGAATATTGTAAAACCTATCATGTTTATATTATTTATTATGGAGATGTTCCAGTTTTTGTAGTGAAGATCAGTTTCAGAAATTCTAACCAATGTATTCCTTTGTTGATGATGTGGAGATGCCGGTGATGGACTGGGGTTGACAATTGTAAACAATTTTACAACACCAATTCCTTTGTTGTTAGTCTTATTCCAATCACAGAGTCTTAATCCAGGGACAAAGAATGGAGCTTCGCTCCATTGGAAATCCTGGAATATCTTCAGACTGGAAGTTTAAAACGCAGGTGGGGTCGATTTTAACTTGTTTCGCCTGGCGTTAACGGGGCAGTAACAATCTCAAAATGGGGCCGATAACCTTATCGTCCCATTAACCCCGATGATACGGCGGATGCCATTTTGAAAGAGGCCTATTGTCGGGTGTCCGAAGCGCCTGCCTTTTTCAGGCGGCAGGCTCATTTCAATATGTTCTAGGACCCCGATTGCCATTTTAGGTTGGAAATGGTTGGAGCATGTGCCGTGCAAACCTCAATCATTTCTAATGGTGGTAGAGCCGAAGAGGCCCAACATAGGTATATTTGAAATTATTTTTGTGGGGCCCGGAGGAGCAGAAGTGCTTCTCTAAGCCCCACAAAAATAATCTGGGCCACTGCCCCATCTCCGTGATCATGACACATCCCCTCCTACTTACCTTGAAGGCATCCGAGACGGCCCAATATTGGCCAGCCTTGGGAGAGCTGCACTGGGATGTCCGCTTGGCATCCGGCAACTCATGGGGCTGATGCATATGAGGCCAGTGGCTCAAAACCACAGCCGCCTCTTCGCTTCGCTGGTAGGTCACCTAAAAGTCGAAAATCAACCCCAGTAAATTCATTCAGTTCACATCCATATATTGCCCACAATGGAAAGGTAGCTACAACATGGCCAGGCTGCTGACTTACTGATGCAGCTGTCGTATAGGAGTGTGAGGAGCATCAGGCGGCAGAGCTCACCCAAACATCGTGAACTTTAAGAATGTGGCCTCATTATCATAACTCTTCCTTCATTTGGAGGCTGTGCTGGCTGTCAGTGCAGCCTCTTGTTGTCCCATTTCTTTTTATGACACCTCAGCGACTTAGTGCACACCTAACATCCCGAACCAGTGCTCCCTCACGGCAGGGTCCCTGTATAGGTAGGAGCACCAAGCTTATGAAATCTTTTAACACGAATTATGTAAATTTTCTCTTATAAATTGTGAATTACTTAACATTTTTAAGCTCAAATTGTCTATGTCTATATATGCGCTAGAATTTAAACTGTCAGCAATTGTTGGGTCTGGGAGTGAGTAATAAGGCTGAACTTCAATTAACAATTTCAGAGAGGTTCGTAACTCAAGGGAATAAACTCAGGTTTAAATTACGGTTTTGTACTTTCTCCATCATCAGCAACACTTTAGAACATGCACTAGGGTCTGAATAATATGAAAGCCATGTCAATGACCTTTAAGTAAGGGGGAAATTACATTGATTATAGGCCAGGATAGTCTATTGTCATTTCATTACTACAGAATAATCCTTGACCTGATTCAAAAGGATATAGTAAATGACCTGTCTTGAAGTTGTATTACAGAATGACGATGGAATTAAGAGCCTGGTGTATATTATATGTATTTCGATAAGGTACGGTGCCATTTTTTCTGGCACATTTATGGTGCATTCATATACCATCATAAAGTCCTTCCTGCCTTGCAGTGGTGCTAAAGATGCTGTGTCAACATGGTCTGTGTCATATTGTAATGATCACCAGACCCAACTGTACAACCCTGTGCACTGGTGGATTCTGTCTAAATTGCATCTGTTCATAGACTGTAGTATAAATCTTCTGCAAATTAGGTCCCAAAGGTGCCAAGACAAAAAAAAATGACACTTCAAAAAAAATTCTTAATTGATTGTCTCTCCCGAGGATAAAGCTTTAAGTAATTTTAAAATATTAAAAAGATCAATTAAACTGTTTTGTTTGGCATACATCATGACATCATAACATCACCATCAAAGGAAACCACACAAATTCAGTTCAGGTTTTGGAGATGACTATGTGAATGGGGCCTCCAAACGTGGAGCATGTTCGCTTGGAGTTCCATGAGGGAGTATGGATGCACCTCAAGACAATTACACCTGACTATAGTGTTTAACAGAATGTCATGGATCACTGTATCTCCCTCTCAATAGCCTCTTCTTGCCTTTGGCTATGATGTGATAATTCAAGATGGCAGACGGAGAACCTGGTGAGCACGTGAAAACGTGAATGGGATGCGCCGTTATTGAAGTGAATTAGATTGAGTCCTGACCAAAAAAAATAGGATAAAGAAGGGGGCAACACCACCATGAAATAAAGCACAACCTATACAGTGGTTTTGCAGATGGTGCGGGCTTGCACTGCAGTGCATCGTGCAGGGAACTAATTTTGTGTGTGGATACAGCATGTTGGCAGTCATTACTGCTTGTAGGTACGTTACCAGATACCTGTGACTATACATCTCTCTATTTCTTGTTACAATATCAAGCTGTTGGAGAAAAGAAAAATGTGTGAATTTTGTTAGTAGTTTAAAACTTTGTGGTTGCTGCTACACACTGCAAGTTACCGTAAACCTGCAAGCAGTGTCAGCTGTGGCTCAGTGGTAGCACTGTGGCCCTTGCGTCAGAAGATTGTGGGTTCAAGTCCCACTCCAGAGACTTGAGCAGATAATCTAGGCTGACACTTCACTGCAGTGCTGAGGAAGTGCTGCACTGTCAGAGGTGCTGTCTTGTAGATGAAATGTTAAACCGAGGCTCTGTCTACCACCTCAGGTGGACGTAAAAGATCCCATGGTACTATTCAAAGATCTGGGGAGGTATCCTGGCCAATATTTATCCCTCAACCAACATCTGGTCATTTATTTCATTGCTCTTTGTGGGAGCTTGCTGTGTGCAAATTGGCTGCTGCGTTTCCTACATTACAACAGTGACTATGCTTCAAAAATACTTCATTGGTTGTAAAGCGCTTTGGGGCCTCCTGACAGCGTGAAAAGCACTATAGCAATGCAAGTCTTTCTTTTCTTAAGATATTTAACTTCAATACCATACTGTGTACATTAGATTTTTTAATGTCTTTTTGATTTTCCCACTCTAGGTGTTGCCATCATGTGTGAAACAGGAATAATATCAAATGAACCCACAAGCCCATCACCATACTATGGTGAATCATCAGATTCTTACTATCGCGTGGACCGCTGGCAAAAACTTCGAACAGCTGTCAGGAAGCTAGAGTTCTGGGAAAACTTCAACTCTGAACTGGCAGGAAGTGGGTTCTTTTCTAAAGTGTACAAGGTAAGAGAACCACTCCGCACAATCTGAATGATACCTTTCATAGTTACAAAAAACAGAGCGATACTAATAATGGGGCAGAGATTGCTTGCGAAATAACGGAGAGCTCAACAGCACCCACCGTTGTTAGTGGAGGTTGTTAGCGAAATGGGGGAAAAAGTTCCGGCGTTCGCACATGCGCAGTGAAACGCGGAAATCCGGAACTTGCTCCCACTGGTTCGCCGCCGATATGACAGCTTCAAATTAAAGGGATATTGCCGGCTGGAATCAGAGAAATCATTGAAAAAGTGCAAACTTGCTTATCTGCCCAGCTGGAAAGTAACTAATATCGCCACAAAACAGGTACGCTTAAAAATACCAGGTCAAAATTAAGTTTTAATAACGCGGGTAAGTCTCAAACAACTAAAAATTAACTTTTAAAAATGTAGCGTCTCATTACTCCTTATTTTAATAGTTTTTGGTCAATAAAAAAAAATTAAATTGAAAAATTAAAATTTTTTTTTACTTTTCCCTCTGTCTCTTTTATTTAATTCAATTATTTCTCACCCTTTTTTTTGCTGTCGGCTGTTGTTTTTACATTGATTTTAATTTTGTACCTTTCACTTCCTGGTTTTAAGCCTGCAGAGAGCTTTGCAGCTTGTCAAAAATGCTGCGATTTGATCGGTTGAGGGAAGAGGTCGATCCTCTTGCTTCTCCCAGGGTCCTAGCTTCAATTGAACTGATGCTGGGCTCTTATCTGCTTCCTATTCGAGGAAGTGCCTGTAGAAAAGACTGCAGTAAGTTAGTGAGTTCGTATATATCTGTGGAGTGGTGAGCACTGTTGGTTCGCCGTACTGAGCAATTTCTGCCCGATTGTGTTTACTTACCTCATTGATAAGTTGCCTTCTTAATTTTGTAGAAAAGTGCAGTTTGAAGGTTAGACTAAAGACTAGGTAGGATTTCCTCTCATGTGGACCACCCTTAAAGAGTAATAACTAATCTGTCAATTAACCACTAATTGCTTAGTTCTGTTTTGAGGTATGACATGGACCTATACAGAATTGGGGGTCTTTACCCTGAACAACCTTTCAAATAATATCTGCTCCTCTACAGAAATTCACAGGTAGTGCCGTGAAGAATGAATAAATAAGTGCTTAAATGTTTATTACTGAAAAGGATCTCCTGAATCTTATTAAATATTCCAGGGTACTTGACTTTTGGAAAAGTCAGATAAATGGAAAAGGGGGGGGGGGGGTAGCCCTGATAATAAAGGATGACAAAGACAGTGATGAGAAAGGATCTTGGCTCGGAAGATCAAGAAGTAGAATTAGTATGGGTGGAGATAAGAAATAACAAGGGGCAGAAAACACTGGTCGGAGTAGTTTATATGCCCCCTAACTGTAGTTATACTATTGTACAGAGTATTAATCTAGAAATAAGAGGAACTTGTAACAAAAGTATTGCAAAAATCGTGGGGGACTTCAATCTTCATATAGACTATGCAAATCAAATTGGCAAAAGTAGTTTGGAGGACGAGTTCATGGAATGCATTCGAGACAGTTTCCTAGAACAATACGTCGTGGAACCAACCAGGGAACAGTCTATTTTAGATCTTGTCTTGTGTAATGAGACAAGGTTAATTTGTAATCTCATAGTAAGGGATCCTCTGGGTTAGAGTGATCATAATATGATACAATTTCACATTGAGTTTGACAGTGACATGCTTAAGTCCGAAACTAAAGTCTTAAACTTAAACAAAGCCAATTACATAGGTATGAGGGGCGAGTTGGCTAAGGTAGATTGGGAAATTAGATTAAAAGATATGACAGTAGATTAGCAATGGCAAACATTTTAAGAAATATTTCATAATTCTCAAAGAATATACATTCCATTGGGGAATAAAAACTCCACGGGAAAAGTGATCCATCCGTGGCTAACTAAAGAAGTTAAAGATAGTATTAGATTAAAAGAAGAGGCTTATAATGTTGCCATGAACAGTAGTAAGCCTGAGGATTGGGAAGGTTTTAGAAACCAGCAAAGGATGACCACAAAATTGATAAAGAGGGAGAAAATAGAATATGAGAGTAAACCAGCAAGAAATATAAAAACAGATTGTAAGAGCTTCTACAAGTAAGTAAAAAGGAAGAGAGCAGTGAAAGTAAACGTGGTTCCCTAAGAGGCGAGACAGGAGGAATTATAATGGGGAATAAGGAAGTGGCAGAGATGTTAAAGAAATATTTTGTATCTGTCTTCACAGTAGAAGACACAAAAAACATACCAGACATAGTGGAGAACCAAGGGTCTAATGAGAATGAGGAACTTAAAGTAATTAAGATTAGTAAAGAAAAAGTACTGGAGAAATTAATGGGACTAAAAGCCAAAAAATCTCCTGGACCTGATGGCCTACATCCTAGGGTTTTAAAAGAGGTGGCTGCAGAGATAGTGGATAGATGCATCAGTTGTGATCTTCCAAAATTCCCTAGATTCTAGAACGGTTCCAGTGGATTGGAAGGTAGCAAATGTAATCCCACTATTCAAGAAAGGAGGTAGAGGGAAAAAAGGGAACTACCGGCCAGTTAGCCTGACATCAGTAGTCGGGAAAATGCTGGAAGCTATTATTAAGGACGTGATAATGGGGCACTTAGAAAATCATAATATGATTAGGCAGAGTCAACATGGTTTTATGAAAGGGAAATAGTGTTTGACAAATCTATTAGAGTTTTTTGAGGATGTAACTAGCATGGTAGATAAAAGGGAACCAGTGGGTATAGTATATTTGGATTTTCAAAAGTCATTTGATAAGGTGCCACACAAAATATTGCTACACAAGATAAGGGCTCATGGGGTTGAGGGTAATATATTAACATGGATAGAGAATTGGGCAATGGACAGAAAACAGAGAGTAGGAATAAACGGGTCATTTTCAGGTTGGCAGGCTGTAACTAACGGGGTGCCGCAAAGATCAGTGTTTGGGCCTCAGCTATTTACAATCTATATTAATGGTTTAGATGAAGGGACCGAGTATAATGTATCCAAATTTGCTGACGATACAAAGCTAGATGGAAAGTAAGATGTGAGGAGGACACAGAGTCTGCAAAGGGTTGTAGACAGGTTAAGTGAGTGGGCAAGAAGGTGGCAGATGGAGTATTATGTGGGGAAATGAGAGTTTATTCACTTTGGTAGGAATAGAAAAGCAGAATATTTTTTAAATGGTGAGAAACCATTAAATGTTGGTGTTCAGAGGGATTTGAGTGACCTTGTACACAAAACACAGAAAGTTAACATGCAGGTACAGCAAGCAATTTGGAAGGCAAATTGTATGCAAATTGTATATTGGCCCTTATTGCAAGGGGGTTGGAGTACAAGAGTAGGTAAGATAAAGCAGGAGGTAAGAGAGGAGGGGGAGTTGCGTTCTTGATCAGGGAGAACATCACGGCAGTAGTGAGAGGGGATATATCCGAGGGTTCGCCCACTGAGTCTATATGGGTAGAACTGAAAAATAAGAAGGGAGAGATCACTTTGATAGGATTGTACTACAGACCCCCAAATAGTCAACGGGAAATTGAGGAGCAAATATGTAAGGAGATTACAGACAGCTGCAAGAAAAATAGGGTGGTAATAGTAGGGGACTTTAACTTTCCCAACATTGACTGGGACAGCCATAGCATTAGCGGCTTGGATGGAGAGAAATTTGTTGAGTGTATTCTAGGAGTACAGGTTCATAGCTCCTTGAAAATGGAGTCACAGGTGGATAGGGTGGTGAAGAAGGCATTCAGCATGCTTGGTTTCATTGGTCAGAACATTGAATACAGGAGTTGGGATGTCTTGTTGAAGTTGTACAAGACATTAGTAAGGCCACACTTGGAATACTGTGTACAGTTCTGGTCACCCTATTATAGAAAGGATATTATTAAACTAGAAAGAGTGCAGAGAAGATTTACGAGGATGCTACCGAGACTTGATGGTTTGACTTATAGGGCGAGGTTGGATAGACTGAGACTTTTTTTCCCTGGAGAGTAGGAGGTTTAGGGGTGATCTTATAGAAGTCTATAAAATAATGAGGGGCATAGATAAGGTAGATAGTCAAAATCTTTTCCCAAAGGTAGGGGAGACTATAACGAGGGGGCATAGATTTAAGGTGAGAGGGGAGAGATACAAAAGGGTCCAGAGGGGCAATTTTTTCACTCAAAGGGTGGTGAGTGTCTGGAACGAGCTGCCAGAGGCAGTAGTAGAGGCGGGTACAATTTTGTCTTTTAAAAACATTTGGACAGTTACATGGGTAAGATGGGTATAGAGGGATATGGGCCAAGTGCAGGCAATTAGGACTAGCTTAGTGGTATAAACTGGGCGACATGGACATGTTGGGCCGAAGGGCCTGTTTCCATGTTGTAAACTTCTATGATTCTATAAGAGGAAGGAAATTTTGCTACATTTGTACAGGGCTTTGGTCAGATCACACCTAGAGTACTGTGTACAGTTTTGGTCTCCTTACCTAAGGAAGGGTATACTTGCTTTAGAGGCAGTGCAACGAAGGTTTACTAAATTGATTCCTGGGATGAGAGTGTTGTCCTTTGAGGAGAGATTGAGTAGAATGGGCCTGTACACTCTGGAGTTTAGATGAATGAGAGGTGATCTCATTGAAACATATAAGATTCTGAGAGGGCTTGACAGGGTAGAAGCTGAGAGGCTGTTTCCCCTGTCTGGAGAGTCTAGAACTGGGGGACATAGTCTCAGGATAAGGGGTCAGCCATTTAGGACTGAGATGAGGAGAAATTTCTTCACTCAGAGGGTTGTGAATCTTTGGAATTCTCTACTCAAGAGGGCTGTGGATGTTCAGTTGTTGAGTATATTCAAGACTGGGATCGATAGATTTTTGGACTCTAAGGGAATCAAGGGATATGGGGATCGGGCGGGAAAGTGGAGCTGAGGTCAAAGATCAGCCATGATCTTATTGAATAGCGGAGCCGGCTTGAGGGGTCGTATGGCCTACTCCTGTTCCCATTTCTTAATTTCTTACGTACACCTCTCGTTAAACAAAGAGGCAGGCTAGTTGAAGAACCAGCACATGTTACATACAAATTGCATATATTTGATCCACACAGTAAATATTTTATCATTGATATTCTTTTGATGACTCTGTCCTATGTGTACTAGTTTTCTAGGTATAATGGACTTGTCGAAGGGTTCTGCTCCCTGTTTGTACATGTCTGCTCACGTTAGAAATTGGGCCAGAAATCTCCCATGTGAAACCGGTGGGAGTTTCATTAAAATAAGGACGTGATGACTTAATTTCATCCTCCATCTGTTTTTTGATGTTGCACCATGCAGGATGCCAAGTACAAATCTCGCCCACTTATAAACGGATGTCCAGGATTGCTCGTCGATCAGCAGTAAATAGAAGTTCATTTAAAGGGCATAATAAGACGATTCGGTTACAAGGCCATCTCTGCATTTGTCTTCTATTTTATCTTGTCATTTGCTTTCTGCCAGTACTCTGGTTCTTCTGAGCCTTGTGGTATCTATTCTGCTGCTTTGTTTTTTCCCTATGGCTCCATTATTGGCGCCAATGGAATTCCCATATATTTGAGCTTTTCGGAGGATGTAGAGGGATCCAGTGGAGGGTTGCTAGGCAGGTCAGGAAACACCAGAGATGCTCTGTGCCACTCACTAGTACCCTGACATCCACATCTACAGGTAATGGTGTGCGCATTGCTGAGAATTAGTGCATGCGGAGGCTTAAATGCCTAATATAAGCCTGACTAACCATAATTGAGGATCTTTCTTTAGCACCACCCCTATCACATGAAAGAACGCATGCCAGGGTGATTAAACAGCCATCGTAGCCTGCCTGGCTGCACTGTCCAAGATGCCACCCACCATATCTGCAGGCATTGGTGCACTTGCTTGGCAACAACAGTGGGGCACTCTCTTCAGTGGGTCTGGGTCAGTAAAGCAGCAAATGTAAAATCTGAACCAACTGCTGCAAAGTCATCTGCAGCTAACACACAGCCTAGAGCTGGCACAGCCAGTAACAGTAACAGATAGCTGGTGGCTCAAACCTGCCTCCAACTCCTTCTGGACATGATCAAATGCTAACCCTCATCCACTTGAACTGCCATTGAACAGGCGGTTAGGTTGCTCTATCAATTGCCCGCAACATCATGCCTGCATGTTTTTTTTTTCTTTTCTGCTTGTTATTTCTCAACCTCCTGCCCCCTCAGCCTTTACAGAGGCTGCTAATGAATTGAGATGCCATTTGACCCTTTCTAAAGGCTTTCAGAATTGATGTCACCCTGTTGTGATGCTTCCCTTTAATTTTTGGGTCTATTCTGCTTTTCTTATCCTAGATGCTTCAGCATTTAAGATTCGTTCCATAGGTTTGTTTTAGCTACCTGTGAGTATCTTCACTGGGTCTGATAGCTAGATAACATTCTGAAAGCAAGCCAAGGATAACAAACAAAATCTTTGTGTAAATTAGCTACTGGATCTATCCTGTGCCACAGAAACTTGCTTCCATCTTCAGAAAGCAGTAGAGCATCACAATATCAGACCTCAAACTTTTAGAATCAAGCAAATCTATTGAACAATAGATGAACAAGTGACAATATAAAACAATACTATAATACATAAATTTACATATACATTATGCTAACGAGCTCCTTGAACAAAAACAATAGATGCTCATGACCTAGATGCTAACCTATTATTTTGTGGTTAATCTTTGTATATACAGTATTTTGTAGTTTTCCCAACTGCAGAGTTACTTGGCCTAACCTACCTCACCGAAGGTTCCAATTAACTCAATGTTTTGAGCAATTCAGCCTACTGAAGCTGGTTTTTAAACTCCTAGAGGCAGATATTCCTCTTTAGTGCTTGGGCATTACATAATCACCTGGGTGGAATGCAGAGGAAAATCAGGCAGGGAGAATTGCACACTAGTTACTGAGCCGTCCCAATTTTTGGTCCATTTAAATTAATTGATTTATCTTATTTAACTCTTCTTTATTTCAACACCAGTATCAGTTCTCCTCTTAACCTTCTCTGTTCTAATGAAAACATGATGTGGAGATGCCGGTGATGGACTGGGGTGGACAAATGTAAGGAATCTTACAACACCAGGTTATAGTCCAACAAATTTATTTTAAAATCACAAGCTTTCGGAGATTATCTCGGAGATTATCTCCTAATGAAAACAGCCTCAGCTTCTCCACTCTCTTGTCATAACTAAAGCTTCACATCCCTAGAATTTCACCTCATCCATAGGATCTATACACTATCATACTTCAACTCCTAGTCCACAACTTATCACTATGGCTGTTAATCACTAACATAGAAGCTCGTCAAAAGCTTTCTGAAAGTTCAAGTATATGCTATCATCTGTAATACCCTTGTGCACATGTGTCAGCAAGTTGTATTTCAAATGAAATTTTTACTCCTGAGTGTAAAGAGCTAATCAGTATAAAATGTATGAGTATATAAGGATGAAAGAGAATTGCTGTTTAATTCTTAGGAAATATATTAAAGTATTTGCAAAGATCACTCTGAGAGAAACTGCATTCCCAGAATTCATTATGTTTATTAACCAGTTTAAACATTACCAGTTAGCCCGACACATCCAAAACAAATCAATGTTTAATGAAGATGTACCAAAAGGATCATGTTAATATTGGTATAATATTTCAAAGACCATGCTTTTAAATATTAAAACCCTTAAATAATAATGTTGTGCTGTCTATGCTGAACTCACGTGCTGTTAATTAAATTGTGATGGAGCAATTAGCCAAGTGATCTTTAAACTGTCGTTAGTTTTCTTAGGCAAAGGTGAAATTATTTCACGACTTTATGTAATCTTGGCCAAGTAACGGCTTTTTCATTGAAGTAAACAGTGAAAAGATTTTCCAGCAAAATTGAATCATAATTCTGATAACAATCTTCAGGCTAAATGACCATAGGCTATGATGGAGTTGCACTCAAATTTTTGACATAATGGGCTGGATTTTACTGTAAGCACCCGCCATTCATTAGACTTGTACTTGCCCATAGACTTTCTCTGAGCTTTTGCATGGCAACTTCATCTAAATTAGATAGCCAAAAAGCGCGACGCCCTCTACAGGGCATCTGGGACCTGTGCGAACAGGGCAAGCAACTGTGTATCCCCTTAACCAACCAGATGGAAGCATGTTAATAAGCCACACAGAGACTGAACCAGGAAATGTAAGTTAGAATAATGAATTCAATGTCAAATCAGGTACAGAAAGCAAAATAAAGAGAGGGTAAGACTGAATGAATTAAGAGACAGAGATAAAAGAGACAGAAAGAAAAAGTAAAAAAAATAAAAATGTATTAATTTTCAAAAAAATCTCCGACAATTAAAAGTTGAAAGAATGAGACTCCACACTTGTTAAAGTTCATTTTCAGTGCCAGAGAGGTTGTTTGGCAATCATTAAGACTTACCATGCCGTTAAAAGGGTACTCACATCAGAATGAACTTTTCCTGGCACGATTAGTCCATATCTACAACGTCACTGCGGGAACTTCACGCTATTCCATTCATTTGAACGGGGAGCCAGCTGGCGAGATGCCGTTTTCACAGAGCTTATGGAGGAGGCTCCCACCTGGTATAGCAACTTCCGGATTTCCGCATTTAACTGCGCATGTGCCGTCGCCGGAAGTTACTGTACGATTTGCACAGAAATAACAGTGAGCGCTGTTAGCCTCACTGCTATTTTTACAGCAAAATCTGGCCCAATCAGTCTCAGTCTTTTCAAAAATATTGCTATATAAATTTTATGTACTAGAGGATAGATAATCATATAAAATTTATATTGCAATATTTAGCTACTGCTAAAAAAAATCAGTAATATAATTTGAAAGCAAAAACAGGTTAAGGTAATTTATAAATATCTTAATTGAAGAACAGCAGATTGTTCAGTTTCTTTTACGTTGTTTTTTCAGTATCTCTAGGTCTGTGACCACTGTCACCGCTTCCATTCACAGTTCAGTGTGTAAAATACAATTTTTAATATTTCATAGCATGAAACCTAGACGAATATTGATAATTAAGATGTGTATATCTGTTTTCCATTCTTTAAATTTTTATTTATTTGTACAAATTTGACACGGTTTCTTGGATTACAGGTTATATAACACATTACAGATCACGTGGTAAATATATTGAGGGTCCTTACTCGGTTTGGTACATTTGTGAAGCACTACACATTGACAGGACTGAGTTTGTTCCTGGGTAGAGGGTATGTGCCAAGCAGGGGAGATGGGTAACTGGGCCACTTAGGCATCAGGTTTGAGTAGGTACAGTTTCTGTGGGTGTTCAGGTGGACATTGGGCTGCTAGGACCTTCTCATTTATTGTTTGGTGCCAGGATCTGCAGCTTTGAGGACTGAAGGGCTCTGTGAGGTGGAGGTTGAATGGAATGAGCCTGCAAGAACACGGCCCACACCTGGTGCTTTCTCACTCTGGGTATAAATGGCAGATAATGATATAGATAGGATTGCCAACACTCAAGGATTGTTCTGGAGTCTCCAGGAATTAAAGATTAATCTCCAGGGCACTGCTGCGAGCAACCCGGGAGAAAAATCATAGAGGTACTAAAAAAAATTGTCTTCTTTTAATTTTCTTTGGACATTTTAGTTTATTAGTTATAAAAATATTGGAGATGGGGAGAAAAGGCAGTTTGACTGGGCGGAGGGGGTTGGAGGCAGGAAGTCATGTGATGAAACCTCCAGGAATACGTCCAGAGTTGGCAACCCGAGCTATTGATGCTTCATTCACATGTTGTTTGTGATGAGTGTTGGGTTACTGTAGGCCGAGGAGATGTGGGGTTGGGTCTTGGGAGGTTACATGGCATCTTCAGAAAGGCTGGAGGAATGAACATGACCAGAATTTGTTCCTTTTAAGTTTATAGACTGAAGGGAACATACCAAGATATTTATTTCAAAGTGCTAGCTGTTCATCAAGAGACACTTCTATGGAATTGCTGACCAACTGTCCATTTGTTTGATACCGGAACAGAGATTTCACAGAATCAAGATTTAAACACTTCTGAAAAGAAACAGCACAGTTGAATTAAACTAAAATTTATACAGTAGTTTATTTGACTTGGCCACATTGTTATGAGAAATCATGAATAAAATACCCTCTGGAAGACTGTTTGTATTTGCATCATAATTGCATTATTATTGATGTGAGTCATACAGCTTGCAATTAAAGTGCATGTCTGGCACTAAAATATTCATGAGTTTGAATCAGAAGTGAAAATGGTGGTAAAGAGATTTACAAAACACAAAACAGCCGGGACTGTAGAAATGATTAAAAATGAGATTGAGTGCAGCAAATATTCAAATGTGATTTATTTTAATTTTAAATTTTCAAACTGCAGTTGCAGTGCATCCTTCTCTCCTGTCCCAAGTATTGTGAATGTAAGACTCAATACATTTTGTTTAAAACAGCTTAAATATGGATGAATAGCCATGCTGATCATTACACGGTCTTCTTCAGCTCGCAGTTCACACCCTGTTTAATCCAGTGTTAGTTGCCTAGCTGACTAAAATGTGGAGTGGATCTATCACAAACGATGGAATGGATTTGGACCAGTACACTACAACACAAGCAGTAGATCTATGAGCTTAAGACCAGTGGTGATTCTCATGCCATGTACACATTGAACTGAAACTTAAGGCTCTGTGATGTCTCATGGCATGGGTACTGAGAAACAGCATACTTTGTTAGAGATTGTTCAAATATTTCCCATTTAAACCATGCTTCCCGCACTGCTTGAGACAATGGAAATGGCACTGATCTAAGATGCACAATGCTGGATGTTAGATTGGAGAGGTATTCTTGAGTTTCATACATTTCATTTTTGTGAGGCAAGGAGAAAATTTGCTAAATGAGTTGAGTCGAATCCACAACAGAGCAGATTGTAGATAGTTTGTGGGAAGAATGGGTTTGATGAGCTGAGTGGCATTTCATGCTCCATGCTTTATTGTGTTCTTATCTTTAAAAGTGACAGTGGGAATTGTATCTGCTTCCTTCTGGTGAAGGCATAGAGTTAAGGTCTTAGTAGTTATTTGATTGCAGCAACCATCACCCTCTGTAACATTCATTATAGGTGCTCTTACTGGAGTGACACAATTGGAAAGCTAAGTCTAAAGGACCTCATCTCAAAAAACCTGGTGTCAGCAATATGAAACTAACAGTAGTCTGACAGGCATTTCACTCCACTGTTTCCTCTTGTCAGGGCCATTATATCCCCTGCAGATGGATAGTTTTGTAGTAATAAAATTCATTAAATGTGTAGTGGAGATTGGATATTGGTGTGAGAGGTGAAGCACATCCAGATAACCCAGAACACGGCAAAAGCAACATTGTGCATGAATACGCATCCAAGCAGGATATGCTGATTCGATCTTCCAAATACAAAATCACCCACTGATGGACCTATTTGCTATAGCACGAACGATAAAACATAACAGCTTCTGTTCTAGAAGTTGAATTAGCAAGACTAATCGTTGATGTTTTATCAGTTCTCTGGGAAAAGAAATAACTGTATCCTTCTCCCTCCCCCCTCACCCACCACCATTTGCCATTCAGAAAGTCAGAAAAGGGACTTTACACTACACTGACTGTAAAATGGTTCATAAATCTGCTATTCTTGTTGGAGATTCAACCTGTAATTCTCCCCGGCAGAGAGAATCTACTACTCCAAATGGAGACATACCTAAATAGTGTTCCTGTAGGGAGGCTAATATTGCAGGTCACAATGGAAGTCTGAACTGAAAATGTATTGCATAAATGTATATCATTTTGTACGCTCAAAAACTGAGCTTTTTGTAATAGTGTAAAAAACATTCAAATTGTTTGCTATCCAGAACAGCAAATTGCATATTCATTGACTGAAAATGGTTTTCATATTGACGTCAGAAAAAAACACATATTGCATAAAATGTAAAAAACAAATAAAAAAAATAGGAAGTGTTAAACCTGAATAATTACAATTATCTCTAACATACCTCTTCATTATGTAAAACAGCAGTGAAGGAAATTTAAAAATCAAAATAATATTAAATGACAGGATTGTGCAGTACAAATCATTATATCTCATATAAATATGGTTTTTCACCTACCCTGTGATAGTTTATAGCTTGAAAGCTTGATGAAACTATTAACCTTTATTGCAATATTTCTGTCTTTGTGTTAATGGATTGCTATTCAACATGCCATTCCTCTTGAAACACATTGTAAAAACACTCAATCTGGAGAAAAACTCGTCTTTGATTACAGATTGTAAAAGAGCCAGAAGAGTTTAAACAGCTGATGGTTGTTCATCAGCTTTGCACGAAAATACTTTAGAAGTCAAATTAAATCTGGACACGCATCCGGAAGAGACAGTATTAGAACTTTACTGCAGTGGACTCATGCAGCTGTCTATCAAACAAGTGAATGCTTGGACAGTCCCTATTACCACCTTGTTAAATATCAAGAGCCTGAGCTGAAAATCTTAGCACTCTTAGTCCCATGGAAGCAGGAACTCTGAACAAGTAAAATTTCCCTAGGAAGCTCAGATGTTGCTGTTAGACAGTGTTCTAATTCACAAAATTAAAAAATCAAGCAAAAAACCACAGGCACTATAGCATATTACTGGTATAGGTATTGGCAGCATTTTTAGAAACACTGACGACACAGCTGCTGCCTTGAGAACCCTGTGTTTGAGCCGCAGCAAATGAAATGCATGAGAAATGCTAAAGGATGTCCACTGCTGTTCTCAGGATTATTGTCTGCTACCAGGGAAACGCTACAAAGCAGCCTTGCAGCTCCCAGTTTAAGGTCTGTGAGGGGGGAGGAGAATACAACATTCTTTACTCTGTACAGAGCCAAAGAGCATGGTGATCTTGTAAAAGTTTTATTTATTTAGCCAATATCAAATATAATTCATTGGATTCCAAATGTGTGGCTTCTATGGATATAGGCCTAGAGGAACTGGTGCCGAAATTTGCAGATGATACTAATATATGAGGTGTAGTTAATTCTTTAGAAAACTAAAGGAACCTGCAAAGGGATATTGGTAAGATGGAGGATTCGGCAAAAAAAGTGGAAGATGGAATTCAGTGTTGGTAAGTGTGAGGTAATGACTTTGGTAAAAAAATAACAGCAGTAAGTATACTCTGAATGGAGGTAGGCTTGATGTTGTGGAAGAGCAAAGAGATTTGGGGGTGCAGTGGTTTAGGGTACTGTCTTTTCACCTGAGTTCAAATCCAGCTCAGACTGATGGAGCGGAAAGTCTCCTTTCTCCACTGGCTTTAAGGATCTTAAGTGACATGAATTTGGACAACCATACCATTGTTCTCACTGCACAATGTTGACAATGCCATTCAGAGAGGCCACAGGATTGCTCGCATAGGCAGTGGAAAAATTTCCACTTATGCACAGTATGGGCACTCTTCTATGATAAGGCAATGGTATATTGTTCGGGCAGATTAGAAGAGCTTTACTTTACATCTGAGTTGTGAGTGATTGTTGCTGATGGGGACAAAAGTGTTCCACCCCCCAGCACCATCATCTCTCACCTTAATAAACATAAAAAAGTATAAAAGGGGTCATATTTTAACCACATTGATTAGTATTGGGTTTAGGGTAAAACAGCCGATGATAGCAAGTCAACTGAATTTATTCATGTATAATCAAGTAATCAATTATTGAATTTCTACCCCTGGCTAAAGGCAACCAGGCATGTGGGTAAAATGCAGTATTGTCACCTAATGCTCCTTTCTTTTTTGTACTTCTGTTGTAATATTTTCTCTCTCTCTCATCAGGTGACTCACAATACAACTCATAAAGTTATGGTGGTAAAAATTTACAAGAAGGATGTTGACCAGGATGTAATTGTACGAGAGATCAGCCTTCTCCAGAAACTCTCTCATCCCAACATAGTCAGGTAAAAGTCGATGATTTTAATTGCACCCAGCATGATGAATTGGTCCAATGGTCATTAATTGAGAGTGCTTAAAATAATGGTAATTATAAAATTTAATGACTTCTCTTTGCCACAATATATGCCATGTAAAAAGGCAGGACTTCATCTATATTTTTATTTGTTCTTAGAACGTGGGTAACACTGGCAATTGCCCATTTCTACTTGCCATAGCAATTGTTTCTTTTATAACCTAATAACTTGCCAGACCACTTAAGAGGTTTTTAAGGATCAACTGTGTCGTGTGTGTCTAGGGTCACATGTAAGCCAGACTGGGTATGGGTACCCAGGTTCCCTTCCTTAAAGGACATTAGTGAACCAGTTGGGTTTTTACAAAAATACAGCAGCTGTAAGGCCAGATTTATTTAATTTAATTTCACAATTTACTAGTCCAGTAGCAGAACTACTACACTACCATACCCAGAAAATATTTGTGTGTATATCTATCTATATATATCTTATATATCTTGCATCTAGCATGTGTATATCACACTTCAGACTCCAAAGTATCAAAGGTATCAAGAAAGAGAAGGCCAATTATCTCCTATAGGTGTTTCTGATCTTGATAACCTGGCCTCCCCTCATGGGCAGGAGTCAAGGATTTACAAGTACTACCAATTCACAGAAAATTCCTTCAGCAATTGGCCTAAGAATGTATAACTTAGATCACTCCTGCCCAGGGTGTACCCAACATTTGTCACTTTCATTGCACGGGATAAAACCTAAAGTATGCAACCGCACAATTTACAGCAGTGGTGGAATTAGAAATTATTGAAGGGGAATGTGGGCACTAAAGGAACAAGATTTATTTTCCAGCTGGGTTGTGAAACATGCACCCCGCCAGAGAATTCTGATCTTTGACACTCTCCTTTTTTGTCATTTAGAGCTTACTGTAATTCTGCTTTTCAAACCAAAATATGTTTATCTTGGAAGAGTAACAGATATTTAAAAATAAAAATAAAATAATCGTACAGACTTCAACACATTATGGGGGTAGATTTTCAACTTGCTGTCCAGTTGTAAAACTGGCATTGTGGATTGGCTCCCCATTATAGAAAACGCCCGATTTTCATTTCCAAGTTGAAAATTTAGCCCTGTAACTTTAAAATAAATGGGCTGATGCCTCAGTTGAGAGAATGGATGGAGGAACATCATGTGAACATATTGGGGTAGATTTTGCTCTTTATTGCTGGGAAGTTAAGCATTGCCTGGATGGAATGCAGAAAGGAAAATCTGGTGGGCAGGATCGCACGGCCCTTATAGAATCCATCGGATTCTCATTCCATTCATTTAAATGAAAGTAAAAACAAGCAGTTTTGTTATGGCAACTGATTTGCCTCCCCAGATTTTCCTCTTTGTACTTTGTCCAGGTGATGCTCAAATGGTAAAAAACAAAATCTACTCCATCATCTGCTAGTATTTTAATCCCTACTTTCCAACCGAACTCGCTCTTTTGATCCTGTAGACAAGGTTTACTTTTCTCAGAAACCATCATCTCATCTTCAACCTTTTCGCCCCGTGATTTGTGCACAACCAACAGTGGCAGAAAGTAGCTTGCGTTTGCTTTCTAACAGCCTTGCCACCCACCCTTCAACTGATCTAATTGGTTATGAAAGGCTCCAGTCCCAATCTTGCTCTTCAGCCAATGTGGCTGGCTCAGACAGGCTTCAGTTTGACCTTCCAGCTGGTCTGAGTTGGTTGACAGTGAAACCCTCCCATTCCCAATGAAAAAAAAAGATTTTTTTTCTGAAAATTTAATAAGCTGATACGTGGGTTAAAAAGCTGACGGTTGTTATGTTGACACTGACGGCCTCCAATCTCGATGAGAAAGCCAATTTTTCTTGTGAAGCGCTAACAAGCTGACACATGGATTGAAAAGTTGATTAAAAAGCTGGTGGTAGGCATGTATACCATTACACACATATTAAAAATGTAGATAATAATAACATTAATATAAAATGCATCAGGCCACATAGCAAGGAAATAACAGACTTATTTCTGCATGATTTGCAATTGTAACTTAGTCTGATAATTCCGTCAATTTAGTCTGATAATTCCCCATTTTTATTACTTCAGTAAAATGGCTTAGAATCAAGGATATAGTGGTAAATTCACCAAACCCACTCTCTCAGCAGAGAGCTGCACTCGAAGGGAGAGCAGAGCAAAGATCGGGCTATCGACTGTAGTGTCAATTCCTTGACTTGTGCTCCTTATTGTGGCTCCCTGCTGAGAATGCAGGATCGATAAATTTATTGAATCATCTCATAAATGGATTTAGCTTTCAGCCATTTAGGATTTGGAATTGCAAGAAGCAGGTATTCACTTACAAATGGTTAGCTTTTTAAAAAAAATTGCTCTGTTTGACCAACTTTGACACAAAGTAGCATTCTGATTCGTTGAACACTACACTTTCAAAATCATTGCGAATTCCTTTATGTGACAACTCAATGACACCAAAGTGACAAGGACACTCGCATAATGAGAGCTCGATAACTTGACCAGAAAAGTCACTGACCCCTTCCTTCATTCCAATATTCTCAGGCAGTACCTATTTCAGCAGATAGAACAGGATTATAGTGTGATTGAGTAGCAGTAAGGAACTCTGCTTTGACTGTGCTGGAAAATGGAGGATTGCAGGCCTACTTTCAGGCTTGCCCTTTCATTGACCTGCTGCCAGGAATCCCCAGTTTAGAACATCATTGCTAACCTATCTAACCTACAGGGCATTTAACATGAGGACTCTTATTCAAATGATGTTCAGAAGTTTGAAATCCTGATTTTATAGTTGCACTTTATTGCTGTGCGATTGGTCTTTATTCTCTGAATGACTGTTCCATTGATGACAGAATAAATGAACAGGTCGTTCCAACATTCTGTTTTCTGACTTGTTAAACAAAGCTATTATTTAAAGGCTGGCTCTCTGGCACTCTTGGCAATGAGCGGAGCTCGTCAGGACTGCTGGTTAGCAAATCGTGGGCCTGATTTTTCATCCATTCATTTTTTCAGCTGTGGAAGGCATCACAGTTGAGCTAGATCCTGTCCACTTCCAATGTCCACATGTGCACCAGGAGCTACTGGGTATTGCTCAGTACCAGGAACTATGGCTGATTTTCTTCTCCATAGCCCAAGCCACTGAAGCTAAATTATAATGCCCCTACCACCACCTGCCTGAGATCAGTCAACTCTGCACAGATTTTTGGGACCTTCCAGTCTGTATGGCTCATTAGCAGATGGGCAATTACCAACTGAGCCACCAGGAGAGCAACATCGTTTTTCTAATAGTTAGGTCCTATACACAAAGACAGGGTACGGCTGAAAAATGCTAT
The DNA here is from genome assembly GCF_035084215.1 of Heptranchias perlo. Classification (NCBI taxonomy): domain Eukaryota; kingdom Metazoa; phylum Chordata; class Chondrichthyes; order Hexanchiformes; family Hexanchidae; genus Heptranchias; species Heptranchias perlo. The sequence continues at coordinate 13,717,125 of NC_090355.1, read as the reverse complement.
CATGCCACTAAGAAAAAGACGAACAAAAAGGATGTGCCCAGTGCCAAAACCATAATTCCTATAATTGCATCTAACAAACCATTAAATAGTAGATAACCTCTGTGGTGTTGCCCAGGAGTAAATTGTATCAGATGATAATTTGTTGATCTAAATTTGGCTGTAACCACTCAAGTGTTGGGAAAATAATACCGTACTATTTTAATAACATCACTGCACACGGAACCAATAGAGTAACTGTAAAGTACACAGATGCAAGGGATTAAACAAATATGTAGTGATGCAATAACAACACCATATATTTTAATTAAAACCTTTCCTGGAATTATTGTGGATGTTCAGTAAACATCCCCAATATGTTGCGTTTTTCAGTCATGAAGGGAATAGTGAGGGATTTCATTACTCACTCTTGGATGCACACACTGTAAAGCACCGCAGCAAAACTATTTTACTGCACTATTCTTTTGATAATTTACCTTAACCCAGACCCAAGTACAGTCTGTTTCCTAAATCTTCTGCTACACCTTGCGCAAATGCTGTTCTTTGCATTGGAAATCCTGGTCTGTTTTGCACTGCACAGACCCACCATTTGAGAATTAGGTTGCGATTACATTGACTTAATTAATTTATAACACGGGCATCAATATCTTTATATGACTAATTCATTATTATTGAGGAAGCAAACTTTGTGATAGACATGCAACGTGAGCTTTTACTAATCCTTTAAGCCAGTCTATTCTCATACTCTGCCTTTGCCCCTCTTATTTCCTTTTTCACTTCCCCTCTGAACTTTCAATATTCAGCCTGGTTCTCACTTGTATTATCAACCTAACATCTGTCACACGCCCCCCTTCTCTGCTTCATCTTACTCTTTATCTCTTTCGTCACCCAGGGAGCTCTGGCTTTGGTTGCCCTTCCTTTCCCCTTGGTGGGAATGTACCTAGACTGTACCCGACCCATCTCCTCTTTAAAGGCCGCCCATTGTTTGATTACAGTTTTGCCTGCCAATCTTTGATTCCATTTACCCGGGCCAGACCGTTCTCAACCCACTGAAATTGGCCCTCCTCCAATTAAGTATTTTTACTCCAGAGTGGTCCTTGTCCTTTTCCATAGCTAATCTAAACCTTATGATACTATGATCACTGCTCCCTAAATGTTCCCCCACTGACACTTGCTCCACTTGACCCACCTCATTTCCCAGAACCTGATCCAGCAATGCCTCCTTTCTCGTTGGGCCGGAAACATACTGATCAAGGAAGTTCTCCTGAACACACTTCAGAAATTCTAGCCCTCTATGCGCTTTACACTAACACTAATACACATGAACCATGATAGCCAAAGGCAATCTCTGGCTATTCTTATTCCTTTCGCCATTAACCTGATAACAGATATTTAACTCCTTTAAAAAAAGAGCTGGATAATTGGCAAAGCAAGACTTGTTACAATTGCATATTTGGAAAATGGTGAACTGAACCACTTGGGAGCATAAGAGGAGGTCAAGCACGAAAAGGAAAGGAAAGTTTTAGAAAGAAAGGGTAAGAGAGAGAAAGACTTGTGATGATAATTACCAATGCAAAAAGCAATTACAAGGCAGAAGGATGAAGAACAATTTCTCTACATTTGCACTGTTTCATTCCTTGAACTAGAGACCAGTAGATGTGCTTCATGGACAATACTGAATGGTGAAACTAGTAAAACCAGTGTAAAAGCCTTCGGGGAGGAAGAAATAGGGGCAGAAGAAGAATAGAAACTATTGTTTAAGACATAAGGGGTCGGATTTTCAATGTACTGTATGGGCATGAGACCGGCATTGTGAATCGACCGTCTGTTATGCTAACCGCCTGATTTTCATCTTGAAATCATGCAAATCAAAATTGTCTGGTTCCTATAACAGTCGGCCGCTCCGCGCCACCAGTTTTACACCTGGACTGAGTGAGTTAAAAATCTACCCCTGAAAATCTACCCCTTAAAACGAAAATACCTCCATCATCTCTGGTCATCAGGGCCTGGAAATTCCTCAGAGCTGCTCCTGCTCCGTCAGCTTTACTTTACCGGAACTGCGGTGGAAACCCTGTTTACTTAGCACTGCCTGCGAAGTAATGCCAGCGGAGCGGGGAAGCAGCTCCAAGACATTTCCCTGGTAGTCTACTACAAACTTACTAGTTACCCAGGGAACCATGTTTTCTTTAAATATGGGAAAGGTATTGTTTGGAATTTCAAGGTCAAAAATCATAATCTTAACTCCAAGTACCAAATCAACAGTGGAAGAGTTTGCTGACCCCACATATGGTAATGCAACTTGTGACCTGCTGTACAAAAAGCTTTGATATTGACTTTTCCAGATATCTCGGGGTGTGCGTTAAAGAAGATAAACTGTATCCTATCCTTGAGGTAAATACCATTACATGCAAATATCATTTTACTTCACAAATGCAATGTAAATAAGAGGTAAACACATTGGTCCAGTTGTGTTCTCAAATGCTTGCATGTGCACATCTTCACAGTATATTAATGGTGGATGCCTGGAAGAACTGTTAGCCAGTAAACAGGTTAACCTGACTTGGAAGGAAAAAGTGGATCTGGCATCAGACATTACACGAGGAATGGTGTACCTACACTCAAAGAATATCTATCACAGGGACTTGAACTCCAAGGTAAGAGACAGTGTCTTCATATACCCAAATATTCAGCATGCCTTCAAATGAATTGCCACAAAAAATGGAAGTTTCTAAAAACCTCAAACGCTACCACTGTAATTTTTGAATTTATTTTTTCTCCTTGCTCCTGTAGTTCATTGATTGCTAGAACAATAATTTATGATTAATTTTTTTGCAGTTCCGAAATCAGAGTTGCTTTAAATGAGGGACTGAGTAGAGCAGTGTGTTAGTTTACTACTGTTTCATTTCTGAGACTTGGGTTTGAATCTAGGCCACACTAATGAAATATTTCTCTCTTTCTGGATATATTGGCCCAAAGTGTTCGGGCAGTCTCAAGCCAATTTGTAGTTAGTGCAACAGGGTAAAACATGCTTATAGTTCAGCACAATTGACCCTTAAATTGACAATCTTGTCAAACTAGCCACAGGGAATGCTGGTATAGAAAATAGAAACTTCACTTCTTAGGCCTGCATGAGTGAGCGCTTTCAGGAAGAACAAAAAGAAAATTGCAAAAAAAAAGCTAGAAATGAAAAACATTACCACATTGCTGAACATCACAACTTTGAATTGAATACAACTTTTTAAAAAAACACCTTTTTGAAGTGCTTTGAATGAAGGTTTGGGTGATCAGTTACTGAAAATTAATTAACAGCACGAGAGGCAATTATAGGTAACAAAATAAAAAGAATCTAAAATTGATATAGTGCCGTACTTTCCTCCTTTAACTGTAGAATGATTTAAAAAAGATTGGAGTGAGTGCAATTTATGAATGGAAAAATATGGAAGGATTAATAGTCCATTTATCCAAAGAAATAAAAGGATAGCTGCCCAAAATGCAGCTAATCTGTACCAATTCAAAGATTAAAAAAAGAACGTATTAAAATATTTATAAGCTTCCTGTAAAATATTTATAAGCTTTTTGTTCAATTTTCGGACAGCTATAAATGAATAATGTACTCTATCGAGTCTAATAATTACCAATTCCTCTTTATTATGTAGTAAAAAGCATGTTCCATAGGAGGCAGATCATAAAGATTCACTTTCCTGTTTACAACAATTGAGCTGCTTTTATTCATCCTCTTTTTCAGTGTATTTTTCAAAAGCTATTATTTGACTGGATTTTCACTGTTAAGTTTACCAGCTCCTGATATCACACAAAACGCCCACATGCTTAATGTGGTGCTTATAAAACATTGTTAAATCATTCATGAAGAACACAAAGCCATTCTCCCATATTATACAGCATGTTCGCACTTAAACATTAAACACCTCTTATCCAGATCACTAACAGGAAGCATCACATTGCATATTCCACTTCACCTTGCTTACAAAGGTTAAGGAAAATAGAAAAGGAAAGGTGATGGCACTTACACATAAGGGGACTTATTTGGAGTTGTGCATTTTGTAACCTCTACGTACAGAAAGTAGAAGAGATAGGACTAAATTATCACTTCCAGTTTAGAATTATATTAACATAGGCAATCATGAGCCAAGCTTGATAAACGAAGTAGAAAAGGATGGTCGGATAGGCATTTAAAAGAAAAAAGAAAGAACTTGCATTTATATAGCGCCTTTCACAACCTCAGGATGTCCCAGAGTGCTTTACAGACAATTAAATACTTTTGAAGTGTAGTCACTGTTGTAATGTAGGAAACGCGGCAGCCAATTTACACACAGCAAGTTCCCACATACAGCGATGAGATAATGACCAGATAATCTGCTCTAATAATGTTGGTTGAGGAATAAAAATTGGCCAGGACTCGCCTGCTCTTCTTCGAATTGTGCCAGTGGATCATTTACATTCACCTGAGAGGGCAGATGGGGCCTTGGTTTAACATCTTATCCGAAAGACGGCACCTCTGACAGTGTAGTGTTCCCTCAGTACTGCACTGGAAGTGTCAACCTAACTTATGTGCTTAAGTCTCCAGAGTGGGACATGAACCCACAACCTTATGACTCAGAGGCGAGCGTGCATCCATTGAGCCAACGCTGACACCTTTAGGAGTCGATTTTCAGAGTCTGCACTTGCAGCGAGGTACCTTGCCTGCAAGCAACGCAGATCGGAAAATCACAGACGTGTTGCTAGAGATTTTACACCTAAATGGAATGTGTTGACAGCATGCATGGTTCTCACCATCGACTAGATTTGGGCTTTAGTAAAGGGGTTTTTCCATATCGCTAGTTGTGGAAAAACAACCGCAGCCTCAACAACCCCTCCCACATCTGGCTTATAACCCCATTCAGTATTTAAATTGGCCGCTATTTGTGGACCAGCTGAATAAATGTGGCTATAGAAAGAAAAGTATTGGATAAACACATATTCTTCCAACTTTGCATTCCTGGCAAGGAGTCTCCCACACCCAGACGCATATTGAAAATTCGGGCACATGACTTTCTGACCAAGCGCTGTACACACCTTTGTTCTCAGTATGCCATCCCGGTGGGTAAGGCTTTTTGCTTGGAGCATGGAGTCAAAAAATGATGGCTGCATATAGTGATACCACTATTCCTGGCCAGAATGGAGATGATTGGGTAATTCCCCGTCAATCATGCCTGGAGCCTGCACTGCTGTAAGTAACTAGGATTGATTTTACGCACATAATTTGTATGTAACTATTCTCCACTCATTGCATTTTGCTGGATAAATCACCTTGCTTTTATCGGGAGACATTACTGCAGTTTCGGTAACGAGTTCTGTTTGCTGTAGTTTGTAGAGACTCTTTTTAAATAGACTCTGTAGACTGTTTGTTGTATTGCGCTGTTTAAACAAACTCTGTTTGCTGAGTAAATAGACTTTGTTTGCTGTGAGTCCTGCTGTAAGTCCCGCCCCGCCACCACCTCATTGGCTAACACAGTGATGTTAATAGACACTCTGAAAAATGATACCCCTAAAGTGCCTGCATGTAAGCCGAACATTCATATTACATGGAAGCAGTCCACGTTTACAGGCCAGTGTCTGCTTGAGTTCTCGGATGGAAATTAGTGCTCCCCCAGCTCCTCCCCCTAAGTGACATACCAGACCTGCTGCTGCTCTGGGGGATTTAGTACAATTTAACAATCAGATTTAGCATCAGTAAAATAACCTGAAGTTTTTCTGCAAGAAATGAGAGAAAATCTCCACCATTTTTGCCACAATCTTCTGCAATGTAATATTGGATACACCTGCAGCTTAAGTTTGATAACCCCATTCCCTACAGTAGTTACTTTGATAACCCCATTCCCTACAGTAGTTACTTTGTAATGACATGTAAAAGGCCCATTTTTAGGGCTGTGTTTGAGTAGGTTAGATTTTGCTGGTTTTCCAGGTTGGCATATATATGACTATTTATGAGCACCACTTTTTGACATTTCATTATGCAACAAAAATCAGTAAATATGCAATAAATGTAAACATAAAGCAATGTTGCTCAGAATTCATTTCACGGTGAAAACAAAAAAGGGAAGTAAAAGAATATTGATTTGGGTACTCTCAAACAATGACTCCGCAGTCCATTTTTTAGCTAGAAAAGGCAAACCATTTTTGCAGTTTTTCCAGTATTTCAGATAAAGTTGATAAAGTCAGACTTGCATTTATATAGTGCCTTTCACTACCTCAAGATGTTCCAAAGTGTTTTACAGCCAATTAAGTACTTTTGAAGTACAGTCACTGTTGTAATGTAGGATAATATTTTTAAATTTATTTTTCTGTCTATTGAAAAATGTTCTCTTCCCTATCTTAGGTCTCACCCCACCCCACCCCATACTATATACTGTTCCCAATTGATAAGACGTTTAACCGTCTATCCGCAACTGCCCCAGAACACAACAGCAAGGACATGATAAATCACTGGTTAGACTCAGCTGAAGTATTGTGTCCAGTTCGGGGCACCACACTTTAGGAAGGATGGCAAGGCCTTTGAGAGATAGTAGAGGAGATTTACTAGAATGGTACAGGGATTTGGTAGTTCGGTTACGTGAAGAGACTAGAAAAGCTGGTGTTACTCTCTTGAGAGCAGAGAAGGTTAAAGGGAGATTTAATAGAGGTGTTCAAAATCATGAAGGGTTTTGATAGAGTAAATAAGGAGAAACTATTTCCAGTGGCAGAAGGGTCGGTAACCAGAGGATACAGATTTAAAGTGATTGGTAAAAGAACCGGGGGGAGATGAGGAGAATATTTTTTTTTACTCAGCGAGTTGTTATGATCTGGAATGCGCTGCCTGAAAGGGTAATGGAAGCAGATTTAATTATAACTTTCAAAAGGGAATTCGATAAATACTTGAATGGGAAAGATTTGCAGGGCTATGGGAAAGGGCTGGGGAATGGGACTAATTGGATAGCTCTTTCAAAGAGCCAGCACAGGCTTGATGGGCTGAATGGTGTCCTGCTGTGCTGTATCATTCTATGATTCTATGTGAAAGTATCTCAGGATACCTCACTTGCAGATTTATTTCCTCCTTTCCTGTTTGTGTCTTGCCTGTATCTCTGTGATGGCATTGCTATAAATCTGGAATATTCCATGGAGAAAGTCATGGGTGTCAACTCATATTCTCCCTCTCCTGTAGTTTCTAATGAGCATTGGAAATCTAAACTATTGCCACAGTTACCAATGGCACTAAAATAGGGAGAGTAGTAGAGACAGAGAAAGCAGGAAAGGGTTGGCAGGTTTAAAATTGTTTTTGTAATTGGGCAGACAAATGGCAAATGAAGTTTAACATTAATACATGTGAAGTATTGCATCTTAAGACTATAATGAATGAACTAAATTAACACAGGGAGACTTAAAAAGGTCAATAGTACTTGGAGCAACAGCAGACTCATCATGTTCATTGTGTAGACAATTGGTGGAGCAATTTAAAAAGGTAATACAATCCTGCGGTATACAGCCAGAACAGTAGAGTACGTGGGGCCGACTTTCCTCCAACCCCCTCCATCCCCATCCATCCCAGTGCAAGGCAGGCAGTGCACTGTGCCAACTGGAGGGCAGCTGAACTCGTGATTTTCTGGGTTCAGCAATTTAGCACGACCTGGCATTCTCCTGGGCATGGAAACATCATTGGGAATGGGTGGCTGGGAATGGGGGAGGGAACTTGTCCACTGCCTGCAGGGTTCGGATTCCCCCTGGCTGTTGTCCAAAACAGCAACTAGGTGGCCTCCAGCCACACAAAAAAAACAAAAAACTTACTTGTCTGGATGTTGCAGGGAGCTGTTGGCAACCCTTTTGGCGATTCTGTGGGCAGAAGGAGCTGGGCACAAGCTCTAAAGCCCACTTCTGGGCTTCGACCAAAGGGGCATTTTAACATTACTCCTGCCCCATTTGCATTGAATTTAATGCTCCCACCTGTTTCTCCACCCACTCAACCCCTGAAAATGCAGGTGGAGTTGCACATGGGATGCAAAGCAGTGGTGTCTTTCAAGGTAGTGCTAATGGATTTACAACGTCAGACCAATTTTGAATACTGTGTTTAGTTCTGGTCAATACACCATAAAAAAACAAGAGATATTGAAGAGGGTGCAGAGAGGAGCAACAAGATTGTAAAGTGTAAAGAGGATGAGTCGAAAGGAAAGATTAAAGAAACTCAAACTCTACACTCTAGAAAGAAAGTTGTTAAAGGGAGGGGCAGTGGAGAATGGCATCAAGGTAAATAAAATCATATTGATAAGGTAAACCCAGCCAATTACTTCAACGCAAGCAAGAAAAGTAGATCCAGAAGACATAAATTTAAATTAGTGAAAAATACGTTTAAAAAAGAGATATATACTTATATATTAGGAAGAACTCCTTTACCAAAAGAGGCAAGATAACAGAGACATAAACATTGGCAACATTCAGAATGCAGCTGGGTGATATAATGGGAGAATTAGTGTGCGAGGTAGTATGCTTTAATGGGCCAAATGGCCATTTTGACTTTTCTTGTGTTCTCTTCAGGTCACTGTACCGGAACACTCGGCCACTATACCATCATGGTACACAATGGCCAAGTTGATTTAAACTACAGTTTAATTGGATCAAATTTTTAATTATTGAAAAAACATTTCAGTACAAGTCTCACATTTAAACATTAAATATCAATGTAGCTTGTAATATAGTTCACTTGCTAATTCTATATACACATGATTTAATTTTGTAATTGTCATCATCCATCTTCTGTTATGGATTGATTGACGTGCAGAACAGTGCATTTATTGGGTCCAAAAGTACATTGCATCTTGTGGCAGTTTGTTATCTACAATGTACAAAATCATGTGTTCATCTGAGCTGAACAAATATCTGAAGAAAAAAGTTCCTTTTATTGCTTGGTATACTGGGAGATGTCATACAACATTGATACAACCAACTTGTGCTTCACTTCACATCCCATCATTACAAACCAAAGAGAATTACACCAATCCTTTAAATTTAATTAGAGATATCTTCATTCTTCTGTATAGGGAGTCATTTTCCAAGTACACGCCTACGGCAAGGAACATCGATTGCCGCCATAATTTTCCAATACCCGGTGCTGGGCAAGATTCCTTGCTGTCGGAACATACTTGGAAAATGACCCCCATGAGTCTCAAAAATCCACTGGGATCACGCCCACCAGTGTCAGCCAGTGCTGACCTCACTGAAGTTCACAGAGTCAGCGGGAGGGAACCTCATTTACATGGGGTTGGCAGGCACACATGCCACCATGTAGCTGGAAAATCAGACACTTGCCCAACATTAGGGAGGGAGGATGGCAGACCCCTCCCCACTCCTCGGAGACTCCATTGTGACCTCCCTTGGTCCCCTGTGAAAGGAAGGGGGTCCTCATTTCCGTCAGCGAACCTGCCCCCAGCACTACACCAGATCCCACCTGAGCCAGGGAAGTGGGAGCTCCGAGCGTAGGGAGTCCCTGCTTGCGGCAATGCCCGAGGGCTGCCCAACGATGTCATTGGGTTTGTAAAAAGGGCACGAGCTGACCAGGAAATCCCAGAATTGAATGAGATTTGGTGCTACTGGGTCCCTGCTGCTTTCGGATGAGTTCCATCAGAGTGACAGTGGGAATTCAGCGGAACTCCCGAGAAATTTGGGGCCATAGTGTGCGCCATTGGTACAAGTCACACCTTCCCACATATTTTTATATCTGAACATATAGGGGTGTGACTTAGAAACCAGTGTGATTAAAATAGGGGTATTATTTATGTACCAGATTTTACGGTAAGCACACTTCCATTGTGAATTGCAACAGAATTTCAGTTTGCATCACTGGGATAAAATCTGAATTTCCAACAGTACTAGTCAGCAACTTTTGCAGTACAGGATTTATATTATCACAGGAGAGGGGAAAGGGTCAACAAATTAACATTTTTATTAATAAATCTTAAAGCTGTTGGTTGCTAAAAAGTTTCCTCCTCTTCTAATGGTTTAGCCCAGGTGAACATTTGCTAGGACAATTTGACGCATAAGCACATTCCATTGCTATTGAAACAACTTCTTTATGCTGTAAGCAGTTCTATGTTTCCTACAAAACAACAGTGACTACACTAAAGTACTTCATTGGCTGTAAAGCACTTTGGGATGGCCTGAGGTTGTGAAAGGCGTTATATAAATGCAAGTTCTTTCTTCCTTTCTGGTGCATTGCCACACAATGATTGTTGCTTCAAACTGATCAAACTAATAAAATAGTATGGCAGGGAAATCTTTAAATTTATAGCAGATTACTAAAACTGTTCCATACTGGATCGGGGAAGGGAGGAAAAGGCCAGGGGGTTGAAGGATCTCATATAAATAAATTAACTGTGAAAATAATTTAACTTGCACTATCTAGGTCATGGGTGTGTCTTATACTGAAGTTACTGTTCAAATAATCTTAGTGATTCAAATTGTTGACCGCTGCACATTATTTGCATTTTGTTTTTTTTTTCCAATTCATTGTTTGAAGATTATCCTTGTTTAAATAATCTACCAACTTTAATATTTAATCATTCTTAATATTTATGTGAATGCTTGAACTAGAAGCTGCCCTTTCAGAGTTTGCATTTTTTAGCGCACATCACATCTCTAATGCTATTTCTTTCTGAACTATAATTATAACGTTTGCTTTTCCGTGCGTTAAAAATGACCGGAAATCACAAGTAGAACTCAAGTTGGAAAGACAATGGTTAGGGTAAGTGATTGGTACAGCATGACATCCTGAAACAAATCCAGGGAATTTCAATGCTTGCCAGATAGACTGAGTATTGCAATTTTGTATAAAAAGTCCTGGAGGCAATAAAAATGTCAGTCCCGAGCAATAACAAAATCACTTACACCAACAATAGTTGGTCCAGCAGATTAACAAAAGTTCCAAGACCAACAATCATCTCAGCTCAACCGTGATGTGATAACAAAGGTAGCCATGGGTAGTCCATGCTTTCAGTTTATTCTGCAGTGAGGTTTGGAATTATGTTTTTTGGCACTGGGTATGTCTATTTGGCCAAACACTGAATTCTTTTGCTGTGGAGCCAACTATAAATTGAAATGCCTCTAGTCAAAGTGTTTTATAAATCTAAGCTTTATACAAATTCAGTACGAACATTGCTTGCTCCTAAACTAGTACAATCCTGGGCTTTGATCAAGAAGCTTTCAACATTATGTTCTTCAATGTTGTTGTAGACTGCTTGAGTTTGTTACAAAGGCACATTTTGCTGAGAGTGTCTATGTACGGATCAAGAGTTCCATGGTGATTTATAACCTAGGATACCATTGGTTTACTTTATTATAATGCACAAACTTAGTTCTGATTTAATTGTAAAATGATCGAGTTGTAGGAGAATTTCCTCAGTATCCTTTTGTGCAAAGATTTTCAGTTCTCAATTTAAAAGGTGCTTTTGTAAAAATTATTTTTGGAGTAACTCATAGTAATTCCCAAACAACCGCATCCCCTAACATCATGCTTTTATTAATTTCCACGTATTCTTTTTTTACATCAGAACTGCTTGATCAGGGTAACGCCGCGTGGTAGAGAAGCCGTCGTTACAGACTTTGGGCTGGCACGAGAAGTGGTCGAACTGCCCTCAAAGGATCCCGAACGGAAGCTGTCCTTGGTAGGTTCAGCTTTCTGGATGGCACCCGAAATGTTGCGTGGTGAACCTTACGACAGAAAGGTAAAGTGTGACCAGTTTTCTCACTGTTGTAAATTTGGACAAACATGGGAGCCCTTTTGTTCATCCTTTTCACATTATAACAAGATACAAACTTAATTGTGTAGCAATAGAAAATGTGCAAAATAAAGAACTTAAATGGATAGAAGTACAAATATAACTTGAAATACTCTCTCATCTCTTTGGACTAGAATCCAGTTTAAATTTTCTTAGGGCTTTGCCTCTCACATGCAATATTGTTCTGTAATTTGCATTTCATGTCCTTCTCTGTATGATTCCATCAATGGCTTATCTTTACCATTTCGGAACTGAATGGGGTGCAAATTAATCTGGACCCATTCTTGGGCCCAGACTTGGTGCTGTGCTAACCAGGAGGCCCGAAACCAGCCCAAAATTTGGTCTCAGGCTTCATTAACATTTTTTGCATGAGCTGTCAGTGCTTGTTGCACCTCCACAGACAGCTTTTGCATTGAGGATGACGAATGTTGGGTTGCTTGCTTCGCCGGCTGCAGCCCAAAGGTAAGTCCTTGGGTGGTTGGAGTGATAACGGAGGTGAAGGGGGTTGATTGATGACTGTGGAGTCAGGGGGAGCACTCTATTCCTCCTGGCACCACAGAAAGGTTTGTAGCAGCACATCCACCACCTTAAACATCCACTCCCTCCACCACGTGGAGGGAGTGGATGTTTAAGGTGGCTGCCTTGGCTGCAGTGTGTACTAGCTACAGGATGCATTGCAGCAACTCACCAAGGCTTCTTCGGCAGCACCTCCCAAACCCCCGACCTCCACCACATGGAAGGACAAGGGCAGCAGGTGCATGGGATCACCATCACCTCTAAATTCCCCTCCAAGTCACACACCATCCTGACTTGGACATATGTCGCCGTTCCTTCATCGTCGCTGGGTCAAAATCCTGGAACTCCTTAATTAACGCACTGTGAGAGTATCTTCACCACACGGACCGTAGCAGTTCAAGAAGAAGGATCACTACCACCTTCCCAAGGGCAACTAGGGATAGGCAATAATGCTGGCTTTGTTAGCGATGCCCATATTCCAAAGAACGATAAAAATAATTGCATCGGGCCCCTATTGATGCCTTAGGATCCTGATTTCCATGGGCTGATGAGGCACCTGCAGTTTCCAAGCTGCCCATTTCAAGGCCCCCATCAAAATGGTGGCAGCAGGAGTGGCAGCAGGAAGGGGGCCATAAGCTGTGCCTCGATTTTCACCGCGCTACTGACTTGTTCCCGCCCAACGGTGAGGATGAAAATCGTCCCCTCTCTGTCACACTCCCCAGCTGGCATTCTTTTCTGCTGTTTCCAGATTATCACTCTGCTTCTATTCGCATCTGTCAGAAAACACGGGGGTGGATTTATCATCTTTACTGCCTGGGTGGTAATCTGGCAGAGCGGGTCATCTGTCCTTTATAAAACCTGATTTTCATTCTGATGATTTAAAGTGAAAAAAAATTGGATGGTTTCTATAAAGGATGGACGATCTGTTCTGCAAAATGACTGCCCAAGGCGTTGAAGATGAAAATCTACCCCTACGGAATGAAATATTCTAAAGCCAGTGGTCCTATTTGAATTATTAAAAAACATGGAATGGATTATTCTAAAGGCAGTGAATATATCTATACAGCTAAACCACAACCTGATGCAGCAAGCGTATTGCCTTATAATTCAGTAATTTAATTACTAGGATTCAATTTTAACATTTGAGCCTTGCAAAGGGCCTACTGAATATATTCTAAACCATTAATAATATGTAAATCATTAATGAGTAACTCCTTATTCAGCGAGTGTCTAGACCTACATTCATTAAGCATGGAACATTATGGGGCACTCCTTTCATGGTTTCTCTTTATTGTGGCCAATTTTTGTGACTAACCTTTTCTATTGAATAAAAACTCATTATACATTTAAATTTGAGCATGCTTCATTGAGTCCGTGAAGAATTTAATTAAGAAGGTTTAGTCAATGCTGCCATGGTTTTTTTTCCACTAGGAGCTTTAATTTCATCTTTGTGCTATTCTGCATGCACTGTGTTCTCACTACATTCCTGTCTGCACTATTTGAAGAGAGCTGCTAATTTTATTTTAAGTAGGTTGATGATTGTGTCAAAATAACACAAGACAAGGACTTTAACATGAATGCATTAACCATTGGGCTAAAATTCACAACAGAGTGAAAATTAAACCCCTAACTGTCTAATTCTCAGGGAAGGCAGAAAATATCCACCTTCTTTCAGGTCTAGCTAAAAACAAGAGTACAGAAATCAGACTTGGAATTTGCATTAAGCTAGTCACAACTGTTCCCCTCCAAGTCACACACCATCCTGACTTGGAAATATATCGCCGTTCCTTCACCGTCGTTGGGTCAAAATCCTGGAACTCCCTACCTAACAGCACTGGGAGTACCTTCACCACATGGACTGCAGCAGTTGAAGAAGGTCGCTCACCACCACCTTCTCAAGGGCAATTAGGGATGGGCAATAAATGCTGGCCTTGCCAGCGATGCCCACATCCCATTAATGAATTTTAAAAAAAATTATGTTACTCCTTCACCAGCTATCCCTACGGTAGACGGAGCTCAATGTGGGGAAGTGTGAGTTCATCCACGTTGGATCTAAAAAAGACAAATCAGAATATTTTCTTAATGGTGAGAGACTAGAAGCTGTGGATGAGCAATGAGATTTAGGTGTCCATGTCTACAAATCACTAAAAGTTAGTGCACAGGTACAAAAAGTAATCAAAAAGACTTATGGGATGTTGGCGTTCATTTCAAAGGGGTTGGAATGCAAAAGTAAGGAAATGAGGTCGGACACCATCTGGACTACTGCGTTATTTTTGGGCACCGAACCTCAGGAAAAATATATTGGCCACAGAGGGGGTGTACAGCACAGATTTACCAGAATGATACTAGGTCTTAAAGGGTTAAATTATGAGGACAAATTGCATAAACTTGGCTTGTATTCCCTTGCGTTTAGAAGGTTTAGGGGTGATCCAATCCAGTCGTTTAAAATGGCAAAGGGATTTGATAGAGTAGCTACAGAGAAACTATTTCCTCTGACGGGGAATCTAGAACAAGAAGGCATAATCTTAAAATTAGATCTAGGCTATTTAGTAGTGAAATCAGGAAGTACTTTTTCACACAAAGGGTAGTGGAAATCTGGAATTCTCTCCCCTAAAAGGCTATAAATGCTGGCTATGCAAGTCTTACCATGAATGTTGAAATGCACCATCTGGATAAATTGAAATTTTCAAGACTGAGATGGACAGATTTTTGATAGGTAAGGGTATTAAGGGACATGGAGCAAAAGCAAATGGAGTTGAGGTACAAATCAGCAATGATCTAATTAAATGGCAGAACAGGGTCGAGGGGCTGAATGGCCTTCTCCTGTTCCTATGTCCCCTCAAAGTTCTTAGTGCATTTCTGCACTTCTGCTGCTCTGAATTCTCAATATGCAAATTGTTTCTGTCCCACTCTCAACTGAATTTTATCTCACTCACTGCAGATCACAAAGGGGTTTATTAATTACTTAAAAGGTAGGAAGACAGCAGAGTAATCCAAATTGAAGAGTAAGAGAATTTAACATTGGGTTTCTTCAAGTTAGCAAGCAGTTCCAGATATAGAAGAGTTGGTACACACTATTAATGCAAACTAAATCTAATTCTCATTGTCTTTAGAAACGGCTACTGCACATTTTCTATTTATGTTGCATTCTAGTTATGCAAGTCTTACCATGAATGTTGAAATGCACCATCTGGATAAAATAATTGGATCTCTAAGGAGGTTCCATCTTAGCACTAACCATAGGATTACATAATTTGGAAGGGGAGTATACTTGTTCAGACTGACTAATGAAACGGTAGTAGGTACTAATGTAAAATCGTGTGAATAAGTTTTTCTTTTGCACAGATTTCTTTGTCCTATAAATTCAGAGTTTGAGTGATTTATGGGGTGAAGGTGTATGGTTGCCTGCTTTAAATGTCATGGCCTGACTTATCCACGAGTTTGATTGTTTTTGAAGGTATGTGAATGTCTGGCATCAAATCAGGTGTTGGACTGACAGTTGTTATTATCCGTTACGTATCTTTCAGGTTGATGTTTTCTCCTTCGGTATAGTTTTGTGTGAAATACTTGGCAGAGTCACCGCTGATCCTGAAATTCTACCCAGAACACAGGTAGCTATAGCTGACTGGTTAGCAGTCTATCCAGAATACAGGTATTACATAGAATGTACAGCACAGAAACAGGCCATTCGGCCCAACTGGTGTTTATGCTCCATACGAGCCTCCACCTTCCCTACTTTATCTAACCACATCAGCATATTCCTTTCTCCCTCATGTGTTTATCTAGCTTCCCCTCAACTGCATCTTTGCTATTCACCTCAACTGCTCCTTGTGGTAGCGAGTTCCACATTCTAACCACTCTCTGGGTAAAGAAGTTTCTCCTGAATTCCCTTTTGGATTTATTAGTGACTATCTTATATTTATGGCCCCTAGTTCTGGTCTCCCCTGCAAGTGGAAACATCGTCTCTATGTCTACCCTATCAAACCCTTTCATAATCTTAAAGACCTCTATCAGGTCACCCCTCAGTCTTCTCTTTTCTAAAGAAAAGAGTCCCAGCCTGCTCAATCTTTCCTGATGGTATAACCCCTCAGTTCTGGTATCATCCTAGTAAATCTTTTTTGCACCTTCTCCAGTGCCCCTATATCCTTTTTATAATATAGAGACCAGAACAGTTTACAGTACTCCAAGTGTGGTCTAACCAAGGTTCTATACAAGTTTAACATAACTTCTCTGCTTTTCAATTCTATCCCTCTAAAATTGAACCCCAGTACTTGGTTTGCTTTTTTTAAGGCTTTGTTAACCTACATCACTACTTTTAGTGATTGGTGTATCTGTACCCCCAGATCCCTCTGCTCCTCTACCCCATTTAGACTTTTATTATCCAAGCAGTATGTGGCCCCCTTATTCTTCCTACCAAAATGTAATATCTATATTGAAATTCATTTGCTAATTACATTCTGCAAGTTTATTAATGTTTTTCTGTATTTTGTCACAGTCCTCCTCCATATTTACTATACCCCCCAATTTGGTGTTGTCTGCAAATTTTGAAATTGTACTTCCGATTTCCAAGTCCAAATTGTTTATGTAAATGGTGAACAACAGTGGTCCCAGCATCGATCCATGTGGTACACAACTTCCAACCTTTTGCCAGTTTGAATAACTACCTTTAACCCCAACTCCCTTTTTTGTTTTGTAGCCAGCTTGCTATCCATTCTGCTACTTGTCCCCTGACTCCACATGCTCTGACCTTAGTCATGAGTCTATGCTGCACCTGAACGAAGGCCTTTTGAAAATCCAAATATATAATATCTACTGCATTATCCTTGTCTACCCTTTCTGTTACTTCTTCAAAGAATTCAATAAGGTTTGTTAAGCATGACCTTCCCTTTCAGAATCCGTGCTAACTATTCTGCATTATATTTTTGGTTTCTAGATGCTTTTCTATTGTATCTTTGAGTAAAGTAGCTATAACTGACTGGTTAGCAGTCTACCCAGAATACGGATAGCTATAACTGACTGGTTAGCAGTCTACCCAGAATACAGATAGCTATAACTGACTGGTTAGCAGTCTACCCAGAATACAGATAGCTATAACTGACTGGTTAGCAGTCTGCCCTCGATCCTTAGAATAGTAGGAGTGTAGTATTTTTAGCAGAAGGTAAAGCCATTTTGGGTGGGGTGGAAACGTCTCCAAAAATCTGATCGTAAATTTGAGATTTGCATCATTGAAACTACAATGGTTCAACATTTTCACTTAATACACTGAAAGCCTGATAAGATCACCTTATTGAGAAAGGGTGAATTGTGGAGGTAAACAGCAAAAGATTTAATTTAGTTTGGTTTCCATCTTGAACCAAATATGTGGGAATGAAATTGAACGTTTAAATATCATAATATAAACCAATTTATGATTCACCAACGTGCTATCGGGTTCACTGTCACAGAAAATCAATTGCAGAACTATCAGCAGACAGGATTAATTAGATGATAAGAGAGAGATAGAGAAGATTAATGGTAATTCTAAACATCAAACTGAATATTTAAAACTTGATATCAATCTTTGATTCAATGTCCTGTTACCAACGTTCATAAAGATAATATCTGACATGGATATGGAAGAATGAACAAATCATACATTTGTAATAAATTCCAAAACAAATCAGCATCAACCAACTAACATTTTCTGTAGTGAATATCCAGAAGAAAATCTACCAGTGTTCGTCTTGTGTTTAGCTATTCCTGTATCAACAGGTTTAAAGAGTAATAGGTCCCACCAACCCACAAATGCAAAGGTCTTTATCATGGATCTCTAGGTCTGCTATTGAAACTCTGTGAATCCAGTCAGCCTGCAAGAGACCAGCTGCAGACTTCGAAAAGGTAGATAGCGCTGATATGGATCCTTGCTGGGCACGAGCTGGGGGCACAGAATCAGGGCTACATTGTTGTCGCCCTTGTTGCGGCTCGCGCGAAGTGAGGCTGCATGCCAGTAGTACAGTCTTGTTTTCTCTTAAGTACAAGGAGAGCAATTGTTGGGAAGGCTTCGGTATCAGCCTACCAGGGCCCAGACTGTACTGAGCCATAATGTAAAAACACACACATATGTATATTTATATATATACACCTTGCAGAAATTGATTTTAACCAATTAACTCCTCCCCCCCCACCCCAAGTGACTCTTACAACCTACTTAATTTTTTTTGCACTGAAAAACATAGCTTTAGCCCACCTTTAATGTTAGTAAGCTGTCCCTTTTTAAAAAAAAAGTGTCTGAGTGCATTTGTTTGGGAAGTTACGGCGTATCAATTTTGATCAATCTTTTAAATGAATGTGCTCAAATCAGTGATTGTGTTTTTGCTTGTGTAGGAATCAATGCCTTTAGAAGACAAGGGGAGTGAAGAAAAGTGGCAAGAAAATAAAAGCAATGCCACATAGTTATTTTTATTTTGTCAGCACTTTCCCTTCGTTCCTCACTGGACGTCATTAATTCCAGGCTAGGGTATGGTTGCTTAAAGGGATTGTTGCCCTCCAGTATCTTACCCAAGTGGCCATTGTTGAAAGTGGAGTGTTGAAGGTTATTCAGTTGTGATTGGAAGGGGGAATCATAGCAAGCTCATTCCATTCCTCACCCAACCGCCACACATGCAAACTTAACAAATCAGCAGTGAAACCCTCTCTAGCCCTGGGCGCTGGGACCAGTTGCAGTGAACCCTACTGCGACCATAAGCCGAGATCGACTAACTCAGTACAGACTGAGGATCCAACCGAGGATTCTCTGGTTTGTATGGCGCAGTTGCTAACTGTACAAACCCATTAGAGTCATTGGGGAGCTGATGTGCTTGTATTTAAGATTTTGGATTTTGATTGTGTTGTTATTCATTAGCCATTTTCATTGATCCTTTTCCATTTACACACAATAAATAATAGTACCAATAACAATGATGATAACGTGATGCTAAATGAGACTAAGATCACAGAACTTATCCTGTAGGGTAGAAAAACAGAAACACTGTTAGCCGTGCTCTGGCCTAGTGATATGAACTCATTTATAATTAACCACACAAACTGTAGGTTCGCCTCTATACTTAAATTACATGAGACTTCAATGGTGTCACTTCATTTTCAGTACGATGCGCAGTTAAAAAAGAAACACAAAAGGATTTTGCATTGTTCCTGAACACCAACCTCCAATCATGTGTGTTGATTTATATCCTTCTGGCGATGCCATAGAGCAATTTATTGAAAATTGCTCTCCCTGCTCGGCCAAAAAGCAAACCTGTTCTGTGCAGTTGAAAACCAGTTGGGTGATCACCTGCTGTGGGGAGACGGCAAGCAGTATTGGGAACCAGCTTTCAGCAGAGCTGGCCTGGATCATGCAAAAGACTACAACAAGTGTTCACAAAGGCTGAATTTGGGCCTGCAGGCCCTTAATGAGTACCCCTGTGTTACTAGAATAAATTGAGATATGCTGTGTGTACCTGTAGTCGGCAGGAAACATTTTTTTGTAAACTGGTGTTGGGGAATTAAAGAATCTTTTCTTGGAGTGATATGACTTTTCATAACTATAGTTAATGTAAATTACAATTCAGTACTTCTACTTTTGCATAAGATATATATATTAGAGAAGGTTTACTGAAATGGACACAGTATTCCAAAAAAAAAACATATGGACAGGTGTATTGACCAACTTAGCATCTACATGACAGAAAGCTGGTTGATAGTCAACAGTGAAATTTAAAATTATTGCCTCAGAAAGTAAAATATTAATACCATGTGTTTGTAACTGTTATAGCTTGGCCTGTAGTAAAGCTCTGTGTAATTCTTAAATATTTTTTTTTAAACCAATTTTTTTCTAGGATTATGGACTCAATGCTGAAGCATTCGAGGAAATGGTGAATGATTGTCCGAAGCATGTACTGGAATTAGCCGTTAGCTGCTGTAGGGTATGGAGTATTTATGATTTGTCGTCATTCTTTATACAGGATTAATTGATAACTGGCCTGGTGTTAGTTATATTACACATAGTAAGAACTATATCTGGGGGAAGTTAGTAAGCCGTTCTTTTCAAAAAAAATGTGGATTCAGGGAGGAATAAAGTTTTGATGCAAATAAAAACAAAATGCTAGATATTCTTGGCAGGTCAATTAACATGGGAGAGAGAAAGACAGGTGAATGTTAGAGGTAGGGCATTCTGTCAGAACTAGTGCAATAAGTAGGACAAGCCCTTTAAAGTTTTCTTCCTTTACGACAATAGTTCATGGGCCATTAAAACAAATGAATTAAAACAAAAGGGTTAAGCTTTTCTAAAAGTAGATGGCAAAGGAACCTCACATGAATGTGTTATTGCATTTGTCACTAATATCACACAGAGCAATTTCAATTCCCAATAATGACTCATAACTTCTTTTTGATGAAACTCGCTGCTGTCCTCGTCAATCAAACACGGCAGCATATGACATAATGGCAGATTAACAAGTGGAACAAGGTAAACGCACAAGTGCGTGAGTTTTATAAATGGAAGATTATGTAGTGCCTTGGAGCAAAGTGTCCCTCCGATATTCCCAGCTGTACAATCTTTATTTACTCATGGTATCTGGAGTCTAAACTTTACTAGAAGAACAATTAGTGCAGCACCCTAAAGTAAATTATCTATCTTTGATACACCAAAGCTTCACTGTTGTGGAAAAAAAGTGATCCCAAATTATAAGATTGTAAGATGCTGCAAACATTTTATGCAAGAAGGCCATATTTCGATTTTTTTCTTTCTGTTTGTACAGGCTCATTTTAGCTGTATAACATAGTATCGTAGTATCATAGGTACAGCACAGGGGGCCACCATTTGGCCCATTGTGAGTGTGCTGGCTCTTTGAACGAGCTATCCAATTAGTCCCATTCCCCTGCTCTTTCTCCATAGTCCTATAAATTTTTTCCCTTCAAGTATTTATCCAATTCCCTTTAGAAAGTTACTATTGAATCTGCTTCCACCACCCTTTCAGATCATTACAACTCGCTGCGTAAAAAGAGCCTCTGGCTCTTTTGCCGATCTCCTTAAATCTGTGTCTTCTGGTTACCAACCCTTCTGCCACTGGAAACAATTTCTCCTTATTTATTCTGTCAAAACCCTTCATGATTTTAAACACCTCTATCAAATCTCCCCTTAACCTTCTCTGTTCTAAGGAGAACAACCCCAACTTCTCCAGTCTCTCCACATAACCTAGGTCCCTCATCACTGACACCATTCTAGTAAATCTCTTCTGCACCCTCTCTAAGGCCTTGACATCCTTCCCAATGTGTGGTGCCCAGAATTGAAAACAATACTCCAGCTGTGGCCTAACCAGTGTTTTCTAAAGGAGATTTAGCATAACATCCTTGCATTTGTACTCTATGGCTTTATTAATAAGTCCAGGATCCCATATGCTTTTTTAAACAGCCTTCTAAACTTATCCTGCCACCTTCAAAGATTTGTGTATGTGCACCCCCAGGTCTCTCTGTTCCTGCACCCCCTTTAAAATTGTACCATTTATTTTGTATAGCCTCTCCTCATTCTTCCTACCAGAATGCATCACATCACACTTCTCTGCGTTTATCTGCCATGTGTCTGCCCTTTTCACCAGTCTGTTTATGTCCTCCAGAAATCTGTTACTATCCTCCACATTGTTTACTACATTTCAGAGTTTCATGTCATCTGCAAACTTTGAAATTTATCCTCTATGCCCAAGTCCAGGTCATTAATACATATCAAAAAGAGCATTGGTCCTAATACTGACCCCCTGAGGAACACTACTGCACACTTCCCTCCAGTCTGAAAAACAATAGTTCAGCACTATTCTCTGCTTTCTGTCCCCTAGCCAATTTTGTATCCATGCTGCACTGTCTCTTTAATCCCATGGGCTTTAATTTTGCTAACAAGTCTATTATGTGGTATTTTATCAAATGCTTTTTGAAAGTGCACAAACACAACATCAACCGCATTACCCCCATCAACCCTCTCCCGTTACTTCATCAAAGAACTCAATCAAGTTAGTCAAACACGATTTTCCGTTAACAAATCCGTTCTGACCTTCATTTATTACCTCACTTTTCCAAATGCCAATTAATTTTGTCCTGGATTATTGATTCTGAATGTTTCCCCGCCGCCATTAGGCTGAGAGGCCTGTAATTGCCGGGTTTATTCCTCTCCTCTTTATTGAATGGCGGTGTATCATTTGCAATCCTCCAGTCCTACGATACCACCCCCATATCTAAGGAGGATTGGAAGATTGTGGCCAGAGGCTCTGCAACTTACACCTTTATTTCACCCAGTAACCTAGGATGCCTCCCATCTGGACCGTGTGATTTTTGTACTCTTGAGTACTGCCAATCTTTTAAGTACTTCCTCTTTATCTATTTTTATCCTAACCAATATTGCTACTACCTCCTCCTTTACTGCTACAATGACAATATCCTCTTCTCTAGTGAAGACGGATGCGAAGTATTCATTTAGTACCTCAGCCATGCCCTCTGCCTCCTCAAGAAGATCTCCTTTTTTGTCCCTAATCGATCCCACCCTTCCTTTGACTACCCTTTTACTATTTATATGTTTATAAAAGGTTTTGGGTTCCCTTTTATGTTAGTTGCTAATCTATTCTCATACTCTCTCTTTGCCCCTCTTTTTCCCTTTTTTAGATCTTCTCTGTACTTTCTGTATTCAGCCTGGTTCTCTATTATATTGTGAACCTCGCATTCGTTACAAGCCTCCTTTTTCTGCTTCATTTCAATCTCTATATCTTTAGTCATCCAGGGAGCTGTAACTTTGGATGCCCTTCCTTTCCCACTCATAGGGATGGGTCTACTCTGTATCCGAACCAACTCCTCCTTGAGGGCCTCTCATGTCAGTACTTCTTTTTACTTAACTGTTTCAGATGTCCACACAAAGGAAACAGAATTCAAACATATCCTTTGTTTCCCCCCCACCACAGATTGATGCCTTTAAGAGACCATCCTTCACTGAGTTACTGGACGAACTTGAGGAGGTAGCAGAAAGTTTGGAGCCAAATAAGGACAAACAGATCTCCGTGTGAATCTGTCAGTGTTTGACTCTGCCACAAGGCCTTATGTGGGCGATAGCAATTACTGTTATCATCATATAGTGTATTAAAAAAAAGTGGAAATCTGGACCTGTGACCTGTGGGAAGTGGGCATGTATTAGAAAGAACTGATTCACTCATGGCAGTGAAAGCACATACTCAAACATCGAACTACACTAACTACATCAATTTGTTAAGAAACAGAGTGATAGTGTAAAATGAGCGATATCGATTCAGCTGCCTGTTATACATCTCTCCTGATTTTTATTTCCATTAAATGGAAATGAAAATCAGTAGGGATGTGTAACGGACGGTTGATTTAATATTGCCCATTTTGCATTATCGCCCAAGGACCAAATTACCCCCATCTTCTCTAAAGTACATCCGCAACAGAATTCAAGGTCTTAATGAGTGGCATTTGTTGGAAAACTGCCATTGCAAATCTACATTGAGTTACCAGGCAGATAAGTGTTCTCATTTCCTCCATCATAGCTGATGGGCTGTAATGTACATCTTTTAAACTGCTCTCATAGGAGATGCAACTTTTGTTAAGCTAAAGCTTATAGTATAGATGCAGCAAGTGTCACTTCAAAGACTAACCCTTTCATTGGTGAATTTTCTCTGCAGCATTCTTAGTATGTACTTTAATCAGATCATGCTAAATAGACTTTCTGTAAGTTGCTAATATTGAATAATTTAAAGCAAGAGTCAGAAAAAAAGGCAAGATCACACTTTAAATTTGCATGAGCAATATTTCCTGAATTTTTATTTTTGCTCAAAAAACCCCCCACAAAGGGTTAGCAGTATTGTTTGGTGAACTGATCCTAGTTCAGGTTTTCAATTCCACCTCACCGTAGCCCATCAAACACTAAGGCCAGTTCTGGTCCATGAAAGTTCCTGACCCACAGTCAATTATTGTAAAGGAGAAAAATTTCAGCAGGTATGGGCCTAAACTTCTAAACAGGTGTATCTCAGCTGACTGGAAATTCAGACCGAGGTCCATCAAATCCATTTCTGGTGTACTCTTTCGAAAATAGCCACATCCTCATGGATTCAACTTTTGAACCCAATATTTTGTTTACCCTTCAGTAACAACATGTCTGCCTTACCAAACAATGCCTCGTAGTCACAGTACTACATGCGCTAAAGCAAGTAGCATTGTGTCCCATCTGAATTTCACAAGTGAACAGAAGCAGAAAACATTCGCAAGCCAAGAATTACAATATTTTTTAAAAAGACAAGTCCATTGTGATGAAATCTATCTGGAATTTAATCAAAGAACAGTTCCTCAGTGTATCAAGTTGACGTTCTCCTTTATTAGGTGACATTCCAGAGCGTATAATAGTAATTAATTATTCACTATTCATATGTATATATATTTTACAAACCAATTATTTGCAAAGATTGAGTTATAACTTAGCTGACACACCTTATCAAATACTGTAAGTGTTACTCATACTGATAAATTATCACAAGTAATTAGTATCTACTTCAGTGATGAATTAATGACTCATTATCCTAAAACGACCTGCTTGTTCAACGTTCTGTTGGAAAGTGCAGAGACGTGCTGAAGATGGAGATAGAAGCTCCCTCGATGGTTCAGTTATTAAGAACTTGTATTTACGTTACACCTTTCGCGACCTCAGGACATCCCAAAGCGCTTTACAGCCAATTAAGTACTTTCTGAGTGTAGTCACTGTTGTAAAGTATGAAACGCGGCTGCCAATTTGCACACAGCAAGGTCCCACAAAAATAATGACCAGATAACCTTTTTTTAAAAAAATGAATTTTGGTTGAGGGAGAAATATTAGCCAGGACACCAATTAAAAGGCTGACTGAAATCTAATCCATACAGAGAAACAAGGCTGTAGGTTTGATCTTGGCTTGTGCTGTGTTAGCTGATCTCATATAGGGTAACAGTACAAATGGCTTTAGCAACTACGAGCTAGGGAAGGGAAAATAGAAAGCAATCAGCTTCCCACCCCAAATTGCAGATACCTGCTGGAAAGTGTGCATTTGTGGATCAGACGAGTTCAGGACTGGGCTTAGTTACGATGCTGTCCATTGTTGAATAGCCTGTAAACAGTCACCTCTCGGATGACACGTAAATAACAGACACTTGGTTAAGTTACCGAGGATGCTCAGCACTTGTGCAACTGTACCCAGCATAAGTCAGCATTTTGAAGAGAAGAGGGCAGAAGGAAAAGATGGAGGTAGAGGTGAACACAGTGCTAATACTTTTCAAATTACTAGTACTTGTGCAAAAACAGCAATAAAATGAAACAGTTAATGACAGAAAATCCTTCCTTGACCTTCTTAAGCTTCACATTGGAACTATTAAACCATATCACAGTGATACCTCAATAAAGTGGTGAAAGTTTTGTGCCGTTTATAAATAGATTTGAATGGTCTAATGCCACTTTTGGTGTCTCCAAATTTGTGGAATACAACTGTCTTCATTTCAATTCTCAACTGGTTTAAAATCTCTGCCACTGTTGGATTGGGACGGTGTATCTACATGTGTTTACTGATGAGATGCTGCATCAATTTTCATTACTGACTGTTTTCATATCCAACTCTTGAAGGTAGAGAACAGGAAAGCAGTTATTCTACAGTTCCTTACATGACTCTGAAGGTCATTTAACACTTTGATTACTGAATTATTTCCTTTATGCTATCTACCATAGAACAAATGCAAATTAAGCATTTATAGATGTTTCTAATGCTGATTGTAAAAGTAGATTTGTAGTATGTAATATATGATTCTGTAGTATATGTAGATTTGCAGTATTTAATACTATTATAATGTAGAATATGAAAACTGGAGGGAAATGTAGCATATTTCTTAATTTGCATATTTTCTGTATAAATTGGTCATTTTATTTTGATGCAGAATTGTTCTGAGGTTCTCTGATTTAAATTGGCTGTTTCAAGTACAATAAAACTATTTTTCTTTGTGTCAGTGAGGGCTGAGGACCATTTGACCAATGTGCACTTTGAGGCTTTTCTTAATTATAGAAATGGAAGTTGCCCAGTTGTATAAAATATTGGATGCATATTGTCGCAAAGACTACAGTATGTTGTGTCATGGTGTGGCAGAACTTATGCACCCGCCATTGTTCCAGCACTGTGATTCCTTGGTCTAGGTTGTGCAGTCTGA
Organism: Heptranchias perlo; assembly: GCF_035084215.1. Lineage (NCBI taxonomy): Eukaryota > Metazoa > Chordata > Chondrichthyes > Hexanchiformes > Hexanchidae > Heptranchias > Heptranchias perlo. The sequence continues at coordinate 13,690,591 of NC_090355.1, read as the reverse complement.
GGGAGTCACTGAGTAGAGACTGGGCTCTTTCCCTTCAGGAAGGTAGGGATGTTCAGAAAAACCTTCAGGAAAGAGAAACTTTAAGCTGCTGTCATGTCCCCCCCCCCACCTCACTGCTTCACCAGCAGAGACTGGGGAATAAGCTTCTTGCCAGCTGTCTCAATGAGGAAATTAATATCAACAGGGACCAAAAACATTTTTTTTAAACTTTAATGGATATTTAAATTGTAAAATCAAAGAAAATGTAGGGAGCTGCTTTTTCACAAAGCCATTAAGGACCATACGACCTATCAGAAACTGGTTTAAAATGTTTAACCGTGAAACCGGTTGAATAAGTAAGGAACTGCAGAGCATTGTATTGCAGTTGCATTGCAAGAGAGTATTTAACTCACTTGTTCATTATGTTGCCAAGAAGTCAATCTGTGGTTTTATGATCCTTGTTCACAGAGTTTAATCGCACCTGTTTTCTGATGCATTCATTTGTAGCTAGGTATTTCTGGTAGCTTTGAAAAAGTTGTCCTGCATCATTGTATATAATGTACAGTACAATTGCAGACTTAGAATGTGTATATATATATGTGGATGCTTACAGACTAAAGCATGTGGTTTGATCAGTACCTGCTGGTTTATAGATGGTGCTAAAATATTGAAAACTTGTTCAGAACTCTAGCAACTGCTTTTTGCCTTGCATTTGACTTTTGCACAGTTGAAAACTTGAGCTAGTTGATGCTTATTACTAAAATCGTTTAATAATGCATATTTTGTTAAAATGGGTATCACTTTACTGTCTCAATTATCTTTTGTAAATTCTAATACGTACATTAGTCAATGATAACAAGGGGCCGTTCACCCCATCAATACCTAGAATAGTTTTAAAAACAATAAAGTTCAAATGGAAGAAATGTCAGATTTTGTATATTTTATTTATTTACTGAAGAAATGAATGTATTTAGAACAACTAGTCGAGGTCTTTAGCAAAGACCTGGTTTACATTAAAATTAACTTTGACAATATAGCCATTTCAAATTTCAGGTCTGCCTTAGTTATTCTCCTGGGTTCAGAGGCGGTGGTCCGTGCTGCCGAAAATCTAATCTGGTCAAAGAGGAAGATTTTATGCAGCGTCTTAAAGGAGGAGAGGCGAAGAGGTTTGGGGAGGGAATTCCAGAGCTTAGGGCCTAGATAGCTGATATGGTAGTGTATCCTGGAGGTGTAACAATAGTATCCTCTTGCCATTTGAACTGGATATGATCTTTCTCACATGTCCTCGTGTAGAATCACGTGCCCTTCTCCAATCTCCAGTAGGTGGACTGAAAACACTTAAATGAGATGAGGCCAAATATGAATATTTAAGCTGCTTTATGTTACAGACAGCAAGAACATACAGAGTAACAGTTATGATCAAAACTTTCTTCACTTAAATTTTCTTAGTCACAAGGAGAGGTTCGAAGTTATGAATCAAACAGCCCTGTCCTGGTTGGTGGGGCAAATGCACTTGCTTTTAGTCCCTCTTAACTTTGAAAGAGACCAAGGCTTGGTTGGCACAAGTCTTATAATAAACTCCCTCGGTCCTTCTCTTTCAACAAACCATACCAAATTACCTTAAATGTAGGTTTTTCTCTTTTTATTGCTTCTGACCACAGGAAGTTAGGGGGTGAGGGGTTCTAAATATTATTAAAAATACATGGGCATTTATGAAAATTAGATATGGGAATCAGAATTAAGTGGAAATTATCTACATGGACTTTTAAAAAGGATTTTAATATTGATAGACTGAAAAAGAATGTGGTTACAATGGATTTTTTGATTTAATATTTTCTCATGAGTTGGGTTCTTAAGGAGCAAGTGAGCTATTGCGAATACTTTTTATTTCTTTTGGTATAATTCTTATTTATGATCATAAATTCAATACAAATTACATATACTTTCTTCTCCATAGCAAAAGAAACACACCCTGTGAGGTGGACACGACATTAAACATCGTTGGGGGAATTCCTCCCAGTGTCCGTGCTACTGGCGTTGTTGGAATGATTAAATAAAACCCATTCCATGCCACCACATTGGGATATGTTCCAGACCATAACTGGCAGGCTCTAGTTTGAGCTTCTTAGCAAATTCAAATGGAATCCAACTCATTGAAAATCTTGACAGAAAAAATTGTACTGGGGTCCTGAACCCCTTTCATTCTTCAGTGAAAATACTTTTAGTAACAACCAAGCTCTATCGAAGAAGGTATGCCTCCCCTATAATAAACAAGGTGATATCTGTGTCTGTAGTTCTATAAAAGCAGCATTCCTTTGGTTGAAAAGCAATTTGGCAGAGAGAAAAAAATAATGCGATAAGTTACTAGCACAACCTGGCACAACACCATCAAAAGAGAGCTGGAAAGGAACAACAAAACCAACCCAGTATAGTAACGTAAATAAATTGCTCTGCTGAAGCAGGTGACAGTAGGCTCTGATACAGATTCTGGAAAAAGCCACCTGGTGTGCAGGCCAAGCAATTACTTGTACCTATTGAGAGAGCTGGGAGTGGTGACTGAGTCAGCAGTGATGGAAATAAAATACTCTTTTTTTGAAATACACCCTAAAGACAGTACTTCCTTAATACTTAAAGAACCATGGAGGTAAAGTGTCCAGTGTGCTGGCCAGTGTAAAATGATTAACCATTTGAAGGTCATAAAAGGTAGACACTTGAGTTTGCAAATTAATAAGTGGAGATCACCCTGATACACTAAGATTTGGGGATGTTACTGCCACATTGAATAATAGAGAAGGCTGTGTTTAGTGACACCACCCGGTGTAATTAACAAGATTTGTAGTCGCATCACCAAGAAGTGGGAGGACAATAATCAACGGACATTTGGCTGTGTTTAGCTACAATTTGCTGGTACAATTAATGAAGAAGTGTAATGTATAATTTGATGCAGTCAGGCTGTAGACTGACAGTACTGCATAGAAGTTCTCTACAGTGCAAAGTTCTCTACATGGCTACGTGCAGAACTCAACAAAGTACAGCGCTTTAACACAGCACAGCACTAACATTTGATCTGGGCTTGAACAACATCACGCGCATGATTGGCCTGGCAGCGGTGTCAATATTCACTCTGAATAGAAAAAGCTTGAGCATTATCTGACCAAACTGATTCAATTAAAGTGGTCTCATAAAAAGCCTGATGTGCAAGAATGTAAAGATTATTGGAGCTAAGAAGTGAAAATTGAGCTAACATCCTTCTTCAGACAGTGAAACACGATAAGCGTTTGCGGATTTCCACAAACTGTTACTCTGAAGGGAAGGCGATTTCATTGACAGTCTTTTGATAAATCCAAGGTCCTCAGAAGTTTTCATCTAGGACATACTCTGACTTATTAACTGTTGGAATATAAGCATGGTCTATTGGACAGCTTACATTCCAAGAGAAGTGAACTTTTTACAAGGTTAGATTTTGTATTGTAGAAACCTGAATAAGTTCCTCAAAAACAAAACAAAAAGATGAAATTCCGATTTTTTTTTCCTGTCAGTATGCTGAGCAAACCAAAAATGCATTAAAGACTCCAGCGATGCAGATTTCAGAGGAAGCCACAACACATTTGTCTTGTTCCAAGTGGAAGCTGTAACAAGTACAGGGCACATGCCTTGTCTTGATGTCTGTACCCACCGTATTCATCTGTGGAAGCTGTAAACCCATGTCAGTAGGGTTATCATGTGTACCTGGATTCTGAGTGACTGGCGACAAGAATGTCTAAAAATAAAGCCAAAAATGATGCCCAACCATCCACTCTGATCTCATAAAGTTAGAAAAACAGAAAATATCCTAGATGGAATTGTCAAAAGACTACAACTTTATAGCAACACAGATTCCCTTTACAATAACATTTTGTGAGGTTCCACTAACAGCTAACATCTTTTACTATATGAAAGGGAATTTTAGCAAGAGGCTACATTAGTTTGGGGTTTTTTTTTGATTCCAACATTCTTTGTACTCTTGCACATTCTACTTTTTTTAGGACCTGTTCAGTTGAACTCATTGGTTCAGATGTTGCTCAAGTATTCTCAGTTACTGAATGAGGGCACAATATACACAAAGCCTTCACTGATGGAAAAGAAGGGACAACCCCGACAGCCACTGCCTTTGACCACGGTTGGCACATCTGGAAAATGGGGAACTTCATCTCTGGCTGTATAGTAAAGAACCTCATTAGAAGATTGAAAATTTGAGAGTGACCTGAGCCCCGATTTTAACCTAACCTGCCTGGCAGGAACAGATTCCAATGGAACTGTAAAACTCGCCGGGCGACTTAGGTTAAAATCGGGGCTCTAGTTTTCAAAAGTCATCACCTTCAATTCTTCACTGCGTGTCTTTAAATATACAGATGAGCCAAATTTTTTAAAAAAGACATATATTAAATGATGATACTCAAAACTATTATATCACAAAAATTGAAAAAGAGTGTGTGTGTCTATGTGTATATATGGAGGGGTGGGGTATTACCAGGATTCTTAAGTGGCTGCAATCAGGATTTAAATCTAGCTTGCACTATTGGGAAGAAAACCTCCCCTTTCAGCTGGCTGTAAGAGCTTGGGTAAAATTAATTTGGGCAACTCAAACCCATTTCCCAGGAAAACTACCAAAAACAAGTACGAAAATTGGCACACGAAGAGATTATAAAAAAGTTTTAAAGGGATGGAAGATGATTCTGTCCAGTAGGGGCACCCTTCTGAGGTCGGGTTAAGACTTATTTTTAGGGTAGCATACAAAACCACCTTATATCCGATCTGGAAATGCATAGTTCTAACATTAGTATTCCATTCCCCAGCATTTGACAGCACAAAGCCATCACCAAAAACTAAAAGTGAAATTAAAGAAACTAAAAACAATAATTTCAGAATTTCTACAGTCTTCTTTGGGGCCAACAAATCGTAAAATAATTCAACCTTTTAAAACAAGCACTGATTGTTTTGTTATCAAGTTACCAATAGCAACATGTTCAATGACCTGTATCGTAAGGCCTTGTAAATATGAAGGCCAAGATTCAAATTACTGATCCTCAAGCCCATTATAGAGAGTCAGTGAACATTCAGTTTCTTATTACGTTGAAGTCCTAGTGAATGATTGATATATAGTATTGACCAAGTGGCTCATTATAAACCGTAATAATAGACCAGCAGTACTTATCACCAAGTAACAGACTGGCCAGAACTACATTAACATTCATTATGGGAACAGTTAAAATGCTAACGGTACTTTTCTTCAGTCCTGGGGATCCTAAATATTCCAAAAAAAAAAATACAGGCCCTTAAAATATACTTAACATGCTTGTCTGAAATTCTTCACTCTTTTAGTACAGGTGTTAACTAATTTGGGATAACAACACTAAAATATTGAAATAGTGCAGAGAAGAATTTGAAATAAATGTGATATTAGTATCAAAGGTTTCATTTCAAAGCCATAGAATTTTACAGCATGCCAAGTAAAAATGGACGCAAAAGAAACCCCAATAAACATGATTTTAAGCTTTATAACGCTGTGTACAGAATGCCTTCTGTACGACAGACAGCAAGGCTTATACACGTTATTCCAGGCATTTATCTAGTCAATTTTACTTTAGCAATCCGTGTTTAAGCCAGATTCACATTACCAATTGGTATCATCTGCATATTATACATTTATATATAATATTCATCCACCTGGCACGTGTCTGTCACACTGGACATAGCCCGTCATTGGGGTCTTCTGCTAGTGGTGCATTTATATGCTCTTCCAACAGCTCCGCCTGGATGCTTCTCTGCAGAGCAAAACTATACATCCTAAACAAAACCATGATGACGTGACAGAATTTCACTGGACTGTATTGCAGCACATTCCCTTCACCGGTCAAGCTTTTTTTTTTGGAACCCTATGGTTTGCTCGATGGTGATTTATCGTCAGGTGACTGTAGACGTCTGATTGTAGCGCTGCTTGACCAGAGTCATTGGTTGACTGATGGGTGTCATTAGCTATGGCTAGAAAGGTATCTTTGATCTCCTAGCAGCAATCTTTTATGTGACTGAAATAATGGTGGAACCAGTGAGTGCAAGAGATAAGGCTGGAGTATTTGCAAATATCATCAGTCATAAGTGCCAAGTGGACAATTCTACTGGGTCTCCTTTCGAGGTCACCATCATCATATATACCAGTGTACAGCTAATTTGTTCATTCCGTGTGACATTAAGATGCAAAGGCTATGTGCCCTGACAACATCTGTGCTGTAGTTTTGAAGACCTGTGCACCATAACTATCCATCCTGTAACCAAGCTGTTCCAATGCAGCTATGACACCAGCATCTACCCAACAAAACTGGGAAAATTGCCCTAGTATGTCCCATATACATCGAAGCAGGACAAATTTAACCCGGCCAATGAACACTCTAAGCCTCCCAATCATCAGCCAAGTGATGGAAGGGGTCATCCACAGTGCTATGAAGCAGCACTTACTCACCAACTGATGCTTAGTTCAGGATCCATCAGAACCTCTTGGCTCTAGACCTCGTCACGGTTTTGATGCAGTCATTGATGAAGCAGCTGAAGATGTTTGGGCCAAGGATACTGCCCTGAAGGACTCCTGTAATCAATGTCCGCGGACTGAAATGATTAGCCTCCCAACAATCATGACCATCTTCCCGTGTGTCGGGCACACCTCGAGCTATTGTTGGATTTGTCCCTCGTCATGGTTTTGATGCAGGCATGGACATAAATGCTGAATGCCAGAGGAGAGGTGAAAGTAACTGATCTTGACATCAAGGCATCATTCAACAGAGTACAGCACCAAAGTGAATTGGGGGACAAGGGACAAATCCAACAATAGCTCGAGGCGTGCCCGACACACAGGAAGACGGTCATGATTGTTGGGAGGCTAATCATTGCAGTCCGCGGACATTGATACAGGAGTCCTTCAGGGCAGTATCCTTGGCCCAAACATCTTCAGCTGCTTCATCAATGACTTTCCCTACATCATAAGGTCAGAAGTGGTATTGCTCGATAATGATTCCCGTATTCAGCTCTTTTCACAATTCCTCCAATAATGAAGCAGCCCATACTAGCCTACAGCAGGGCCTGCCCAACATCCACGCTCAGGCTGACAAGTGACAGGTAACATCTGCGTACCCTAGTGCCAGGCTATGCCCAGCTCACAAGAAAAAGTTCAACTGTTGCCGCGTGATTTCAAATGGTAGCACCATCACCGAGGCCTCCACCAGCAACATTAGGGTGGGGGGGTGGGGTTTGTCACCTTGACCAAAAGCTTAACTGGATCAGCAATATTAGCACCATGGCCATAAGCCTAGGGCGGAGGCTTGGGACTTTTGTGATAAGCACCTCACTTCCTGACTCCTCAAAGCTTCTCCACCATCTACAAAGCTCAATTCAGGAGTGTGAAGAAATACTCACCACTTGTCAGAATGGGTACAACTGCAACATAAGAAGCTCAACAGCATAGCAGTTTGCTTAATCGACATCCCTCCCTGTGATCTAGCCCTTCCACCACTGCTGCACTGTCACTGTAGTATGCAATATCTACAGGATTGTTGTCCAATAAAGGAATTCCCTTTCACACTTCAAAAAAAGTATACAAGATGAATAAAGCTGTTGCTAGTATCATCATAATATTGTTATAAGGGTAGTTACATCTCCTGTAACAAATTAGCACTACAATTTCTTGCAGTGATAAACCAATTTCAATCTGGTTACTGCTGAAATGATCAAATGCTGGAATACCAAATTAAGGAACAAACCTTGCACTGTGAACATGAAGGATATTAACAATGCAGCCTAATGTATAAAGTGCATTTACCAAACTTACAGTATAATATGTACTCTCAGAAAGCTTCTTATGGGAAAAATAAACATTTGCATTCTTTGCTTTACACACTAGGTAATGAATGATAAAGTACTGAGTGCAAGGCTTGATTTCAGGGCCTGTCACTGTGTGACTTTAACTACCGTGGAGCTTATTCCTTGACCTTTGATCTCCAGGATTGAGTTACCTTCAGTGGAGCAGGGTGTGGACTGCAAACATTCCTCAAGCAAAACAAGCATTGCAAATAACGGCAACAATAAAGGCCACACTACCCAGGCCCCAACAACATGATCAGACTTTTCCTGTGCTCTGCACATTATTGCTGTACTCTCCCACTATTTTTTTTGTTCTTTCCTATGTATTTTCCTCTTCGCACAAAAGTTCAAACACACCAAGAAAAGGTACAAGAATAAATAAATAATTTCAATACTTTTGTGTGTTCTCACTCCTGTGTTTTGATTTGATTTAAGGTCACAGAATAATATTTAGAACTTACTATTGTGGCTGCTGTGTTATGTGATGTCATCAAATAGCAGAAAGAAATTACTAAACTAAATGAAAGGCTTCTTGCTTTCTGGGTGGGGTGGGGAACATTAATTGTTAGATTTCTGGCTCCAAATATAAACCTGATGCTGAGATTCCAACCCCACTTGGTATGTCAAATGAGTTGACAATACTAAACTAGTCGACAAAACATTAGTTATTAAGAAGTGGGCTAAAATATTGATTTATCTCAGATATCATCAGTTCCTTTATAAATATCATGTAAATATGGCCTTTGTGGCACAATGCTTTACAACATTCCAACCATTAGACTAATAAACAAGATCAGGTTTAAATAAAAATATAGAATTAACAGCACAGAAACTGGCCATTTGGCCCAACTGGTCTATGCCAGTGTTTCTGCTCCACACGAGCCTCCTCCCACCCCTCTTCATCTCACCCTATCAACATATCCTTCTATTCCTTTCTCCTTCATGTGCTTATCTAGCTTCCCCTTGAATGCATTTCTTCCATTTGCTTCAACTACTCCCTGTGGCATCAAGTTCCACATTCTAACCACTCTCTGGGTAAAGAAGTTTCTCTTGAATTCCTTATTGGATCTATTAGTGACTGTCTTTTAGGATGGCCAGGCGGGTGCGTTCGTGGCAGGGGGGGTTCCTAAAATTGGGGAATCCCGGAGCGGGTCCGGAGCCCGGCTCCAACTCACCCACTTCTGGGTTCCCCAATGACGCGAATCGGTGCGTGTGCAGCCCCCGCACGCGGGACTCCCACCGGCAATTAAAGCCAGTGGGATGACAGTTTAGATAGTTGGGGGGGTACTTGAGGTCATTGACAGACCTCATTGGGAAGAGATTTTAGCAGGGATGTGATTTTGGACTCTCCTCAGAGTGTTTCCTATGCTGTGGGAAACACTCCCTGTTGTTACAGAAGTGTTTCAGTCAGCAGCCATTGGGAGATGCAGAGGATTCCTTGACAGTTGGGGGGAATACCTGATTCATTGCAGCCGGACACTCTGTCACCTCAGACAAAGTTTTGCCTGCCACACTGTTATCTCCACACTCAAAATTATTACATCATACTCTAAACTCTGCTGTCCAAACACATTTACCTACTTTGCGGACCCCCTCACACTCACACTGTTAGGATGGCGGGGGGGGGGGGGGGGTGGTCTATAGCTGCATTCATCACTCTATTGGAGGATGAGCAATATCACCAACCTCGCCAGGCACGCCGTCCACCTCCATCTCTGTGGAGCGACACAACACAGTGCTGCGCAACAGGCACCTGCACAAAGTCATCGTGCAACTACACATACACCCACTGTAGGGTGACCCAATGGGTGGCATCAAGGGTGTTCATGGAGAACCTCATGAAAGGGCCTTATTGCACAAGCCAGTCAAGAATGGCCAAGACGTGGCAGTAGTGGTGACAATAATATATTTGATTTCTGATCAACTCACATTACATAAGTACAAACCCTCAAACATCCTTGTGCATCCCCTTCATTCTCACGACATGTTTGCCTTACGCTTCCTACTACACATACGTGATGCATGCCCTGTGGCTGCAGCACAGGTAGTGGCAGGTTGGGTGAGGCTGAGTGAAAGAGATGCATGAGAGGGTGAGTATGAGACAGAGCCATGAGATTGTATGAGGATTGGGTTGAGTGGTAGTGGTGGGATGAGTACTGGGGAGGTGAGTAACTGCAGGTAAGTTGAGGATGAGGGTTCAGTGGGTGTGAGGAGTGATGTGATAGAGTAGTGTTGGCAGTGCAGAAGGAGATGTGGGGCGGGGTCAGTGATGTGGCAGATGGAGTGTAGGGGAATGAATAAGAGTACTCACTTCGGCTGACCTGGTTAGGTCATTGAAGCGTCTCCTGCACTTTATGCAGATGCGTGATATGTTGGTGGTGCTGGTGACCTCCTCTGCAACCTCGAGCCAGGCCTTCATGGTGGCAGAGGCAGGCCACTTCCTCCCGTCCGCTGGGGAGAAGATCTCCCTCCTCCTCCTCCTCACCCCATCCAGTAAGACCTGGAGTGAGGCATCATTAAGCCTGGGAGCAGCCTTCCCCCTGGTGCGGGTGCCTATGATGCGGGTGTGCAGTCCGCCCACTGCGAGCTTTCCAGCGCGAAACCTGGAAGCCAAGGTAAGTGGCTTCAATTTACTTGCCATCGTGTGGGGAACCAACCGATTTCACTGGGCGCATTACCCATGCACCCAGTCAAGCCCCGCTGCCAACCCGCCTCCCTCCTAATATCGGGCCCATAATGTGTGGAAGGTTTTATATCATAACTAGAAAGGGCAAGCAGCTCATATGAAATACAGAAGTGAGAAGCAGTGATATTTTCTCCTGTGGTAGAAAATAAGCTGGACTTCATCACAATTATATTAATTATCCTAAGATGGGACTGACCGAAACAAGTAGCGTCATGACATTATAGGTGAAAGGCCTGGGGCCACAGTGCAGCACATCACCAAGGCAGAAAAAGAGCAGGGAAATCAAGTACTAGTGGTTAGGCAGCACCAGGTATGTAGGATTAACAGGAAGAAATCAGGACTTTAGGTAGCCATTAACACCATGATTTATTTAATTGTTCAAACCGACATGGGGATATTTAACATGACAGAACGGACAACATATCATTTGTTGGTTTATTCACACAGAAACAGGGTGGGGATTAGAGAACTACCCAAAGCTGCCTCACGATAAGAGAGATCAAAGATTAATATGATCTTGGCCATAATCACTATGCTGTAGCCAGGATGGACCCAAGGACACAGAACTGAAAATATACAAATCACACCTTACAAATGTTTATTATTATTTGGAGTATATACAATGTTACAATATTTCCAGTTCAAATCAGATCTATGCTGCAAAGGTTAACAAATAAATACACAAAAGCAGCTTAATTGTATAACTGCCATTTGCCAGCACTCTCATTGCTACTTTTTGCCCTACATCATTATGCTGACTGCAGTGGGCTTTGTATAACCTGGAAATAATTCTCCAGTTTTTATTCACATCTATAAAAGCATTAGGACAGGGGATTTCTCAGTATTGAATTACATATACTAACGAGTATTTCTTAATTACCAGAATTTATTGCTGAAATTAATGAGAAAATTCTGAAGGAAATAACTAACCAATTTATACTGGAAGAGCTATAAAAGTTTTCCCAAACCTCCATGAAACACATGATTAATTACAGTACATGTAGAACAAGAAGAGCTTGCCAACGACAAATGGTTTGCATTGTAGATGTAGGTTGATGTTCTGTATATGGACTTTCAAAAGGATTTTGATGAAGTACCACATAATAGACTTGTTAGCAAAACTGAGGCCCATGGGATTGAAGGGACAGTGGCTGCGTGGATACAAAATGGGCTAAGTAACAGAAAGCAGAGAACGGTTATTTTTCAGACTGGAGGAAAGTGTGCAGTGGTGTTCCCAAGGTCGGTATTAGGATCACTACTCTTTTTGATATATATTAATGACCTGGACTTGGGTATAGAGGGCATAATTTCAAAGTTTGCAGATGACACAAAACTTGGCAAAGTAATAAACAGCATGGAGGATAATAATAGACTTCAGGAAGACATAGATAGACTGGTGAAATGCGCAGACACATGGCAGATAAAATTTAATGCAGAGAAGTGTGAAGTGATGCATTTTGGAAGGAAGAATGAGGAAAGGCAATATAAACTAAATGGTACAATTTTAGAGGGGCACAGGAACAGGGGTTTGTGTACAGAAATTTTGAACGTGGCAGGACAAGTTGATATGGCTGTTAAAAAAGCATTGGGATCCTTGGCTTTATAAATAGAGGCATAGAGTACAGAAGCAAGGAACACTGGTTAGGCCTCAGCTGGAGTATTGTGGACAATTCTGGGCACTACACTTTAGGAAAGATGACAAGGCCTTGTAGAGGGTGCAGATGAGATTTACTAGAATGGTACCAGGGATGAGGGTCTTCAGTTACTCTAGAAAGACTAGGGAAGCTGGGATTGTTCTCATTAGAGCAGAGACAGTTAAGGGGAGATTTAATAGAGGCATTCAAAATCATGAAGGATTTTGATAGAGTAAATAAGAAAAAAAAACTGTTTCCACTGGCAGAAGGGTCAGTAACCAAAGATTACAGATTTAAGGTAATTGGCAAAAGAGCCAGAGGTGAGATGAAGAGAATTTTTTTAATGTAGCGAGTTATTATGATCTGGAATGCGCTGCCTGAAAGGGTGGTGGAAGCAGATTCAATAGTAACTTTCAAAAGGGAATTGGATAAATACTTGAAGAGGAGAAAATTGCAGGGCGATGGGGAAAGAGCAGGGGAGTGGAACTAATTGGATAGCTCTTTCAAAGAGCCACAGGCAGGATGGGCCGAATGGCCTCCTTCTGTGCTATAAGACTCTATGATTCTATGATGCTGCTGTGCATCACACATTGATTCCCATCTCGACATTACCATTAATCTTCCAAAGGTTACTATGGCTCTTTATACAAACACGATCTATATAAAATAGTTATCTGCAGCTCTCAACATTTTACACATCTAGCAACTACGATAATCTATTACGCCTTTTGTTACTAAACATTTAAAATTTTCAAATTTTCTTTCCTTGAAGTTGTCAGCTCAACAACAACTTGCATTTATACAGCAACTTTAATGTAGTAAAATGTCCCAAGGCACTACTCATGCCAAGATACAAGGCTCAACTTTAACCCTGTCTGCCTGGTGGGAATGGGGTGGGGGTGGTGGTTAAAATGACGGTCAGACATTACCCGCAGTGTTTCAGAGACCGTTTTAACTGCAAGGTTTGCACCTGCCGCCATTTTAACTGTTGGGTTTCTGGCAGAGCGAGGGCCTCATGAGTATTTAAATGTTGGGGTCCAATAGTATCATTTGGAGCACGAAACAATCTTAACTGCCGATCACGGTAGTGATATTTTGTGCCTGGCCCACCAGTGAAACCTGCAGTAGGCAGCATCATGTCAGGAATTTTTTTTTTAAAAAAGGTTTCCTTATGGAGCTCCCCCGGGCCTCCCCTGCCCCAGGCTTCCCTCCCCTCTCACCAATTGCTATAATTACAGGAGCCCCCACCTCCTCTCCCCCTGAACACGCACCTTATACTCGGACTGATCGCTCAGGTCCCTGGCGGTAGCTTGAAATCCCGCTGTTGCCTGCAATTAGGTTGTGATTCCCACCGGAATTGTGCAGGAGTCTGACTGTCCTCATTCAACATCCATAAGTTCATCTCCCAACAGGGGATCACAAGATAGCAAACAGGAACAGTAACTCTGGTAGATTTTCCCCTCTTGTCCAGTGGCTATGAGGTCAAATATAGCACTCCAGCTGTCACCCCGCGTATGATTAGCCGACTCAATATAAGCTTGGTATTGAACTTAGGACCTTTTGGCCTGTATGGGCCAGTTACACTTTGCTAATAACAAATGAGTCACTGGGGATGTATCACTGAACATTTTAAGCCTAAATATGAATTACAGAAAGTGAACCCCCCCATCCCACATATAAACCTTAGTCTTCTGGATGCCCACTCTAAGGAAGCATTGTGACATGGATTGCTAGATAATAGAGAGCAAGGAGTGAACGACAATCATGTGTGCATCTTTCCATTGGTTCATGGCCAGCATTTATACAAGAGTTGGTGCAAAACTGAGCCAATGCACAGTGTGCGTTTACCTTCTGACTCTGCTAATTTTTCTCAACTATGCAAGATATTTTCCCCATCTCACTTCCTCTGTGAAAAATAACCATCAGGCCAATGTGAACTGACTGCACAGATGGCAAAGATATATGTAGTGAAGAGCAATGGGTTTTCCACACAATGGTTGCATGTTATTGGAAGGGCAAAATTATAGTAAATTACAAACATATTGCAACAACTTACATTTCTGTAGCTGGGCTACGTGTTAATTATAAGTTATTACACCGCCTTAATATTGACACTTGAATGAATTGTCCACTAAGCTCAAACCATAAATTATTGTAACACTATCTATCATTTTATAGTCCACAAACTTCTTGTCTGGTCTGACAACTATAATTAATGGCTGCACCTGAATTGTGGCATCATTTACTCTGTGGCTTGAACTAATTAGCACCTTAAGAGTTGAACCTGTCCTATTCAAATGTTATGTTAGAGTTTCACATGTACTGGTTTCACAGCCGACTGGAAAATGCTTTTTGACATAAGATATAAGTCTATGTCATATTCTGAGCTGTTTGACTATTTAACCTGACTGGAATTTGGGATTCATTTATATTAAGATGTTGATATTAAGTTGAATTCAGTGCACATGGGGTTCAATCCATAAAACACACAAGCTGTCTAGCAATGCATATTCAACCCAGTGGTCAGAACTAGATGACTGTCAGAATCAACTCCTCACTTAACACAGGGATTTGCTCCTACATCTCGGTGATATAAACACTACAATGTTGGAATGGCCTCATTCATGTTAGCCCAGCAAAGGGAATTGCCAGGGGATCTACCCTGGAAGGGTGGTAGGAGACTTGATTGGCATCACCAGTAGCCAATCCTTGAATGGATTGCTTGGGGAGGGTGCCCAAACTGAATTAAACCTATTAATAAGGGTAGAATGGTATGCTTTGTTATTTTCTATGTTGCAGAGTGTGGGGAAATAGATCTAAATTCACTGAAAACCATATTCTATTTGTTCCTAAATCAACATGTAAAATAAACAAATTGTTGATTTACAATTAGCCTCGTCTTACAAGAGAGAGAGTGTTTCAGTCCACCTTCCAGAAGATAGCGGAAGCACTTGTGGGCACATGGGAGATTACTATGTCCAGTACACACAAAGGGTTTCAGTGTTAGGCCCCTAGGTCACACTATTGTATGATTACATTTAGATGGTACAGTCCCCACCGCATATAGCGGGGGCATTTGTGCCAATGTGATTTGCCCCCTAAACGCGATGGGTGGTAAAACCATCGGACTCCCTAGTGCAAAACAAAACCGATCAGCCTCAACTGTGATGTTAATGGTGATATATAATTGACTGCAATAACCCCATAGCATCGATCAATCTTTAGATAGATATTGCATGATGCAGAGTGTAAAATTTGGGTAACATTTGAATGCTTCAGTAGAAAACACAGTTGGAGTACCGAGAAAATCATGTTACTTTGTGAAAGTGGAATCCTTTTGATTATAGACAGGTGAACTATACATACATAGTACAGCACCCCATACTGATTGAGTGTATGTATTGGTAAAATGTATTGATTCTCTGGCCCCTCTTTACTTAAAACAATAACAACCATTTTCAAATGATTTGAAGGTTAACAAATTCTAAAAATCGATAAATAATTTTAGATAGGTGCATTTTAAATGATATAATCAATGTTATGGTAGGACTAGTCCATATATTTAAAGGAGACAGACCATCTGTATTTAGCAAACAGCACATTGAAGCTGCCTGGGGCATTAGGAGCAGATAAAAAGGATGGACAGCATTTTCAATAGACAAGAAGGAGTGTTGTGACCAAGTCTCCAAAGTACTTCAAGCAGAGATTCAGCTTTAGCTCATCCAGCTAAGGTTTGTACCAAATGGATTCCTTTTTGCTATAAACATTTTTGCATTACAGTGGCATTGCAGTACTGAGGCACTAAGCTGCTCAGGTGAAGAGTTAACAGTACTTAATCACACTTTAACAAGGTGTGAATAGCTTATTGAATTGCTCGAAGTAATAGGAATGATTCAATTCCACAGTGAAAACAGTATTTTGTTCATCCATATATTTCAAATAAAATAAACTAGTTAGTTGGTTTACCATTGGTCTCGTCTCGTCTCACTAGAGTCTATCTTCTGATAGGAGAAAGGGAACAATGCAAGTTCGAGGCTGATGAGAAGGAGGAATTGCACCAGCATGAGGATGAGATGAAGGAGAGAGTAATGTCCTTCTCTTGAACTGGCTGAGAAATGCTTATGAACAGTAGACAAGATTGTGGCCTATTATTTTGTTAAATCGAATTTGATTCTAAATTTTAAAGAGAGCGGTGATATTGATAGTTTTCTTTGGGCTTTGGAGATTTAATTCGGCACCATTAGTAGAACAAAGACATGTGGGCCTGTCATATGGTCGTCTCATAACATCAGATTGATAAAGTACCTGCCACGTTTGGCAAGTACTGCTGTGTCCTAGAAAATTAAAAAGGGATTCATTCTTGATTTAGCAAAGAGTAGAGGGGTATAGGTAAGAAGTAAGTTGAAAATGAAAGACGACCTGGATGAATTAAGTGTGCTGATGAAATTGGATGTTCCCTTTCTCATTCATACCTTCTAACTCTTTAGCTTAGCAAATGTTTTCCAATTCTTCAATGCAGATTTGCTCTGTAATCAGTTTTATTTGTTTTGAAAAGCCAGTGTGTAGATCTCTGATTATTATTGAACAAGAAAGTGTCTTGCAAAACATGTTACAAGGTTAAACAGAGGTTTTGTGCAATAACAGGATAAACAACACAATGCCCTATTCACACCACTGATTATGTCTGCCTCTACACATTTTTTTTAGCTTTATTTAACAAAACACATTGCAAAGGTTTATACTGCCACACAGAATTTACTTCAAGCCTGGCAACGTTTCAGCAGAATTTTTGGACTCAGCTATCCTGGCTGTTCCAGGAATTTCATCTGCTCAAAAAAACAGTAGCCATGATGTGGAGATGCCGGTGATGGACTGGGGTTGACAATTGTAAACAATTTTACAACACCAAGTTATAGTCCAACAATTTTATTTGAAAATCACAAGCTTTCGGCGGCTTCCTCCTTCCTCAGGTGAATGTCAAGAAATCCTCGAACCTTTCGCATTTGTAAATCACAGAACAATACCTGCTGATTACAGATTGCCTTGGCAACGGGCAGTTGCCAAGGCAATCAAAGTGTTCAGACAGAGGTGTTACCTACAGGGCCACCGAATATACAAACAACCAAAAAAAAGAGGCAGAAACATAGAAACATCCGGAAGGAAGAGAAAGACAGCAAATGACCCGTTATATTAAAAACAGATAAATTTTGTTCGCTGGTGGGGTTACGTGTAGCGTGACATGAACCCAAGATCCCGGTTGAGGCCGTCCTCATGGTTGCGGAACTTGGCTATCAATTTCTGCTCGACGATTTTGCGTTGTCGTGTGTCTCGAAGGCCGCCTTGGAGAACGCTTACCCAAAGGTCGGTGGCTGAATGTCCTTGACTGCTGAAGTGTTCCCCGACTGGGAGGGAACCCTCCTGTCTAGCGATTGTTGCGCGGTGTCCGTTCATCCGTTGTCGCAGTGTCTGCATGGTCTCGCCAATGTACCATGCTCTGGGGCATCCTTTCCTGCAACGTATGAGGTAGACAACGTTGGCCGAGTCACAGGAGTATGAACCATGCACCTGGTGGGTGGTGTCCTCTCGTGTGATGGTGGTATCTGTGTCGATGATCTGGCATGTCTTGCAGAGGTTACCGTGGCAGGGTTGTGTGGTGTCGTGGACGCTGTTCTCCTGAAAGCTGGGTAATTTGCTGCGAACGATAGTCTGTTTGAGGTTGGGTGGCTGTTTAAAGGAGAGTAGTGGAGGTGTGGGGATGGCCATAGCGAGGTGCTCGTCGTCATTGATGACATGTTGAAGGCTGTGGAGAACATGGCGTAGTTTCTCCGCTCCGGGGAAGTACTGGACGACGAAGGGTACTCTGTTGGTTGCGTCCCGTGTTAGTCTTCTGAGGAGGTCTATGGGATTTTTCGCTGTGGCCCGTCGGAACTGTCGATCGATGAGTCGAGCGTCATATCCCGTTCTTACTAGGGCGTCTTTCAGCGTCTGTAGGTGTCCATCGCGTTCCTCCTCGTCTGAGCAGACCCTGTGTATTCGCAGGGCCGGTCCACAGGGGATGGCCTCTTTGACGTGGTTAGGGTGGAAGCTGGAAAAGTGGAGCATCGTGAGGTTGTCCGTGGGCTTGCGGTAGAGTGAGGTGCTGAGGTGCCCGTCTTTGATGGAGATTCGTGTGTCCTAGAAAGAAACTGATTCTGAGGAGTAGTCCATGGTGAGCTTTCAGGAGAACAGCGTCCACGACACACACAACCCTGCCACGGTAACCTCTGCAAGACATGCCAGATCATCGACACAGATACCACCATCACACGAGAGGACACCACCCACCAGGTACATGGTTCATACTCCTGTGACTCGGCCAACGTTGTCTACCTCATACGTTGCAGGAAAGGATGCCCCAGAGCATGGTACATTGGCAAGACCATGCAGACACTGCGACAACGGATGAACGGACACCGCGCAACAATCGCTAGACAGGAGGGTTCCCTCCCAGTCGGGGAACACTTCAGCAGTCAAGGACATTCAGCCACCGACCTTCGGGTAAGCGTACTCCAAGGCGGCCTTCGAGACACACGACAACGCAAAATCGTCGAGCAGAAATTGATAGCCAAGTTCCGCACCCATGAGAACGGCCTCAACCGGGATCTTTGGTTCATGTCACGCTACACGTAACCCCACCAGCGAATAAAATTTATCTGTTTTTAATATAACGGGTCATTTGCTGTCTTTCTCTTCCTTCCGGATGTTTCTGCCTCTCTTTTTTTTTGGTTGTTTGTATATTTGGTGGTCCTGTAGGTAACACCTCTCTGTCTGAACACTTTGATTGCCTTGGCAACAGGCAGTTGGAAAGACTATCTGTAATCAGCAGGTATTGTTCTGTGATTTGTAAATGCGAAAGGTTCGAGGATTTCTTGACATTCACCTGAGGAAGGAGGAAGCCTCCGAAAGCTTGTGATTTTCAAATAAAATTGTTGGACTATAACTTGGTGTTGTAAAATTGTTTACAAAAAAAGTGACAATGCCCCCTTAGATAACTATTGCAAAGCTGGTAGAACTGTTCAAGAAATATCTATTCATACAGCACAGAACGAGACCATTCACTTGTCGTGCCTGCTCTTTCCTTATAGCCCTGCAGATTTTTCCTTTTCAAATATATATTCAATTCTTTTTTGAAAGTTTACTATTGAATCTGCTTCCACCATCCTTTCAGGCAGTGCATTCCAGATCATCATAACTTGCTGCATAGAAAATCATCTCCTTATCTCCCCCTTGGTTCTTTTGCCAATTATCTTAAATCTGTGTCCTCTGGTTACCAACCCTCCTGCCAGTGAACACGGTTTCTTCTTATTTACTCTATCAAAACCCTTCATAATTTTGAACACCTCTATCAAATCTCCCCTTAACCTTCTCTGCTCCAAGGAGAACAATCCCTGCTTATCCAGTCTCTCCACATAACTGAAGTCCATCATCCCTGGTATCATTTTAGCAAATCTCCTCTGCAAGGCCTTGACATCCTTCCTAAAGTGTGGTGCCCAGAATTTGACACAGTACTCCAGCCGAGACCTAACCAGTGATTTATAAAGGTTTCACATAACTTCCTTGCTTTTGTACTCCATGGGAGGAATTTTAACCCCCCAGGTTGGGAGGGAGAGGGGGTTAAATTCTGAAAAATCTGAAACCCGACCCTAACCTGCCGCGAACGCGCCTACTTCCAGTTTAACCGGGGCGGGGGTTGGGGGTCAGGCAAGTAACCTGCTCTCAGGAAGCCGGTCAGTAATTTAAATATATTAATAAGGCTGCGTTCCTCAGATTTTAGCAGACTTTTACATTTAACGGCTCTGGGCCGGGTTTCCCAGGGCTCATAAGAACAAAAGAAATAGGAGCAGGAGTAGGCCATATGGCCCCTTGAGCCTGCTCAGTCATTCAATAAGATCATGGCTGATCTTTGACCTCAACTTGTCGTTCTTGCCCTATCCCCATATCACTTGATTCCCTTAGTGTCCAAAAATCTAGCGATCTCCATCTTAAATATACTTAATTGCTGAGCATCCACAGCCTTCTGGGGTAGAAAATTCCAAAGATTCACAACCCTCTGAGTGAAGAAATTTCTCCCCATCTCAGTCCTAAACTCTAGACTCTCCAGCCAGAGGAAACAGCGTCTCAGCATTTACCCTCATTCCACTCCGCTCCCCGGCTGTGATCTTCCAGCGCAGGCCTTCCTGCCTGACAGCCAGCCAGCCTCTCAATCTGGCTGGCTGCTGGCTGAAAAACGGAGAAAGAAATAAATTCTAATGAGGTCCTGCTGTTAAATTCGGCAGGACCTCTGCGTTCCCCATATTTCCGGGATTCCCAGCCCCGTTACAATCCCCCTTCCCCACTGTAAATATCGGGGCCCACGTGCCTCTATTTATAAAGCTAAGGATCCTGTATGCTTTTTTTAAAAAAACAATCTATTGTTATTTGCAACACTACTGAGACCATGAGAGAGAAAAACTTTTGGCAGGTAAATGGTTTAGAAAAATAGGTTCTTGTGGGTTCATTTGTGCAATCGTATGTGGTGGCTATTGAAGATTTGCTGCCAATGTCCTTTGCATTGAATCACTGGGCTAACACAGCAGTCTATTCACTCAATGGGTGGTGTCACAATGATTTTTCTGCTTGCTCAGTGCAATAAGGTTGCAGTCAGTTTTCTATTTTTTTCCATGCTGCAACTACTTTCCTATTCAATCAGGGAGAATATCGTCTCCAGTCTTTCATTCTGCTGTTCCTTCATTTGCCACAGAAATTCATTGTGTGCTTTTGATCTCTAGCTTTCTAAACCAAAAGAACTTCATGCCATGCCCTCCAGCATATGTGGAGCTTTGCTCTGACATTTTAGTTCTTCCTTCTTTCAGAACACATTATTAATGGGTGGAGATACGCATTCACCCACACAAGCAATCCATCCACACAATATTCACCATTTAAGGTCATCTGAGACAAAATTACTCAATTAAAACCATATTTTAATGATTCGGGTATGACTGTTCTTCCCGTATTCTTTTTGACTTTTCACAAAAGCCAATTAATTAAATGATACAGTTCAGATCTCCCTTGGTATAATTTAGAAGCTTATTCTGAAAATCACTCTCACTCCCTCTTCTATGCTAAGTTAACTCACCTATGAGTCAGCAGCCTGTGAGTTCACGTCCCACAGCAGAGACTTGAGCGCAAAATCTTGGCTGCCATTTCAGTGCGGTACTGAGGTGCTTTCTTTTGGATGTGGCAGAAATCTGAGGGAGGGGCCAAGCATTTAAATCAAATATGAGTAACCGTGGGTTTTGTTTGAATATAGGTCACCAACTACTCCCATAAGCAGACTTTGTGTCCTCTATGAACTAAAGTGTTTCTTTATCTGCCCAATATCTAGCTAAAGAATAACACAAGACTTGGGGTTTGCACAGGGAATGTTTATCACTGTACTTCAGCTTACTGGAATGCACCATGTGATGTTACATGATTCTCCTTGCCCTCACCAGGCAACTGAATATATATTCCATCAGACCAAAGCTCAGGCTGTAAACCAACAGGCAATTTATTTAACTGAATAGGCAAACCAACAACAAAGAAGCTTCTCCTGAGTTATCTCTACATTAAATTGAACCTTGTTCACTTCTTTCATGGTAAAATCCTACCATAGAGTCAGAATAGCCACTATAAATGACAGGAACAGTCAGATGAAACTTCAGTTCAATATTTTATTTGAAGTACGCCACCTCTGATAATGCAGCACTCCTTCAGTACTGCACTGGAGTGCCAGCTTAGATTGTGTTCTCAAATCCTGAAGCCACAACCTTTTGATTCAGGCGTGCAGTAGTTTTGGAGAGAGTGTGTAAAGGGAAATATTGGATAGACTATTAACAGGGTTAATTACAAAATTAAACATTCAAAGGA
The DNA here is from genome assembly GCF_035084215.1 of Heptranchias perlo. Classification (NCBI taxonomy): domain Eukaryota; kingdom Metazoa; phylum Chordata; class Chondrichthyes; order Hexanchiformes; family Hexanchidae; genus Heptranchias; species Heptranchias perlo. The sequence continues at coordinate 13,668,475 of NC_090355.1, read as the reverse complement.
GCGAGACTAGTAAAAAAATATAGGCTGAAGGTATGGTACTTTCGAGAGTACTCGGGTAATGAAGAAAAACCCAGTTTAATTGGGGGGGGGGGGGGCATGAGATTGGGTGGCTCCTTTTATAGAGCTCAGCCAACAATGACACCTTAAGGGCAGGGGGCATGAAGGGACCAGCAGCCGGTGGAAAGATTTTTGTGGGGATAGAAGGAGCATTCATGCATAGCCCCACAAAAATCAGTGGCACAGCATTTTTTTTGCTTTTTCAGAGTGGCCTCAATGACCCCTTTAAGGCCTACAAAATAAATTAATGAGGCACCTGCCTGAATCAGGCTTGTGCCCTGACCACCCATTTCCAGGACCAGATGGAAATGGTAGAGGGTAGATCGACAGCAGGAACAGGGCAGTTTAAGTATTGCACTCCAAAAAAACTACAAATCTCTAGACAAGCCCAGATCATGTGAAGATCATTGCCTGAGGAGCTGCATCCCTGCCATGCTACAGACGACAAACAATAGAGGGGGCCTGGCTGTGATGTGAACCTATGGAACAGCCTAAGTTAATTCAGTAGCAGACCTGAACATGCAGTCACAGAATGGGCATTCAGCCAGACTCTTCTTTAGCTCAGGGGGCAATCAAGATTTATGAATGGCTTCTTGAGCCAAGATAACAACTTCATTTGCAAATTTATAAATAACAAACTGTCTGAAATGTCTTGACCTGATTTCTTAGACAAACCAAAGACTTTCAGGATATGTCACAGGCACATTGAAATATTAAAAAATGAGGATGTGGAACATTGAACTGTTCCTACATGTCATTGATGGGCAGCAAATGATTATAAATTTATAGCTGCCCCATTACCCTACTCTTTATAATGTACTTTTAGTATCCTGAGTGTTGTTGTGATAGAATGGGGACCAAGATAAACTAAATTTAATAAAGGCCAATTCATACCTTAAATAATTTCGCAGTATGGAGAAAATAAAATTGGAAAATTGAGACCATCACCCTCATCATTCATTGAACCATATAAATTGACAGCATAGAAGCAGGCCATTTGGCCCATGTCTTTGCTTAGAACAAGGCAAAACTAATTCCATTGCCTGCTTTGTCCCCATAGCCCTGTATTTTTCTCTGCTTCAAAGGTTTATCCACTTTTCTCTTAAAAGATGCAGTGCACCCAATCTCAACTGCTCCCCGTGACAAAGCATTTCATACTCCAACAATCCCCTGCATAAAGACGTTTCTCCGAGCCTACTGCCTCACGTTCTTAGTGACAACTTTAAACTAATGACCTTTCATAACTGACTCACTAAACAGTGCAAACTGTGCTACTTTATTCTCCCAATCAAAACCTTCACAATTTGAAAACCCTCTATTAAATCTGTTGAAATAGTTCCAGTATCTAGAAAAACGTAGACTTCAGGGAGACTTAATTGAAGTATTTAAAATGAAGCAGTGACTAGACAGTGTACCTGTGGACAGATTATTTGAATGAGATAAGTTAGAGAGAATGAGGGGACATGTGCACAAGATACAAAAGCATAGAACTAGGTTAGATGTCAGGAGGTTTTTCTTTTCCCGGAGGGTCATTGACCTTTAGAATAAGTTGCCAGCTTGTGTATTGGTGCAGATTCTCTGCAAACATTCAAAAAGGGAGCTGAGCAAATTCCTGGAGGAGGGCGATGTTGCTGTGTACAGAAGATATTTGGGATGTTGAGTAATGTGCCTCAAGGAAGGCAGCAAACACATAGGTCCTGAAGCGAAGTAAATCTTTTTCTTAAACAGGAACATTGTGCCAGGGAACACTGTTGGAGGCATCTGGCCGAGGTTTATGAACATCAGCCAGAAGACCCTGACCATGGAGGCAGACTTTTCTCCCCCACATCAAAGCTCTTGACCCTGGCAGAGGGCAGGCCAGTGCTGGGGAGCATTTGTCCAATTAAATGGCCTGAACACAAAGTACATGAGGGTTTAGTCATTGCAGGTGGAGCGCACGTTGGCTGCCTAGTGCCCAGTCACAATACGATTGGACTCAGTAACTTATCTGGGGCATTATGCTTACCATTACTATGCTCACTTTGTCTTTAAAGGGCAAGTGTCAAAGATCCCACCAGGCGTTTGTGTTTGGCATCAATAGGATTTCACAAACAAAATTAACAGAAGTGACTACATATAGCCCTAGGTAAAGAGGAAGGTATACAACGGACATTGTACAATTGATTCCCCTAAATACGGTACAATATTTGATTTATTTTAAAGAACCATGTTTATTCTTTAAAAAATTGATACATGAAACCTAATGATAAGAAAGCATGTGATACGTATCATGGCAACCATGCAAATAAAATCACAGCAACCTGCATAATGAGTTGCAAAATACAGAACTATCGCTTGTGAAAAGCTGCAGAAAAAACACCACAAGCTTCACTTTAGTACTAGTTATGCTGATCATACTTATGACAGTTGTCATGACTACAGCATTCCATTTTAGAACAAGGGGAGCTTTGTCACTAAGCTTTTAAATCGATAAAGCTTTATGGGATTAGTTATAATTAAACATTGTTTGTGATTTGATGTTGCTAATGCTACTTTCCTGGTGTCTACTTGGAGTGAATCTGAACTATGTGGCTTTTCAAAGTTCTTACTGGTCAAGAAGGTCTGAAAACATAATACAAAGCAGTATTGGTGCGAACATGCAGTAATTCCAAGTCCAATATGGTGAATATAGCTGTAAAACACCGTAGAACGTTCTGTTATATAACTGGTCCTATATAAAATGTAAGTTATTTTGGTATAGGGTAGATTTCACAAATGTGAAAAATCCTGCAGGCCCTTTGACCTCTGAACCCACATTCCCTATACGCTCTCCAACACCAGGAGACTACTTTATAAAATCTATACTACAATGCTTTTAGTTGTCTGCCATTGATTGGGGATAAATAGACTACAATTGCAAACACTCCCAGCTATATGATTGAAAAGGTAACAGGAAAGGGGTTTCTTATCTGAAGGACTTTTAAGGGCTGATTCAGCAATCCCAGTTAAAAAGTCACTGGGACCACTGTGGTAGGCTGTGGAGGTGCACCAGCAGACTGGCGAGCTGGCCTAACTGGATGCTGCTCGTTTAAATGTGCTCTCTGTGTAGCTTGATCATTCATCAGGGAGTTTAATGAAGGCAGCCCTGTGAAATATTGGAAGGGTGCCTCCTTTAAAAGGGTGATTGCTCAAAATTAAAGGGATAAAGCAAACAATGAAATAAATGACCAGATCATCGGTTTTAGGCGTTGGTTGAAGGATAAATATTGGCCAGGACACCAGGAGAACTCCCTTGCTCTTCTTTGAATAGTGCTGTGGGATCTTTTCCATCCACCCGAGAGGTTTAAGGTCTCATCCGAAGGACGACACCTCCGACAGTGCAGCACTCCCTCAGTATTCATTGAAGTGTCAGCCTAGATTACATGCTCAAGTCTCTGGAGTGCGACTTTCTGACTCGGGCGAATGCTACCACTGAGCCAAGGCTGACACACATTATTTTAATCCTCATGATGCAGTTAAGGGAAAGCTGGATAAACACATGAGGGAGAAAGGAATAAAAGGTTACGCTGATAGGGTTAGATGAAGAGGGGTGGGAGGAGGCTCGTGTGGAGCATAAGCACCAGCATAGGCCAGTTGGGCCGAATGGCCTGTTTCTGTGCTGTTCATTATGGAGTAGAGTTTCCATTCCTTTACGCTAGTAATATCAGCGCAATCGGGGCTGAATCGGCCGAATCAGCACAAGAGATCGGCAAATTTTAAACACAAGTAAGATCAGTTCAGCCAAATCAGGCCCGGCCCACAAAACTGGCCACTCCCCCAGGTCGACATTACGAGTTTCTGCTCATTTTCTTAGGCACACAGGCTCTAGTGGAGGCATGTTTTTAAAGCTTTTTCATAGTAAAGTAAATATTTTTTGATAAGAAACCAAGTGTACACCAATGAAACTATTAAATGGTTCAGTATGATTTCTTTAAGTCATTTTCAGTGATTTTAAAATCAGGTGGAGGAATGGACACTTTTTAAAATCACAAAAAATAAGCATTTTAATCTCATTTTCAGCTGCATTAATAAAAGTGAACCAGTTATCACTCAGATACATGAATGAATACTTTTTAAATAGAACGTTCTATTTTTTCTTTCCATTACACTGACGATTGCGCTGGTTCATGGAAGATTTTACGTTTTGATTATGCAAATGTTTATCGGAAACTTGAACTGTAAGCTAACCAACGCAATTTCCCGATTGTGCCCAAAGCAGAAACTCTATGTAATCAGATAGTGTAATTTCAGAACATATGGCCCCGATATTTGTGGGGAGGCAGGGAGGGTGCGAGTGAGCCCGAAAAACCAGGGGATATGGGAGTCCTGCTGAGCTTAATGGCAGGGCCTCAGTTGCATTTTGTAAATCTGCCTCCTGCCCAGCAGCCGGCCAAATGGACAGTCTGGCCTGCGGACGGGAGGGAGGGAACACAAGCTGCAGGAGGCCGCAGCCGGGGACCCTTGGTCTGGTCCCCGGAAATCGGCGGAGGGGGAATAAAAGAGATTGGCAATCAGGAAGGGGAGGGGAGATGGGCACTGATAAGGAAACTCCGGTCAGCAGTTGGGAGGCAGGTGGCTGTGGTGGGCAGCCTGCAATCGGGGGAGCTGGAGGAGGCTAAAGACTTCCTTGAGGGGCCAGGGCCTCCTGCTCCTGGCCTGCAACAAGTGCTGAAAGAGCCACTTGTGGGGCCAGCAGCTCCTGCCTCCGTTTCAGTCCCAAATTTTCCAACCCCTGGGAAACCCACTCAGCAGCAGTTAATTTTCAAATCAGGCTGCCAATTGCGCTGTAGGACCACAATTTAAATATGTTAATAAGTGTCCTGCCTCTCCATGGAAGCCCCAATATCTGCTGCCATAAAAATGGCGGCACGCTCTGCGTGTTGGGGTTCGGGTTACGTGAATTTCACTTTTTAAACCATCCCCCACCCCGCACCCTCTCCTGCCCGTTAAGGAGTTAGCAGAATTTGATTGGATTTTTGAAAAACCACAAAAAAAATCTTCAACGTATTTTTTCCCCCCGAAGCATTTTATCAAACTATGATTCCAAATATTACAACTCTCCATGTTCTGATGGAAGATTACACCTGAAATGTTCTTCTCTCCACAAGCACTGACAGACCTGCTGCATGTTTCCAGCATTTTCTGTTTTGTTTACAAACCTTCATTCACCTCACCTGGAACTTTGAGGCAATTTTTTTTTATGTCAAAGAAAATGGGAAATGCTATTTTGATCAAACTTTAGGAGGAGTCATAAAACACAACTTAAAATCTCAGGGCTGAACTCAGGAAAACCAGTTCAACATGTGGCCCTAACAAGACTTCAAGTTTTGCTGTAACACAGACAACAGTTGAGTCCAATGCTATAGCACACCAGTCCTCCCAGATAGATTGTGTGAAATTCTCTACAGTATTCAGTGAGAAGGTCCCCCCCACTCTCTGCCACTTTTTCTCACCTTCTCCTGAAGGTGCTGACTCATGCTGGGGTATAGTTTCACAGGTACCAGCTACCTTCCCACATGTCAGCCATTCTTCACTTCTGAGCAATGACAGCGAATGCTGGTAGGGTACTTGACTACAGGGAGCACCAGAAATGAGCCTTATTACCCAATGTCCACACATGTGCTATCTAGCTCAGATCTTTGGGTAGTATTCTGAAGTGGGAAAACGGGCTAGTCTTTAACATACAAACATTCGAATTAAGATCAGGAGAAGGCTATTCGGCCCCTCGAGCCTGCTCTGCCATTTGATAAGATCATGGCTGATCTGATTGTGACCTCAACCCTACTTTCCTATCTACCTACCATAACCTTTAACTCCCTTGTTAATCAGGTATCGATCATAACTCAGCCTTAAAAATATTCTCCCACACTCCCAATAACATTTCCAAACTCAGGGTGCACCCCTAATTGAGTGAGACATCCAACTCAGCACAAGACATAAGTTATAAATCTTTCATAAGACCTCTATAAATGTGCTGCAGTGGAAAATCTTGGTTGTAACCATACCCTTTTTAATTTTAAATCCCAGTATTCTGCTTATTTTCAGACTGGTGAGATGTTTTTCCTTTTTAAGTAATTTGCAGTGTGTTCAAACTCTCTGCCAATAACATACAAATGTAAATGACAAGTATTTGTAGACAAGCTATTGCTCCTGATCTTATTGCAAAATTTGCACTTTTAAAGTTTTTTTTCCCCTTCACTTTCATGCACAGTATAATTACTGGTCATTAACATTCAGAGAAAGAACATCAAAGACTCAATTTCTCAGCACTTTCAGAATTTATAACAAATGAACAGGCTATAAAAAACTGTAGAAAGAAAATAAGTTTAAAAGATGTCTTTCAAAGAATAAATTATGTTAATAGAAGCCTAATTTAATTCTAAAATATGTGCAAGCTTTGTTCAACATATCAGCAGGATAATATGATCAAAGGTTTGCTGACCAGATCTATAGTTTCAATGATCTCCCTTCTGCCTGTGAACATAAAATGGGTTTATTCATTGGGGGAGCAAGACAGAAATGTTAACACATTTAAACAGAGCCAGGACTATAACAGTAACAGGCAGCTTGGTGTTTGTTCAAATAGGCGATGCACTTACTTAGTCAAAACTATAGGAGCGGTTATTCTGTTGGGAAGTATCTAGAATGGTTACCTATCCACTACAAACAATAGTATACCCAAACTATTGTTTGTAGTGGATAGGTGACAAACTACTTCACTCCTATTCTATAGAATTGCTGATCCTACCACAGCATGTGTCCAGTCCTAAAAGTCAGCATTACATAAACAGCCAGTCCAAATTTAATTTGTCTTTTGTAAGTTTGGTTTGACATATTTTTTCCCCAAAGTATTTGGATTGAGCTGCTAAATGGATGACTAAATTAAAAAGGGGAAGGAAAGTCTGGAGGTAGTCTCCGTATTCAATTATAAAAATACTTTCACCATTTTTAAAGTCAACTTTCCCACTGCCACAGAGACCTGGCACTTCAGCTCTCCTTCCCTCCAAAGTCAATTCAGCCGCAACACTGATGGGGAGGAGATACCAGAGTCCTGGGCTGGTGCCATTCATTTTAAATGGGGCTATGACTGATGCTTTACAAAAAGGAACATTTCAAATAGTTCCCCTTGACCCATTAAAGAATTTACAGTCAGGTTCTGAAACTGTACTGCCATATCAGTATGTTTCCTATCTCTTGCAGTGTACAATGTGGTTTTTGTATTCCTATCTCAACTTATCAAAACTAAAAGGATGCATTTGTAGCCTATTGTTTCATTGCATGCTTCTCTGTTTTATCTAGCAAAGCCCTTTCTTTAAATAGGTCATGGTACAAATTAGCCATGTTTATCTGCATTGTATAGAAATCCTGATCTGAGCATAACATTTCTTAGCAAATACGATTTAAATGATAAAACACATTTGTAGCTAAACAAAATGGCAGATCCTAATCAGATTATATTGTAATACATCTTCATCGCACCCATTCCTGTAATCATGCTCAGCGCAAAACCTATCACATACAGTAAACTTCACTTTCTTTAAGTCATGATACCTATGAATCAGCACTGATGTTGCAACTTGAGTGTAACAAATATTAAACGTACTTGACCCTCTTGACGAGGAAAATTTAAGTCCCAATGCAGAACTTGAACATATAATCTCGGCTGATACTTCCGTGCAGTACCGAGAGACTGTAACTGTTGCTAACTCAGGAGCTTCCTTCAGATGAGATGCTAAATCAAGTCCCTGTCTGCTTATTCAGGTGGCTGTTAAAGATTTTAAGGCACTATTTGAAGAAAAGCGAGGAGCTCTCAGTGCCCTGGCCAACATTCTTCCCTCAAACAACATTACCAATAATAAGTTAACTTGTCATTCACATCACTGCTGGTTGTGAGATCCTGTTGTGTTACCTATTGTTGTATGTGAAGCATTTTGCGTGTTTGAGACACGTGTTCAGACACAATGGGGCTGTTAATGCAATGAGAGGTGTCCACTTGAGCCAACCAGCATATCCTGACATTCATTTACATTGGGCAGTTGCCCCATAACTCTTGATCAGTAGTCCAGAGCTGAACCCTGGCTTCCCATGTCTGATGCCTGCTTTCCACCATGCAACCCATCCTCCCTTGCCATTCCGTGCCTAGTGCCCCTCCATCCCATGCTGAACAGGCACCTAGTAGCCCTCAACTACTTGCTGGGGCCTGACATTCTGGTCTTGGTAGGTGAGTGACATGTCCTGAGCACCTTGAAATTATGTAAATGGAATGACCTCATGTTATCTAGATAGGCCAACGTTGGAGGCACTGCATGCTGATTATTCAATAGTAGTCTAATGGCAAGAGAGATCAGCCTACATCACCTCCAGCACTGGCTGGAGACTCTATGCATCGGTGCACAAATGAGCAGACTTTACCAAATAAAGAGGTCAGCTCATGTAAATAACTTTCTGGCACTGTGACCCCATGTCTTGTGATGTGGGGGAGAAAGTCCGCTTACTCATACTGCGCCCAGTAATTTTATAGAATTAGGCACAACTGATGCCAAAGCTCTGTTCCCCCAGTGTTTTGATCCCTTTGTGTCCATTCTGCACCATAAGACAATGACGATTAGGATTCTAGAAAGGTGCGAGCAGGATGGGTGCTCTCATCTGCAATACTTTTCTGATTTTTGTGCATTGATCTTGGGAGTGCAGCTCAAATATTACTTCTTACAGGTCCTTTCACTCTGCAGCACTCTTTTATGCACCCTTTATATTACAGAAAGCTTGCATTTTGTTTACATTGAGAGTCAGCTTCCACAACACCAGCAGCAGTAGGTAAACTTGTAAATTGTGGCTTTCGTTTATAGCCATGCACTTTCCCCGACGTCTCAAGGAGGTGTGTACAGGACAGACTTTGCAGGAAACCATGCTGCTAGCCTACATGGCGGGTTGTGAAGACCAGAAAATAACCTTTTGAGGCAGCTCGACAGGAAGTATTAATGTGTTCAAACCTTGGCTTGGACTTAACATCTTCTGAAGACAAAATCTAAAAGGCCTAAACACTCATTGTATGGTCAGGTATTTCACATACATTTATAGCAAGGAACATCTCAACAGTTGTACCCAGCTTGAGGGGAGACTGGCATTGAATTTAAACAAAGGGTGTCTTGTTTCTTCACCAAATGAGCCATTTCAATCTATTGAAAGGAGGATTGAGTGACAGTAATGGACTTGCATCAAGAAATTCAGCATAGAATGGTTGGATGTTGGCCTCAACTGGATGTCGTCCTTCAATCATCTGGCCGCTCCTCAATTATCTGGTTCGGTGTACAAATTTACTTAAGTGAAGGGTTTTTCCGGTAATTTGTTTCCCTTATGAGGTTAATTACTGCTTCCTTCCACAAATGGGGCACGGGACATTTTAAGCTACAGAATTTAAGGGTCATGCACCTCTGTGGAATCACACTAGTCCCACCAGCTGGTCTCTCGAGATTGAATGTTCTGCTACCACAAAATACTTCATCCAACAACTTCGCCAATAGTTAGTGAAACTTGCCCATTTAAGGATATCAGGTGACAGTTGAGACTGGGATTTGAACTCCTGCATCTGAAGGACAGCCCAATGGTCTCTTTTGCAGCTATTAGGATGACTTGGAGGACAAGAAGTGCTGACAATAAACGTTTTGGTTTTCTAGTAGGTCATTCAATGATAAAAGGCTTATGATGACTGCTAGTATCTTAACCATTAATGAGTACATACAAGTTTGAGCAACCTCAATATTTCTCAAATGGACTATGACTAACAATGAAATGTAATGTTAAGCAACCTTTCAATTTACACATACTATAATTTAACTTCAGTTGGTAATAGGAAAAAGTATCAAGAATTGATTTTATTCTATATCTATAGTAAGTCTTGATGCTTATTCTGAGAAACTTATGGTTTATTTTATAATTTATTTCAGAGAAAGAATACTAAAAACAAAAAGGGTCTTTACCAACCTTTAACTCAATTTGTGAAGAGAATTCTCAATGTCACTTTGATTGGTAGGGCATTATGAACATTATTTTCTGCTGCAATTTGTGATATCAACTTTTTCACCATCAGGCTTTACCTCTGAAAGATAGATGATATGCATTATAAAAATAGACAAGCATGAAGGAAGTAATCGAATAAGGGGATCTCAATAACACCAGCAATACCAAAAATGATGTAGGTCTGTCATTCAAGTCAGTGAGAGGCAGGGTTTCTGAGTCACACATACGCAAGACTTTTAGATGCTAAACATTTAATGACTGCACGTTAATATATGTGCTCCTTTTCCATTGTCGTCCCTTCAGAACAGAATGTTAGACCATTCAGTAAATTGACATTAACCTTATTTACATGAGATCAAGTAGTACAAATCCCAGACAAGAGCTACATTTAATGGTGACTTTATACCGGTATCATTATGTTGACACTAATGAGTTTCTAGTGCAGTGGACTATTGCGTTTTGGCTTTACGTGGAGTTGGCAGTATAAGCGGGATATTAGGGATATAATCTTACACATATTAGCCTGGACATTCAGGTCCATGGTGGGGTCGGGGCGGGGGGGATGGAATCTGCCAGGTTTCTGCCCCATTTAACCTACCCTTAAAGTTCCAACCTGTGAGGGACGGGTAGCTGACATATCTTCTGCCTGCCCCTCCTGCCTCCTACCAACATTACAGCCCATGTCTGGGGGCATTCTCGGGATACCCTAGAAATTCTGCCTGTTAAGCAGCTCTTCCACTCAAAAGTTACTGGATCTGCAGAGAACAGGCATGGGCTCAGTTATGAGCTGACAAAAGGCCCAAAGATATATGAATCTGCAAAGGTAATTGATCACATAAGGAACAATTTTCTCCCAGCGGAGGAAAAAGAAATTCTCAGACTAATCTTCGGCTGGCCAAGAGCCTTGGGCTTCCCCTTTGGAGTGGCCGGGTGTTGGTCCAAGGTTCCAGCAGAACAGGCACCTCTGTTGTGTCTCTGCAGATGTGGGTTGTCTATCCGGATTATTCTAATGACCCTGTCCCAATGATTTTTCCAAAACAGTGGGCGCAGTTCCTCCCTGCCACACTTCCCCCACTGTCTACAAGTTCATGGAAGTTCTGGGCTGTTGTCCCTGCAGTCAAAAATGTAGATTAACACTCTACCAATGGTCAAGCAAATACCACAACTAAATATCACAACAAATGAGTGCACATTTCATTCCAAAAACCAAACTTTTGGGCCTTCCCAGTTGTGAGGTGGCTTGATGTGATGGACTTATTATTTGGGAACATGCTGAGCTGATGCAATGTGCTCCTCTGTAGTTAGGAGGGAGAGTTAAAGGGGAAAGGAATGTCTAAGTAGCGTAGCAGTTTGCACACTAACATTCTGCATCATGAAGTAGAAGGACAAGCGTTTGTGCTCATAGTTCTCCACAAAGCAAATTTCGGATTTCAGCAGGTGGCAGCATTGAACAGTGGGAGCTACGGGAAGCCGAGACAATCGAAGTTGTGCTTTGTTTATACGTCCTCATTGGTAGAGGCCTGGGAAAGAAAAAAAACTTGCACCGTATTACTGCTTCAGGATATCCGACAGCGCTTTACAACCAATGGATTATTTTTGAAGTGCATTCGCTTGTGTAGGCAACTAATATAGGAAACACACATTTACCACTAGACTTAGGATGGGACAAAGAATAAGGGAGAATCAGGTCACACTCCGAACACACTATTCCAGCTAGCTACAGATTGACATCAACAAGGTTCACATCTGGACACTACCAACTGTGTCTAAGTTTTGAATGGATACATGGAGTGATAGAGGGTACATGGGTAGGAAATCACCTCAAGTAAAAGGACAACTTTGTTTTAAAGTGTAAAAAGAGAACATAAATAAACTTCACTCACAGCAAACCTACTCATTCCTAAAATGGTGAATTTTGCATTGTTTGTCACCTATCCTGATTTATCACTCAAGAATTTTGCATTGTGTATCCCTTTTTCCCCCATCCATTATCCTCTGCATTGTGCTCAATAGTTAGAATCATAGAATGATACAGCACAGAAGGAGGCCATTCGGCCCAGCGTGCCTGTGCCGGCTCTTTGAAAGAGCTATCCAATTAGTCCCACTCCCCTACACTTTCCCCACAACTGCAAAATTTTCTCTCCTTTAAATATTTATCCAATTCCCTTTTGAAAGTTACTATTGAATCTGCTTCCACTACCCTTTCAGGCAGAGCATTCCCGATCATAACAATTCGCCGCGTAAATTTTCTCTTCCCTCATGTTGCCTCTGGTTCTTTTGGCCCTTAGGTCGTCAAGTTTAAACTTTTTGGACATTTTATGACCCTTAGATTATCGAACAGATTGCTGAACATAATTGATTCCAGGGCTCTGACCTCACCAATATTCTGTACCATTTTCTGAAGGTGTAGGCAGTGGTTAACTATCTTTAATTACACATGATTCTGCTGCAATGCCTTCCAGTTTGTTAGCAAAGTAAGAAACTTCTGCTACCTGTTTGTTAGCTTTAAGATATTTTTATCTTGAGTCAAGAATTTCAGAATGATCCAGTTCGTTTACCCATGTTGCTATATTTTATCTTACCCATGATTCTTACAATAGCCGTTCTGCCTTGGTTTCAGTAAAGACTACAAAAACGAATATATATATATTCCAACAAGCACTTGTAGAAACTTTAGCACAGTTTGTTTAAAATACACTTTAAAAGCATACCTGTGAAATCTGAAAAAGATGTAGTCATGCTAGTTATGAGAAGTTGCTACTTGGCAATCTACATTGCTTTTCTGTTCCCTTGCGATCTGCAAACAGTCTCCCAATGATGTGACCCAGACGTTTAGAGAAATTATTAAGGATTACTTCTGGTGTATGCTCTGCTGGATCGTTCCCTCTCCTCTGCAATAAAAATCATCACAAATTAGAGTTATGTACTCTTCTTTTTTTAAAAAGTGCGCTTGACTAACATCTGCAGCCAAATTTTCATCATCACCCGCTCCCAAGAACATAGGAACAGGAGTAAACCATTTAGACCCTCAAGTCTGTTCCGCCATTCAATGAGGTCATGGCTGATGTGTATCTTATCTCCATTTACTTGCCTTGGCTCCATATCCATTAATACCCTTGGCTAGCAACAATCTATTGATCTCAGATTTAAAATTATTAATTGAGCGAGCATCTACTGCTTTTTGTAGGAGCGAGTTCTGCACTTCTACCACCCTTTGAGAGAAAAAAAGTGTTTCCTAACACCTCTCCTTAAGAAAGGTTTCACTAGTGTCAGGGAAAATAATCTACTCTGAAAACACTCAATATTTCAGTCACTGATTTAGATTCAACAGGGAATGTTAGTTCATCGATCGATAAATTAAGATATCTGAACCAGACAACAAAAGCATTGCAAACATTACTGCCTGGACTAGGTCAGTGGGGTTTTGGGGTATGACCTCTACTGTCACTAACCATCAACACACTGCAGCCTTTCATCCAGAGCAACACTCCACAAACCAATCTTTTTTTTGTGGTATTGCTTGAGAAGTTTAAACGTGATAAAACTAAATAAGTGCAAATATTATATAATTCATTAGGAATTATTATTACAATTCATTTACCCAGCAGGTGTTGCCAACTTTTTGAACCTATGATTCAACAAGGGATATTAGTTTATATAAATAACTACAACAGTTATATGTCAACGTTGCTTGTCAGCAAAGTTGAAGCCCATGGAATAAAAGGGGCAGTGGCAGCATGGATATGAAATTGGCTAAGTGACAGGAAACAGAGAGGGGCTGGTGGAGGCAGATTCAATCGTGGCTTTCAAAAGGGAATTGGATAAGTACTTGAAGGGAAACAATTTGCAGGACTACGGGGAGAGGGCGAAGGAGTGGGACTAGCTTGATCGATCTTGCAGAGAGCCGGCACAGGCTTGATGGGCCAAATGGCCTCCTTTTGTGCTGTAACTGTTCTATAATTCTATATAGCAAAGCTGATCTACAATATGATGTCATTTTCTATGCCATCCAGGACACACTAACCAAAGTTCCTTAACGTCGTACCTCAAGTTCTTTTGCTAGATGGACACGACATCTTGAAATGTGCATTGTGAAGGTGGCTATGGATTAATACATTTCAGATAATAAGCGTTTCATTGTTACAATCCTGGGTCTCACTATTGAAGATTTAGACGTAAAGCAATAAAGATAACCTTGAGGTCTGCTTAGAGAAGCGAGTTAGCTGATGAGCCTGAGAACATTTAATGTAGACCCAAATCTGTAACAGGGACTAAGTGAATAGCTGGCACAGGTGTAATGGGCCAAATGGATTTGTTTCGTGCTGTCTATGATATATACATATCAGATAACAAGAAGTCTCAAATACTGACTTAAGTTCCTAATTGTGTTTAGCGAACAATTTTAAAGACTATTGGTGGTTCCTAACAGACGTTCTACTCCTACAAAGATAGGAATTACAACAGGAGGAGGAGGCTCTGTAAAATTGCCCATCCTCAATGATGGCGGAGTCCAGCACGTGAGTGCAAAAGACAAGGCTGAAGCGTTTGCAACCATCTTCAGCCAGAAGTGCCGAGTGGATGATCCATCTCAGCCTCTTCCCGATATCCCCACCATCACAGAAGCCAGTCTTCAGCCAATTTAATTCACTCCACGTGATATTAAGAAACGGCTGAGTGCACTGGATACAGCAAAGACTATGGGTCCTGACAACATTCCGACTGTAATGCTGAAGACTTGTGCTCCAGAACTAGCCGCGCCGCTAGCCAAACTGTTCCAGTACAGCTACAACACTGGCATCTATCTGACAATGTGGAAAATTGCCCAGGGATGTCCTGTCCACTAAAAGCAGGACAAATCCAATCCGGCCAATTTCCGCCCCATCAGTCTACTCTCAATCATCAGCAAAGTGATGGAAGGTGTCGTCGACAGTGCTATCAAGCAGCACTTACTCACCAATAACCTGCACACCGAAGCTCAGTTTGGGTTCCACCAGGACCACTCGGCCCCAGACCCAATTACAGCCTTGGTCCAAACATGGACAAAAGAGCTGAATTCCAGAGGTGAGGTGAGAGTGACTGCCCTTGACATCAAGGCAGCATTTGACCGAGTGTGGCACCAAGGAGCCCTAGTAAAATTGAAGTCAATGGGAATCGGGGGAAAACTCTCCAGTGGCTGGAGTCATACCTAGCACAAAGGAAGATGGTAGTGGTTGTTGGAGGCCAATCAGCTCAGCTGCAGGAGTTCCTCAGGCCCAACCATCTTCAGCTGCTTCATCAATGACCTTCCCTCCATCATAAAGTCAGAAATGGGGATGTTCGCTGACGATTGCACAGTGTTCAGTTCCATTTGCAACCACTCAGATAATGAAGCAGTCCGTGCCCTCATGCAGCAAGGCCTGGACAACATTCAGGCTTGGGCTGATAAGTGGCAAGTAACATTCACACCAGGCAATGACCATCTCCAACAAGAGAGTCTAACCACCTCCCTTTGACATTCAACGGCATTACCATTGCCGAATCCCCCACCATCAACATCCTGGAGGTCACCATTGACCAGAAACTTAACTGGACCAGCCACATAAATGCTGTGGCTACAAGAGCAGGTCAG